>NC_133408.1:65222500-65847500 GCF_049350105.2 Macaca mulatta | reverse complement strand
AATTGGCAAAGTGATATTTGGAAGCCCATAGAGGGCTATGGTAAAAAAGCAAATATCCTCAGATGAAATCTGGAAAGAAGCTTTCTGAGAAACTGCTTAGGGTTCTGTTAATTCATCTCACAGAGTTACATCTGTATTTCGAGGATCTCTTTGCTAGCCTTGTTTCTGTGGAATCTGAGAACAGATATTTCGGATCCCTTTGAACACTATAGGGCCAAAGGAAATATCCTCGGATAACAAAGAGAAAGAAGCTTTCTGAGAAACTTCTTTGTGTTCTGTGAAATCATCTCACAGAGTTACAGCTTTCCCCTCAAGAAGCCTTTCGCTAACACAGTTCTTGTGGAATTCGCAAAGTGATATTTGGAAGCCCATAGAGGGCTATGGTGAAAAAGTAAATATCCTCAGATGAAATCTGGAAAGAAGCTTTCTGATAAACTGCTCAGTGTTCTGTTAATTCATCTCACAGAGTTACATCTGTATTTCGTGGATCTCTTTGCTAGCCTTATTTCTGTGGAATCTGAGAACAGATATTTCGGATCCCTTTGAACTCTATAGGGCCAAAGGAAATATCCTCCGATAACAAAGAGAAAGAAGCTTTCTGAGAAACTTCTTCGTGTTGTGTGAAATCATGTCACAGAGTTACAGCTTTCGCCTCAAGAAACCTTTCGCTAACACAGTTCTTGTGGAATTGGCAAAGTGAAAAAGGAAATATCCTCAGATGAAATCTGGAAAGAAGCTTTCTGAGAAACTGCTCAGTGTTCTTTTATTTCATCTCACAGAGTTACATCTGTATTTCATGGATCTCTTTGCTAGCCTTATTTCTGTGGAATCTGAGAACAGATATTTCGGATCCCTTTGAAGACTATAGGGCCAAAGGAAGTATCCTCCGATAACAAAGAGAAAGAAGCTTTCTGAGAAACTTCTTTGTGTTCTGTGAAATCATCTCATAGAGTTACAGCTTTCCCTTCAGGAAGCCTTTCGCTAAGACAGTTCTTGTGGAATTGGCAAAGTCCTATTAGGAAGCCCATAGATGGCTATGGTGAAAAAGGAAATATCCTCAGATGAAATCTGGAAAGAAGCTTTCTGAGAAACTGCTTAGTGTTCTGTTAATTCATCTCACACAGTTACATCTGTATTTCGAGGATCTCTTTGCAAGCCTTATTTCTGTGGAATCTGACAACAGATGTTTCGGATCGCTTTGAAGACTATAGGGCCAAAGAAAATATCCTCCGATAACAAAGAGAAAGAAGCTTTCTGAGAAACTTCTTTGTGTTCCGTGAAATCATCTCACAGAGTTACAGCTTTCCCCTCAAGAATCCTTTCGCTAACACAGTTCTTGTGGAATTGGCAAAGTGATATTTGGAAGCCCATAGAGGGCTGTGGTGGAAAAGGAAATATCCTCAGATGAAATCTGGAAAGAAGCTTTCTGAGAAACTGCTTAGCGTTCTGTTAAGTCATCTCACAGAGTTACATATTTATTTCGAGGATCTCTTTGCTAGCCTTATTTCTGTGGAATCTGAGAACCGATATTTCGGATCGCTTTGAAGACTATAGGGCCAAAGGAAATATCCTCCGATAACAAAGAGAAAGAAGCTTTCTGAGAAACTTCTTTGTGTTCTGTGAAATCATCTCACAGAGTTACAGCTTTCCCCTCAAGACGCCTTTCGCTAAGACAGTTCTTGTGGAATTGGCAAAGTGATATTTGGAAGCCCATAGAGGGCTATGGTGAAAAAGGAAATATCCTCAGATAAAATCTGGAAAGAAGCTTTCTGAGAAACTGCTCAGTGTTCTGTTAATTCATATCACGGAGTTACATCGGTATTTCGTGGATCTCTTTGCTAGCCTTATTTCTCTGGAATCTGAGAACAGATATTTCGGATCCCTTTGAAGACTCTAGGGCCAAAGGAAATATCCTCCGATAACAAAGAGAAAGAAGCTTTCTGAGAAACTTCTTCGTGTTGTGTGAAATCATCTCACAGAGTTACAGCTTTCGCCTCAAGAAACCTTTCGCTAACACAGTTCTTGTGGAATTGGCAAAGTGAAAAAGGAAATATCCTCAGATGAAATCTGGAAAGAAGCTTTCTGAGAAACTGCTCAGTGTTCTGTTAATTCATCTCACAGAGTTACATCGGTATTTCGTGGATCTCTTTGCTAGCCTTATTTCTGTGGAATCTGAGAACAGATATTTCGGATCCCTTTGAAGACTATAGGGCCAAAGGAAATATCCTCCGATAACAAAGAGAAAGAAGCTTTCTGAGAAACTTCTTTGTGTTCTGTGAAATCATCTCATAGAGTTACAGCTTTCCCTTCAGGAAGCCTTTCGCTAAGACAGTTCTTGAGGAATTGGCAAAGTCCTATTAGGAAGCCCATAGATGGCTATGGTGAAAAAGGAAATATCCTCTGATGAAATCTGGAAAGAAGCTTTCTGAGAAACTTCTTAGTGTTCTGTTAATTCATCTCACACAGTTACATCTGTATTTCGAGGATCTCTTTGCTAGCCTTATTTCTGTGGAATCTGACAACAGATGTTTCGGATCGCTTTGAAGACTATAGGGCCAAAGAAAATATCCTCCGATAACAAAGAGAAAGAAGCTTTCTGAGAAACTTCTTTGTGTTCTGTGAAATCATCTCACAGAGTTACAGCTTTCCCCTCAAGAATCCTTTCGCTAACACAGTTCTTGTGGAATTGGCAAAGTGATATTTGGAAGCCCATAGAGGGCTATGGTGGAAAACGAAATATCCTCAGATGAAATCTGGAAAGAAGCTTTCTGAGAAACTGCTTAGCGTTCTGTTAAGTCATCTCACAGAGTTACATCTTTATTTCGAGGATCTCTTTGCTAACCTTATTTCTGTGGAATCTGAGAACCGATATTTCGGATCGCTTTGAAGACTATAGGGCCAAAGGAAATATCCTACGATAACAAGGAGAAAGAAGCTTTCTGAGAAACTTCTTTGTGTTCTGTGAAATCATCTCACAGAGTTACAGCTTTCCCCTCAAGACGCCTTTCGCTAAGACAGTTCTTGTGGAATTGGCAAAGTGATATTTGGAAGCCCATAGAGGACTATGGTGAAAAAGGAAATATCCTCAGATGAAATCTGGAAAGAAGCTTTCTGAGAAACTGCTCAGTGTTCTGTTAATTCATCTCACAGAGTTACATCGGTATTTCGTGGATCTCTTTGCTAGCCTTATTTCTCTGGAATCTGAGAACAGATATTTCGGATCCCTTTGAAGACTCTTGGGCCAAAGGAAATATCCTCCGATAACAAAGAGAAAGAAGCTTTCTAAGAAACTTCTTGGTGTTCTGTGAAATCATCTCACAGAGTTACACCTTTCACTTCAAGAAGCCTTTCGCTAAGACAGTTCTTGTGGAATTGGCAAAGTGATATTTGGATGCCCATAGAGGGCTATGGTGAAAAAGGAAATATCCTCAGATGAAATCTGGAAAGAAGCTTTCTGAGAAACTGCTTAGTGTTCTGTTAATTCATCTCACAGAATTACTTCTGTATTTCGTGGATCTCTTTGCTAGCCTTATTTCTGTGGAATCTGAGAACAGATATTTCGGATCCCTTTGAAGACTATAGGGCCAAAGGAAATATCTTCCGATAACAAAGAGAAAGAAGCTTTCTGAGAAACTTCTTTGTGTTCTGTGAAATCATCTCACAGAGTTACAGCTTTCCCCTCAAGAAGCCTTTCGCTAACACAGTTCTTCTGGAATTGGCAAAGTGATGTTTGGAAGCCCACACAGGGCTATGGTGAAAAAGGAAATATCCTCAGATGAAATCTGGAAAGAAGCTTTCTGAGAAACTGCTTAGTGTTCTGTTAATTCATCTCACAGAGTTACATCTTTATTTCGGGGATCTCTTTCCTAGCCTTTTTTCTGTGGAATCTGAGAACAGATATTTCGGATCCCTTTGAACACTATAGGGCCAAAGGCAATATCCTCCGATAACAAAGAGAAAGAAGCTTTCTGAGAAACTTCTTTGTGTTCTGTGAAATCATCTCACAGAGTTACAGCTTTCCCCTCAAGACGCCTTTCACTAAGACAGTTCTTGAGAATTGGCAAAGTGATATTTGGAAGCCCATAGAGGGCTATGGTGAAAAAGGAAATATCCTCAGATGAAATCTGGAAAGAAGCTTTCTGAGAAACTGCTTAGTGTTCTGTTAATTCATCTCAGAGAATTACTTCTGTATTTCGTGGATCCCTTTGCTAGCCTTATTTCTGTGGAATCTGAGAACCGATATTTCGGATCGCTTTGAAGACTATAGGGCCAAAGGAAATATCCTCCGATAACAAAGAGAAAGAAGCTTTCTGAGAAACTTCTTTGTGTTCTGTGAAATCATCTCACAGAGTTACAGCTTTCCCCTCAAGACGCCTTTCGCTAAGAAAGTTCTTGTGGAATTGGCAAAGTGATATTTGGAAGCCCATAGAGGGCTATGGTGAAAAAGGAAATATCCTCAGATGAAATCTGGAAAGAAGCTTTCTGAGAAACTGCTCAGTGTTCTGTTAATTCATCTCACAGAGTTACATCGGTATTTCGTGGATCTCTTTGCTAGCCTTATTTCTCTGGAATCTGAGAACAGATATTTCGGATCCCTTTGAAGACACTAGGGCCAAAGGAAATATCCTCCGATAACAAAGAGAAAGAAGCTTTCTGAGAAACTTCTTTGTGTTCTGTGAAATCATCTCACAGAGTTACAGCTTTCACTTCAAGAAGCCTTTCGCTAAGACAGTTCTTGTGGAATTGGCAAAGTGATATTTGGAAGCCCATACAGGGCTATGGTGAAAAAGAAAATATCCTCAGATGAAATCTGGAAAGAAGCTTTCTGAGAAACTGCTTAGTGTTCTGTTAATTCATCTCACAGAGTTACATCTGTATTTCGTGGATCTCTTTGCTAGCCTTATTTCTGTGGAATCTGAGAACAGATATTTCGGATCCCTTTGAAGACAGTAGGGCCAAAGGAAATATCCTCAGATAACAAAGAGAAAGAAGCTTTCTGAGAAACTTCTTTGTGTTCTGTGAAATCATCTCACAGAGTTACAGCTTTCCCTCCAGAAGCCTTTCGCTAAGACAGTTCTTGTGGAATTGGCAAAGTGATATTTGGAAGCCCATAGAGGGCTATGGTGAAAAAGGGAATATCCTCAGATGAAATCTGGAAAGAAGCCTTCTGAGAAACTGCTCAGTGTTCTTTTATTTCATCTCACAGAGTTACATCTGTATTTCGTGGATCTCTTTGCTAGCCTTATTTCTGTGAAATCTGAGAACAGATGTTTCGGATCGCTTTGAAGACTATAGGGCCAAAGACAATATCCTCCGATAACAAAGAGAAAGAAGCTTTCTGAGAAACTTCTTTGTGTTCTGTGAAATCATCTCACAGAGTTACAGCTTTCCACTCAAGAAGCCGTTCGATAAGACAGTTCTTGTGGAATTGGCAAAGTGATATTTGGAAGCCCATAGAGGGCTATGGTGAAAAAGGAAATATCCTCAGATGAAATCTGGAATGAAGCTTTCTGAGAAACTGCTTAGTGTTCTGTTAATTCATCTCACAGAGTTACATCTTTATTTCCGGGATCTCTTTCCTAGCCTTTTTTCTGTGGAATCTGAGAACAGATATTTCGGATCGCTTTGAAGACTCTAGGGCCAAAGGCAATATCCTCCGATAACAAAGAGAAAGAAGCTTTCTGAGAAACTTCTTTGTGTTCTGTGAAATCATCTCACAGAGTTACAGCTTTCCCCTCAAGACGCCTTTCGCTAAGACAGTTTTTGTGGAATTGGCAAAGTGATATTTGGAAGCCCATAGAGGGCTATGGTGAAAAAGGAAATATCCTCAGATGAAATCTGGAAAGAAGCTTTCTGAGAAACTGCTCAGTGTTCTGTTAATTCATCTCACAGAGTTACATCGGTATTTCGTGGATCTCCTTGCTAGCCTTATTTCTGTGGAATCTGAGAACAGATATTTCGGATCCCTTTGAAGACTATAGGGCCAAAGGAAATATCCTCCGATAACAAAGAGAAAGAAGCTTTCTGAGAAACTTCTTTGTGTTCTGTGAAATCATCTCACAGAGTTACAGCTTTCACTTCAAGAAGCCTTTCGCTAAGACAGTTCTTGTGGAATTGGCAAAGTGATATTTGGAAGCACATAGACGGCTATGGTGAAAAAGGAAATATCCTCAGATGAAATCTGGAAAGAAGCTTTCTGAGAAACTGCTTAGTGTTCTGTTAATTCATCTCACAGAGTTACATCTGTATTTCGTGGATCTCTTTGCTAGCATTATTTCTGTGGAATCTGAGAACAGATATTTCGAATCCCTTTGAAGACTATAGGGCCAAAGGAAATATCCTCCAATAACAAAGAGAAAGAAGCTTTCTGAGAAACTTCTTTGTGTTTTGTGAAATCATCTCACAGAGTTACAGCTTTCCCCACAAGACGCCTTTCGCTAAGACAGTTCTTGTGGAATTGGCAAAGTGATATTTGGAAGCCCATAGAGGGCTATGGTGAAAAAGGAAATATCCTCAGATGAAATCTGGAAAGAAGCTTTCTGAGAAACTGCTTAGTGTTCTGTTAATTCATCTCACAGAATTACTTCTGTATTTCGTGGATCTCTTTGCTAGCCTTATTTCTGTGGAATCTGAGAACAGATATTTCGGATCCCTTTGAACACTATAGGGCCAAAGGAAATATCCTCCGATAACAAAGTGAAAGAAGCTTTCTGAGAAACTTCTTTGTGTTCTGTGAAATCATCTCACAGAGTTACAGCTTTCCCCTCAAGAAGCCTTTCGCTAAGACAGTTCTTGTGGAATTGGCAAAGTGATATTAGGAAGCCCCTAGAGAGCTATGGTGAAAAAGGAAATATCCTCAGATGAAATCTGGAAAGAAGCTTTCTGAGAAACTGCTTAGTGTTCTGTTAATTCATCTCACAGAGTTACATCTGTATTTCGAGGATCTCTTTGCTAGCCTTAATGCTCTGGAATCTGAGAACAGATATTTCGGATCCCTTTGAACACTATAGGGCCAAAGGAAATATCCTCCGATAACAAAGTGAAAGAAGCTTTCTGAGAAACTTCTTTGTGTTCTGTGAAATCATCTCACAGAGTTACAGCTTTCCCCTCAAGAAGCCTTTCGCTAAGACAGTTCTTGTGGAATTGGCAAAGTGATATTAGGAAGACCCTAGAGAGCTATGGTGAAAAAGGAAATATCCTCAGATGAAATCTGGAAAGAAGCTTTCTGAGAAACTGCTTAGTGTTCTGTTAATTCATCTCACAGAGTTACATCTGTATTTCGAGGATCTCTTTGCTAGCCTTATTTCTGTGGAATCTGAGAACAGATATTTTGGATCGCTTTGAAGACTATAGGGCCAAAGGAAATATCCTCCGATAACAAAGAGAAAGAAGCTTTCTGAGAAACTTCTTTGTGTTCTGTGAAATCATCTCACAGAGTTACAGCTTTCCCCTCAAGAAGCATTTCGCTAACACAGTTCTTGTGGAATTGGCAAAGTGATGTTTGGAAGCCCACAGAGGGCTTTGGTGAAAAAGGAAATATCCTCAGATGAAATCTGGAAAGAAGCTTTCTGAGAAACTGCTTAGTCTTCTGTTAATTCATCTCACAGAGTTACATCTTTATTTCGAGGATCTCTTTGCTAGCCTTTTTTCTGTGGAATCTGAGAACAGATATTTCGGATCCCTTTGAAGACTATAGGGCCAAAGGAAATATCCTCCTATAACAAAGAGAAAGAAGCTTTCTGAGAAACTTCTTTGTGTTCTGTGAAATCATCTCACAGAGTTACAGCTTTCCCCTCAAGTAGCCTTTCGCTAAGACAGTTCTTGTGGAATTGGCAAAGTGATATATGGAAGCCCATAGAGGGCTATGGTGAAAAAGGAAATATCCTCAGATGAAATCTGGAAGGAAGCTTTCTGAGAAACTGCTCAGTGTTCTGTTAATTCATCTCACAGAGTTACATCTGTATTTCGTGGATCTCTTTGCTAGCCTTATTTCTGTGGAATCAGAGAACAGATATTTTGGATCCCTTTGAAGACTATAGGGCCAAAGGAAATATCCTCCGATAACAAAGAGAGAGAAGCTTTCTGAGAAACTTCTTTGTGTTCTGTGAAATCATCTCACAGAGTTACAGCTTTCCCTTCAAGAAGCCTTTCGCTAAGACAGTTCTTGTGGAATTGGCAAAGTGATATTAGGAAGCCCATAGAGGGCTGTGGTGAAAAAGGAAATATCCTCAGATGAAATCTGGAAAGAAGCTTTCTGAGAAACTGCTTAGTGTTCTGTTAATTCATCTCACACAGTTACATCTGTATTTCGAGGATCTCTTTGCTAGCCTTATTGCTGTGGAATCTGAGAACAGATATTTCGGATCGTTTTGAAGACTATAGGGCCAAAGGAAATATCCTCCGATAACAAAGAGAGAGAAGCTTTCGGAGAAACTTCTTTGTGTTCTGTGAAATCATCTCACAGAGTTACAGCTTTCCCTTCAAGAAACCTTTCGCTAAGACAGTTCTTGTGGAATTGGCAAAGTGATATTAGGAAGCCCATAGAGGGCTACGGTGAAAAAGGAAATATCCTCAGATGAAATCTGGAAAGAAGCTTTCTGAGAAACTGCTTAGTGTTCTGTTAATTCATCTCACACAGTTACATCTGTATTTCGAGGATCTCTTTGCTAGCCTTAATGCTCTGGAATCTGAGAACAGATATTTCGGATCCCTTTGAAGACTATAGGGCCAAAGGAAATATCCTCCGATAACAAAGAGAAAGAAGCTTTCTGAGAAACTTCTTTGTGTTCTGTGAAATCATCTCACAGAGTTACAGCTTTCCCCTCAAGAAGCCTTTCGCTAACACAGTTCTTCTGGAATTGGCAAAGTGATGTTTGGAAGCCCACACAGGGCTATGGTGAAAAAGGAAATATCCTCAGATGAAATCTGGAAAGAAGCTTTCTGAGAAACTGCTTAGTGTTCTGTTAATTCATCTCACAGAGTTACATCTTTATTTCGGGGATCTCTTCCCTAGCCTTTTTTCTGTGGAATCTGAGAACAGATATTTCGGATCGCTTTGAAGACTATAGGGCCAAAGGCAATATCCTCCGATAACAAAGAGAAAGAAGCTTTCTGAGAAACTTCTTTGTGTTCTGTGAATTCATCTCACAGAGTTACAGCTTTCCCCTCAAGACGCCTTTCACTAAGACAGTTCTTGAGAATTGGCAAAGTGATATTTAGAAGCCCATAGAGGGCTATGGTGAAAAAGGAAATATCCTGAGATGAAATCTAGAAAGAAGCTTTCTGAGAAACTGCTCCGTGTTCTGTTAATTCATCTCACAGAGTTACATCGGTATTTCGTGGATCTCTTTGCTAGCCTTATTTCTCTGGAATCTGAGAACAGATATTTCGGATCCCTTTGAACACTATAGGGCCAAAGGAAATATCCTCTGATAACAAAGAGAAAGAAGCTTTCTGAGAAACTTCTTTGTGTTCTGTGAAATCATCTCACAGAGTTACAGCTTTCACTTCAATAAGCCTTTCGCTAAGACAGTTCTTGTGGAATAGGCAAAGTGATATTTGGAATCCCATAGAGGGCTATGGTGAAAAAGGAAATATCCTCAGATGAAATCTGGAAAGAAGCTTTTTGAGAAACTGCTTAGTGTTCTGTTAATTCATCTCACAGAGTTACATCTGTATTTCGTGGATCTCTTTGCTAGCCTTATTTCTGTGGAATCTGAGAACAGATATTTCGGATCGCTTTGAAGACTATAGGGCCAAAGGAAATATCCTCCGATAACAAAGAGAAAGAAGCTTTCTGAGAAACTTCTTTGTGTTCTGTGAAATCATCTCACAGAGTTACAGCTTTCCCCTCAAGAAGCCTTTTGCTAAGACAGTTCTTGTGGAATTGGCAAAGTGATATTTGGAAGCCCATAGAGGGCTATGGTGAGAAACGGAATATCCTCAGATGAAATCTGGAAAGAAGTTTTCTGAGAAACAGCTCAGTGTTCTTTTATTTCATCTCACAGAGTTACATCTGTATTTCGTGGATCTCTTTGCTAGCCTTATTTTTGTGGAATCTGAGAACAGATATTTCGGATCCCTTTGAAGACTATAGGGCCAAAGGAAATATCCTCCGATATAAAAGAGAAAGAATCTTTCTGAGAAACTTCTTTGTGTTCTGTGAAATCATCTCACAGAGTTACAGCTTTCACCTCAAGAAACCTTTCGCTAACACAGCTCTTGTGGAATTGGCAAAGTGATATTTGGAAGCCCTTAGAGGGCTATGGTGAAAAAGGAAATATCCTCAGTTGAAATCTGGAAAGAAGCTTTCTGAGAAACTGCTCAGTGTTCTGTTAATTCATCTCACAGAGTTACGTCTGTATTTCGTGGATCTCTTTGCTAGCCTTATTTCTGTGGAATCTGAGAACAGATATTTCGGATCCCTTTGAAGACTACAGGGCCAAAGGAAATATCTTCCGATAACAAAGAGAAAGAAGCTTTCTGAGAAACTTCTTTGTGTTCTGTGAAATCATCTCACAGAGTTACAGCTTTCCCCTCAAGAAGCCTTTCGCTAAGACAGTTCTTGTGGAATTGGCAAAGTGATATTTGGAAGCCCTTAGAGTGCTATGGTGAAAAAGGAAATATCCTCAGATGAAATCTGGAAAGAAGCTTTCTGAGAAACTGCTCAGTGTTCTGTTAATTCGTCTCACAGAGTTACATCTGTATTTCGTGGATCTCTTTGTTAGCCTTATTTCTGTGGAATCTGAGAACAGATATTTCGGATCGTTTTGAAGACTATAGGGCGAAAGGCAATATCCTCCGATAACAAAGAGAGAGAAGCTTTCTGAGAAACTTCTTTGTGTTCTGTGAAATCATCTCACAGAGTTACAGCTTTCCCCTCAAGAAGCCTTTCGCTAAGACAGTTCTTGTGGAATTGGCAAAGTGATATTAGGAAGCCCCTAGAGGGCTATGGTGAAAAAGGAAATATCCTCAGATGAAATCTGGAAAGAAGCTTTCTGAGAAACTGCTTAGTGTTCTGTTAATTCATCTCACAGAGTTACATCTGTATTTCGTGGATCTCTTTGCTAGCCTTATTTCTGTGGAATCTGAGAACAGATATTTCGGATCGCTTTGAAGACTATAGAGCCAAAGGAAGTTTCCTCCGATAACAAAGAGAAAGAAGCTTTCTGAGAAACTTCTTTGTGTTCTGTGAAATCATCTCACAGAGTTACAGCTTTCCCCTCAAGAAGCATTTCGCTGACACAGTTCTTGTGGAATTGGCAAAGTGATGTTTGGAAGCCCACAGAGGGCTTTGGTGAAAAAGGAAATATCCTCAGATGAAATCTGGAAAGAAGCTTTCTGAGAAACTGCTTAGTCTTCTGTTAATTCATCTCACAGAATTACTTCTTTATTTCGAGGATCACTTTGCTAGCCTTTTTTCTGTGGAATCTGAGAACAGATGTTTCGGATCCCTTTGAAGACTATAGGGCCAAAGGAAATATCCTCCTATAACAAAGAGAAAGAAGCTTTCTGAGAAACTTCTTTGTGTTCTGTGAAATCATCTCACAGAGTTACAGCTTTCCCCTCAAGTAGCCTTTCGCTAAGACAGTTCTTGTGGAATTGGCAAAGTGATATATGGAAGCCCATAGAGGGCTATGGTGAAAAAGGAAATATCCTCAGATGAAATCTGGAAGGAAGCTTTCTGAGAAACTGCTCAGTGTTCTGTTAATTCATCTCACAGAGTTACATCTGTATTTCGTGGATCTCTTTGCTACCCTTATTTCTGTGGAATCTGAGAACAGATATTTTGGATCCCTTTGAAGACTATAGGGCCAAAGGAAATATCCTCCGATAACAAAGAGAGAGGAGCTTTCTGAGAAACTTCTTTGTGTTCTGTGAAATCATCTCACAGAGTTACAGCTTTCCCTTCAAGAAGCCTTTCGCTAAGACAGTTCTTGTGGAATTGGCAAAGTGATATTAGGAAGCCCATAGAGGGCTATGGTGAAAAAGGAAATATCCTCAGATGAAATCTGGAAAGAAGCTTTCTGAGAAACTGCTTAGTGTTCTGTTATTTCATCTCACACAGTTACATCTGTATTTCGAGGATCTCTTTGCTAGCCTTATTGCTGTGGAATCTGAGAACAGATATTTCGGATCGTTTTGAAGACTATAGGGCCAAAGGAAATATCCTCCGATAACAAAGAGAGAGAAGCTTTCGGAGAAACTTCTTTGTGTTCTGTGAAATCATCTCACAGAGTTACAGCTTTCCCTTCAAGAAGCCTTTCGCTAAGACAGTTCTTGTGGAATTGGCAAAGTGATATTAGGAAGCCCATAGAGGGCTACGGTGAAAAAGTAAATATCCTCAGATGAAATCTGGAAAGAAGCTTTCTGAGAAACTGCTTAGTGTTCTGTTAATTCATCTCACAGATTTACATCTGTATTTCGTGGATCTCTTTGCTAGCCTTATTTCTGTGGAATCTGAGAACAGATATTTCGGATCGCTTTGAATACTATCGGGCCAAAGGAAATATCCTCCAATAACAAAGAGAAAGAAGCTTTCTGAGAAACTTCTTTGTGTTCTGTGAAATCATCTCACAGACTTACAGCTTTCCCCTCAAGAAGACTTTCGCTAAGACAGTTCTTGTGGAATTGGCAAAGTGATATTTGGAAGCCCATAGAGGGCTATGGTGAAAAAGGAAATATCCTCAGATGAAATCTGGAAAGAAGCTTTCTGAGAAACTGCTTAGTGTTCTGTTAATTCATCTCACAGAGTTACATCTGTATTTCTTGGATCTCTTTGCTAACCTTATTTCTGTGGAATCTGAGAACAGATATTTCGGATCCCTTTGAAGACTATAGGGCCAAAGGAAATATCCTCCGATATCAAAGAGAAAGAATCTTTCTGAGAAACTTCTTTGTGTTGTGTGAAACCATGTCACAGAGTTACAGCTTTCGCCTCAAGAAACCTTTCGCTAACACAGTTCTTGTGGAATTGGCAAAGTGATATTTGGAAGCCCTTAGAGGGCTATGGTGAAAAAGGAAATATCCTCAGATGAAATCTGGAAAGAAGCTTTCTGAGAAACTGCTCAGTGTTCTGTTCATTCATCTCACAGAGTTACGTCTGTATTTCGTGGATCTCTTTGCTAGCCTTATTTCTGTGGAATCTGAGAACAGATATTTCGGATCCCTTTGAAGACTATAGGGCCAAAGGAAATATCCTCCGATATCAAAGAGAAAGAATCTTTCTGAGAAACTTCTTTTTGTTGTGTGAAATCATGTCACAGAGTTACAGCTTTCGCCTCAAGAAACCTTTCGCTAACACAGTTCTTGTGGAATTGGCAAAGTGATATTTGGAAGCCCTTAGAGGGCTATGGTGAAAAAGGAAATATCCTCAGATGAAATCTGGAAAGAAGCTTTCTGAGCAACTGCTCAGTGTTCTTTTACTTCATCTCACAGAGTTACATCTGTATTTCGTGGATCTCTTTGCTAGCCTTATTTCTGTGGAATCTGGGAACAGATATTTCGGATCCCTTTGAACACTATAGGGCCAAAGGAAATATCCTCCGATAACAAAGAGAAAGAAGCTTTGTGAGAAACTTCTTTGTGTTCTGTGAAATCATCTCATAGAGTTACAGCTTTCCCTTCAGGAAGCCTTTCGCTAAGACAGTTCTTGTGGAATTGGCAATGTCCTATTAGGAAGCCCATAGATGGCTATGGTGAAAAATGAAATATCCTCAGCTGAAATCTGGAAAGAAGCTTTCTGAGAAACTGCTTAGAGTTCTGTTAATTCATCTCACACAGTTGCATCTGTATGTCGAGATTCTCTTTGCTAGCCTTATTTCTGTGGAATCTGACAACAGATGTTTCGGATCGCTTTGAAGACTATAGGGCCAAAGACAATATCCTCCGATATCAAAGAGAAACAAGCTTTCTGAGAAACTTCTTTGTGTTCTGTGAAATCATCTCACAGAGTTACAGCTTTCCCCTCAAGAAGCCTTTCGCTAAGACAGTTCTTGTGGAATTGGCAAAGTGATATTAGGAAGCCCCTAGAGGGCTATGGTGAAAAAGGAAATATCCTCAGATGAAATCTGGAAAGAAGCTTTTTGAGAAACTGCTTAGTGTTCTGTTAATTCATCTCACAGAGTTACATCTGTATTTCGTGGATCTCTTTGCTAGCCTTATTTCTGTGGAATCTGAGAACAGATATTTCGGATCGCTTTGAAGACTATAGGGCCAAAGGAAGTATCCTCCGATAACAAAGAGAAAGAAGCTTTCTGAGAAACTTCTTTGTGTTCTGTGAAATCATCTCACAGAGTTACAGCTTTGCCCTCAAGAAGCATTTCGCTGACACAGTTCTTGTGGAATTGGCAAAGTGATATATGGAAGCCCATAGAGGGATATGGTGAAAAAGGAAATATCCTCAGATGAAATCTGGAAGGAAGCTTTCTGAGAAACTGCTCAGTGTTCGGTTAATTCATCTCACAGAGTTACATCTGTATTTCGTGGATCTCTTTGCTACCCTTATTTCTGTGGAATCTGAGAACAGATATTTTGGATCCCTTCGAAGACTATAGGGCCAAAGGAAATATCCTCCGATAACAAAGAGAGAGGAGCTTTCTGAGAAACTTCTTTGTGTTCTGTGAAATCATCTCACAGAGTTACAGCTTTCCCTTCAAGAAGCCTTTCGCTAAGACAGTTCTTGTGGAATTGGCAAAGTGATATTAGGACGCCCATAGAGGGCTATGGTGAAAAAGGATATATCCTCAGATGAAATCTGGAAAGAAGCTTTCTGAGAAACTGCTTAGTGTTCTGTTATTTCATCTCACACAGTTACATCTGTATTTCGAGGATCTCTTTGCTAGCCTTATTGCTGTGGAATCTGAGAACAGATATTTCGGATCGTTTTGAAGACTATAGGGCCAAAGGAAATATCCTCCGATAACAAAGAGAGAGAAGCTTTCGGAGAAACTTCTTTGTGTTCTGTGAAATCATCTCACAGAGTTACAGCTTTCGCCTCAAGAAACCTTTCGCTAACACAGTTCTTGTGGAATTGGCAAACTGATATTTGGAAGCCCTTAGAGGGCTATGGTGAAAAAGGAAATATCCTCAGATGAAATCTGGAAAGAAGCTTTCTGAGAAACTGCTTAGTGTTCTGTTAATTCATCTCACAGAGTTACATCTGTATGTCGTGGATCTCTTTGCTAGCCTTATTTCTGTGGAATCTGAGACCAGATATTTCGGATCCCTTTGAGGACTATAGGGCCAAAGGAAATATCCTCCGATAGCAAAGAGAAAGAATCTTTCTGAGAAACTTCTTTGTGATGTGTGAAATCATCTCACAGAGTTACAGCTTTCACCTCAAGAAACCTTTCGCTAACACAGTTCTTGTGGAATTGGCAAAGTGATATTTGGAAGCCCTTAGAGGGCTATGGTGAAAAAGGAAATATCCTCAGATGAAATCTGGAAAGAAGCTTTCTGAGAAACTACTTAGTGTTCTGTTAATTCATCTCACAGAGTTACATCTTTATTTCGAGGATCTCTTTCCTACCCTTTTTTCTGTGGAATCTGAGAACAGATATTTCGGATCGCTTTGAAGACTTAGGGCCAAAGGCAATATCCTCCGATAACAAAGATAAAGAAGCTTTCTGAGAAACTTCTTTGTGTTCTGTGAAATAATCTCACAGAGTTACAGCTTACCCCTCAAGACTACTTTTGCTAAGACAGTTCTTGTGGAATTGGCAAAGTGATATTTGGAAGTCCATAGAGGGCTATGGTGAAAAAGGAAATATCCTCAGATGAAATCTGGAAAGAAGCTTTCTGAGAAACTGCTTAGTGTTCTGTTAATTCACCTCACAGAGTTACATCTGTATGTCGTGGATCTCTTTGCTAGCCTTATTTCTGTGGAATCTGAGACCAGATATTTCGGATCCCTTTGAGGACTATAGGGCCAAAGGAAATATCCTCCGATATCAAAGAGAAAGAAGCTTTCTGAGAAACTTCTTTGTGTTCTGTGAAATCATCTCACAGAGTTACAGCTTTCACCTCAAGTAGCCTTTCGCTAAGACAGTTCTTGTGGAATTGGCAAAGTGATATATGGAAGCCCATAGAGGGCTATGGTGAAAAAGGAAATATCCTCAGATGAAATCTGGAAGGAAGCTTTCTGAGAAACTGCTCAGTGTTCTGTTAATTCATCTCACAGAGTTACATCTGTATTTCGTGGATCTCTTGGCTAGCCTTATTTCTGTGGAATCTGAGAACAGATATTTCGGATCCCTTTGAAGACTATAGGACCAAAGGAAATATCCTCCGATAACAAAGAGAGAGAAGCTTTCTGAGAAACTTCTTTGTGTTCTGTGAAATCATCTCACAGAGTTACAGCTTTCCCTTCAAGAAGCCTTTCGCTAAGACAGTTCTTCTGGAATTGGGAAAGTGATATTAGGAAGCCCATAGAGGGCAATGGTGAAAAAGGAAATATCCTCAGATGAAATCTGGAAAGAAGCTTTCTGAGAAACTGCTTAGTGTTCTGTTAATTCATCTCACACAGTTACATCTGTACTTCGAGGATCTCTTTGCTAGCCTTATTGCTGTGGAATCTGAGAACAGATATTTCGGATCGTTTTGAAGACTATAGGGCCAAAGGAAATATCCTCCGATAACAAAGAGAGAGAAGCTTTCTGAGAAACTTCTTTGTGTTCTGTGAAATCATCTCACAGAGTAACAGCTTTCCCTTCAAGAAGCCTTTCGCTAAGACAGTTCTTGGGGAATTGGCAAAGTGATATTAGGAAGCCCATAGAGGGCTATGGTGAAAAAGGAAATATCCTCAGATGAAATCTGGAAAGAAGCTTTCTGAGAAACTGCTTAGCGTTCTGTTAATTCATCTCACACAGTTACATCTGTATTTCGAGGATCTCTTTGCTAGCCTTATTTCTGAGGAATCTGAGAACAGATATTTCGGATCGCTTTGAATACTATAGGGCCAATGGAAATATCCTCCGATAACAAAGAGAAAGAAGCTTTCTGAGAAACTTCTTTGTGTTCTGTGAAATCATCTCACAGAGTTACAGCTTTCCCCTCAAGAAGCCTTTCGCTAACACAGTTCTTGTGGAATTGGCAAAGTGATATTTGGAAGCCCATAGAGGGCTATGGTGAAAAAGGAAATATCCTCAGCTGAAATCTGGAAAGAAGCTTCCTGAGAAACTGCTTAGTGTTCTGTTAATTCATCTCACAGAGTTACATCTTTATTTCGAGGATCTCTTTCCTAGCCTTTTTTCTGTGGAATCTGAGAACAGATATTTCGGATCGATTTGAAGACTATAGGGCCAAAGGCAATATCCTCCGATAACAAAGAGAAAGAAGCTTTCTGAGAAACTTCTTTGTGTTCTGTGAAATCATCTCACAGAGTTACAGCTTTCCCCTCAAGACGCCTTTCGCTAAGACAGTTCTTGTGGAATTGGCAAAGTGATATTTGGAAGCCCATAGAGGGCTATGGTGAAAAAGGAAATGTCCTCAGATGAAATCTGGAAAGAAGCTTTCTGAGAAACTGCTTAGTGTTCTGCTAATTCATCTCACAGAGTTACATCTGTATTTCGTGGATCTCTTTGCTAGCCTTATTTCTGTGGAATCTGAGAACAGATATTTCGGATCCCTTTGAAGACTATAGGGCCAAAGGAAATATCCTCCGATATCAAAGAGAAAGAATCTTTCTGAGAAACTTCTTTGTGTTGTGTGAAATCATCTCACAGAGTTACAGCTTTCATCTCAAGAAACCTTTCGCTAACACAGTTCTTGTGGAATTGGCAAAGTGATATTTGGAAGCCCTTAGAGGGCTATGGTGAAAAAGGAAATATCCTCAGATGAAATCTGGAAAGAAGCTTTCTGAGAAACTGCTCAGTGTTCTTTTATTTCATCTCACAGAGTTACATCTGTATTTCGTGGATCTCTTTGCTAGCCTTATTTCTGTGGAATCTGAGAACAGATATTTCGGATCCCTTTGAAGACTATAGGGCCAAAGGAAATATCCTCCGATAACAAAGAGAAAGAAGCTTTCTGAGAAACTTCTTTGTGTTCTGTGAAATCATCTCACAGAGTTACAGCTTTCCCCTCAAGAAGCCTTTCGCTAACACAGTTCTTGTGGAATTGGCAAAGTGATATTTGGAAGCCCACAGAGGGCTATGGTGAAAAAGGAAATATCCTTAGATGAAATCTGGAAAGAAGCTTCCTGAGAAACTGCTTAGTGTTCTGTTAATTCATCTCACAGAGTTACATCTTTATTTCGAGGATCTCTTTCCTAGCCTTTTTTCTGTGGAATCTGAGAACAGATATTTCGGATCGCTTTGAAGACTATAGGGCCAAAGGCAATATCCACGGATAACAAAGAGAAAGAAGCTTTCTGAGAAACTTCTTTGTGTTCTGTGAAATCATCTCACAGAGTTACAGCTTTCCCCTCAAGACGCCTTTCGCTAAGACAGTTCTTGTGGAATTGGCAAAGTGATATTTGGAAGCCCATAGAGGGCTATGGTGAAAAAGGAAATATCCTCAGATGAAATCTGGAAAGAAGCTTTCTGAGAAACTGCTCAGTGTTCTGTTATTTCATCTCACAGAGTTACATCGGTATTTCGTGGATCTCTTTGCTAGCCTTATTTCTGTGGAATCTGAGAACAGATATTTCGGATCCCTTTGAAGACTATGGGGCCAAAGGAAATATCCTCCGATAACAAAGAGAAAGAAGCTTTCTGAGAAACTTCTTTGTGTTCTGTGAAATCATCTCACAGAGTTACAGCTTTCCCCTCAGGAAGCCTTTCGCTAAGACAGTTATTGTGGAATTGGCAAAGTGATATTTGGAAGCCCATAGAAGGCAATGCAGAAAAAGGAAATATCCTCAAATGAAATCTGGAAAGAAGCTTTCTGAGAAACTGCTCACTGTACTTTTAATTCATCTCACAGAGTTACATCTGTATTTCGTGTATCTCTTTGCTAGCCTTATTTCTGTGGAATCTGAGAACAGATATTTCGGATCGCTTTGAAGACTTTCGGGTCAAAGGAAATATCCTCCGATAACAAAGAGAAATAAGCTTTCTGAGAAACTTCTTTGTGTTCTGTGAAATCATCTCACAGAGTTACAGCTTTCCCCTCAAGAAGCCTTTCGCTAAGACAGTTCTTGTGGAATTGGCAAAGTGATATTTGGAAGCCCATAGAGGGCTATGGTGAAAAAGGAAATATCCTCAGATGAAATCTGAAAAGAAGCTTTCTGAGAAACTGCTCAGTGTTCTTTTATTTCATCTCACAGAGTTATATCTGTATTTCGTGGATCTCTTTGCTAGCCTTATCTGTGGAATCTGAGAACAGATATTTCGGATCCCTTTGAAGACTATAGGGCCAAAGGAAATATCCTCCGATAACAAAGAGAAAGAAGCTTTCTGAGAAACTTCTTTGTGTTCTGTGAAATCATCTCACAGAGTTACAGCTTTCCCTTCAGGAAGCCTTTCGCTAAGACAGTTCTTGTGGAATTGGCAAAGTCCTATTAGGAAGCCCATAGATGGCTATGGTGAAAAAGGAAATATCCTCAGATGAAATCTGGAAAGAAGCTTTCTGAGAAACTGCTTAGTGTTCTGTTAATTCATCTCACACAGTTACATCTGTATTTCGAGGATCTCTTTGCTAGCCTTACTCCTGTGGAATCTGAGAACAGATGTTTCGGATCGCTTTGAAGACTATAGGGCCAAAGACAATATCCTCCGATAACAAAGAGAAAGAAGCTTTCTGAGAAACTTCTTTGTGTTCTGTGAAATCATCTCACAGAGTTACAGCTTTCCCCTCAAGAAGCCTTTCGCTAACACAGTTCTTGTGGAATTGGCAAAGTGATATTTGGAAGCCCACAGAGGGCTATCGTGAAAAAGGAAATATCCTCAGATGAAATCTGGAAAGAAGCTTCCTGAGAAACTGCTTAGTGTTCTGTTAATTCATCTCACAGAGTTACATCTTTATTTCGAGGATCTCTTTCCTAGCCTTTTTTCTGTGGAATCTGAGAACAGATATTTCGGATCGCTTTGAAGACTTTAGGGCCAAAGGCAATATCCTCGGATAACAAAGAGAAAGAAGCTTTCTGAGAAACTCCTTTGTGTTATGTGAAATCATCTCACAGAGTTACAGCTTTCCCCTCAAGACGACTTTCGCTAAGACAGTTCTTGTGGAATTGGCAAAGTGATATTTGGAAGCCCATAGAGGGCTATGGTGAAAAAGGAAATATCCTCAGATGAAATCTGGAAAGAAGCTTTCTGAGAAACTGCTCAGTGTTCTGTTAATTCATCTCACAGAGTTACATCTGTATTTCGTGGATCTCTTTGCTAGCCTTATTTCTGTGGAATCTGAGAACAGATATTTCGGATTCCTTTGAAGACTATAGGGCCAAAGGAAATATCCTCCGATAACAAAGAGAAAGAAGCTTTCTGAGAAACTTCTTTGTGTTCTGTGAAATCATCTCACAGAGTTACAGCTTTCCCTTCAAGAAGCCTTTCGCTAAGACAGTTCTTGTGGAATTGGCAAAGTGATATTTGGAAGCCCATAGAGGGCTACGGTGAAAAAGGAAATATCCTCAGATGAAATCTGGAAAGAAGCTTTCTGAGAAACTGCTTAGTGTTCTGTTAATTCATTTCACAGAGTTACATCTGTATTTCGTGGATCTCTTTGTTAGCCTTATTTCTGTGGAATCTGAGAACAGATATTTCGGATCCCTTTGAAGACTATAGGGCCAAAGGAAATATCCTCCGATATCAAAGCGAAAGAAGCTTTATGAGAAACTTCTTTGTGTTCTGTGAAATCATCTCACAGAGTTACAGCTTTCCACTCAAGAAGCCTTTCGCTAAGACAGTTCTTGTGGAATTGGCAAAGTGATATTTGGAAGCCCATAGAGGGCTATGGTGAAAAAGGAAATATCCTCCGATGAAATCTGGAAAGAAGCTTTCTGAGAAACTGCTCAGTGTTCTTTTAATTCATCTCACAGAGTTACATCTGTATTTCGTGGATCTCTTTGCTAGCCTTATTTCTGTGGAATCTGAGAACAGATATTTCGGATCCCTTTGAAGACTATAGGGCCAAAGGAAATATCCTCCGATAACAAAGAGAAAGAAGCCTTCTGAGAAACTTCTTTGTGTTCTGTGAAATCATCTCACAGAGTTACAGCTTTCCCTTCAGGAAGCCTTTCGCTAAGACAGTTCTTGTGGAATTGGCAAAGTCCTATTTGGAAGCCCATAGATGGCTATGGTGAAAAAGGAATTATCCTCAGATGAAATCTGGAAAGAAGCTTTCTGAGAAACTGCTTAGTGTTCTGTTAATTCAACTCACACAGTTACATCTGTATTTCGAGGATCTCTTTGCTAGCCTTATTTCTGTGGAATCTGAGAACAGATATTTCGGATCGCTTTGAAGACTATATGGCCAAAGGAAATATCCTCCGATAACAAAGAGAAAGAAGAATTCTGAGAAACTTCTTTGTGTTCTGTGAAATCATCTCACAGAGTTACAGCTTTCCCTTCAAGAAGACTTTCGCTAACACAGTTCTGGTGGTATTGGCAAAGTGATATTTGGAAGCCCAGAGAGGGCTATGGTGAAAAAGGAAATATCCTCAGATGAAATCTGGAAAGAAGCTTTCTGAGAAACTGCTTAGTGTTCTGTTAATTCATCTCACAGAGTTACATCTGTATTTCGTGGATCTCTTTGCTAGCCTTATTTGTGTGGAATGTGAGAACACATATTTCGGATCCCTTTGAAGACTATAGGGCCAAAGGAAATATCCTCCGATAACAAAGAGAAAGAAGCTTTCTGAGAAACTTCTTTGTGTTCTGTGAAATCATCTTACAGAGTTACAGCTTTCGCCTCAAGAAGCCTTTCGCTAACACAGTTCTTGTGGAATTGGCAAAGTAATATTTGGAAGCCCTTAGAGGGCTATGGTGAAAAAGGAAATATCCTCAGATGAAATCTGGAAAGAAGCTTTCTGAGAAACTGCTTAGTGTTCTGTTAATTCATCTCACAGATTTACATCTGTATTTCGTGTATCTGTTTGCTAGCCTTATTTCTGTGGAATCTGAGAACAGATATTTCGGATCGCTTTGAAGACTATCGGGCCAAAGTAAATATCCTCCGATAACAAAGAGAAAGAAGCTTTCTGAGAAACTTCTTTGTGTTCTGTGAAATCATCTCACAGAGTTACAGCTTTCCACTCAAGAAGCCTTTCGCTAAGACAGTTCTTGTGGAAATGGCAAAGTGATATTTGGAAGCCCATAGAGGGCTATGGGAAAAAGGAAATATCATCAGATGAAATCTGGAAAGAAGCTTTCTGAGAAACTGCTCAGTGTTCTTTTAATTCATCTCACAGAGTTACATCTGTATTTCGTGGATCTCGTTGCTAGCCTTTTTTCTGTGGAATCTGAGAACAGATATTTCGGATCCCTTTGAAGACTATAGGGCCAAAGGTAATATACTCCGATAACAAAGAGAAAGAAGCTTTCTGAGAAACTTCTTTGTGTTCTGTGAAATCATCTCACAGAGTTACAGCTTTCCACTAAAGAAGCCTTTCGCTAAGACAGTTCTTGTGGAATTGGCAAAGTGATATTTGGAAGCCCATAGAGGGCTATGGTGAAAAAGGAAATATCCTCAGATGAAATCTGGAAAGAAGCTTTCTGAGAAACTGCTCAGTGTTCTTTTAATTCATCTCACAGAGTTACATCTGTATTTCGTGGATCTCTTTGCTAGCCTTATTTCTGTGGAATCTGAGAACAGATATTTCGGATCCATTTGAAGACTATAGGGCCAAAGGAAATATCCTCCGATAACAAAGAGAAAGAAGCTTTCTGAGAAACTTCTTTGTGTTCTGTGAAATCATCTCACAGAGTTACAGCTTTCCCTTCAAGAAGACTTTCGCTAAGACAGTTCTTGTGGAATTTGCAAAGTCCTATTAGGAAGCCCATAGATGGCTATGGTGAAAAAGGAAATATCCTCAGATGAAAGCTGGAAAGAAGCTTTCTGAGAAACTGCTTGGTGTTCTGTTAATTCATGTCACACAGTTACATCTGTATTTCGTAGATCTCTTTGCTAGCCTTATTTCTGTGGAATCTGAGAACAGATATTTCGGATCGCTTTGAAGACTATCGGGCCAAAGTAAATATCCTCCGATAACAAAGAGAAAGAAGCTTTCTGAGAAACTTCTTTGTGTTCTGTGAAATCATCTCACAGAGTTACAGCTTTCCACTCAAGAAGCCTTTCGCTAAGACAGTTCTTGTGGAATTGGAAAAGTGATATTTGGAAGCCCATAGAGGGCTATGGTGAAAAAGGAAATATCCTCAGATGAAATCTGGAAAGAAGCTTTCTGAGAAACTGCTCGGTGTTCTTTTAATTCATCTCACAGAGTTACATCTGTATTTCGTGGATCTCTTTGCTAGCCTTATTTCTGTGGAATCTGAGAACAGATATTTCGGATCCCTTTGAAGACTATAGGGCCAAAGGAAATATCCTCCGATAACAAAGAGAAAGAAGCCTTCTGAGAAACTTCTTTGTGTTCTGTGAAATCATCTCACAGAGTTACAGCTTTCCCTTCAGGAAGCCTTTCGCTAAGACAGTTCTTGTGAAATTGGCAAAGTCCTATTAGGAAGCCCATAGATGGCTATGGTGAAAAAGGAATTATCCTCAGATGAAATCTGGAAAGAAGCTTTCTGAGAAACTGCTTAGTGTTCTGTTAGTTCAACTCACACAGTTACATCTGTATTTCGAGGATCTCTTTGCTAGCCTTATTTCTGTGGAATCTGAGAACAGATATTTCGCATCGCTTTGAAGAGTATATGGCCAAAGGAAATATCCTCCGATAACAAAGAGAGAGAAGAATTCTGAGAAACTTCTTTGTGTTCTGTGAAATCATCTCACAGAGTTACAGCTTTCCCCTCAAGAAGACTTTCGCTAACACAGTTCTGGTGGTATTGGCAAAGTGATATTTGGAAGCCCAGAGAGGGCTATGGTGAAAAAGGAAATATCCTCAGATGAAATCTGGAAAGAAGCTTCCTGAGAAACTGCTTAGTGTTCTTTTAATTCATCTCACAGAGTTACACCTGTATTTCGTGGATCTCTTTGCTAGCCTTATTTCTTTGGAATCTGAGAACAGATATTTCGGATCCCTTTGAACACTATAGGGCCAAAGGAAATATCCTCCGATAACATTGAGAAAGAAGCTTTCTGTGAAACTCCTTTGTGTTCTGTGAAATCATCTCACAGAGTTACAGCTTTCCCCTCAAGAAGCCTTTCCCTAAGAGAGTTCTTGTGGAAGTGGCAAAGTGATATTAGGAAGCCCATAGAGGACTATGATGAAAAGGAAATATCCTCAGATGAAATCTGGAAAGAAGCTTTCTGAGAAACTGCTCACTGTTCTGTTAATTCATCTCACAGAGTTACATCTGTATTTCGTGGATCTCTTTGCTAGCGTTATTTCTGTGGAATCTGAGAACAGATATTTCGGATCCCTTTGAAGACTATAGGGCCAAAGGAAATATCCTCCGATAACAAAGAGAAAGAAGCTTTCTGAAAAACTTCTTTGTATTCTGTGAAATCATCTCACAGAGTTACAGATTTCCCCTCAGGAAAACTTTCGCTAAGACAGTGCTTGTGAAATTGGCAAAGTAATATTTGGAAGCCCTTAGAGGACTATGGTGAAAAAGGAAATATCCTCAGATGAAATATGGAAAGAAGCTTTCTGAGAAACTGCTCAGTGTTCTGTTAATTCATCTCACAGAGTTACTTCTGTATTTCGTGGATCTCTTTGCTAGCCTTATTTCTGTGGAATCTGAAAACAGATATTTCGGATCCCTTTGAAGACTATAGGGCCAAAGGAAATATCCTCCGATAACAAAGAGAAAGAAGCTTTCTGAGAAAATTTTTTGTGTTCTGTGAAATCATCTCACAGAGTTACAGCTTTCCCCTCAAGAAGCCTTTCGCTAAGACAGTTCTTGTGGAATTGGCAAAGTGATATTTGGAAGCCCATAGAGGGCTATGTTGGAAATGGAAATATCCTCAGATGAAATATGGAAAGAGGCTTTCTGAGAAACTGCTTAGTGTTCTGTTAATTCATCTCACAGAGTTACATCTGTATTTCGTGCATCTCTTTGCTAGCCTTATTTCTGTGGAATCTGAGAACAGATATTTCGGATCGCTTTCAAGACTATCGGACCAAAGTAAATATCCTCCGATAACAAAGAGAAAGAAGCTTTCTGAGAAACTTCTTCGTGTTCTGTGAAATCATCTCACAGAGTTACAGCTTTCCACTCAAGAAGCCTTTCACTAAGACAGTTCTTGTGGAATTGGCAAAGTGATATTTGGAAGCCCATAGAGGGCTATGGTGAAAAAGGAAATATCCTCAGATGAAATCTGGAAAGAAGCTTTCTGAGAAACTGCTCAGTGTTCTTTTAATTCATCTCACAGAGTTACATCTGTATTTCGTGGATCTCTCTGCTAGCCTTATTTCTGTGGAATCTGAGAACAGATATTTCGGATCCCTTTGAACACTATAGGGCCAAAGGAAATATCCTCCGATAACAAAGAGAAAGAAGCTTTCTGAGAAACTTCTTTGTGTTCTGTGAAATCATCTCACAGAGTTACAGCTTTCCCCTCAAGAAGCCTTTCGCTAAGACAGTTCTTGTGGAATTGTCAAAGTGATATTTGGAAGCCCATAGATGGCTATGGTGAAAAAGGAAATATCCTCAGATGAAATGTGGAAAGAAGGTTTCTGAGAAACTGCTTAGTGTTCTGTTAATTCATCTCACACAGTTACATCTGTATTTTCTGAATCTCTTTGCTAGCCTTATTTCTGTGGAATCTGAGAACAGATATTTCGGATCGCTTTGAAGACTATATGGCCAAAGGAAATATCCTCCGATAACAAAGAGAAAGAAGCATTCTGAGAAACTTCTTTGTGTTCTGTGAAATCATCTCACAGAGTTACAGCTTTCCCCTCAAAAACCCTTTCGCTAAGACAGTTCTTGTGTAATTGGCAAAGTGATATTTGGAAGCCCATAGGGGGCTATGGTGAAAAAGGAAATATCCTCAGATGAAATCTGGAAAGAAGCTTTCTGAGAAACTGCTTAGTGTTCTGTTAATTCGTCTCACAGAGTTACCTCTGTATTTCGTGGATCTCTTTGCTAGCCTTATTTCTGTGGAATCTGAGAACAGATATTTCGGATCCCTTTGAAGACTATAGGGCCAAAGGAAATATCCTCCGATAACAAAGAGAAAGCAGCTTTCTGAGAGACTTCTTTGTGTTCTGTGAAAACATCTCACAAAGTTACAGCTTTCCCCTCAAGAAGCCTTTCGCTAAGAGTGTTCTTGTGGAATTGGCAAAGTGATATTTGGAAGCCCACAGATAGCTATGGTGAAAAAGGAAATATCCTCAGATGAAATCTGGAAAGAAGCTTTCTGAGAAACTGCTTAGTGTTCTGTTAATTCATCTCACAGAGTTCCATCTGTATTTCGTGCATCTCTTTGCTAGCCTTATTTCTGTGGGATCTGAGAACAGATATTTCGGATTGCTTTCAAGAATATCGGGCCAAAGGAAATATCCTCCGATAAAAAAGAGAAAGAAGCTTTCTGAGAAACTTCTTTGTGTTCTGTGAAATCATCTCACAGAGTTACAGCTTTCCCCTCAAGAAGCCTTTCGCTAAGACAGTTCTTGTTGAATTGGCAAAGTGATATTTGGAAGCCCATAGAGGGCTATGTTGAAAAAGGAAATATCCTCAGATGAAATCTGCAAAGAGACTTTCTGAGAAACTGCTTAGTATTCTGTTAATTCATCTCACAGAGTTACATCTGTATTTTGTGGATGTCTTTGCTAGCCTTATTTCTGTGGAATCTGAGAACAGATATTTCGGATAACTCTGAAGACTATAGGGCCAAAGGAAATATCCTCCGATAACAAAGAGAAAGAAGCTTTCTGAGAAACTTCTTTGGGTCTGTGAAATCATCTCACAGAATTACAGCTTTCCCCTCAAGAACCCTTTCGCTAAGACAGTTCTTGTGTAATTGGCAAAGTGATATTTGGAAGCCCATATATGGCTATGGTGAAAAAGGAAATATCCTCAGATGAAATCTGGAAAGAAGCTTTCTGAGAAACTGCTTAGTGTTCTGTTAATTCGTCTCACAGAGTTACCTCTGTATTTCCTGGATCTCTTTGCTAGCCTTATTTCTGTGGAATCTGAGAACAGATATTTCGGATCCCTTTGAAGACTATAGGGCCAAAGGAAATATCCTCCGATAACAAAGAGAAAGCAGCTTTCTGAGAGACTTCTTTGTGTTCTGTGAAAACATCTCACAAAGTTACAGCTTTCCCCTCAAGAAGCCTTTCGCTAAGACAGTTCTTGTGGAATTGGCAAAGTGATATTTGGAAGCCCACAGATGGCTATGGTGAAAAAGGAAATATCTTCAGATGAAATCTGGATAGAAGCTTTCTGAGAAACTGCTCAGTGTTCTTGTAATTCATCTCACAGAGTTACATCTGTATTTCGTGGATCTCTTTGCTAGCCTTATTTCTGTGGAATCTGAGAACAGATATTTCGGAACCCTTTGAAGACTATAGGGCCAAAGGAAATATCCTCCGATAACAAAGAGAAAGAAGCTTTCTGAGAAACTTCTTTGTGTTCTGTGAAATCATCTCACAGAGTTACAGCTTTCCCCTCAAGAAGCCTTTCGCTAAGAGAGTTCTTGTGGAATTGGCAAAGCGATATTTGGAAGCCCATAGAGCGCTATGGTGAAAAAGGAAATATCCTCAGTTGAAATTTCGAAAGAAGATTTCTGAGAAACTGCTTAGTGTTCTGTTAATTCATCTCACAGAGTTACATCTGTATTTCGTGGATCTCTTTGCTAGCCTTATTTCTGTAGAATCTGAGAACAAATATTTCGGATCCCTTTGAAGACTATAGGGCCAAAGGAAATATCCTCCGATAACAAAGAGAAAGAAGCTTTCTGTGCAACTCCTTTGTGTTCTGTGAAATCATCTCACAGAGTTACAGCTTTCCCCTCAAGAAGCCTTTCGCTAAGACAGTTCTTGTGGAATTGGCAAAGTGATATTTGGAAGCCCATAGAGGGCTATGTTGAAAAAGGAAATATCTTCAGATGAAATCTGGAAAGAAGCTTTCTGAGAAACTGCTTAGTGTTCTGTTAATTCATCTCACAGAGTTACATCTGTATTTTGTGGATCTCTTTGCTAGCCTTATTTCTGTGGAATCTGAGAACAGATATTTCGGATCCCTTTGAAGACAATAGGGCCAAAGGAAATATCCTCCGATAAGAAAGAGAAAGAAGCTTTCTGAGAAACTCCTTTGTGTTCTGTGAAATCATCTCACAGAGTTACAGCTTTCCCCTCAAGAAACCTTTCGCTAAGATAGTTCTTGTGGAATTGGAAAAGTGATATTTGGAAGCCCATAGAGGGCTAAGTGGAAAAAGGAAATATCCTGAGATGAAATCTGGAAAGAAGCTTTCTGAGAAACTGCTCAGTGTTCTTTTAATTCATCTCACAGAGTTACATCTGTATTTCATGGATCTCTTTGCTAGACTTATTTCTGTGGAATCTGAGAACAGATATTTCGGATCTCTTTGAACACTATAGGGCCAAAGGAAATATCCTCCGATAACAAAGAGAAAGAAGCTTTCTGTGAAACTCCTTTGTGTTCTGTGAAATCATCTCACAGAGTTACAGATTTCCCCTCAAGAAGCCTTTCGCTAAGACAGTTCTTGTGGAATTGGCAAAGTGATATTTGGAAGCCCATAGAGGGCTATGGTGAAAAAGGAAATATCCTCAGATGAAATCTGGAAAGAAGCTTTCTGAGAAACTGCTTAGTGTTCTGTTAATTCATCTCACAGAGTTCCATCTGTATTTCGTGCATCTCTTTGCTAGCCTTATTTCTGTGGGATCTGAAAACAGATATTTCGGATTGCTTTCAAGAATATCGGGCCAAAGGAAATATCCTCCGATAAAAAAGAGAAAGAAGCTTTCTGAGAAACTTCTTTGTGTTCTGTGAAATCATCTCACAGAGTTACAGCTTTCCCCTCAAGAAGCCTTTCGCTAAGACAGTTCTTGTTGAATTGGCAAAGTGATATTTGGAAGCCCATAGAGGGCTATGTTGAAAAAGGAAATATCCTCAGATGAAATCTGCAAAGAGACTTTCTGAGAAACTGCTTAGTGTTCTGTTAATTCATCTCACAGAGTTACATCTGTATTTTGTGGATGTCTTTGCTAGCCTTATTTCTGTGGAATCTGAGAACAGATATTTCGGATAACTCTGAAGACTATAGGGCCAAAGGAAATATCCTCCGATAACAAAGAGAAAGAAGCTTTCTGAGAAACTTCTTTGGGTCTGTGAAATCATCTCACAGAATTACAGCTTTCCCCTCAAGAACCCTTTCGCTAAGACAGTTCTTGTGTAATTGGCAAAGTGATATTTGGAAGCCCATATATGGCTATGGTGAAAAAGGAAATATCCTCAGATGAAATCTGGAAAGAAGCTTTCTGAGAAACTGCTTAGTGTTCTGTTAATTCATCTCACAGAGTTACATCTGTATTTCGTGCATCTCTTTGCTAGCCTTATTTCTGTGGAATCTGAGAACAGATATTTCGGATCCCTTTGAAGACTATAGGGCCAAAGGAAATACCCTCCGATAAAAAAGAGAAAGCAGCTTTCTGAGAGACTTCTTTGTGTTCTGTGAAAACATCTCACAAAGTTACAGCTTACCCCTCAAGAAGCCTTTCGCTAAGACAGTTCTTGTGGAATTGGCAAAGTGATATTTGGAAGCCCCCAGATGGCTATGGTGAAAAAGGAAATATCTTCAGATGAAATCTGGATAGAAGCTTTCTGAGAAACTGCTCAGTGTTCTTGTAATTCATCTCACAGAGTTACATCTGTATTTCGTGGATCTCTTTGCTAGCATTATTTCTGTGGAATCTGAGAAAAGATATTTCGGAACCCTTTGAAGACTATAGGGCCAAAGGAAATATCCTCCGATAACAAAGAGAAAGAAGCTTTCCGAGAAACTTCTTTGTCTTCTGTGAAATCATCTCACAGAGTTACAGCTTTCCTCTCAAGAAGCCTTTCGCTAAGAGAGTTCTTGTGGAATTGGCAAAGCGATATTTGGAAGCCCATAGAGCGCTATGGTGAAAAAGGAAATATCCTCAGTTGAAATTTCGAAAGAAGATTTCTGAGAAACTGCTTAGTGTTCTGTTAATTCATCTCACAGAGTTACATCTGTATTTCGTGGATCTCTTTGCTAGCCTTACTTCTGTGGAATCTGAGAACAAATATTTCGGATCCCTTTGAAGACTATAGGGCCAAAGGAAATATCCTCCGATAACAAAGAGAAAGAAGCTTTCTGAGAAACTTCTTTCGGTCTGTGAAATCATCTCACAGAATTACAGCTTTCCCCTCAAGAACCCTTTCGCTAAGACAGTTCTTTTGTAATTTGCAAAGTGATATTTGGAAGCCCATATAGGGCTACGGTGAAAAAGGAAATATCCTCAGATAAAATCTGGAAAGAAGCTTTCTGAGAAACTGCTTAGTGTTCTGTTAATTCATCTCACAGAGTTACATCTGTATTTCGTGGATCTCTTTGCTAGCCTTATTTCTGTGGAATCTGAGAACAGATATTTCGGATCCCTTTGAAGACTATAGGGCCAAAGGAAATATCCTCCGATAAAAAAGAGAAAGCAGCTTTCTGAGAGACTTCTTTGTGTTCTGTGAAAACATCTCACAAAGTTACAGCTTACCCCTCAAGAAGCCTTTCTCTAAGACAGTTCTTGTGGAATTGGCAAAGTGATATTTGGAAGCCTACAGATGGATATGGTGAAAAAGGAAATATCCTCAGATGAAATCTGGATAGAAGCTTTCTGAGACACTGCTCAGTGTTCTTTTAATTCATCTCACAGAGTTACATCTGTATTTCGTGGATCTCTTTGCTAGCCTTATTTCTGTGGAATCTGAGAACAGATATTTCGGAACCCTTTGAAGACTATAGGGCCAAAGGAAATATCCTCCGATAACAAAAAGAAAGAAGCTTTCTGAGAAACTTCTTTGTGTTCTGTGAAATCATCTCACAGAGTTACAGCTTTCCCCTCAAGAAGCCTTTCGCTAAGAGAGTTTTTGTGGAATTGGCAAAGCGATATTTGGAAGCCCATAGAGGGCTATGGTGAAAAAGGAAATATCCTCAGTTGAAATTTCGAAAGAAGCTTTCTGAGAAACTGCTTAGTGTTCTGTTAATTCATCTCACAGAGTTACATCTGTATTTTGTGGATCTCTTTGCTAGCCTTATTTCTGTGGAATCTGAGAACAGATATTTCGGATCCCTTTGAACACTATAGGGCCAAAAGAAATATCCTCCGATAACAAAGAGAAAGAAGCTTTTTGTGAAACTCCTTTGTGTTCTGTGAAATCATCTCACAGAGTTACAGCTTTCCCCTCAAGAAGCCTTTCGCTAAGATAGTTCTTGTGGAATTGGCAAAGTGATATTTGGAAGCCCATAGTGGGCTATTGTGAAAAAGGAAATATCCTCAGATAAAATCTGGAAAGAAGCTTTCTGAGAAACTGCTCAGTGTTCTTTTAATTCATCTCACAGAGTTACATCTGTATTTCGTGGATCTCTTTGCTAGCCTTATTTCTGTGGAATCTGAGAACAGATATTTCGGATCCCTTTGAAGACTATAGGGCCAAAGGAAATATCCTCCGATAAGAAAGAGAAAGAAGCATTCTGTGCAACTCCTTTGTGTTCTGTGAAATCATCTCACAGAGTTACAGCTTTCCCCTCAAGAAGCCTTTCGCTAAGACAGTTCTTGTGGAATTGGCAAAGTGATATTTGGTAGAGCATAGAGGGCTACGGTGAAACAGGAAATATCTTCAGATGAAATCTGGAAAGAAGCTATCTAAGAAACTGCTTAGTGTTCTGTTAATTCATCTCACAGAGTTACATCTGTATTTTGTGGATCTCTTTGCTAGCCTTATTTCTGTGGAATCTGAGAACAGATATTTCGGATCCCTTTGAAGACTATAGGGCCAAAGGAAATATCCTCCGATAAGAAAGAGAAAGAAGCTTTCTTAGAAACTCCTTTGTGTTCTGTGAAATCATCTCACAGAGTTACAGCTTTCCCCTCAAGAAGCCTTTCGCTAAGATAGTTCTTGTGGAATTGGAAAAGTGATATTTGGAAGCCCATAGAGGGCTAAGGTGAAAAAGGAAATATCCTCAGATGAAATCTGGAAAGAAGCTTTCTGAGAAACTGCTCAGTGTTCTTTTAATTCATCTCACAGAGTTACATCTGTATTTCATGGATCTCTTTGCTAGACTTATTTCTGTGGAATCTGAGAACAGATATTTTGGATCCCTTTGAACACTATAGGGCCAAAGGAAATATCCTCCGATAACAAAGAGAAAGAAGCTTTCTGTGAAACTCCTTTGTGTTCTGTGAAATCATCTCACAGAGTTACAGCCTTCCCCTCAAGAAGCCTTTTGCTAACACAGTTCTTGTGGAATTGGCAAAGTGATATTTGGAAGCCTATAGAGGGCTATGGTGAAAAAGGAAATATCCTCAGATGAAACCTGGAAAGAAGCTTTCTGAGATACTGCTTAGTGTTCTGTTAATTCATGTCACAGAGTTACATCTGTATTTCGTGCATCTCTTTGCTAGCCTTATTTCTGTGGAATCTGAGAACAGATATTTCGGATCGCTTTCAAGACTATCGGGCCAAAGGAAATATCCTTTGATAACAAAGAGAAAGAAGCTTTCTGAGAAAGTTCTTTGTGTTCAGTGAAATCATCTCACAGAGTTACAGCTTTCCCCTCAAGAAGCCTTTCGCTAAGACAGTTCTTGTGGAATTCGCAAAGTGATATTTGGAAGCCCATAGAGGGCTATGTTGAAAAAGGAAATATCCTCAGATGAAATCTGGAAAGAGGCTTTCTGAGAAACTGCTTAGTGTTCTGTTAATTCATCTCACAGAGTTACATCTGTATTTTTTGGATCTCTTTGCTAGCCTTATTTCTGTGGAATCTGAGAACAGATATTTCGGATCCCTTTGAAGACTATAGGGCCAAAGGAAATATCCTCCGATAACAAAGAGAAAGCAGCTTTCTGAGAGACTTCTTTGTGTTCTGTGAAAACATCTCACAAAGTTACAGCTTTCCCCTCAAGAAGCCTTTCGCTAAGACAGTTCTTGTGGAATTGGCAAAGTGATATTTGGAAGCCCACTGATTGCTATGGTGAAAAAGGAAATATCCTCAGATGAAATCTGGATAGAAGCTTTCTGAGACACTGCTCAGTGTTCTTTTAATTCATCTCACAGAGTTACATCTGTATTTCGTGGATCTCTTTGCTAGCCTTATTTCTGTGGAATCTGAGAACAGATATTTCGGAACCCTTTGAAGAGTATAGGGCCAAAGGAAATATCCTCCGATAACAAAGAGAAAGAAGCTTTCTGAGAAACTTCTTTGTGTTCTGTGAAATCATCTCACAGAGTTACAGCTTTCCCCTCAAGAAGCCTTTCGCTAAGAGAGTTCTTGTGGAATTGGCAAAGCGATATTTGGAAGCCCATAGAGGGCTATGGTGAAAAAGGAAATATCCTCAGTTGAAATTTCGAAAGAAGCTTTCTGAGAAACTGCTTAGTGTTCTGTTAATTCATCTCACAGAGTTACATCTGTATTTCGTGGATCTCTTTGCTAGCCTTATTTCTGTGGAATCTGAGAACAGATATTTCGGATCCCTTTGAACACTATAGGGCCAAAGGAAATATCCTCCGATAACAAAGAGAAAGAAGCTTTTTGTGAAACTCCTTTGTGTTCTGTGAAATCATCTCACAGAGTTACAGCTTTCCCCTCAAGAAGCATTTCGCTAAGATAGTTCTTGTGGAATTGGCAAAGTGATATTTGGAAGCCCATAGAGGGCTATGGTGAAAAAGGAAATATCCTCAGATAAAATCTGGAAAAAAGCTTTCTGAGAAACTGCTCAGTGTTCTTTTAATTCATCTCGCAGAGTTACATCTGTATTTCGTGGATCTCTTTGCTAGCCTTATTTCTGTGGAATCTGAGAACAGATATTTCGGATCCCTTTGAAGACTATAGGGCCAAAGGGAATATCCTCCGATAACAAAGAGAAAGAAGCTTTCTGTTCAACTCCTTTGTGTTCTGTGAAATCATCTCAAAGAGTTACAGCTTTCCCCTCAAGAAGCCTTTCTCTAAGACAGTTCTTGTGGAATTGGCAAAGTGATATTTGGTAGAGCATAGAGGGATATGGTGAAAAAGGAAATATCTTCAGATGAAATCTGGAAAGAAGCTTTTTGAGAAACTGCTTAGTGTTCTGTTAATTCATCTCACAGAGTTACATCTGTATTTTGTGGATCTCTTTGCTAGCCTTATTTCTGTGGAATCTGAGAACAGATATTTCGGATCCCTTTGAAGACTATAGGGCCAAAGGAAATATCCTCCGATAAGAAAGAGAAAGAAGCTTTCTGAGAAACTCCTTTGTGTTCTGTGAAATCATCTCACAGAGTTACAGCTTTCCCCTCAAGAAGCCTTTCGCTAAGATAGTTCTTGTGGAATTGGAAAAGTGATATTTGGAAGCCCATAGAGGGCTAAGGTGAAAAAGGAAATATCCTCAGATGAAATCTGGAAAGAAGCTTTCTGAGAAACTGCTCAGTGTTCTTTTAATTCATCTCACAGAGTTACATCTGTATTTCATGGATCTCTTTGCTAGACTTATTTCTGTGGAATCTGAGAACAGATATTTCGGATCCCTTTGAACACTATAGGGCCAAAGGAAATATCCTCCGATAACAAAGAGAAAGAAGCTTTCTGTGAAACTCCTTTGTGTTCTGTGAAATCATCTCACAGAGTTACAGCTTTCCCCTCAAGAAGCCTTTTGCTAACACAGTTCTTGTGGAATTGGCAAAGTGATATTTGGAAGCCCATAGAGGGCTACGGTGAAAAAGGAAATATCCTCAGATGAAATCTGGAAAGAAGCTTTCTGAGATACTGCTTAGTGTTTTGTTAATTCATGTCACAGAGTTACATCTGTATTTCGTGCATCTCTTTGCTAGCCTTATTTCTGTGGAATCTGAGAACAGATATTTCGGATCGCTTTCAATACTATCGAGCCAAAGGAAATATCCTCCGATATCAAAGAGAAAGAAGCTTTCTGAGAAACTTCTTTGTGTTCTGTGAAATCATCTCACAGAGTTACAGCTTTCCCCTCAAGAAGCCTTTCGCTAAGACAGTTCTTGTTGAATTGGCAAAGTGATATTTGGAAGCCCATAGAGGGCTATGTTGAAAAAGGAAATACCCTCAGATGAAATCTGGAAAGAGGCTTTCTGAGAAACTGCTTAGTGTTCTGTTAATTCATCTCACAGAGTTACATCTGTATTTTTTGGATCTCTTTGCTAGCCTTATTTCTGTGGAATCTGAGAACAGATATTTCGGATCCCTTTGAAGACTATAGAGCCAAAGGAAATATCCTCCGATAACAAAGAGAAAGAAGCTTTCTGAGAAACTTCTTTGTGTCTGTGAAATCATCTCACAGAGTTACAGCTTTCCCCTCAAGTAGCCTTTCGCTAAGACAGTTCTTGTGTAATTGGCAAAGTGATATTTGGAAGCCCATAGAGGGCTATGGTGAAAAAGGAAATATCCTCAGATGAAATCTGGAAAGAAGCTTTCTGAGAAACTGCTCAGTGTTCTTTTAATTCATCTCACAGAGTTACATCTGTATTTCGAGGATCTCTTAGCTAGCCTTATTTCTGTGGAATCTGAGAACAGATATTTCGGATGCCTTTGAACACTATAGGGCCAAAGGAAATATCCTCCGATAACAATGAGAAAGAAGCTTTCTGTGAAACTCCTTGGTGTTCTGTGAAATCATCTCACAGAGTTACAGCTTTCCCCTCAAGAAGCCTTTCCCTAAGACAGTTCTTGTGGAATTGGCAAAGTGATATTTGGAAGCCCATAGAGGGCTATGTTGAAAAAGGAAATAACCTCAGATGAAATCTGGAAAGAGGCTTTCTGAGAAACTGCTTAGTGTTCTGTTAATTCATCTCTGTAATTCATCTCACAGAGTTACATCTGTATTTTGTGGATCTCTTTGCTAGCCTTATTTCTGTGGAATCTTAGAACAGATATTTCGGATCCCTCTGAAGACTATAGGGCCAAAGGAAATATCCTCCGATAACAAAGAGAAAGAAGCTTTCTGAGAAACTTCTTTGTGTCTGTGAAATCATCTCACAGAGTTACAGCTTTCCCCTCAAGAACCCTTTCGCTAAGACAGTTCTTGTGTAATTGGCAAAGTGATATTTGGAAGCCCATAGAGGCCTATGGTGAAAAAGGAAATATCCTCAGATGAAATCTGGAAAGAAGCTTTCTGAGAAACTGCTTAGTGTTCTGTTAATTCATCTCACAGAGTTACATCTGTATTTCGTGGATCGCTTTGCTAGCCTTATTTCTGTAGAATCTGAGAACAGATATTTCGGATCCCTTTGAAGACTATAGGGCCAAAGGAAATATCCTCCGATAACAAAGAGAAAGAAGCTTTCTGAGAAACTTCTTGGTGTTCCGTGAAATCATCTCACAGAGTTACAGCTTTCCCCTCAAGAAGCCTTTCGCTAAGACAGTTCTTGTGGAATTGGCAAAGTGATATTTAGAAGCGCATAGAGGTCTATGGTGAAAAAGGAAATATCCTCAGTTGAAATTTCGAAAGAAGTTTTCTGAGAAACTGCTTAGTGTTCTGTTAATTCATCTCACAGAGTTACATCTGTATTTCGTGGATCTCTTTGCTGGCCTTATTTTTGTGGAATCTGAGAACAGATATTTCGGATCCCTTTGAACACTATAGGGCCAAAGGAAATATCCTCCGATAACAAAGAGAAAGAAGCTTTCTGTGAAACTGCTTTGTGTTCTGTGATATCATCTCACAAAGTTACAGCTTTCCCCTCAAGAAGCCTTTCGCTAAGACAGTTCTTGTGGAATTGGCAAAGTGATATTTGGAAGCCCAGAGAAGGCTATGGTGAAAAAGGAAATATCCTCAGATTAAATCTGGATAGAAGCTTTCGGAGAAACTGCTCAGTGTTCTTTAAATTCATCTCACAGAGTTACATCTGTATTTCGTGGATCTCTTTGCTAGCCTTATTTCTGTGGAATCTGAGAACAGATATTTCGGATCGCTTTCAAGACTATCGGGCCAAAGGAAATATCCTTCGATAACAAAGAGAAAGAAGCTTTCTGAGAAACTTCTTTGTGTTCTGTGAAATCATCTCACAGAGTTACAGATTTCGCCTCAAGAAGCCTTTCGCTAACACAGTTCTTGTGGAATTGGCAAAGTGATATTTGGAAGCCCGTTGAGGTCTATGGTGAAAAAGGAAATATCCTCCGATAACAAAGAGAAAGAAGCTTTCTGAGAAACTGCTTAGTGTTCTGTTAATTCATCTCACAGAGTTACATCTGTATTTCGTGGATCTCGTTGCTAGCCTTATTTCTGTGGAATCTGAGAACAGATATTTCGGATCCCTTTGAAGACCATGGGGCCAAAGGAAATATCCTCCGATAACAAAGAGAAAGAGGCTTTCTGAGAAACTTCTTTGTGTTCTGTGAAATCATCTCACAGAGTTACAGCTTTCCCCTCAAGAAGCCTTTCGCTAAGACAGTTCTTGTGGAATTGGAAAAGTGATATTTGGAAGCCCATGGAGGGCTATGGTGAAAAAGGAAATATCCTCAGATGAAAGCTGGAAAGACGCTTTCTGAGAAACTGCTCAGTGTCCTGTTAATTCATCTCACAGAGTTACATCTCTATCTCGTGGATCTCTTTGCTGGCCTTATTTCTGTGGAATCTGAGAAGATATATTTCGGATCCCTTTGAACACTATAGGGCGAAAGGAAATATCCTCCGATAACAAAGAGAAAGAAGCTTTCTGAGAAACTTCTTTGTGTTCTGTGAAATCATCTCACAAAGTTACAGCTTTCTCCTCATGAAGCCTTTCGCTAACACAGTTCTTGTGGAATTGGCAAAGTGATATTTGGAAGCCCATAGAGGGCTATAGTGAAAAAGGAAATATCCTCAGATGAAATCTGGAAGGAAGCTTTCTGAGAAACTGCTCAGTGTTCTGTTAATTCATCTCACAGAGTTACATCTGTATTTCGTGGATCTCTTTGCTAGCCTTATTTCTGTGGAATCTGAGAACAGATATTTCGGATCCCTTTGAAGACTCTAGGGCCAAAGGGAATACCCTCCGATAACAAAGAGAAAGAAGCTTTCTGAGAAACTTCTTTGTGTTCTGTGAAATCATCTCACAGAGTTACAGCTTTCCCTTCAAGAAGCCTTTCGCTAAGACACTTCTTGTGGAATTGGCAAAGTGATATTTGGAAGCCCATAGAGGGGCATGGTGAACAAGGATATATCCTCAGATGAAATCTGGAAAGAAGGTTTCTGAGAAACTGCTTAGTGTTCTGTTTTTTCATCTCACAGAGTTACATCTTTATTTTGAGGATGTCTTTGCAAGCCTTATTTCTGTGGAATCTGAGAACAGATATTTCGGATCCCTTTGAACACTATAGGGCCAAAGGAAATATACTCGATAACAAAGACAGAGAAGCTTTGTGAGAAACTTCTTTGTGTTCTGTGAAATCATCTCACAGAGTTACAGCTTCCATCTCAAGAAGCCGTTCGCTAAAACAGTTCTTGTGGAATTGGCAAAGTGATATTTGGAAGCCCATAGAGGGCTATGGTGAAAAAGGAAATATCCTCAGATGAAATCTGGAAAGAAGCTTTCTGAGAAACTGCTCAGTGTTCTGTTAATTAATCTCACAGAGTTCACAGAGTTACATCTGTATTTCGAGGATCTCTTTGGTAGCCTTATTTCTGTGGAATGTGAGAACAGAGATTTCGGATCGTTTTGAAGACGGTAGGGCCAAAGGAAATATCCTCCGATAACAAAGAGAAAGAAGCTTTCTGAGAAACTTCTTTGTGTTCTGTGGAATCATCTCACAGAGTTACAGCCTTCCCCTCAAGAACCCTTTCGCTAAGACAGTTCTTGTGTAATTGGCAAAGTGATATTTGGAAGCCCATAGAGGGCTATGGTGAAAAAGGAAATATCCTCAGATGAAATCTGGAAAGAAGCTTTCTGAGAAACTGCTTAGTGTTCTGTTAATTCATCTCACAGAGTTACATCTGTATTTCGTGGATCTCTTTGCTAGCCTTATCTGTGGAATCTGAGAACAGATATTTCGGATCCCTTTGAAGACTATAGGGCCAAAGGAAATATCCTCCGATAACAAAGAGAAAGAAGCTTTCTGAGAAACTTCTTTGTGTTCTGTGAAATCATCTCACAGAGTTACAGCTTTCCCCTCAAGAAGCCTTTCGCTAATAGAGTTCTTGTGGAATTGGCAAAGCGATATTTGGAAGCCCATAGAGGGCTATGGTGAAAAAGAAAATATCCTCAGTTGAAATTTCGAAAGAAGCTTTCTGAGAAACTTCTTTGTGTTCTGTGAAATCATCTCACAGAATTACAGCTTTCCCCTCAAGAAGCCTTTCGGTAAGACAGTTCTTGTGTAATTGGCAAGGTGATATTTGCAAGCCCTTAGAAGTCTATGGTGAAAATGGAAATATCCTCAGATGAAATCTGGAAAGAAGCTTTCTGAGAAACTGCTCAGTGTTCTTTTAATTCATCTCACAGAGTTACATCTGTATTTCGTGGATCTCTTTGCTAGCCTTATTTCTGTGGAATCTGAGAACAGATATTTCGGATCCCTTTGAAGACTATAGGGCCAAAGGAAATAACCTCCGATAACAAAGAGAAAGAAGCTTTCTGTGCAACTCCTTTGTGTTCTGTGAAATCATCTCACAGAGTTACAGCTTTCCCCTCAAGAAGCCTTTCGCTAAGACAGTTCTTGTTGAATTGGCAAAGTGATATTTGGAAGCCCATAGAGGGCTATGGTGAAAAAGGAAATATCCTCAGATGAAATCTGGATAGAAGCTTTCTGAGACACTGCTCAGTGTTCTTTTAATTCATCTCACAGAGTTACATCTGTATTTCGTGGATCTCTTTGCTAGCCTTATTTCTGTGGAATCTGAGAACAGATATTTCGGAACCCTTTGAAGAGTATAGGGCCAAAGGAAATATCCTCCGATAACAAAGAGAAAGAAGCTTTCTGAGAAACTTCTTTGTGTTCTGTGAAATCATCTCACAGAGTTACAGCTTTCCCCTCAAGAAGCCTTTCGCTAAGAGAGTTCTTGTGGAATTGGCAAAGCGATATTTGGAAGCCCATAGAGGGCTATGGTGAAAAAGGAAATATCCTCAGTTGAAATTTCGAAAGAAGCTTTCTGAGAAACTGCTTAGTGTTCTGTTAATTCATCTCACAGAGTTACATCTGTATTTCGTGGATCTCTTTGCTAGCCTTATTTCTGTGGAATCTGAGAACAGATATTTCGGATCCCTTTGAACACTATAGGGCCAAAGGAAATATCCTCCGATAAAAAAGAGAAAGAAGCTTTTTGTGAAACTCCTTTGTGTTCTGTGAAATCATCTCACAGAGTTACAGCTTTCCCCTCAAGAAGCCTTTCGCTAAGATAGTTCTTGTGGAATTGGCAAAGTGATATTTGGAAGCCCATAGAGGGCTATGGTGAAAAAGGAAATATCCTCAGATAAAATCTGGAAAAAAGCTTTCTGAGAAACTGCTCAGTGTTCTTTTAATTCATCTCGCAGAGTTACATCTGTATTTCGTGGATCTCTTTGCTAGCCTTATTTCTGTGGAATCTGAGAACAGATATTTCGGATCCCTTTGAAGACTATAGGGCCAAAGGGAATATCCTCCGATAACAAAGAGAAAGAAGCTTTCTGTTCAACTCCTTTGTGTTCTGTGAAATCATCTCAAAGAGTTACAGCTTTCCCCTCAAGAAGCCTTTCTCTAAGACAGTTCTTGTGGAATTGGCAAAGTGATATTTGGTAGAGCATAGAGGGATATGGTGAAAAAGGAAATATCTTCAGATGAAATCTGGAAAGAAGCTTTCTGAGAAACTGCTTAGTGTTCTGTTAATTCATCTCACAGAGTTACATCTGTATTTTGTGGATCTCTTTGCTAGCCTTATTTCTGTGGAATCTGAGAACAGATATTTCGGATCCCTTTGAAGACTATAGGGCCAAAGGAAATATCCTCCGATAAGAAAGAGAAAGAAGCTTCCTGAGAAACTCCTTTGTGTTCTGTGAAATCATCTCACAGAGTTACAGCTTTCCCCTCAAGAAGCCTTTCGCTAACACAGTTCTTGTGGAATTGGAAAAGTGATATTTGGAAGCCCATAGAGGGCTAAGGTGAAAAAGGAAATATCCTCAGATGAAATCTGGAAAGAAGCTTTCTGAGAAACTGCTCAGTGTTCTTTTAATTCATCTCACAGAGTTACATCTGTATTTCATGGATCTCTTTGCTAGACTTATTTCTGTGGAATCTGAGAACAGATATTTCGGATCCCTTTGAACACTATAGGGCCAAAGGAAATATCCTCCGATAACAAAGAGAAAGAAGCTTTCTGTGAAACTCCTTTGTGTTCTGTGAAATCATCTCACAGAGTTACAGCTTTCCCCTCAAGAAGCCTTTTGCTAACACAGTTCTTGTGGAATTGGCAAAGTGATATTTGGAAGCCCATAGAGGGCTACGGTGAAAAAGGAAATATCCTCAGATGAAATCTGGAAAGAAGCTTTCTGAGATACTGCTTAGTGTTTTGTTAATTCATGTCACAGAGTTACATCTGTATTTCGTGCATCTCTTTGCTAGCCTTATTTCTGTGGAATCTGAGAACAGATATTTCGGATCGCTTTCAATACTATCGAGCCAAAGGAAATATCCTCCGATAACAAAGAGAAAGAAGCTTTCTGAGAAACTTCTTTGTGTTCTGTGAAATCATCTCACAGAGTTACAGCTTTCCCCTCAAGAAGCCTTTCGCTAAGACAGTTCTTGTTGAATTGGCAAAGTGATATTTGGAAGCCCATAGAGGGCTATGTTGAAAAAGGAAATACCCTCAGATGAAATCTGGAAAGAGGCTTTCTGAGAAACTGCTTAGTGTTCTGTTAATTCATCTCACAGAGTTACATCTGTATTTTTTGGATCTCTTTGCTAGCCTTATTTCTGTGGAATCTGAGAACAGATATTTCGGATCCCTTTGAAGACTATAGAGCCAAAGGAAATATCCTCCGATAACAAAGAGAAAGAAGCTTTCTGAGAAACTTCTTTGTGTCTGTGAAATCATCTCACAGAGTTACAGCTTTCCCCTCAAGTAGCCTTTCGCTAAGACAGTTCTTGTGTAATTGGCAAAGTGATATTTGGAAGCCCATAGAGGGCTATGGTGAAAAAGGAAATATCCTCAGATGAAATCTGGAAAGAAGCTTTCTGAGAAACTGCTCAGTGTTCTTTTAATTCATCTCACAGAGTTACATCTGTATTTCGAGGATCTCTTAGCTAGCCTTATTTCTGTGGAATCTGAGAACAGATATTTCGGATGCCTTTGAACTCTATAGGGCCAAAGGAAATATCCTCCGATAACAATGAGAAAGAAGCTTTCTGTGAAACTCCTTGGTGTTCTGTGAAATCATCTCACAGAGTTACAGCTTTCCCCTCAAGAAGCCTTTCCCTAAGACAGTTCTTGTGGAATTGGCAAAGTGATATTTGGAAGCCCATAGAGGGCTATGTTGAAAAAGGAAATAACCTCAGATGAAATCTGGAAAGAGGCTTTCTGAGAAACTGCTTAGTGTTCTGTTAATTCATCTCACAGAGTTACATCTGTATTTTGTGGATCTCTTTGCTAGCCTTATTTCTGTGGAATCTTAGAACAGATATTTCGGATCCCTCTGAAGACTATAGGGCCAAAGGAAATATCCTCCGATAACAAAGAGAAAGAAGCTTTCTGAGAAACTTCTTTGTGTCTGTGAAATCATCTCACAGAGTTACAGCTTTCCCCTCAAGAACCCTTTCGCTAAGACAGTTCTTGTGTAATTGGCAAAGTGATATTTGGAAGCCCATAGAGGCCTATGGTGAAAAAGGAAATATCCTCAGATGAAATCTGGAAAGAAGCTTTCTGAGAAACTGCTTAGTGTTCTGTTAATTCATCTCACAGAGTTACATCTGTATTTCGTGGATCGCTTTGCTAGCCTTATTTCTGTAGAATCTGAGAACAGATATTTCGGATCCCTTTGAAGACTATAGGGCCAAAGGAAATATCCTCCGATAACAAAGAGAAAGAAGCTTTCTGAGAAACTTCTTGGTGTTCCGTGAAATCATCTCACAGAGTTACAGCTTTCCCCTCAAGAAGCCTTTCGCTAAGACAGTTCTTGTGGAATTGGCAAAGTGATATTTAGAAGCGCATAGAGGTCTATGGTGAAAAAGGAAATATCCTCAGTTGAAATTTCGAAAGAAGTTTTCTGAGAAACTGCTTAGTGTTCTGTTAATTCATCTCACAGAGTTACATCTGTATTTCGTGGATCTCTTTGCTGGCCTTATTTCTGTGGAATCTGAGAACAGATATTTCGGATCCCTTTGAATACTATAGGGCCAAATGAAATATCCTCCGATAACAAAGAGAAAGAAGCTTTCTGTGAAACTGCTTTGTGTTCTGTGATATCATCTCACAAAGTTACAGCTTTCCCCTCAAGAAGCCTTTCGCTAAGACAGTTCTTGTGGAATTGGCAAAGTGATATTTGGAAGCCCAGAGAAGGCTATGGTGAAAAAGGAAATATCCTCAGATTAAATCTGGATAGAAGCTTTCGGAGAAACTGCTCAGTGTTCTTTAAATTCATCTCACGGAGTTACATCTGTATTTCGTGGATCTCTTTGCTAGCCTTATTTCTGTGGAATCTGAGAACAGATATTTCGGAACCCTTTGAAGACTATAGGGCCAAAGGAATTATCCTCCGATAACAAAGAGAAAGAAGCTTTCTGAGAAACTTCTTTGTGTTCTGTGAAATCATCTCACAGAGTTACAGCTTTCCCCTCAAGAAGCCTTTTGCTAAGAGAGTTCTTGTGGAATTGGCAAAGCGATATTTGGAAGCCCATAGAGGGCTATGGTGAAAAAGGAAATATCCTCAGTTGAAATTTCGAAAGAAGCTTTCTGAGAAACTGCTTAGTGTTCTGTTAATTCATCTCACAGAGTTACATCTGTATTTTTTGGATCTCTTTGCTAGCCTTATTTCTGTGGAATCTGAGAACAGATATTTCGGATCGCTTTCAAGACTATCGGGCCAAAGGAAATATCCTTCGATAACAAAGAGAAAGAAGCTTTCTGAGAAACTTCTTTGTGTTCTGTGAAATCATCTCACAGAGTTACAGATTTCGCCTCAAGAAGCCTTTCGCTAACACAGTTCTTGTGGAATTGGCAAAGTGATATTTGGAAGCCCGTTGAGGTCTATGGTGAAAAAGGAAATATCCTCCGATAACAAAGAGAAAGAAGCTTTCTGAGAAACTGCTTAGTGTTCTGTTAATTCATCTCACAGAGTTACATCTGTATTTCGTGGATCTCGTTGCTAGCCTTATTTCTGTGGAATCTGAGAACAGATATTTCGGATCCCTTTGAAGACCATGGGGCCAAAGGAAATATCCTCCGATAACAAAGAGAAAGAGGCTTTCTGAGAAACTTCTTTGTGTTCTGTGAAATCATCTCACAGAGTTACAGCTTTCCCCTCAAGAAGCCTTTCGCTAAGACAGTTCTTGTGGAATTGGAAAAGTGATATTTGGAAGCCCATGGAGGGCTATGGTGAAAAAGGAAATATCCTCAGATGAAAGCTGGAAAGACGCTTTCTGAGAATCTGCTCAGTGTTCTGTTAATTCATCTCACAGAGTTACATCTCTATCTCGTGGATCTCTTTGCTGGCCTTATTTCTGTGGAATCTGAGAAGATATATTTCGGATCCCTTTGAACACTATAGGGCGAAAGGAAATATCCTCCGATAACAAAGAGAAAGAAGCTTTCTGAGAAACTTCTTTGTGTTCTGTGAAATCATCTCAAAAAGTTACAGCTTTCTCCTCATGAAGCCTTTCGCTAACACAGTTCTTGTGGAATTGGCAAAGTGATATTTGGAAGCCCATAGAGGGCTATAGTGAAAAAGGAAATATCCTCAGATGAAATCTGGAAGGAAGCTTTCTGAGAAACTGCTCAGTGTTCTGTTAATTCATCTCACAGAGTTACATCTGTATTTCGTGGATCTCTTTGCTAGCCTTATTTCTGTGGAATCTGAGAACAGATATTTCGGATCCCTTTGAAGACTCTAGGGCCAAAGGGAATACCCTCCGATAACAAAGAGAAAGAAGCTTTCTGAGAAACTTCTTTGTGTTCTGTGAAATCATCTCACAGAGTTACAGCTTTCCCTTCAAGAAGCCTTTCGCTAAGACACTTCTTGTGGAATTGGCAAAGTGATATTTGGAAGCCCATAGAGGGCCATGGTGAACAAGGATATATCCTCAGATGAAATCTGGAAAGAAGGTTTCTGAGAAACTGCTTAGTGTTCTGTTTTTTCATCTCACAGAGTTACATCTTTATTTCGAGGATGTCTTTGCAAGCCTTATTTCTGTGGAATCTGAGAACAGATATTTCGGATCCCTTTGAACACTATAGGGCCAAAGGAAATATACTCGATAACAAAGACAGAGAAGCTTTGTGAGAAACTTCTTTGTGTTCTGTGAAATCATCTCACAGAGTTACAGCTTCCCTCTCAAGAAGCCTTTCGCTAAAACAGTTCTTGTGGAATTGGCAAAGTGATATTTGGAAGCCCATAGAGGGCTATGGTGAAAAAGGAAATATCCTCAGATGAAATCTGGAAAGAAGCTTTCTGAGAAACTGCTCAGTGTTCTGTTAATTAATCTCACAGAGTTCACAGAGTTACATCTGTATTTCGAGGATCTCTTTGGTAGCCTTATTTCTGTGGAATGTGAGAACAGAGATTTCGGATCGTTTTGAAGACGGTAGGGCCAAAGGAAATATCCTCCGATAACAAAGAGAAAGAAGCTTTCTGAGAAACTTCTTTGTGTTCTGTGGAATCATCTCACAGAGTTACAGCCTTCCCCTCAAGAACCCTTTCGCTAAGACAGTTCTTGTGTAATTGGCAAAGTGATATTTGGAAGCCCATAGAGGGCTATGGTGAAAAAGGAAATATCCTCAGATGAAATCTGGAAAGAAGCTTTCTGAGAAACTGCTTAGTGTTCTGTTAATTCATCTCACAGAGTTACATCTGTATTTCGTGGATCTCTTTGCTAGCCTTATCTGTGGAATCTGAGAACAGATATTTCGGATCCCTTTGAAGACTATAGGGCCAAAGGAAATATCCTCCGATAACAAAGAGAAAGAAGCTTTCTGAGAAACTTCTTTGTGTTCTGTGAAATCATCTCACAGAGTTACAGCTTTCCCCTCAAGAAGCCTTTCGCTAAGAGAGTTCTTGTGGAATTGGCAAAGCGATATTTGGAAGCCCATAGAGGGCTATGGTGAAAAAGAAAATATCCTCAGTTGAAATTTCGAAAGAAGCTTTCTGAGAAACTTCTTTGTGTTCTGTGAAATCATCTCACAGAATTACAGCTTTCCCCTCAAGAAGCCTTTCGGTAAGACAGTTCTTGTGTAATTGGCAAGGTGATATTTGCAAGCCCTTAGAAGTCTATGGTGAAAATGGAAATATCCTCAGATGAAATCTGGAAAGAAGCTTTCTGAGAAACTGCTCAGTGTTCTTTTAATTCATCTCACAGAGTTACATCTGTATTTCGTGGATCTCTTTGCTAGCCTTATTTCTGTGGAATCTGAGAACAGATATTTCGGATCCCTTTGAAGACTATAGGGCCAAAGGAAATAACCTCCGATAACAAAGAGAAAGAAGCTTTCTGTGCAACTCCTTTGTGTTCTGTGAAATCATCTCACAGAGTTACAGCTTTCCCCTCAAGAAGCCTTTCGCTAAGACAGTTCTTGTTGAATTGGCAAAGTGATATTTGGAAGCCCATAGAGGGCTATGGTGAAAAAGGAAATATCCTCAGATGAAATCTGGAAAGAGGCTTTCTGAGAAACTGCTCAGTGTTCTTTTAATTCATCTCACAGAGTTACATCTGTATTTCATGGATCTCTTTGCTAGACTTATTTCTGTGGAATCTGAGAACAGATATTTCGGATCCCTTTGAACACTATAGGGCCAAAGGAAATATCCTCCGATAACAAAGAGAAAGAAGCTTTCTGTGAAACTCCTTTGTGTTCTGTGAAATGATCTCACAGAGTTACAGCTTTCCCCTCAAGAAGCCTTTCGCTAACACAGTTCTTGTGGAATTGGCAAAGTGATATTTGGAAGCCCATAGAGGGCTATGGTGAAAAAGGAAATATCCTCAGATGAAACCTGGAAAGAAGCTTTCTGAGAAACTGCTTAGTGTTCTGTTAATTCATCTCACAGAGTTACATCTGTATTTCGTGCATCTCTTTGCTAGCCTTATTTCTGTGGAATCTGAGAACAGATATTTCGGATCGCTTTCAAGACTATCGGGCCAAAGGAAATATCCTTCGATAACAAAGAGAAAGAAGCTTTCTGAGAAACTTCTTTGTGTTCTGTGAAATCATCTCACAGAGTGACAGCTTTCCCCTCAAGAAGCCTTTCGCTAAGACAGTTCTTGTTGAATTCGCAAAGTGATATTTGGAAGCCCATAGAGGGCTATGTTGAAAAAGGAAATATCCTCAGATGAAATCTGGAAAGAGGCTTTCTGAGAAACTGCTTAGTGTTCTGTTTATTCACCTCACAGAGTTACATCTCTAGTTTTTGGGTCTCTTTGCTAGCCTTATTTCTGTGGAATCTGAGAACAGATATTTCGGATCCCTTTGAAGACTATAGGGCCAAAGGAAATATCCTCCGATAACAAAGAGAAAGAAGCTTTCTGAGAAACTTCTTTGTGTCTGTGAAATCATCTCACAGAGTTACAGCTTTCCCCTCAAGAAGCCTTTCGCTAAGACAGTTCTTGTGGAATTGGCAAAGTGATATTTGGAAGCCCATAGAGGGCTATGGTGAAAAAGGAAATATCCTCAGATGAAATCTGGATAGAAGCTTTCTGAGAAACTGCTCAGTGTTCTTTTAATTCATCTCACAGAGTTACATCTGTATTTCGAGGATCTCTTAGCTAGCCTTATTTCTGTGGAATCTGAGCACAGATATTTCGGATGCCTTTGAACACTATAGGGCCAAAGGAAATATCCTCCGATAACAAAGAGAAAGAAGCTTTCTGTGAAACACCTTTGTGTTCTGTGAAATCATCTCACAGAGTTACAGCTTTCCCCTCAAGAAGCCTTTCGCTAAGACAGTTCTTGTGGAATTGGCAAAGTGATATTTGGAAGCCCATAGAGGGCTATGTTGAAAAAGGAAATATCCTCAGATGAAATCTGGAAAGAGGCTTTCTGAGAAACTGCTTAGTGTTCTGTTAATTCATCTCACAGAGTTACATCTGTATTTTGTGGATCTCTTTGCTAGCCTTATTTCTGTGGAATCTGAGAACAGATATTTCGGATCCCTCTGAAGACTATAGGGCCAAAGGAAATATCCTCCGATAACAAAGAGAAAGACGCTTTCTGAGAAACTTCTTTGTGTCTGTGAAATCATCTCACAGAGTTACAGCTTTCCCCTCAAGATGCCTTTCGCTAAGACAGTTCTTGTGTAATTGGCAAAGTGATATTTGGAAGCCCATAGTGGGCTATGGTGAAAAAGGAAATATCCTCAGATGAAATCTCGAAAGAAGCTTTCTGAGAAACTGCTTAGTGTTCTGTTAATTCATCTCACAGAGTTACATCTGTATTTCGTGGATCTCTTTGCTAGCCTTATTTCTGTGGAATCTGAGAACAGATTTTTCGGATCCGTTTGAAGACTATAGGGCCAAAGGAAATATCCTCCGATAACAAAGAGAAAGCAGCTTTCTGAGAGACTTCTTTGTGTTCTGTGAAAACATCTCACAAAGTTACAGCTTTCCCCTCAAGAAGCCTTTCGCTAAGACAGTTCTTGTGGAATAGGCAAAGTGATATTTGGAAGCCCACAGATGGCTATGGTGAAAAAGGAAATATCCTCAGATGAAATCTGGATAGAAGCTTTCTGAGAAACTGCTCAGTGTTCTTTTAATTCATCTCACAGAGTTACATCTGTATTTCGTGGATCTCTTTGCTAGCCTTATTTCTGTGGAATCTGAGAACAGATATTTCGGATCGCTCTGAAGACTATAGGGCCAAAGGAAATATCCTCCGATAACAAAGAGAAAGAAGCTTTCTGTGCAACTCCTTTGTGTTCTGTGAAATCATCTCACAGAGTTACAGCTTTCCCCTCAAGAAGCCTTTCGCTAAGACAGTTCTTGTGGAATTGGAAAAGTGATATTTGGAAGCCCATAGAGGGCTATGGTGAAAAAGGAAATATCTTCAGATGAAATCTGGAAAGAAGCTTTCTGAGAAACTGCTTAGTGTTCTGTTAATTCATCTCACAGAGTTACATCTGTATTTTGTGGATCTCTTTGCAAGCCTTATTTCTGTGGAATCTGAGAACAGATATTTCGGATCCCTTTGAAGACTATAGGGCCAAAGGAAATATCCTCCGATAAGAAAGAGAAAGAAGCTTTCTGAGAAACTCCTTTGTGTTCTGTGAAATCATCTCACAGAGTTACAGCTTTCCCCTCAAGGAGCCTTTCGCTAAGATAGTTCTTGTGGAATTGGAAAAGGGATATTTGGAAGCCCATAGAGGGCTATGGTGAAAAAGGAAATATCCTCAGATGAAATCTGGAAAGAAGCTTTCTGAGAAATTGCTCAGTGTTCTTTTAATTCATCTCACAGAGTTACATCTGTATTTCATGGATCTCTTTGCTAGACTTATTTCTGTGAAATCTGAGAACAGATATTTCGGATCCCTTTGAACACTATAGGGCCAAAGGAAATATCCTCCGATAACAAAGAGAAAGAAGCTTTCTGTGAAACTCCTTTGTGTTCTGTGAAATCATCTCACAGAGTTACAGCTTTCCCCTCAAGAAGCCTTTCGCTATCACAGTTCTTCTGGAATTGGCAAAGTGATATTTGGAAGCCCATAGAGGGCTATGGTGAAAAAGGAAATATCCTCAGATGAAATCTGGAAAGAAGCTTTCTGAGAAACTGCTTAGTGTTCTGTTAATTCATCTCACAGAGTTACATCTGTATTTCTTGCATCTCTTTGCGAGCCTTATTTCTGTGGAATCTGAGAACAGATATTTCGGATCGCTTTCAAGACTATCGGGCCAAAGGAAATATCCTTCCATAACAAAGAGAAAGAAGCTTTCTGAGAAACTTCTTTGTGTTCTGTGAAATCATCTCACAGAGTTACAGCTTTCCCCTCAAGAAGCCTTTCGCTAAGACAGTTCTTGTTGAATTGGCAAAGTGATATTTGGAAGCCCATAGAGTGCTATGTTGAAAAAGGAAATATCCTCAGATGAAATCTGGAAAGAGGCTTTCTGAGAAACTGCTTAGTGTTCTGTTAATTCATCTCACAGAGTTACATCTGTATTTTTTGGATCTCTTTGCTAGCCTTATTTCTGTGGAATCTGAGAACAGATATTTCGGATATCTTTGAAGACTATAGGGCCAAATGAAATATCCGCCGATAACAAAGAGAAAGAAGCTTTCTGAGAAACTTCTTTGTGTCTGTGAAATCATCTCACAGAGTTACAGTTTTCCCCTCAAGAAGCCTTTCGCTAAGACAGTTCTTGTGTAATTGGCAAAGTGATATATGGAAGCCCATAGAGGACTACGGTGAAAAAGGAAATATCCTCAGATGAAATCTGGAAAGAAGCTTTCTGAGAAACTGCTCAGTGTTTTTTAATTCATCTCACAGTGTTACGTCTGTATTTCGAGGATCTCTTAGGTAGCCTTATTTCTGTGGAATCTGAGAACAGATATTTCGGATGCCTTTGAACACTATAGTGCCAAAGGAAATATCCTCCGATAACAATGAGAAAGAAGCTTTCTGTGAAACTCCTTTGTGTTCTGTGAAATCATCTCACAGAGTTACAGCTTTCCCCTCAAGAAGCCTTTCCCTAAGACAGTTCTTGTGTAATTGGCAAAGTGATATTTGGAAGCCCATAGAGGGCTATGTTGAAAAAGGAAATATCCTCAGATGAAATCTGGAAAGAGGCTTTCTGAGAAACTGCTTAGTGTTCTGTTAATTCATCTCACAGAGTTACATCTGTATTTTGTGGATCTCTTTGCTAGCCTTATTTCTGTGGAATCTGAGAACAGATATTTCGGATCCCTCTGAAGACTATAGGGCCAAAGGAAATATCCTCCAATAACAAAGAGAAAGAAGCTTTCTGAGAAACTTCTTTGTGTCTGTGAAATCATCTCACAGAGTTACAGCTTTCCCCTCCAGAAGCCTTTCGCTAAGACAGTTCTTGTGGAATTGGCAAAGTGATATTTGGAAGCCCATAGAGGGCTATGGTGAAAAAGGAAATATCCTCAGATGAAATCTGGAAAGAAGCTTTCTGAGAAACTGCTTAGTGTTCTGTTAATTCATCTCACAGAGTTACATCTGTATTTCGTGGATCTCTTTGCTAGCCTTATTTCTGTGGAATCTGAGAACAGATATTTCGGATCCCTTTGAACTTTAGGGCCAAAGGAAATATCCTCCGATAACAAAGAGAAAGCAGCTTTCTGAGAGACTTCTTTGTGTTCTGTGAAAACATCTCACAAAGTTACAGCTTTCCCCTCAAGAAGCCTTTCGCTAAGACAGTCCTTGTGGAATTGGCAAAGTGATATTTGGAAGCCCACAGATGGCTATGGTGAAAAAGGAAATATCCTCAGATGAAATCTGGATAGAAGCTTTCTGAGAAACTGCTCAGTGTTCTTTTAATTCATCTCAGAGAGTTACATCTGTATTTCGTGGATCTCTTTGCTAGCCTTATTTCTGTGGAATCTGAGAACAGATATTTCGGAACCCTTTGAAGACTATAGGGCCAAAGGAAATATCCTCCGATAACAAAGAGAAAGAAGCTTTCTGAGAAACTTCTTTGTGTTCTGTGAAATCATCTCACAGAGTTACAGCTTTCCCCTCAAGAAGCCTTTCGCTAAGAGAGTTCTTGTGGAATTGGCAAAGCGATATTTGGAAGCCCTTAGAGGGCTATGGTGAAAAAGGAAATATCCTCAGTTGAAATTTCGAAAGAAGCTTTCTAAGAAACTACTTAGTGTTCTGTTAAATCATCTCACAGAGTTACATCTGTATTTCGTGGATCTCTTTGCCAGCCTTATTTCTGTGGAATCTGAGAACAGATATTTCGGATCCCTTTGAACACTATAGGGCCAAAGGAAATATCCTCCGATAACAAAGAGAAAGAAGCTTTTTGTGAAACTCCTTTGTGTTCTGTGAAATCATCTCACAGAGTTACAGCTTTCCCCTCAAGAAGCCTTTCGCTAAGATAGTTCTTGTGGAATTGGAAAAGTGATATTTGGAAGCCCATAGAGGGCTATGGTGAAAAAGGAAATATCCTCAGATGAAATCTGGAAAGAAGCTTTCTGAGAAACTGCTCAGTGTTCTTTTAATTCATCTCACAGAGTTACATCTGTATTTCGTGGATCTCTTTGCTAGCCTTATTTCTGTGGAATCTGAGAACAGATATTTCGGATCCCTTTGAAGACTATAGGGCCAAAGGAAATATCCTCCGATAACAAAGAGAAAGAAGCTTTCTGTGCAACTCCTTTGTGTTCTGTGAAATCATCTCACAGAGTTACAGCTTTCCCCTCAAGAAGCCTTTCGCTAAGTCAGTTCTTGTGGAATTGGCAAAGTGATATTTGGAAGCCCATAGAGGGCCATGGTGAAAAAGGAAATATCTTCAGATGAAATCTGGAAAGAAGCTTTCTGAGAAACTGCTCAGTGTTCTTTTAATTCATCACACAGAGTTACATCTGTATTTCATGGATCTCTTTGCTAGACTTATTTCTGTGGAATATGAGAACAGATATTTCGGAACCCTTTGAACACTATAGGGCCAAAGGAAATATCCTCCGATAACAAAGAGAAAGAAGCTTTCTGTGCAACTCCTTTGTGTTCTGTGAAATCATCTCACAGAGTTACAGCTTTCCCCTCAAGAAGCCTTTCGCTAAGACAGTTCTTGTGGAATTGGCAAAGTGATATTTGGAAGCCCATAGAGGGCTATGGTGAAAAATGAAATATCTTCAGATGAAATCTGGAAAGAAGCTTTCTGAGAAACTGCTTAGTGTTCTGTTAATTCATCTCACTGAGTTACATCTGTATTTTGTGGATCTCTTTGCAAGCCTTATTTCTGTGGAATCTGAGAACAGATATTTCGGATCCCTTTGAAGACTATAGGGCCAAAGGAAATATCCTCCGATAAGAAAGAGAAAGAAGCTTTCGGAGAAACTCCTTTGTGTTCTGTGAAATCATCTCACAGAGTTACAGCTTTCCCCTCAAGAAGCCTTTCGCTAAGATAGTTCTTGTGGAATTGGAAAAGTGATATTTGGAAGCCCTTAGAGGGCTATGGTGAAAAAGGAAATATCCTCAGATGAAATCTGGAAAGAAGCTTTCTGAGAAATTGCTCAGTATTCTTTTAATTCATCTCACAGAGTTACATCTGTATTTCATGGATCTCTTTGCTAGACTTATTTCTGTGGAATCTGAGAACAGATATTTCGGATCCCTTTGAACACTATAGGGCCAAAGGAAATATCCTCCGATAACAAAGAGAAAGAAGCTTTCTGTGAAACTCCTTTGTGTTCTGTGAAATCATCTCACAGAGTTACAGCTTTCCCCTCAAGAAGCCTTTCGCTATCACAGTTCTTGTGGAATTGGCAAAGTGATATTTGGAAGCCCATAGAGGGCTATGGTGAAAAAGGAAATATCCTCAGATGAAATCTGGAAAGAAGCTTTCTGAGAAACTGCTTAGTGTTCTCTTAATTCATCTCACAGAGTTACATCTGTATTTCGTGCATCTCTTTGCAAGGCTTATTTCTGTGGAATCTGAGAACAGATATTTCGGATCGCTTTCAAGACTATCGGGCCAAAGGAAATATCCTTCGATAACAAAGGGAAAGAAGCTTTCTGAGAAACTTCTTTGTGTTCTGTGAAATCATCTCACAGAGTTACAGCTTTCCCCTCAAGAAGCCTTTCGCTAAGACAGTCCTTGTGGAATTGGCAAAGTGATATTTGGAAGCCCACAGATGGCTATGGTGAAAAAGGAAATATCCTCAGATGAAATCTGGATAGAAGCTTTCTGAGAAACTGCTCAGTGTTCTTTTAATTCATCTCACAGAGTTACATCTGTATTTCGTCGATCTCTTTGCTAGCCTTATTTCTGTGGAATCTGAGAACAGATATTTCGGAACCCTTTGAAGACTACAGGGCCAAAGCAAATATCCTCCGATAACAAAGAGAAAGAAGCTTTCTGAGAAACTTCTTTGTTTTCTGTGAAATCATCTCACAGAGTTACAGCTTTCTCCTCAAGAAGCCTTTCGCTAAGAGAGTTCTTGTGGAATTGGCAAAGCGATATATGGAAGCCCATAGAGGGCTACGGTGAAAAAGGAAATATCCTCAGATGAAATCTGGAAAGAAGCTTTCTGAGAAACTGCTCAGTGTTTTTTAATTCATCTCACAGTGTTACGTCTGTATTTCGAGGATCTCTTAGCTAGCCTTATTTCTGTGGAATCTGAGAACAGATATTTCGGATGCCTTTGAACACTATAGTGCCAAAGGAAATATCCTCCGATAACAATGAGAAAGAAGCTTTCTGTGAAACTCCTTTGTGTTCTGTGAAATCATCTCACAGAGTTACAGCTTTCCCCTCAAGAAGCCTTTCCCTAAGACAGTTCTTGTGTAATTGGCAAAGTGATATTTGGAAGCCCATAGAGGGCTATGTTGAAAAAGGAAATATCCTCAGATGAAATCTGGAAAGAGGCTTTCTGAGAAACTGCTTAGTGTTCTGTTAATTCATCTCACAGAGTTACATCTGTATTTTGTGGATCTCTTTGCTAGCCTTATTTCTGTGGAATCTGAGAACAGATATTTCGGATCCCTCTGAAGACTATAGGGCCAAAGGAAATATCCTCCAATAACAAAGAGAAAGAAGCTTTCTGAGAAACTTCTTTGTGTCTGTGAAATCATCTCACAGAGTTACAGCTTTCCCCTCCAGAAGCCTTTCGCTAAGACAGTCCTTGTGGAATTGGCAAAGTGATATTTGGAAGCCCACAGATGGCTATGGTGAAAAAGGAAATATCCTCAGATGAAATCTGGATAGAAGCTTTCTGAGAAACTGCTCAGTGTTCTTTTAATTCATCTCAGAGAGTTACATCTGTATTTCGTGGATCTCTTTGCTAGCCTTATTTCTGTGGAATCTGAGAACAGATATTTCGGAACCCTTTGAAGACTATAGGGCCAAAGGAAATATCCTCCGATAACAAAGAGAAAGAAGCTTTCTGAGAAACTTCTTTGTGTTCTGTGAAATCATCTCACAGAGTTACAGCTTTCCCCTCAAGAAGCCTTTCGCTAAGAGAGTTCTTGTGGAATTGGCAAAGCGATATTTGGAAGCCCTTAGAGGGCTATGGTGAAAAAGGAAATATCCTCAGTTGAAATTTCTAAAGAAGCTTTCTAAGAAACTACTTAGTGTTCTGTTAAATCATCTCACAGAGTTACATCTGTATTTCGTGGATCTCTTTGCTAGCCTTATTTCTGTGGAATCTGAGAACAGATATTTCGGATCCCTTTGAACACTATAGGGCCAAAGGAAATATCCTCCGATAACAAAGAGAAAGAAGCTTTTTGTGAAACTCCTTTGTGTTCTGTGAAATCATCTCACAGAGTTACAGCTTTCCCCTCAAGAAGCCTTTCGCTAAGATAGTTCTTGTGGAATTGGAAAAGTGATATTTGGAAGCCCATAGAGGGCTATGGTGAAAAAGGAAATATCCTCAGATGAAATCTGGAAAGAAGCTTTCTGAGAAACTGCTCAGTGTTCTTTTAATTCATCTCACAGAGTTACATCTGTATTTCGTGGATCTCTTTGCTAGCCTTATTTCTGTGGAATCTGAGAACAGATATTTCGGATCCCTTTGAAGACTATAGGGCCATAGGAAATATCCTCCGATAACAAAGAGAAAGAAGCTTTCTGTGCAACTCCTTTGTGTTCTGTGAAATCATCTCACAGAGTTACAGCTTTCCCCTCAAGAAGCCTTTCGCTAAGTCAGTTCTTGTGGAATTGGCAAAGTGATATTTGGAAGCCCATAGAGGGCCATGGTGAAAAAGGAAATATCCTCAGATGAAATCTGGAAAGAAGCTTTCTGAGAAACTGCTTAGTGTTCTGTTAATTCATCTCACCGAGTTACATCTGTATTTCGTGGATCTCTTTGCAAGCCTTATTTCTGTGGAATCTGAGAGCAGATATTTCGGATCCCTTTGAAGACTATAGGGCCAAAGGAAATATCCTCCGATAACAAAGAGAAAGAAGCTTTCTGAGAAACTTCTTTGTGTTCTGTGAAATCATCTCACAGAGTTACAGCTTTCCCTTCAAGAAGCCTTTCGCTAAGACAGTTCTTGTGGAATTGGAAAAGTGATATTTGGAAGCCCATAGAGGGCTATGGTGAAAAAGGAAATATCCTCAGATGAAATCTGGAAAGAAGCTTTCTGAGAAATTGCTCAGTATTCTTTTAATTCATCTCACAGAGTTACATCTGTATTTCATGGATCTCTTTGCTAGACTTATTTCTGTGGAATCTGAGAACAGATATTTCGGATCCCTTTGAACACTATAGGGCCAAAGGAAATATCCTCCGATAACAAAGAGAAAGAAGCTTTCTGTGAAACTCCTTTGTGTTCTGTGAAATCATCTCACAGAGTTACAGCTTTCCCCTCAAGAAGCCTTTCGCTATCACAGTTCTTGTGGAATTGGCAAAGTGATATTTGGAAGCCCATAGAGGGCTATGGTGAAAAAGGAAATATCCTCAGATGAAATCTGGAAAGAAGCTTTCTGAGAAACTGCTTAGTGTTCTCTTAATTCATCTCACAGAGTTACATCTGTATTTCGTGCATCTCTTTGCAAGGCTTATTTCTGTGGAATCTGAGAACAGATATTTCGGATCGCTTTCAAGACTATCGGGCCAAAGGAAATATCCTTCGATAACAAAGGGAAAGAAGCTTTCTGAGAAACTTCTTTGTGTTCTGTGAAATCATCTCACAGAGTTACAGCTTTCCCCTCAAGAAGCCTTTCGCTAAGACAGTCCTTGTGGAATTGGCAAAGTGATATTTGGAAGCCCACAGATGGCTATGGTGAAAAAGGAAATATCCTCAGATGAAATCTGGATAGAAGATTTCTGAGAAACTGCTCAGTGTTCTTTTAATTCATCTCACAGAGTTACATCTGTATTTCGTCGATCTCTTTGCTAGCCTTATTTCTGTGGAATCTGAGAACAGATATTTCGGAACCCTTTGAAGACTATAGGGCCAAAGCAAATATCCTCCGATAACAAAGAGAAAGAAGCTTTCTGAGAAACTTCTTTGTGTTCTGTGAAATCATCTCACAGAGTTACAGCTTTCTCCTCAAGAAGCCTTTCGCTAAGAGAGTTCTTGTGGAATTGGCAAAGCGATATTTGGAAGCCCATAGAGGGCTATGGTGAAAAAGGAAATATCCTCAGTTGAAATTTCGAAAGAAGCTTTCTGAGAAACTGCTTAGTGTTCTGTTAAATCATCTCACAGAGTTACATCTGTATTTCGTGGATCTCTTTGCTAGCCTTATTTCTGTGGAATCTGAGAACAGATATTTCGGATCCCTTTGAAGACTATAGGGCCAAAGGAAATATCCTCCGATAACAAAGAGAAAGAAGCTTTCTGTGCAACTCCTTTGTGTTCTGTGAAATCATCTCACAGAGTTACAGCTTTCCCCTCAAGAAGCCTTTCGCTAAGACAGTTCTTGTGGAATTGGCAACGTGATATTTGGAAGCCCATAGAGGGCTATGGTGAAAAAGGAAATATCTTCAGATGAAATCTGGAAAGAAGCTCTCTGAGAAACTGCTTAGTGTTCTGTTAATTCATCTCACAGAGTTACATCTGTATTTTGTGGATCTCTTTGCTAGCCTTATTTCTGTGGAATCTGAGAACAGATATTTCGGATCCCTTTGAAGACTATAGGGCCAAAGGAAATATCCTCCGATAAGAAAGAGAAAGAAGCTTTCTGAGAAACTCCTTTGTGTTCTGTGAAATCATCTCACAGAGTTACAGCTTTCCCCTCAAGAAGCCTTTCGCTAAGATAGTTCTTGTGGAATTGAAAAGTGATATTTGGAAGCCCATAGAGGGCTATGGTGAAAAAGGAAATATCCTCAGATGAAATCTGGAAAGAAGCTTTCTGAGAAACTGCTCAGTGTTCTTTTAATTCATCTCACAGAGTTACATCTGTATTTCGAGGATCTCTTAGCTAGCCTTATTTCTGTGGAATCTGAGAACAGATATTTCGGATGCCTTTGAACACTATAGGGCCAAAGGAAATATCCTCCGGTAACAATGAGAAAGAAGCTTTCTGTGAAACTCCTTTGTGTTCTGTGAAATCATCTCACAGAGTTACTGCTTACCCCTCAAGAAGCCTTTCGCTAAGACAGTTCTTGTGGAATTGGCAAAGTGATATTTGGAAGCCCATAGAGGGCTACGGTGAAAAAGGAAATATCCTCAGATGAAATCTGGAAAGAAGCTTTCTGAGAAACTGCTTAGTGTTCTGTTAATTCATCTCACAGAGTTACATCTGTATTTCGTGGATCTCTTCGCTAGCCTTATTTCTGTGGAATCTGAGAACAGATATTTCGGATCCCTTTGAAGACTATAGGGCCAAAGGAAATATCCTCCGATAACTAAGAGAAAGCAGCTTTCTGAGAGACTACTTTGTGTTCTGTGAAATCATTTCACAAAGTTACAGCTTTCCCCCCAAGAAGCCTTTCACTAACACAGGTCTTGTGGAATTGGCAAAGTGATATTTGGAAGCCCACAGAGGGCTATGGTGAAAAAGGAAATATCCTCAGATGAAATCTGGATAGATGCTTTCTGAGAAACTGCTCAGTGTTTTTTTAATTCATCTCACAGAGTTACATCTGTATTTCGTGGATCTCTTTGCTAGCCTTATTTCTGTGTTATCTGAGAACAGATATTTCGGATCCCTTTGAAGACTATAGGGCCAAAGGAATTATCCCCCGATAACAAAGAGAAAGAAGCTTTCTGAGAAACTTCTTTGTGTTCTGTGGAATCATCTCACAGAGTTACAGCTTTCCCCTCAAGAAGCCTTTCGCTAAGAGAGTTCTTGTGGAATTGGCAAAGCGATATTTGGAAGCCCATAGAGGGCTATGGTGAAAAAGGAAATATCCTCAGTTCAAATTTCGAAAGAAGCTTTCTGAGAAACTGCTTAGTGTTCTGTTAATTCATCTCACAGAGTTACATCTGTATTTCGTGGATCTCTTTGCTAGCCTTATTTCTGTGGAATCTGAGAACAGATATTTCGGATCCCTTTGAACACTATAGGGCCAAAGGAAATATCCTCCGATAACAAAGAGAAAGAAGCTTTCTGTGAAACTCCTTTGTGTTCTGTGAAATCATCTCACAGAGTTACAGCTTTCCCCTCAAGAAGCCTTTCGCTAACACAGTTTTTGTGGAATTGGCAAAGTGACATTTGGAAGCCCATAGAGGGCTATGGTGAAAAAGGAAATATCCTCAGTTGAAATTTCGAAAGAAGCTTTCTGAGAAACTGCTTAGTGTTCTGTTAATTCATCTCACAGAGTTACATCTGAATTTCGTGCATCTCTTTGCTAGCCTTATTTCTGTGGAATATGAGAACAGATATTTCGGATCCCTTTGAAGACAATAGGGCCAAAGGAAATAACCTCCGATAACAAAGAGAAAGAAGCTTTCTGAGAAACTTCTTTGTGTTCTGTGAAATCATCTCACAGAGTTACAGCTTTCCCCTCAAGAAGCCTTTTGCTAAGACAGTTCTTGTGGAATTGGCAAAGTGATATTTGGAAGCCCATAGAGGGCTACGTTGAAAAAGGAAATATCCTCAGATGAAATCTGGAAAGAGGCTTTCTGTGAAACTGCTTAGTGTTCTGTTAATTCATCTCACAGAGTTACAGCTGTATTTCGTGCATCTCTTTGCTAGCCTTATTTCTGTGGAATCCTAGAACAGATATTGCGGATCGCTTTCAAGACTATCGGGCCAAAGGAAATATCCTCCGATAACAAAGAGAAAGAAGCTTTCTGAGAAACTTCTTTGTGTTCTGTGAAATCATCTCACAGAGTTACAGCTTTCCCCTCAAGAAGCCTTTCGCTAAGACAGTTCTTGTGGAATTGGCAAAGTGATATTTGGAAGCCCATAGAGGACTATGTTGAAAAAGGAAATATCCTCAGATGAAATCTGGAAAGAGGCTTTCTGAGAAACTGCTTAGTGTTCTGTTAATTCATCTCACAGAGTTACATCTGTGTTTTGTGGATCTCTTTGCTAGCCTTATTTCTGTGGAATCTGAGAACAGATATTTCGGATCCCTTTGAAGACTATAGAGACAAAGGAAATATCCTCCGATAACAAAGAGAAAGAAGCTTTCTGAGAAACTTCTTTGTGTCTGTGAAATCATCTCACAGAGTTACAGCTTTCCCTCAAGAAGCCTTTCGCTAAGACAGTTCTTGTGGAATTGGCAAAGTGATATTTGGAAGCCCATAGAGGGCTATGTTGGAAAAGGAAATATCCTCAGATGAAATCTGGAAAGAAGTTTTCTGAGAAACTGCTCAGTGTTCTTTTAATTCATCTCACAGAGTTACATCTGTATTTCGTGGATCTCTTAGCAAGCCTTATTTCTGTGGAATCTGAGAACAGATATTTCGGATCCCTTCGAAGACTATAGGGCCAAAGGAAATATCCTCCGATAACAATGAGAAAGAAGATTTCTGTGAAACTCCTTTGTGTTCTGTGAAATCATCTCACAGAGTTACAGCTTTCCCCTCAAGAAGCCTTTCCCTAAGACAGTTCTTGTGGAATTGGCAAAGTGATATTTGGAAGCCCAAAGAGGGCTATGCTGAAAAAGGAAATATCCTCAGATGAAATCTGGAAAGAAGCTTTCTGAGAAACTGCTTAGTGTTCTGTTAATTCATCTCACAGAGTTACATCTGTATTTCGTGGATCTCTTTGCTAGCCTTATTTCTGTGGAATCTGAGAACAGATATTTCGGATCCCTTTGAAGACTATAGGGCCAAAGGAAATATCCTCCGAAACCAAAGAGAAAGCAGCTTTCTGAGAGACTTCTTTGTGTTCTGTGAAATCATCTCACAGAGTTACAGCTTTCCCCTCAAGTAGCCTTTCGCTAAGAGAGTTCTTGTGGAATGGGCATAGTGATATTTGGACGCCCATAGAGGGCTATGGTGAAAAAGGAAATATCCTCAGATGAAATATGGATAGAAGCTTTCTGAGAAACTGCTCAGTGTTCTTTTAAATCATATCACAGAGTTACATCTGTATTTCGTGCATCTCTTTGCTAGCCTTATTTCTGTGGAATCTGAGAACAGATATTTCGGATCCCTTTGAAGACTATAGGGCCAAAGGAAATATCCTCCGATAACAAAGAGAAAGAAGCTTTCTGAGAGACTTCTTTGTGTTCTGTGAAATCATCTCACAGAGTTACAGCTTTCCCCTCAAGAAGCCTATCGCTAAGAGCGTTCTTGTGGAACTGGCAAAGTGATATTTGGAAGCCCATAGAGGGCTACGGGGAAAAAGGAAATATCCTCAGATGAAATCTGGAAAGAAGCTTTCTGAGAAACTGCTTAGTGTTCTGTTAATTCATCTCACAGAGTTACATCTGAATTTCGTGCATCTCTTTGCTAGCCTTATTTCTGTGGAATATGAGAACAGATATTTCGGATCCCTTTGAGGACAATAGGGCCAAAGGAAATAACCTCCGATAACAAAGAGAAAGAAGCTTTCTGAGAAACTTCTTTGTGTTCTGTGAAATCATCTCACAGAGTTACAGCTTTCCCCTCAAGAAGCCTTTTGCTAAGACAGTTCTTGTGGAATTGGCAAAGTGATATTTGGAAGCCCATAGAGGGCTACGTTGAAAAAGGAAATATCCTCAGATGAAATCTGGAAAGAGGCTTTCTGTGAAACTGCTTAGTGTTCTGTTAATTCATCTCACAGAGTTACAGCTGTATTTCGTGCATCTCTTTGCTAGCCTTATTTCTGTGGAATCCTAGAACAGATATTGCGGATCGCTTTCAAGACTATCGGGCCAAAGGAAATATCCTCCGATAACAAAGAGAAAGAAGCTTTCTGAGAAACTTCTTTGTGTTCTGTGAAATCATCTCACAGAGTTACAGCTTTCCCCTCAAGAAGCCTTTCGCTAAGACAGTTCTTGTGGAATTGGCAAAGTGATATTTGGAAGCCCATAGAGGACTATGTTGAAAAAGGAAATATCCTCAGATGAAATCTGGAAAGAGGCTTTCTGAGAAACTGCTTAGTGTTCTGTTAATTCATCTCACAGAGTTACATCTGTGTTTTGTGGATCTCTTTGCTAGCCTTATTTCTGTGGAATCTGAGAACAGATATTTCGGATCCCTTTGAAGACTATAGAGACAAAGGAAATATCCTCCGATAACAAAGAGAAAGAAGCTTTCTGAGAAACTTCTTTGTGTCTGTGAAATCATCTCACAGAGTTACAGCTTTCCCTCAAGAAGCCTTTCGCTAAGACAGTTCTTGTGGAATTGGCAAAGTGATAATTGGAAGCCCATAGAGGGCTATGTTGGAAAAGGAAATATCCTCAGATGAAATCTGGAAAGAAGTTTTCTGAGAAACTGCTCAGTGTTCTTTTAATTCATCTCACAGAGTTACATCTGTATTTCGTGGATCTCTTAGCAAGCCTTATTTCTGTGGAATCTGAGAACAGATATTTCGGATCCCTTCGAAGACTATAGGGCCAAAGGAAATATCCTCCGATAACAATGAGAAAGAAGATTTCTGTGAAACTCCTTTGTGTTCTGTGAAATCATCTCACAGAGTTACAGCTTTCCCCTCAAGAAGCCTTTCCCTAAGACAGTTCTTGTGGAATTGGCAAAGTGATATTTGGAAGCCCAAAGAGGGCTATGCTGAAAAAGGAAATATCCTCAGATGAAATCTGGAAAGAAGCTTTCTGAGAAACTGCTTAGTGTTCTGTTAATTCATCTCACAGAGTTACATCTGTATTTCGTGGATCTCTTTGCTAGCCTTATTTCTGTGGAATCTGAGAACAGATATTTCGGATCCCTTTGAAGACTATAGGGCCAAAGGAAATATCCTCCGAAACCAAAGAGAAAGCAGCTTTCTGAGAGACTTCTTTGTGTTCTGTGAAATCATCTCACAGAGTTACAGCTTTCCCCTCAAGTAGCCTTTCGCTAAGAGAGTTCTTGTGGAATGGGCATAGTGATATTTGGACGCCCATAGAGGGCTATGGTGAAAAAGGAAATATCCTCAGATGAAATATGGATAGAAGCTTTCTGAGAAACTGCTCAGTGTTCTTTTAAATCATATCACAGAGTTACATCTGTATTTCGTGCATCTCTTTGCTAGCCTTATTTCTGTGGAATCTGAGAACAGATATTTCGGATCCCTTTGAAGACTATAGGGCCAAAGGAAATATCCTCCGATAACAAAGAGAAAGAAGCTTTCTGAGAGACTTCTTTGTGTTCTGTGAAATCATCTCACAGAGTTACAGCTTTCCCCTCAAGAAGCCTATCGCTAAGAGCGTTCTTGTGGAACTGGCAAAGTGATATTTGGAAGCCCATAGAGGGCTACGGGGAAAAAGGAAATATCCTCAGATGAAATCTGGAAAGAAGCTTTCTGAGAAACTGCTTAGTGTTCTGTTAATTCATCTCACAGAGTTACATCTGTATTTCGTGGATCTCTTTGCTAGCCTTATTTCTGTGGAATCTGAGAACAGATATTTCGGATCCCTTTGAAGACTATAGGGCCAAAGGAAATATCCTCCGATAACAAAGAGAAAGAAGCTTTCTGAGAGACTTCTTTGTGTTCTGTGAAATCATCTCACAGAGTTACAGCTTTCCCCTCAAGAAGCCTTTCGCTAAGAGAGTTCTTGTGGAAATGGCAAAGTGATATTTGGAAGCCCATAGAGGGCTATGGTGAAAAAGGAAATATCTTCAGATGAAATCTGGATAGAAGCTTTCTGAGAAACTGCTCAGTGTTCTCTTAAATCATCTCACAGAGTTACATCTGTATTTCGTGGATCTCTTTGCTAGCCTTATTTCTGTGGATTCTGGGAAGAGATCTTTCGGATCCCTTTGAACACTAAAGGGCCAAAGGAAATATCCTCCGATAACAAAGAGAAAGAAGCTTTCTGAGAAACTTCTTTGTGTTGTGTGAAATCATCTCACAGAGTTACAGCTTTCCCCTCAAGAAGCCTTTCGCTGAGACAGTTCTTGTGGAATTGGCAAAGTGATATTTGGAAGCCCATAGGGGGCTATGGTGAAAAAGGAAATATCCTCAGATGAAATTTCGAAAGAAGCTTTCTGAGAAACTGCTTAGTGTTCTGTTAATTCATCTCACAGAGTTACATCTGTATTTCGTGGATCTCTTTGCTAGCCTTATTTCTGTGGAATCTGAGAACAGATATTTCGGATCCCTTTGAACACTATAGGGCCAAAGGAAATATCCTCCGATAACAAAGAGAAAGCAGCTTTCTGAGAGACTTCTTTGTGTTCTGTGAAATCATCTCACAAAGTTACAGCTTTCCCTCCAGAAGCCTTTCGCTAAGACAGTTCTTGTGGAATTGGCAAAGTGATATTTGGAAGCCCACAGATGGCTATGCTGAAAAAGGAAATATCCTCAGATGAAATCTGGATAGAAGCTTTCTGAGAAACTGCTCAGTGTTCTTTTAAATCATCTCACAGAGTTACATCTGTATTTCGTGGATCTCTTTGCTAGCCTTATTTCTGTGGAATCTGAGAACAGATATTTCGGATCGCTTTCAAGACTATCGGGCCAAAGGAAATATCCTTCGATAACAAAGGGAAAGAAGCTTTCTGAGAAACTTCTTTGTGTTCTGTGAAATCATCTCACAGAGTTACAGCTTTCCCCTCAAGAAGCCTTTCGCTAAGACAGTCCTTGTGGAATTGGCAAAGTGATATTTGGAAGCCCACAGATGGCTATGGTGAAAAAGGAAATATCCTCAGATGAAATCTGGATAGAAGCTTTCTGAGAAACTGCTCAGTGTTCTTTTAATTCATCTCACAGAGTTACATCTGTATTTCGTCGATCTCTTTGCTAGCCTTATTTCTGTGGAATCTGAGAACAGATATTTCGGAACCCTTTGAAGACTATAGGGCCAAAGCAAATATCCTCCGATAACAAAGAGAAAGAAGCTTTCTGAGAAACTTCTTTGTGTTCTGTGAAATCATCTCACAGAGTTACAGCTTTCTCCTCAAGAAGCCTTTCGCTAAGAGAGTTCTTGTGGAATTGGCAAAGCGATATTTGGAAGCCCATAGAGGGCTATGGTGAAAAAGGAAATATCCTCAGTTGAAATTTCGAAAGAAGCTTTCTGAGAAACTGCTTAGTGTTCTGTTAAATCATCTCACAGAGTTACATCTGTATTTCGTGGATCTCTTTGCTAGCCTTATTTCTGTGGAATCTGAGAACAGATATTTCGGATCCCTTTGAAGACTATAGGGCCAAAGGAAATATCCTCCGATAACAAAGAGAAAGAAGCTTTCTGTGCAACTCCTTTGTGTTCTGTGAAATCATCTCACAGAGTTACAGCTTTCCCCTCAAGAAGCCTTTCGCTAAGACAGTTCTTGTGGAATTGGCAACGTGATATTTGGAAGCCCATAGAGGGCTATGGTGAAAAAGGAAATATCTTCAGATGAAATCTGGAAAGAAGCTCTCTGAGAAACTGCTTAGTGTTCTGTTAATTCATCTCACAGAGTTACATCTGTATTTTGTGGATCTCTTTGCTAGCCTTATTTCTGTGGAATCTGAGAACAGATATTTCGGATCCCTTTGAAGACTATAGGGCCAAAGGAAATATCCTCCGATAAGAAAGAGAAAGAAGCTTTCTGAGAAACTCCTTTGTGTTCTGTGAAATCATCTCACAGAGTTACAGCTTTCCCCTCAAGAAGCCTTTCGCTAAGATAGTTCTTGTGGAATTGAAAAGTGATATTTGGAAGCCCATAGAGGGCTATGGTGAAAAAGGAAATATCCTCAGATGAAATCTGGAAAGAAGCTTTCTGAGAAACTGCTCAGTGTTCTTTTAATTCATCTCACAGAGTTACATCTGTATTTCGAGGATCTCTTAGCTAGCCTTATTTCTGTGGAATCTGAGAACAGATATTTCGGATGCCTTTGAACACTATAGGGCCAAAGGAAATATCCTCCGGTAACAATGAGAAAGAAGCTTTCTGTGAAACTCCTTTGTGTTCTGTGAAATCATCTCACAGAGTTACTGCTTACCCCTCAAGAAGCCTTTCGCTAAGACAGTTCTTGTGGAATTGGCAAAGTGATATTTGGAAGCCCATAGAGGGCTACGGTGAAAAAGGAAATATCCTCAGATGAAATCTGGAAAGAAGCTTTCTGAGAAACTGCTTAGTGTTCTGTTAATTCATCTCACAGAGTTACATCTGTATTTCGTGGATCTCTTCGCTAGCCTTATTTCTGTGGAATCTGAGAACGGATATTTCGGATCCCTTTGAAGACTATAGGGCCAAAGGAAATATCCTCCGATAACTAAGAGAAAGCAGCTTTCTGAGAGACTACTTTGTGTTCTGTGAAATCATTTCACAAAGTTACAGCTTTCCCCTCAAGAAGCCTTTCACTAACACAGGTCTTGTGGAATTGGCAAAGTGATATTTGGAAGCCCACAGAGGGCTATGGTGAAAAAGGAAATATCCTCAGATGAAATCTGGATAGATGCTTTCTGAGAAACTGCTCAGTGTTTTTTTAATTCATCTCACAGAGTTACATCTGTATTTCGTGGATCTCTTTGCTAGCCTTATTTCTGTGTTATCTGAGAACAGATATTTCGGATCCCTTTGAAGACTATAGGACCAAAGGAAATATCCCCCGATAACAAAGAGAAAGAAGCTTTCTGAGAAACTTCTTTGTGTTCTGTGGAATCATCTCACAGAGTTACAGCTTTCCCCTCAAGAAGCCTTTCGCTAAGAGAGTTCTTGTGGAATTGGCAAAGCGATATTTGGAAGCCCATAGAGGGCTATGGTGAAAAAGTAAATATCCTCAGTTCAAATTTCGAAAGAAGCTTTCTGAGAAACTGCTTAGTGTTCTGTTAATTCATCTCACAGAGTTACATCTGTATTTCGTGGATCTCTTTGCTAGCCTTATTTCTGTGGAATCTGAGAACAGATATTTCGGATCCCTTTGAACACTATAGGGCCAAAGGAAATATCCTCCGATAACAAAGAGAAAGAAGCTTTCTGTGAAACTCCTTTGTGTTCTGTGAAATCATCTCACAGAGTTACAGCTTTCCCCTCAAGAAGCCTTTCGCTAACACAGTTTTTGTGGAATTGGCAAAGTGACATTGGAAGCCCATAGAGGGCTATGGTGAAAAAGGAAATATCCTCAGTTGAAATTTCGAAAGAAGCTTTTTGAGAAACTGCTTAGTGTTCTGTTAATTCATCTCACAGAGTTACATCTGAATTTCGTGCATCTCTTTGCTAGCCTTATTTCTGTGGAATATGAGAACAGATATTTCGGATCCCTTTGAAGACAATAGGGCCAAAGGAAATAACCTCCGATAACAAAGAGAAAGAAGCTTTCTGAGAAACTTCTTTGTGTTCTGTGAAATCATCTCACAGAGTTACAGCTTTCCCCTCAAGAAGCCTTTTGCTAAGACAGTTCTTGTGGAATTGGCAAAGTGATATTTGGAAGCCCATAGAGGGCTACGTTGAAAAAGGAAATATCCTCAGATGAAATCTGGAAAGAGGCTTTCTGTGAAACTGCTTAGTGTTCTGTTAATTCATCTCACAGAGTTACAGCTGTATTTCGTGCATCTCTTTGCTAGCCTTATTTCTGTGGAATCCTAGAACAGATATTGCGGATCGCTTTCAAGACTATCGGGCCAAAGGAAATATCCTCCGATAACAAAGAGAAAGAAGCTTTCTGAGAAACTTCTTTGTGTTCTGTGAAATCATCTCACAGAGTTACAGCTTTCCCCTCAACAAGCCTTTCGCTAAGACAGTTCTTGTGGAATTGGCAAAGTGATATTTGGAAGCCCATAGAGGACTATGTTGAAAAAGGAAATATCCTCAGATGAAATCTGGAAAGAGGCTTTCTGAGAAACTGCTTAGTGTTCTGTTAATTCATCTCACAGAGTTACATCTGTGTTTTGTGGATCTCTTTGCTAGCCTTATTTCTGTGGAATCTGAGAACAGATATTTCGGATCCCTTTGAAGACTATAGAGACAAAGGAAATATCCTCCGATAACAAAGAGAAAGAAGCTTTCTGAGAAACTTCTTTGTGTCTGTGAAATCATCTCACAGAGTTACAGCTTTCCCTCAAGAAGCCTTTCGCTAAGACAGTTCTTGTGGAATTGGCAAAGTGATATTTGGAAGCCCATAGAGGGCTATGTTGGAAAAGGAAATATCCTCAGATGAAATCTGGAAAGAAGTTTTCTGAGAAACTGCTCAGTGTTCTTTTAATTCATCTCACAGAGTTACTTCTGTATTTCGTGGATCTCTTAGCAAGCCTTATTTCTGTGGAATCTGAGAACAGATATTTCGGATCCCTTCGAAGACTATAGGGCCAAAGGAAATATCCTCCGATAACAATGAGAAAGAAGATTTCTGTGAAACTCCTTTGTGTTCTGTGAAATCATCTCACAGAGTTACAGCTTTCCCCTCAAGAAGCCTTTCCCTAAGACAGTTCTTGTGGAATTGGCAAAGTGATATTTGGAAGCCCAAAGAGGGCTATGCTGAAAAAGGAAATATCCTCAGATGAAATCTGGAAAGAAGCTTTCTGAGAAACTGCTTAGTGTTCTGTTAATTCATCTCACAGAGTTACATCTGTATTTCGTGGATCTCTTTGCTAGCCTTATTTCTGTGGAATCTGAGAACAGATATTTCGGATCCCTTTGAAGACTATAGGGCCAAAGGAAATATCCTCCGAAACCAAAGAGAAAGCAGCTTTCTGAGAGACTTCTTTGTGTTCTGTGAAATCATCTCACAGAGTTACAGCTTTCCCCTCAAGAAGCCTTTCCCTAAGACAGTTCTTGTGGAATTGGCAAAGTGATATTTGGAAGCCCAAAGAGGGCTATGCTGAAAAAGGAAATATCCTCAGATGAAATCTGGAAAGAAGCTTTCTGAGAAACTGCTTAGTGTTCTGTTAATTCATCTCACAGAGTTACATCTGTATTTCGTGGATCTCTTTGCTAGCCTTATTTCTGTGGAATCTGAGAACAGATATTTCGGATCCCTTTGAAGACTATAGGGCCAAAGGAAATATCCTCCGAAACCAAAGAGAAAGCAGCTTTCTGAGAGACTTCTTTGTGTTCTGTGAAATCATCTCACAGAGTTACAGCTTTCCCCTCAAGTAGCCTTTCGCTAAGAGAGTTCTTGTGGAATTGGCATAGTGATATTTGGACGCCCATAGAGGGCTATGGTGAAAAAGGAAATATCCTCAGATGAAATATGGATAGAAGCTTTCTGAGAAACTGCTCAGTGTTCTTTTAAATCATATCACAGAGTTACATCTGTATTTCGTGCATCTCTTTGCTAGCCTTATTTCTGTGGAATCTGAGAACAGATATTTCGGATCCCTTTGAAGAATATAGGGCCAAAGGAAATATCCTCCGATAACAAAGAGAAAGAAGCTTTCTGAGAGACTTCTTTGTGTTCTGTGAAATCATCTCACAGAGTTACAGCTTTCCCCTCAAGAAGCCTATCGCTAAGAGCGTTCTTGTGGAACTGGCAAAGTGATATTTGGAAGCCCATAGAAGGCTATGTTGAAAAAGGAAATATCCTCAGATGAAATCTGGAAAGACGCTTTCTGAGAAACTGCTTAGTGTTCTGTTAATTCATCTCACAGAGTTACATCTGTATTTCGTGCATCTCTTTGCTAGCCTTATTTCTGTGGAATCTGAGAACAGATATTTCGGATCGCTTTCAAGACTATCGGGCCAAAGGAAATATCCTCCGATAACAAAGAGAGAGAAGCTTTCTGAGAAACTTCTTTGTGTTCTGTGAAATCATCTCACAGAGTTACAGCTTTCCCTTCAAGAAGCCTTTTGCTAAGACAGTTCTTGTGGAATTGGCAAAGTGATATTTGGAAGCCCATAGAGGGCTACGGGGAAAAAGGAAATATCCTCAGATGAAATCTGGAAAGAAGCTTTCTGAGAAACTGCTTAGTGTTCTGTTAATTCATCTCACAGAGTTACATCTGTATTTCGTGGATCTCTTTGCTAGCCTTATTTCTGTGGAATCTGAGAACAGATATTTCGGATCCCTTTGAAGACTATAGGGCCAAAGGAAATATCCTCCGATAACAAAGAGAAAGAAGCTTTCTGAGAGACTTCTTTGTGTTCTGTGAAATCATCTCACAGAGTTACAGCTTTCCCCTCAAGAAGCCTTTCGCTAAGAGAGTTCTTGTGGAAATGGCAAAGTGATATTTGGAAGCCCATAGAGGGCTATGGTGAAAAAGGAAATATCTTCAGATGAAATCTGGATAGAAGCTTTCTGAGAAACTGCTCAGTGTTCTCTTAAATCATCTCACAGAGTTACATCTGTATTTCGTGGATCTCTTTGCTAGCCTTATTTCTGTGGATTCTGGGAAGAGATCTTTCGGATCCCTTTGAACACTAAAGGGCCAAAGGAAATATCCTCCGATAACAAAGAGAAAGAAGCTTTCTGAGAAACTTCTTTGTGTTGTGTGAAATCATCTCACAGAGTTACAGCTTTCCCCTCAAGAAGCCTTTCGCTGAGACAGTTCTTGTGGAATTGGCAAAGTGATATTTGGAAGCCCATAGGGGGCTATGGTGAAAAAGGAAATATCCTCAGATGAAATTTCGAAAGAAGCTTTCTGAGAAACTGCTTAGTGTTCTGTTAATTCATCTCACAGAGTTACATCTGTATTTCGTGGATCTCTTTGCTAGCCTTATTTCTGTGGAATCTGAGAACAGATATTTCGGATCCCTTTGAACACTATAGGGCCAAAGGAAATATCCTCCGATAACAAAGAGAAAGCAGCTTTCTGAGAGACTTCTTTGTGTTCTGTGAAATCATCTCACAAAGTTACAGCTTTCCCTCCAGAAGCCTTTCGCTAAGACAGTTCTTGTGGAATTGGCAAAGTGATATTTGGAAGCCCACAGATGGCTATGCTGAAAAAGGAAATATCCTCAGATGAAATCTGGATAGAAGCTTTCTGAGAAACTGCTCAGTGTTCTTTTAAATCATCTCACAGAGTTACATCTGTATTTCGTGGATCTCTTTGCTAGCCTTATTTCTGTGGAATCTGAGAACAGATATTTCGGATCCCTTTGAAGACTATAGGGCCAAAGGAAATATCCTCCGATAACAAAGAGAAAGCAGCTTTCTGAGAGACTTCTTTGTGTTCTGTGAAATCATCTCACAGAGTTACAGCTTTCCGATCAAGAAGCCTTTCGCTAAGAGAGTTCTTGTGGAACTGGCAAAGTGATATTTGGAAGCCCATGGAGGGCTATGGTGAAAAAGGAAATATCCTCAGATGAAATCTGTATAGAATCTTTCTGAGAAACTGCTCAGTGTTCCTTTAAATCATCTCACAGAGTTACATCTGTATTTCGTGGATCTCTTTGCTAGCCTTATTTCTGTGGAATCTGAGAACAGATATTTCGGATCCCTTTGAAGACTATAGGGCCAAAGGAAATATCCTCCGATAACAAAGAGAAAGAAGCTTTCTGTGAAACTCCTTTGTTTTCTGTGAAATCATCTCACAGAGTTACAGCTTTCCCCTCAAGAAGCCTTTCGCTAAGACAGTTCTTCTGGAATAGGCAAAGTGATATTTGGAAGCCCATAGAGGGCTATGCTGAAAAAGGAAATATCCTCAGAAGAAATCTGGAAAGAAGCTTTCTGAGAAATTGCTTAGTGTTCTGTTAATTCATCTCACAGAGTTACACCTGTATTTCGAGGATCTCTTTGCTAGCCTTATTTCTGTGGAATCTGAGAACAGATATTTCGGATCCCTTTGAAGATTATAGGGCCAAAGGAAATATCCTCCGATAACAAAGAGAAAGAAGCTTTCTGAGAAACTTCTTTGTGTTCTGTGAAATCATCTCACAGAGTTACAGCTTTCCCCTCAGGAAGCCTTTCGCTAAGAGAGTTCTTGTGGAATTGGCAAAGTGATATTTAGAAGCCCTTAGAGGGCTATGCTGAAAAAGGAAATATCCTCAGATGAAATCTGGAAAGAAGCTTTCTGAGAAACTGCTCACTGTTCTGTTAATTCATCTCACAGAGTTACATCTGTATTTCGTGGGTCTCTCTGCTAGCCTTATTTCTGTGGAATCTGAGAACAGATATTTCGGATCCCTTTGGAGACTATAGGGCCAAAGGAAATATCCTCCGATAAAAAAGAGAAAGAAGCTTTCTGAGAAACTTCTTTGTGTTCTGTGAAATAATCTCACAGAGTTACAGCTTTCCCTTCAAGAAGCCTTTCGCTAAGACAGTTCTTGTGGAATTGGCAAAGTGATATTTGGAAGCCCATAGAGGGCTATGGTGAAAAAGGAAATATCCTCAGATGAAATCTGGAAAGAATCTTTCTGAGAAACTGCTTAGTGTTCTGTTAATTCATCTCACAGAGTTACATCTGTATTTCGTGGATCTCTTTGCTAGCCTTATTTCTGTGGAATCTGAGAACAGATATTTCGGATCGCTTTGAAGACTATAGGGCCAAAGGAAATATCCTCCGATAACAAAGAGAAAGAAGCTTTCTGAGAAACTTCTTTGTGTTTTGTGAAATCATCTCACAGAGTTACAGCTTTCCCCTCAAGAAGCCTTTCGCTAAGACAGTTCTTCTGGAATTGGCAAAGTGATATTTGGAAGCCCATAGAGGGCTATGGTGAAAAAGGAAAAATCCTCAGATGAAATCTGGAAAGAAGCTACTGAGAAACTGCTTAGTGTTCTGTTAATTCATCTCACAGAGTTACATCTGTATTTCGTGGATCTCTTTGCTAGCCTTATTTCTGTGGAATCTGAGAACAGATATTTCGGATCTCTTTGAACACTATAGGGCCAAAGGAAATATCCTCCGATAACAAAGAGAAAGAAGCTTTCTGTGAAACTCCTTTGTGTTCTGTGAAATCATCTCACAGAGTTACAGCTTTCCCCTCAAGAAGCCTTTCGCTAAGACAGTTCTTGTGGAATTGGCAAAGTGATATTTGGAAGTCCATAGAGGGCTATGGTGAAAAACGAAATATCCTCAGATGAAAAATGGAAAGAAGCTTTCTGAGAAACTGCTTAGTGTTCTGTTAATTCATCTCACAGAGTTACACCTGTATTTCGAGGATCTCTTTGCTAGCCTTATTTCTGTGGAATCTGAGAACAGATATTTCGGATCCCTTTGAAGACTATAGGGCCAAAGGAAATATCCTCCGATAACAAAGAGAAAGAAGCTTTCTGAGAAACTTCTTTGTGTTCTGTGAAATCATCTCACAGAGTTACAGGTTTCCCCTCAGGAAGCCTTTCGCTAAGACAGTTCTTGTGGAATTGGCAAAGTGATATTTGGAAGCCCATAGAGGGCTATGGTGAAAAAGGAAATATCCTCAGATGAAATCTGGAAAGAAGCTTTCTGAAAAACTGCTTAGTGTTCTGTTAATTCATCTCACAGAGTTACATCTGTATTTCGTGGTTCTCTTTGCTAGCCTTATTTCGGTGGAATCTGAGAACAGATATTTCGGATCCCTTTGAACACTATGGGGCCAAAGGAAATATCCTCCGATAACAAAGAGAAAGAAGCTTTCTGAGAAACTTCTTTGTGTTGTGTGAAATCATCTCACAGAGTTACAGCTTTCCCCTCAAGAAGCCTTTCGCTGAGACAGTTCTTGTGGAATTGGCAAAGTGATATTTGGAAGCCCATAGAGGGCTATGGTGAAAAAGGAAATATCCTCAGTTCAAATTTCGAAAGAAGCTTTCTGAGAAACTGCTCAGTGTTCTTTTAATTCATCTCACAGAGTTACATCTGTATTTTGTGGATCTCTTTGCTAGCCTTATTTCTGTGGAATCTGAGAACAGATATTTCGGATCCCTTTGAAGACTATAGGGCCAAAGGAAATATCCTCCGATAAGAAAAAGAAAGAAGCTTTCTGAGAAACTCCTTTGTGTTCTGTGAAATCATCTCACAGAGTTACAGGTTTCCCCTCAAGAAGCCTTTCGCTAAGATAGTTCTTGTGGAATTGAAAAGTGATATTTGGAAGCCCATAGAGGGCTATGGTGAAAAAGGAAATATCCTCAGATGAAATCTGGAAAGAAGCGTTCTGAGAAACTGCTCAGTGTTATTTAATTCATCTCACAGAGTTACATCTGTATTTCGTGGATCTCCTTGCTAGCCTTATTTCTGTGGAATCTGAGAACAGATATTTCGGATCCCTTTGAACACTATAGGGCCAAAGGAAATATCCTCCGATAACAAAGAGAAAGAAGGTTTCTGAGAGACTTCTTTGTGTTCTGTGAAATCATCTCACAGAGTTACAGCTTTCCCCTCAAGAAGCCTTTTGCTAAGACAGTTCTTGTGGAATTGGCAAAGTGATATTTGGAAGCCCATAGAGGGCTACGTTGAAAAAGGAAATATCCTCAGATGAAATCTGGAAAGAGGCTTTCTGAGAAACTGCTTAGTGTTCTTTTAATTCATCTCACAGAGTTACATCTGTATTTCGTGCATCTCTTTGCTAGCCTTATTTCTGTGGAATCTGAGAACAGATATTTCGGATCCCTTTGAAGACTATAGGGCCAAAGGAAATATCCTCCGAAACCAAAGAGAAAGCAGCTTTCTGAGAGACTTCTTTGTGTTCTGTGAAATCATCTCACAGAGTTACAGCTTTCCCCTCAAGAAGCCTTTCGCTAAGAGAGTTCTTGTGGATATGGCATAGTGATATTTGGACGCCCATAGAGGGCTATGGTGAAAAAGGAAATATCCTCAGATGAAATATGGAAAGAAGCTTTCTGAGAAACTGCTCAGTGTTCTTTAAAATCATATCACAGAGTTACATCTGTATTTCGTGCATCTCTTTGCTAGCCTTATTTCTGTGGAATCTGAGAACAGATATTTCGGATCCCTTTGAAGACTATAGGGCCAAAGGTAATATCCTCCGATAACAAAGAGAAAGAAGGTTTCTGAGAGACTTCTTTGTGTTCTGTGAAATCATCTCACAGAGTTACAGCTTTCCCCTCAAGAAGCCTTTCGCTAAGAGAGTTCTTGTGGAACTGGCAAAGTGATATTTGGAAGCCCATAGAGGGCTATGTTGAAAAAGGAAATATCCTCAGATGAAATCTGGAAAGACGCTTTCTGAGAAACTGCTTAGTGTTCTGTTAATTCATCTCACAGAGTTACATCTGTATTTCGTGCATCTCTTTGCTAGCCTTATTTCTGTGGAATCTGAGTACAGATATTTCGGATCCCTTTGAAGACAATAGGGCCAAAGGAAATATCCTCCGATAACAAAGAGAAAGAAGCTTTCTGAGAAACTTCTTTGTGTTCTGTGAAATCATCACACAGAGTTAAAGCTTTCCCCTCAAGAAGCCTTTCGCTAAGACAGTTCTTGTAGAATTGGCAAAGTGATATTTGGAAGCCCATAGAGGGCTATGTTGAAAAAGGAAATATCCTCAGATGAAATCTGGAAAGAGGCTTTCTGAGAAACTGCTTAGTGTTCTGTTAATTCATCTCACCGAGTTACATCTGTATTTCGTGGATCTCTTTGCAAGCCTTATTTCTGTGGAATCTGAGAACAGATATTTCGGATCCCATTGAAGACTATAGGGCCAAAGGAAATATCCTCCGATAACAAAGAGAAAGCAGCTTTCTGAGAGACTTCTTTGTGTTCTGTGAAATCATCTCACAAAGTTACAGCTTTCCCCTCCAGAAGCCTTTCGCTAAGACAGTTCTTGTGGAATTGGCAAAGTGATATTTGGAAGCCCACAGATGGCTATGCTGAAAAAGGAAATATCCTCAGATGAAATCTGGATAGAAGCTTTCTGAGAAACTGCTCAGTGTTCTTTTAAATCATCTCACAGAGTTACATCTGTATTTCGTGGATCTCTTTGCTAGTCTTATTTCTGTGGAATCTGAGAACAGATATTTCGGATCCCTTTGAAGATTATAGGGCCAAAGGAAATATCCTCCGATAACAAAGAAAAAGAAGCTTTCTGTGAAACTCCTTTGTGTTCTGTGGAATCATCTCACAGAGTTACAGCTTTCGCCTCAAGAAGCCTTTCGCCAAGACAGTTCTTGTGGAATAGGCAAAGTGATATTTGGAAGCCCATAGAGGGCTATGCTGGAAAAGGAAATATCCTCAGATGAAATCTGGAAAGAAGCTTTCTGAGAAATTGCTTAGTGTTCTGTTAATTCATGTCACAGAGTTACACCTGTATTTCGAGGATCTCTTTGCTAGCCTTATTTCTGTGGAATCTGAGAACAGATATTTCGGATCCCTTTGAAGATTATAGGGCCAAAGGAAATATCCTCCGATAACAAAGAGAAAGAAGCTTTCTGAGAAACTTCTTTGTGTTCTGTGAAATCATCTCACAGAGTTACAGCTTTCCCCTCAGGAAGCCTTTCGCTAAGACAGTTCTTGTGGAATTGGCAAAGTGATATTTAGAAGCCCTTAGAGTGCTATGCTGAAAAAGGAAATATCCTCAGATGAAATCTGGAAAGAAGCTTTCTGAAAAACTGCTCACTGTTCTGTTAATTCATCTCACAGAATTACATCTGTATTTCGTGGATCTCTCTGTTAGCCTTATTTCTGTGGAATCTGAGAACAGATATTTCGGATCCCTTTGAAGACTATAGGGCCAAAGGAAATATCCTCCGATAAGAAAGAGAAAGAAGCTTTCTGTGCAACTCCTTTGTGTTCTGTGAAATCATCTCACAGAGTTACAGCTTTCCCCTCAAGAAGCCTTTCGCTAAGACAGTTCTTGTGGAATTGGCAAAGTGATATTTGGAAGCCCATAGAGGGCTATGGTGAAAAAGGAAATATCTTCAGATGAAATCTGGAAAGAAGCTTTCTGAGAAACTGCTTAGTGTTCTGTTAATTCATCTCACAGAGTTACATCTGTATTTTGTGGATCTCTTTGCTAGCCTTATTTCTGTGGAATCTGAGAACAGATATTTCGGATCGCTTTCAAGACTATCGGGCCAAAGGAAATATCCTCCGATAACAAAGAGAAAGAAGCTTTCTGAGAAACTTCTTTGTGTTCTGTGAAATCATCTCACAGAGTTACAGCTTTCCCTTCAAGAAGCCTTTCGCTAAGACAGTTCTTGTGGAATTGGCAAAGTGATATTTGGAAGCCCATAGAGGGCTACGGTGAAAAAGGAAATATCCTCAGATGAAATCTGGAAAGAAGCTTTCTGAGAAACTGCTTAGTGTTCTGTTAATTCATCTCACAGAGTTACATCTGTATTTCGTGGATCTCTTTGCTAGCCTTATTTCTGTGGAATCTGAGAAGAGATATTTCGGATCCCTTTGAAGACTATAGGGCCAAAGGAAATATCCTCCGATAACAAAGAGAAAGAAGCTTTCTGAGAGACATATTTGTGTTCTGTGAAATCATCTCACAGAGTTACAGCTTTCCCCTCAAGAAGCCTTTCGCTAAGAGAGTTCTTGTGGAAATGGCACAGTGATATTTGGAAGCGCATAGAGGGCTATGGTGAAAAAGGAAATATCCTCAGATGAAATCTGGATAGAAGCTTTCTGAGAAACTGCTCAGTGTTCTTTTAAATCATCTCACAGAGTTACATCTGTATTTCGTGGATCTCTTTGCTAGCCTTATTTCTGTGGAATCTGAGAACAGATATTTCGGATCCCTTTGAAGATTATAGGGCCATAGGAAATATCCTCCGATAACAAAGAGAAAGAAGCTTTCTGTGAAACTCCTTTGTGTTCTGTGAAATCATCTCACAGAGTTACAGCTTTCCCCTCAAGAAGCCTTTCGCTAAGACAGTTCTTGTGGAATAGGCAAAGTGATATTTGGAAGCCCATAGAGGGCTATGCTGGAAAATTAAATATCCTCAGATGAAATCTGGAAAGAAGCTTTCTGAGAAATTGCTTAGTGTTCTGTTAATTCATCTCACAGAGTTACAGCTGTATTTCGAGGATCTCTTTGCTAGCCTTATTTCTGTGGAATCTGAGAACAGATATTTCGGATCCCTTTGAAGATTATAGTGCCAAAGGAAATATCCTCCGATAACAAAGAGAAAGAAGCTTTCTGAGAAACTTCTTTGTGTTCTGTGAAATCATCTCACAGAGTTACAGCTTTCCCCTCAGGAAGCCTTTCGCTAAGACAGTTCTTGTGGAATTGGCAAAGTGATATTTAGAAACCCTTAGAGGGCTATGCTGAAAAAGGAAATATCCTCAGATGAAATCTGGAAAGAAGCTTTCTGAGAAACTGCTCACTGTTCTGTTAATTCATCTCACAGAGTTACATCTGTATTTCGTGGATCTCTCTGCTAGCCTTATTTCTGTGGAATCTGAGAACAGATATTTCGGATCCCTTTGAACACTATAGGGCCAAAGGAAATATCCTCCGATAAAAAAGAGAAAGAAGCTTTCTGAGAAACTTCTTTGTGTTCTGTGAAATCATGTCACAGAGTTACAGCTTTCCCTTCAAGAAGCCTTTCGCTAAGACAGTTCTTGTGGAATTGGCAAAGTGATATTTGGAAGCCCATAGAGGGCTATGGTGAAAAAGGAAATATCCTCAGATGAAATCTGGAAAGAAGCTTTCTGATAAACTGCTTAGTGTTCTGTTAATTCATCTCACAGAATTACACCTGTATTTCGAGGATCTCTTTGCTAGCCTTATTTCTGTGGAATCTGAGAACAGATATTTCGGATCCCTTTGAAGACTATAGGGCCAAAGGAAATATCCTCCGATAACAAAGAGAAAGAAGCTTTATGAGAAACTTCTTTGTGTTCTGTGAAATCATCTCACAGAGTTACAGGTTTCCCCTCAGGAAGCCTTTCGCTAAGACAGTTCTTGTGGAATTGGCAAAGTGATATTTGGAAGCCCAGAGAGGGCTATGTTGAAAAAGGAAATATCCTCAGATGAAATCTGGAAAGAAGCTTTCTGAGAAACTGCTCAGTGTTCTTTTAATTCATCTCACAGAGTTACATCTGTATTTCGTGGATCTCTTTGCTAGCCTTATTTCTCTGGAATCTGAGAACAGATATTTCAGATCCCTTTGAACACTATAGGGCCAAAGGAAATATCCTCCGATAAGAAAGAGAAAGAAGCTTTCTGTGAAACTCCTTTGTGTTCTGTGAAATCATCTCACAGAGTTACAGCTTTCCCCTCAAGAAGCCTTTCGCTAAGACAGTTCTTGTGGAATTGGCAAAGTGATATTTGGAAGCCCATAGAGGGCTATGGTGAAAAAGGAAATATCCTCAGATGAAATCTGGAAAGAAGCTTTCTGAGAAACTGCTCAGTGTTCTTTCAATTCATCTCACAGAGTTACATCTGTATTTCGAGGATCTCTTACCTAGCCTTATTTCTGTGGAATCTGACAACAGATATTTCGGATGCCTTTGAACACTATAGGGCCAAAGGAAATATCCTCCGGTAACAATGAGAAAGAAGCTTTCTGTGAAACTCCTTTGTGTTCTGTGAAATCATCTCACAGAGTTACAGCTTTCCCCTCAAGAAGCCTTTCGGTAAGACAGTTCTTGTGGAATTGGCAAAGTGATATTTGGAAGCCCATAGAGGGCTTCGGTGAAAAAGGAAATATCCTCAGATGAAATCTGGAAAGAAGCTTTCTGAGAAACTGCTTAGTGTTCTGTTAATTCATCTCACAGAGTTACATCTGTATTTCGTGGATCCCTTCGCTAGCCTTATTTCTGTGGAATCTGAGAACAGATATTTCGGATCCCTTTGAAGACTATAGGGCCAAAGGAAGTATCCTCCGATAACAAAGAGAAAGCAGCTTTCTGAGAGACTTCTTTGTGTTCTGTGAAATCATTTCACAAAGTTACAGCTTTCCCCTCAAGAAGCCTTTCGCTAACACAGGTCTTGTGGAATTGGCAAAGTGATATTTGGAACCCCACAGAGGGCTATGGTGAAAAAGGAAATATCCTCAGATGAAATCTGGATAGAAGCTTTCTGAGAAACTGCTCAGTGTTCTTTTAATTCATCTCACAGAGTTACATCTGTATTTCGTGGATCTCTTTGCTAGCCTTATTTCTGTGTTATCTGAGAACAGATATTTCGGATCCCTTTGAAGACTATAGGGTCAAAGGAAATATCCCCCGATAACAAAGAGAAAGAAGCTTTCTGAGAAACTTCTTTGTGTTCTGTGGAATCATCTCACAGAGTTACAGCTTTCCCCTCAAGAAGCCTTTCGCTAAGAGAGTTCTTGTGGAATTGGCAAAGCGATATTTGGAAGCCCATAGAGGGCTATGGTGAAAAAGGAAATATCCTCAGTTCAAATTTCGAAAGAAGCTTTCTGAGAAACTGCTTAGTGTTCTGTTAATTCATCTCACAGAGTTACATCTGTATTTCGTGGATCTCTTTGCTAGCCTTATTTCTGTGGAATCTGAGAACAGATATTTCGGATCCCTTTGAACACTATAGGGCCAAAGGAAATATCCTCCGATAACAAAGAGAAAGAAGCTTTCTGTGAAAATCCTTTGTGTTCTGTGAAATCATTTCACAGAGTTACAGCTTTCCCCTCAAGAAGCCTTTCACTAACACAGTTTTTGTGGAATTGGTAAAGTGACATTTGGAAGCCCATAGAGGGCTATGGTGAAAAAGGAAATATCCTCAGTTGAAATTTCGAAAGAAGCTTTCTGAGAAACTGCTTAGTGTTCTGTTAATTCATCTCACAGAGTTACATCTGTATTTCGTGGATCTCTTTGCTAGCCTTATTTCTGTGGAATCTGAGAACAGATATTTCAGATCCCTTTGAACACTATAGGGCCAAAGGAAATATCCTCCGATAAGAAAGAGAAAGAAGCTTTCTGTGAAACTCCTTTGTGTTCTGTGAAATCATCTCAGGGAGTTACAGCTTTCCCCCTCAAGAAGCCTTTCGCTAAGATACTTCTTGTGGAATTGGCAACGCGATATTTGGAAGCCCATAGAGGGCTATGGTGAAAAAGGAAATCTCCTCAGATGAAATCTGGAAAGAAGCTTTCTGAGAAACTGCTCAGTGTTCTTTTAATTCATCTCACAGAGTTACATCTGTATTTCGTGGATCTCTTTGCTAGCCTTATTTCTGTGGAATCTGAGAACAGATATTTCGGATCCCTTTGAACACTATAGGGCCAAAGGAAATCTCCTCCGATAACAAAGAGAAAGAAGCTTTCTGTGAAACTCCTTTGTGTTCTGTGAAATCATCTCACAGAGTTACAGCTTTCCCCTCAAGAAGCCTTTCCCTAAGACAGTTCTTGTGGAATTGGCAAAGTGATATTTGGAAGCCCATAGAGGGCTATGGTGAAAAAGGAAATATCCTCAGATGAAATCTGGAAAGAAGCTTTCTGAGAAACTGCTTATTGTTCTGTTAATTCATCTCACAGAGTTACATCTGAATTTCGTGCATCTCTTTGCTAGCCTTATTTCTGTGGAATCTGAGAACAGATATTTCGGATCCCTTTGAAGACAATAGGGCCAAAGGAAATAACCTCCGATAACAAAGAGAAAGAAGCTTTCTGAGAAACTTCTTTGTGTTCTGTGAAATCATCTCACAGAATTACAGCTTTCCCCTCAAGAAGCCTTTCGCTAAGACAGTTCTTGTGGAATTGGCAAAGTGATATTTGGAAGCCCATAGAGGGCTACGTTGAAAAAGGAAATATCCTCAGGTGAAATCTGGAAAGAGGCTTTCTGAGAAACTGCTTAGTGTTCTGTTAATTCATCTCACAGAGTTACATCTGCATTTCGTGCATCTCTTTGCTAGCCTTATTTCTGTGGAATCCTAGAACAGATATTTCAGATCGCTTTCAAGACTATCGGGCCAAAGGAAATATCCTCCGATAACAAAGAGAAAGAAGCTTTCTGAGAAACTTCTTTGTGTTCTGTGAAATCATCTCACAGAGTTACAGCTTTCCCCTCAAGAAGCCTTTCGCTAAGACAGTTCTTGTGGAATTGGCAAAGTGATATTTGGAAGCCCATAGAGGACTATGTTGAAAAAGGAAATATCCTCAGATGAAATCTGGAAAGAGGCTTTCTGAGAAACTGCTTATGTTCTGTTAATTCATCTCACAGAGTTACATCTGTAGTTTGTGGATCTCTTTGCTAGCCTTATTTCTGTGGAATCTGAGAACAGATATTTCGGATCCCTTTGAAGACTATAGAGAAAAAGGAAATATCCTCCGATAACAAAGAGAAAGAAGCTTTCTGAGAATCTTCTTTGTGTCTGTGAAATCATCTCACAGAGTTACAGCTTTCCCCTCAAGAAGCCTTTCGCTAAGACAGTTCTTGTGGAATTGGCAAAGTGATATTTGGAAGCCCGTAGAGGGCAATGTTGGAAAAGGAAATATCCTCAGATGAAATCTGGAAAGAAGCTTTCTGAGAAACTGCTCAGTGTTCTTTTAATTCATCTCACAGAGTTACATCTGTATTTCGTGGATCTCTTAGCAAGCCTTATTTCTGTGGAATCTGAGAACAGATATTTCGGATCCCTTTGAAGACTATAGGGCCAAAGGAAATATCCTCCGATAACAATGAGAAAGAAGATTTCTGTGAAACTCCTTTGTGTTCTGTGAAATCGTCTCACAGAGTTACAGCTTTCCCCTCAAGAAGCCTTTCCCTAAGACAGTTCTTGTGGAATTGGCAAAGTGATATTTGGAAGCCCATTGAGGGCTATGCTGAAAAAGGAAATATCCTCAGATGAAATCTGGAAAGAAGCTTTCTGAGAAACTGCTTAGTGTTCTGTTAATTCATCTCACAGAGTTACATCTGTATTTCGTGGATCTCTTTGCTAGCCTTATTTCTGTGGAATCTGAGAACAGATATTTCGGATCCCTTTGAAGACTATAGGGCCAAAGGAAATATCCTCCGAAACCAAAGAGAAAGCAGCTTTCTGAGAGTCTTCTTCGTGTTCTGTGAAATCATCTCACAGAGTTACAGCTATCCCCTCAAGAAGCCTTTCGCTAAGAGAGTTCTTGTGGAATTGGCATAGTGATATTTGGACGCCCATAGAGGGCTACGGTGAAAAAGGAAATATCCTCAGATGGAATATGAATAGAAGCTTTCTGAGAAACTGCTCAGTGTTCTTTTAAATCATATCACAGAGTTACATCTGTATTTCGTGCATCTCTTTGCTAGCCTTATTTCTGTGGAATCTGAGAACAGATATTTCGGATCCCTTTGAAGACTATAGGGCCAAAGGAAATATCCTCCGATAACAAAGAGAAAGAAGCTTTCTGAGAGACTTCTTTGTGTTCTGTGAAATCATCTCCCAGAGTTACAGCTTTCCCCTCAAGAAGCCTTTCCCTAAGAGTGTTCTTGTGGAACTGGCAAAGTGATATTTGGAAGCCCATAGAGGGCTATGTTGAAAAAGGTAATATCCTCAGATGAAATCTGGAAAGACGCTTTCTGAGAAACTGCTTAGTGTTCTGTTAATTCATCTCACAGAGTTACATCTGTATTTCGTGCATCTCTTTGCTAGCCTTATTTCTGTGGAATCTGAGAACAGATATTTCGGATCCCTTTGAAGACAATAGGGCAAAAGGAAATATCCTCCGATAACAAAGAGAAAGAAGCTTTCTGAGAAACTTCTTCGTGTTCTGTGAAATCATCTCACAGAGTGAAAGCTTTCCCCTCAAGAAGCCTTTCGCTAAGACAGTTCTTGTGGAATTGGCAAAGTGATATTTGGAAGCCCATAGAGGGCTATGTTGAAAAAGGAAATATCCTCACATGAAATCTGGAAAGAGGCTTTCTGAGAAACTGCTTAGTGTTCTGTTAATTCATCTCACAGAGTTACATCTGTATTTCGTGCATCTCTTTGCTAGCCTTATTTCTGTGGAATCTGAGAACAGATATTTCGGATCGCTTTCAAGACTATCGGGCCAAAGGAAATATCCTCCGATAACAAAGAGAAAGAAGCTTTCTGAGAAACTTCTTTGTGTTCTGTGAAATCATCTCACAGAGTTACAGCTTTCCCCTCAAGAAGCCTTTCGCTGAGACAGTTCTTGTGGAATTGGCAAAGTGATATTTGGAAGCCCATAGAGGGCTATGGTGAAAAAGGAAATATCCTCAGATGAAATTTCGAAAGAAGCTTTCTGAGAAACTGCTTAGTGTTCTGTCAATTCATCTCACAGAGTTACATCTGTATTTCGTGGATCTCTTTGCTAGCCTTATTTCTGTGGAATCTGAGAACAGATATTTCGGATCCCTTTGAAGACTATAGGGCCAAAGGAAATATCCTCCGATAACAAAGAGAAAGCAGCTTTCTGAGAGACTTCTTTGTGTTCTGTGAAATCATCTCACAAAGTTACAGCTTTCCCCTCCAGAAGCCTTTCGCTAAGACAGTTCTTGTGGAATTGGCAAAGTGATATTTAGAAGCCCTTAGAGGGCTATGCTGAAAAAGGAAATATCCTCAGATGAAATCTGGAAAGAAGCTTTCTGAGAAACTGCTCACTGTTCTGTTAATTCATCTCACAGAGTTACATCTGTATTTCGTGGATCTCTCTGCTAGCCTTATTTCTGTGGAATCTGAGAACAGATATTTCGGATCCCTTTGAAGACTATAGGGCCAAAGGAAATATCCTCCGATAAAAAAGAGAAAGAAGCTTTCTGAGACACTTCTTTGTGTTCTGTGAAATCATCTCACAGAGTTACAGCTTTCCCTTCAAGAAGCCTTTCGCTAAGACAGTTCTTGTGGAATTGGAAAAGTGATATTTGGAAGCCCATAGAGGGCTATGGTGAAAAAGGAAATATCCTCAGATGAAATCTGGAAAGAAGCTTTCTGAGAAACTGCTTAGTGTTCTGTTAATTCGTCTCACAGAGTTACATCTGTATTTCGTGGATGTCTTTGCTAGCCTTATTTCTGTGGAATCTGAGAACAGATATTTCGGATCGCTTTGAAGACTATAGGACCAAAGGAAATATCCTCCGATAACAAAGAGAAAGATGCTTTCTGAGAAAATTCTTTGTGTTGTGTGAAATCATGTCACAGAGTTTCAGCTTTCCCCTCAAGAAGATTTTCGCTAAGACAGTTCTTCTGGAATTGGCAAAGTGATATTTGGAAGCCCGTAGAAGGCTATGGTGAAAAAGGAAATATCCTCAGATGAAATCTGGAAAGAAGCTTTCTGAGAAACTGCTAAGTGTTCTGTTAATTCATCTCACAGAGTTACACCTGTATTTCGAGGATCTCTTTGCTAGCCTTATTTCTGTGGAATCTGAGAACAGATATTTCGGATCCCTTTGAAGACTATAGGGCCAAAGGAAATATCCTCCGATAACAAAGAGAAAGAAGCTTTCTGAGAAACTTCTTTGTGTTCTGTGAAATCATCTCACAGAGTTACAGGTTTCCCCTCAGGAAGCCTTTCGCCAAGACAGTTCTTGTGGAATTGGCAAAGTGATATTTGGAAGCCCATAGAGGGCTATGTTGAAAAAGGAAATATCCTCAGATGAAATCTGGAAAGAAGCTTTCTGAGAAACTGCTCAGTGTTCTTTTAATTCATCTCACAGAGTTACATCTGTATTTCGTGGATCTCTTTGCAAGCCTTATTTCTCTGGAATCTGAGAACAGATATTTCAGATCCCTTTGAACACTATAGGGCCAAATGAAATATCCTCCGATAAGAAAGAGAAAGAAGCTTTCTGTGAAACTCCTTTTGTTCTGTGAAATCATCTCACAGAGTTACAGCTTTCCCCTCAAGAAGCCTTTCGCTAATACAGTTCTTGTGGAATTGGCAAAGTGATATTTGGAAGCGCATAGAGGGCTATGGTTAAAAAGGATATATCCTCAGATGAAATCTGGAAAGAAGCTTTATGAGAAACTGCTTAGTGTTCTGTTAATTCATCTCACAGAGTTACATCTGTATTTCGTGGATCTCTTTGCTAGCCTTATTTCTGTGGAATCTGAGAACAGATATTTCGGATCCCTTTGAAGACTATCGGGCCAAAGGAAATATCCTCCGATAACAAAGAGAAAGAAGCTTTCTGAGAAACTTCTTTGTGTCTTTGAAATCATCTCACAGAGTTACAGCTTTCCCCTCAAGAAGCCTTTTGCTAAGACAGTTCTTGTGGAATTGGCAAAGTGATATTTGGAAGCCCATAGAGGGCTATGGTGAAAAACGAAATATCCTCAGATGAAATCTGGAAAGAAGATTTCTGAGAAACTGCTTAGTGTTCTGTTAATTCATCTCACAGAGTTACATCTGTATGTCGTGGATCTCTTTGCTAGCCTTATTTCTGTGGAATCTGAGAACAGATATTTCGGATCCCTTTGAAGACTATAGGGCCAAAGGAAATATCCTATGATAACAAAGAGAAAGAAGCTTTCTGAGAAACTACTTTGTGTTCTGTGAAATCATCTCACAGAGTTACAACTTTCCCCTCAGGAAGCCTTTCGCTAAGACAGTTCTTGTGGAATTGGCAAAGTGATATTTAGAAGCCCATAGAGTGCTATGCTGAAAAAGGAAATATCCTCAGATGAAATCTGGAAAGAAGCTTTCTGAGAAACTGCTAACTGTTCTGTTAATTCATCTCACAGAGTTACATCTGTATTTCGTGGATCTCTCTGCTAGCCTTATTTCTGTGGAATCTGAGAACAGATATTTCGGATCCCTTTGAACACTATAGGGCCAAAGGAAATATCCTCCGATAACAAGGAGAAAGAAGATTTCTGAGAAACTTCTTTGTGTTCTGTGAAATCATCTCACAGAGTTATAGCTTTCCCCTCAAGAAGCCTTTCGCTAAGACAGTTCTTGTGGAATTGGCAAAGTGATATTTGGAAGCGCATAGAGGGCTAAGGATAAAAAGGATATATCCTCAGATGATATCTGGAAAGAAGCTTTATGAGAAACTGCTTAGTGTTCTGTTAATTCATCTCACAGAGTTACATCTGTATTTCGTGGATCTCTTTGCTAGCCTTATTTCTGTGGAATCTGAGAACAGATATTTCGGATCCCTTTGAAGACTGTAGAGCCAAAGGAAATATCCTCCGATAACAAAGAGAAAGAAGCTTTCTGAGAAACTTCTTTGTGTTCTGTGAAATCATCTCACAGAGTTACAGCTTTCCCCTCTAGAAACCTTTCGCTAAGACAGTTCTCGTGGAATTGGCAAAGTAATATTTGGAAGCCCATAGAGGGCTATGGTGAAAAAGGAAATATCCTCAGTTGAAATTTCGAAAGAAGCTTTCTGAGAAACTGCTTAGTGTTCTGTTAATTCATCTCACAGAGTTACATCTGTATTTCGTGGATCTCTTTGCTAGCCTTATTTCTGTGGAATCTGAGAAGAGATATTTCGGATCCCTTTGAACACTATAGGGCCAAAGGAAATATCCTCCGATAACAAAGAGAAAGAAGCTTTCTGTGAAACTGCTTTGTGTTCTGTGAAATCATCTCACAGAGTTACAGCTTTCCCTTCAAGAAGCCTTTCGCTAAGACAGTTCTTGTGGAATTGGCAGAGTGATATTTGGAAGCCCATAGTGGGCTATGGTGAAAAAGGAAATATCCTCAGATGGAATCTGGAAAGAAGCTTTCTGAGAAACTGCTTAGTGTTCTGTTAATTCATCTCACAGAGTTACATCTGTATTTCGTGCATCTCTTTGCTAGCCTTATTTCTGTGGAATCAGAGAACAGATATTTCGGATCCCTTTGAACACTATAGGGCCAAAGCAAATATCCTCCGATAACAAAGAGAAAGAAGCTTTCTGTGAAACTGCTTTGTGTTCTGTGAAATCATCTCACTGAGTTACAGCTTTTCCCTCAAGAAGCCTTTCGCTAAGACAGTTCTTGTGGATTTGGCAAAGTGATATTTGGAAGCCGATAGAGGGCTATGGTGAAAAAGGAAATATCCTTGGATGAAATCTGGAAAGAAGCTTTCTGAGAAACGGCTTGGTGTTCTGTAAATTCATCTCACAGAGTTACACCTGTATTTCGAGGATCTCTTTGCTAGCCTTATTTCTGTGGAATCTGAGAACAGATATTTCGGATCCCTTTGAAGATTATTGGGCCAAAGGAAATATCCTCCGATAACAAAGAGAAAGAAGCTTTCTGAGAAACTTCTTTGTGTTCTGTGAAATAATCTCACAGAGTTACAGCTTTCCCCTCAGGAAGCCTTTTGCTAAGACAGTTCTTGTGGAATTGGCAAAGTGATATTTGGAAGCCCATAGAGGGCTATGCTGAAAAAGGAAATATCCTCAGATGAAATCTGGAAAGAAGCTTTCTGAGAAACTGCTCACTGTTCTGTTAATTCATCTCACAGAGTTACATCTGTATTTCGTGGATTTCTCTGCTAGCCTTATTTCTGTGGAATCTGATAACAGATATTTCGGATCCCTTTGAAGACTGTAGGGCCAAAGGAAATATCCTCCGATAACAAAGAGAAAGAAGCTTTCTGAGAGACTACTTTGTGTTCTGTGAAATCATCTCACAGAGTTATAGCTTTCTCCTCAAGAACCCTTTCGCTAAGAGAGTTCTTGTGGAATTGGCAAACTGATATTTGGAAGCCCATAGAGGGCTATGGTGAAAAAGGAAATATCCTCAGATGAAATCTGGAAAGACGCTTTCTGAGAAACTGCTTAGTGTTCTGTTAATTCATCTCACAGAGTTACATCTGTATTTCGTGGATCTCTTTGCTAGCCTTATTTCTGTGGAATCTGAGAACAGATATTTCGGATCCCTTTGAAGACTATCGGGCCAAAGGAAATATCCTCCGATAACAAAGAGAAAGAAGCTTTCTGAGAAACTGCTTTGTGTCTTTGAAATCATCTCACAGAGTTACAGCTTTCCCCTCAAGAAGCCTTTTGCTAAGACAGTTCTTGTGGAATTGGCAAAGTGATATTTGGAAGCCCATAGAGGGCTATGGTGAAAAACGAAATATCCTCAGATGAAATCTGGAAAGAAGCTTTCTGAGAAACTGCTTCGTGTTCTGTTAATTCATCTCACAGAGTTACATCTGTATGTCGTGGATCTCTTTGCTAGCCTTATTTCTGTGGAATCTGAGAACAGATATTTCGGATCCCTTTGAAGACTATAGGGCCAAAGGCAATATCCTCCGATAACAAAGAGAAAGAAGCTTTCTGAGAGACTTCTTTGTGTTCTGTGAAATCATCTCACAGAGTAACAGCTTTCCCCTCAAGAAGCCTTTCGCTAAGACAGTTCTTTTGGAATTGGCAAAGTGATATTTGGAAGCCCATAGAGGGCTATGGTGAAAAAGGAAATATCCTCAGTTGAAATTTCGAAAGAAGCTTTATGAGAAAATGCTTAGTGTTCTGTTAATTCATCTCACAGAGTTACATCTGTATTTCGTGGATCTCATTCCAAGCCTTATTTCTGGGGAATCTGAGAACAGATATTTCGGATCCCTTTGAACACTATAGGGCCAAAGCAAATATCCTCCGATGACAAAGAGAAAGAAGCTTTCTGTGAAACTGCTTTGTGTTCTGTGAAATCATCTCACTGAGTTACAGCTTTTCCCTCAAGAAGCCTTTCGCTAAGACAGTTCTTGTGGATTTGGCAAAGTGATATTTGGAAGCACATAGAGGGCTATGGTGAAAAAGGAAATATCCTCGGATGAAATCTGGAAAGAAGCTTTCTGAGAAACGGCTTGGTGTTCTGTAAATTCATCTCACAGAGTTACACCTGTATTTCGAGGATCTCTTTGCTAGCCTTATTTCTGTGGAATCTGAGAACAGATATTTCGGATCCCTTTGAACACTATAGGGCCAAAGGAAATATCCTCCGATAACAATGAGAAAGAAGCTTTCTGTGAAACTCCTTTGTGTTCTGTGAAATCATCTCACAGAGTTACAGCTTTCGCCTCAAGAAGCCTTTCGCTAAGACAGTTCTTGTGGAATTGGCAAAGTGATATTTGGAAGCCCATAGAGGGCTATGGTGAAAAAGGAAATATCCTCAGATGAAATCTGGAAAGAAGCTTTCTGAGAAACTGCTTAGTGTTCTGTTAATTCATCTCACAGAGTTACACCTGTATTTCGGGGATCTCTTTGCTAGCCTTATTTCTGTGGAATCTGAGAACAGATATTTCGGATCCCTTTGAAGATTATAGGGCCAAAGGAAATATCCTCCGATAACAAAGAGAAAGAAGCTTTCTGAGAAACTTCTTTGTGTTCTGTGAAATCATCTCAGAGAGTTACAGCTTTCCCCTCAGGAAGCCTTTCGCTAAGACAGTTCTTGTGGAATTGGCAAAGTGATATTTGGAAGCCCATAGAGGGCTATGCTGAAAAAGGAAATATCCTCACATGAAATCTGGAAAGAAGCTTTCTGAGAAACTGCTCACTGTTCTGTTAATTCATCTCACAGAGTTACATCTGTATTTCGTGGATCTCTCTGCTAGCCTTATTTCTGTGGAATCTGATAACAGATATTTCGGATCCCTTTGAATACTGTAGGGCCAAAGGAAATATCCTCCGATATCAAAGAGAAAGAAGCTTTCTGAGAGACTTCTTTGTGTTCTCTGAAATCATCTCACAGAGTTATAGCTTTCTCCTCAAGAACCCTTTCGCTAAGAGAGTTCTTGTGGAATTGGCAAAGTGATATTTGGAAGTCCATAGAGGGCTACGGTGAAAAAGGAAATATCCTCAGATGAAATCTGGAAAGACGCTTTCTGAGAAACTGCTTAGTGTTCTGTTAATTCATCTCACAGAGTTACATCTGTATTTCGTGGATCTCTTTGCTAGCCTTATTTCTGTGGAATCTGAGAACAGATATTTCGGATCCCTTTGATGACAATAGGGCCAATCGAAATATCCTCCGATAACAAAGAGAAAGAAGCTTTCTGAGAAACTTCTTTGTGTTCTGTGAAATCATTTCACAGAGTTACAGCTTTGCCCTAAAGAAACCTTTCGCTAAGACAGTTCTTGTCGAATTGGCAAAGTGATATTTGGAAGCCCATAGAGGGCTATGTTGAAAAAGGAAATATCCTCAGATGAAATCTGAGAAGAGGCTTTCTGAGAAACTGCTTAGAGTTCTGTTAATTCATCTCACAGAGTTACATCTGTATTTCGTGCATCTCTTTGCTAGCCTTATTTCTGTGGAATCTGAGAACAGATATTTCGGATCCCTTTGAAGACTATAGGGCCAAAGGAAATATCCTCCGATAACAAAGAGAAAGCAGCTTTCTGAGAGACTTCTTTGTGTTCTGTGAAATCATCTCACAAAGTTACAGCTTTCCCCTCAAGAAGCCTATCGCTAAGACAGTTCTTGTGGAATTGGCAAAGTGATATTTGGAAACCCACAGAGGGCTATGGTAAAAAGGCAATATCCTCAGATGAAATCTGGATAGAAGCTTATTGAGAAACTGCTCAGTGTTCTTTTAATTCATCTCACAGAGTTACATCTGTATTTCGTGGATCTCTTTGCTAGCCTTATTTCTGTGGAATCTGAGAACAGATATTTCGGATCCCTTTGAACACTATAGGGCCAAAGGAAATATCCTCTGATAACAAAGAGAAAGAAGCTTTCTCAGAAACTTCTTTGTGATCTGTGAAATCATCTCACAGAGTTACAGCTTTCCCCTCTGGAAGCCTTTCGCTAAGACAGTTCTTGTGGAATTGGCAAAGTGATATTTAGAAGCCCATAGAGGGCTATGGTGAAAAAGGAAATATCCTCAGATGAAATCTGGAAAGAAGCTTTCTGAGAAACTGCTTAGTGTTCTGTTAATTCATCTCACACAGTTACATCTTTAATTCAAGGATCTCTTTGCTAGCCTTATTTCTGTGGAATCTGAGAAAAGATATTTCGGATCCCTTTGAAGACTATAGAGCCAAAGGAAATATCCTCCGATAACAAAGAGAAAGAAGCTTTCTGAGAAACTTCTTTGTGTTCCGTGAAATCATCTCACAGAGTTACAGCTTTCCCCTCAAGAAGCCTTTCGCTAAGAGAGTTCTTGTTGAATTGGCAAAGTGATATTTGGAAGCCCATAGAGGGCTACGGTGAAAAAGGAAATATCCTCAGTTGAATTTTCGAAAGAAGCTTTCTGAGAAACTGCTTAGTGTTCTGTTAATTCATCTCACAGAGTTACATCTGTATTTCGTGGATCTCTTTGCTAGCCTTATTTCTGTGGAATCTGAGAACAGATATTTCGGATACCTTTGAACTCTATAGGGCCAAAGGAAATATCCTCCGATAACAATGAGAAAGAAGCTTTCTGTGAAACTGCTTTGTGTTCTGTGAAATCATCTCACAGAGTTACAGCTTTCCCTTCAAGAAGCCTTTCGCTAAAACAGTTCTTGTGGAATTGGCAAAATGATATTTGGGAGCCCATAGTGGGCTATGGTGAGAAAGGAAATATCCTCAGATGGAATCTGGAAAGAAGCTTTCTGAGAAACTTCTTAGTGTTCTGTTAATTCATCTCACAGAGTTACATCTATATTTCGTGCATCTCTTTGCTAGCCTTATTTCTGTGGAATCTGAGAACAGATATTTCGGATCGCTTTCAAGACTATCAGGCCAAAGGAAATATCCTCCGATAACAAAGAGAAAGAAGCTTTCTGAAAAACTTCTTTGTGTTCTGTTAAATGATCTCACAGAGTTACAGCTTTCCCCTCAAGAAGCCTTTCGCTAAGACAGTTCTTGTGGAACTGGCAAAGTGATATTTGGAAGCCCATAGAGGGCTATGTTGAAAAAGGAAATATCCTGAGATGCAATCTGGAAAGAGGCTTTCTGAGAAACTGATTAGTGTTCTGTTAATTCATCTCACAGAGTTACATCTGTATTTTGTGGATCTCTTTGCTTGCCTTATTTCTGTGGAATCTGAGAACAGATATTTCAGATCGCTTTGAAGACTATAGGGCCAAAGGAAATATCCTCCGATAACAAAGAGAAAGAAGCTTTCTGAGAAACTTCTTTGTGTCTTTGAAATCATCTCACAGAGTTACAGCTTTCCCCTCAACAAGCCTTTCACTAAGACAGTTCTTGTGGAATTGGCAAAGTGATATTTGGAAGCCCATAGAGGGCTATGGTGAAAAAGGAAATATCCTCAGATGAAATCTGGAAAGAAGCTTTCTGAGAAACTGCTTAGTGTTCTGTTAATTCATCTCACAGAGTTACATCTGTATTTCGTGGATCTCTTTGCTAGCCTTATTCCTGTGGAATCTGGGAAGAGATATTTCGGATCCCTTTGAACACTATAGGGCCAAAGGAAATATCCTCCGATAACAAAGAGAAAGAAGCTTTCTGAGAAACTACTTTGTGTTGTGTGAAATCATCTCACAGAGTTACAGCTTTCCCCTCAAGAAGCCTTTCGCTAACACAGTTCTTGTGGAATTGGAAAAGTGATATTTGGAAGCCCATAGAGAGCTATGGTGAAAAAGGAAATATCCTCAGATGAAATCTGGAAAGAAGCTTTCTGAGAAACTGCTTAGTGTTCTGTTAATTCATCTCACAGAGTTACATCTTTAATTCGAGGATCTCTTTGCTAGCCTTATTTCTGTGGTGTGTGAGAACCCATATTTCGGATTGCGTTGAAGACTATAGGGCCAAAGGAAATATCCTCCGATAACAAAGAGAAAGAAGCTTTCTGAGAAACTTCTTTGTGTTCTGTGAAATCATCTCACAGAGTTACAGCTTTCCCCTCAAGAAGCCTTTCGCTAAGACAGTTCGTGTGGAATTGGCAATGTGATATTAGGAAGCCCATAGAGGGCTATGGTGGAAAAGGAAATATCCTCAGATGAAATCTGGAAAGAAGCTTTCTGAGAAACTGCTCAGTGTTCTTTTAATTCATCTCACAGAGTTACATCTGTATTTCGTGGATCTCTTTGCTAGCCTTATTTCTGTGGAATCTGAGAAGAGATATTTCGGATCCTTCTGAACACTATAGGACCAAAGGAAATATCCTCCGAAAACAATGAGAAAGAAACTTTCTGTGAAACTCCTTTGTGTTCTGTGAAATCATCTCACAGAGTTACAGCTTTCCCCCCAAGAAGCCTTTCGCTAAGACAGTTCTTGTGGAATTGAGAAAGTGATATTTGGAAGCCCATAGAGGGCTATGGTGAAAAAGGAAATATCCTCAGTTGAAATTTCGAAAGAATATTTCTGAGAGACTGCTTAGTGTTCTCTTAATTCATGTCACAGAGTTACATCTGTATTTCGTGGATCTCTTTCCTAGCCTTATTTCTGTGGAATCTGAGAACAGATCTTTCGGATCCCTTTGAACACTATCGGGCCAAAGGAAATATCCTCCGATAACAAAGAGAAAGAAGCTTTCTGAGAAACTTCTTTGTGTTCTGTGAAATCATCTCACAGAGTTACAGCTTTCCCCTCAAGAAGCCTTTCGCTAAGAGACTTCTTGTGGAATTGGCAAAGTGATATTTGGAAGCGCATAGAGGGCTATGGTTAAAAAGGATATATCCTCAGATGAAATCTGGAAAGAAGCTTTCTGAGAAACTGCTTGGTGTTCTGTAAATTCATCTGACAGAGTTACACCTGTATTTCGAGGATCTCTTTGCTAGCCTTATTTCTGTGGAATCTGAGAACAGATATTTCGGATCCGTTTGAACACTATAGGGCCAAAGGAAATATCCTCCGATAACAATGAGAAAGAAGCTTTCTGTGAAACTCCTTTGTGTTCTGTGAAATCATCTCACATAGTTACAGCTTTCCCCTCAAGAAGCCTTTCGCTAAGACAGTTCTTGTGGAATTGGCAAAGTGATATTTGGAAGCCCATAGAGGGCTAGGCTGAAAAAGGAAATATCCTCAGATGAAATCTGGAAAGAAGCTTTCTGAGAAACTGCTTAGTGTTCTGTTAATTCATCTCACAGAGTTACACCTGTATTTCGAGGATCTCTTTGCTAGCCTTATTTCTGTGGAATCTGAGAACAGATATTTCGGATCCCTTTGAAGATTATAGGGCCAAAGGAAATATCCTCCGATAAAAAAGAGAAAGAAGCTTTCTGAGAAACTTCTTTGTGTTCTGTGAAATCATCTCACAGAGTTACAGCTTTCCCTTCAAGAAGCCTTTCGCTAAGACAGTTCTTGTGGAATTGGCAAAGTGATATTTGGAAACCCATAGAGGGCTATGCTGAAAAAGGAAATATCCTCAGATGAAATCTGGGAAGAAGCTTTCTCAGAAACTGCTCACTGTTCTGTTAATTCATCTCACTGAGTTACATCTGTATTTCGTGGATCTCTCTGCTAGCCTTATTTCTGTGGAATCTGAGAACAGATATTTCGGATCTCTTTGAAGACTATAGGGCCAAAGGAAATATCCTCCGATAACAAACAGAAAGAAGCTTTCTGAGAAACTTCTTTGTGTTCTGTGAAATCATCTCACAGAGTTACAGCTTTCCCTTCAAGAAGCCTTTCGCTAAGACAGTTCTTGTGGAATTGGCAAAGTGATATTTGGAAGCCCATAGAGGGCTATGGTGAAAAAGGAAATATCCTCAGATGAAATCTGGAAAGAAGCTTTCTGAGAAACTGCTTAGTGTTCTGTTAATTCATCTCACAGAGTTACATCTGTATTTCGTGGATCTCTTTGCTAGCCTTATTCCTGTGGAATCTGGGAAGAGATATTTCGGATCCCTTTGAACACTATAGGGCCAAAGGAAATATCCTCCGATAACAAAGAGAAAGAAGCTTTCTGAGAAACTTCTTTGTGTTGTGTGAAATCATCTCACAGAGTTACAGCTTTCCCCACAAGAAGACTTTCGCTAACACAGTTCTTGTGGAATTGGAAAAGTGATATTTGGAAGCCCATAGAGGACTATGGTGAAAAAGGAAATATCCTCACATGAAATCTGGAAAGAAGCTTTCTGAGAAACTGCTTAGTGTTCTGTTAATTCATCTCACAGAGTTACATCTTTAATTCGAGGATCTCTTTGCTAGCCTTATTTCTGTGGAATCTGAGAACCGATATTTCGGATCCCTTTGAACACTATAGGGCCAAAGGAAATATCCTCCGATAACAAAGAGAAAGAAGCTTTCTGAGAAACTTCTTTGTGTTCTGTGAAATCATCTCACAGAGTTACAGCTTTCCCCTCAAGAAGCCTTTCGCTAAGACAGTTCTTGTGGAATTGGCAATGTGATATTGGGAAGCCCATAGAGGGCTATGGTGAAAAAGGAAATATCCTCAGATGAAATCTGGAAAGAAGCTTTCTGAGAAACTGCTCAGTGTTCTTTTAATTCATCTCACAGAGTTACATCTGTATTTCGTGGATCTCTTTGCTAGCCTTATTTCTGTGGAATCTGAGAAGAGATATTTCGGATCCCTCTGAACACTATAGGGCCAAAGGAAATATCCTCCGATAACAATGAGAAAGAAACTTTCTGTGAAACTCCTTTGTGTTCTGTGAAATCATCTCACAGAGTTACAGCTTTCCCCTCAAGAAGCCTTTCGCTAAGACTGTTCTTGTGGAATTGACAAAGTGATATTTGGAAGCCCATAGAGGGCTATGGTGAAAAAGGAAATATCCTCAGTTGAAATTTCGAAAGAAGATTTCTGAGAGACTGCTTAGTGTTCTGTTAATTCATGTCACAGAGTTACATCTGTATTTCGTGGATCTCTTTGCTAGCCTTATTTCTGTGGAATCTGAGAACAGATATTTCGGATCCCTTTGAACACTATCGGGCCAAAGGAAATATCCTCCGATAACAAAGAGAAAGAAGCTTTCTGAGAAACTTCTTTGTGTTCTGTGAAATCATCTCACAGAGTTACAGCTTTCCCCTCAAGAAGCCTTTCGCTAAGACAGTTCTTGTGGAATTGGCAAAGTGATATTTGGAAGCGCATAGAGGGCTATGGTTAAAAAGGATATATCCTCAGATGAAATCTGGAAAGAAGCTTTCTGAGAAACTGCTTAGTGTTCTATTAATTCATCTCACAGAGTTACATCTGTATTTCGTGGATCTCTTTGATAGCCTTATTTCTGTGGAATCTGAGAACAGATATTTCGGATCCCTTTGAAGACTATAGAGCCAAAGGAAATATCCTCCGATAACAAAGAGAAAGAAGCTTTCTGAGAAACTTCTTTGTGTTCTGTGAAATCATCTCACAGAGTTACAGCTTTCCCCTCAAGAAGCCTTTCGCTAAGACAGTTCTTGTGGAATTGGCAAAGTGATATTAGGAAGCCCATAGAGGGCTATGGTGAAAAAGGAAATATCCTCAGATGGAATCTGGAAAGAAGCTTTCTGAGAAACTGCTTAGTGTTCTGTTAATTCATCTCACAGAGTTACGTCTGTATTTCGTGCATCTCTTTGCTAGCCTTATTTCTGTGGAATCTGAGAACAGATATTTCGGATCGCTTTCAAGACTATCAGGCCAAAGGAAATATCCTCCGATAACAAAGAGAAAGAAGCTTTCTGAAAAACTTCTTTGTGTTCTGTTAAATGATCTCACAGAGTTACAGCTTTCCCCTCAAGAAGCCTTTCGCTAAGACAGTTCTTGTGGAATTGGCAAAGTGATATTTGGAAGCCCATAGAGGGCTACGGTGAAAAAGGAAATATCCTCAGATGAAATCTGGAAGGAAGCTTTCTGAGAAACTGCTTAGTGTTCTCTTAATTCATCTCACAGAGTTACATCTGTATTTCGTGGATCTCTTTGCTAGCCTTATTTCTGTGGAATCTGAGAACAGATATTTCGGATCCCTTTGAAGACTATAGGGCCAAAGGCAATATCCTCCGGTAACAAAGAGAAAGAAGCTTTCTGAGAGACTTCTTTGTGTTCTGTGAAGTCATCTCACAGAGTTACAGCTTTCCCCTCAAGAACCCTTTCGCTAAGACAGTTCTTGTGGAATTGGCAAAGTGATATTTGGAAGCCCATAGAGGGCTCTGGTGAAAAAGGAAATATCCTCAGTTGAAATTTCGAAAGAAGCTTTATGAGAAAATGCTTAGTGTTCTGTTAATTCATCTCACAGAGTGACATCTGTATTTCATGGATCTCTTTCCAAGCCTTATTTCTGTGGAATCTGAGAACAGATATTTCGGATCCCTTTGAACACTATAGGGCCAAAGCAAATATCCTCCGATAACAAAGAGAAAGAAGCTTTCTGAGAAACTTCTTTGTGTTGTGTGAAATCATCTCACAGAGTTACAGCTTTCCCCTCAAGAAGCCTCTCGCTAACACAGTTCTTGTGGAATTGGCAAAGTGATATTTGGAAGCCCATAGAGGGCTATGGTGAAAAAGGAAATATCCTCAGATGAAATCTGGAAAGAAGCTTTCTGAGAAACTGCTTAGTGTTCTGTTAATTCATCTCACAGAGTTACATCTTTAATTCGAGGATCTCTTTGCTAGCCTTATTTCTGTGGAATCTGAGAACAGATATTTCGGATCCCTTTGAAGACTATAGAGCCAAAGGAAATATTCCGATAACAAAGAGAAAGAAGCTTTCTGAGAAACTTCTTTGTGTTCCGTGAAATCATCTCACAGAGTTACAGCTTTCCCCTCAAGAAGCCTTTCGCTAAGAGAGTTCTAGTGGAATTGGCAAAGTGATATTTGGAAGCCCATAGAGGGCTATGGTGAAAAAGGAAATATCCTCAGTTGAAATTTCGAAAGAAGCTTTCTGAGAAACTGCTTAGTATTCTGTTAATTCATCTCACAGAGTTACATCTGTATTTCGTGGATCTCTTTGCTAGCCTTATTTCTGTGGAATCTGAGAACAGATATTTCGGATCCCTTTGAACTCTATAGGGCCAAAGGAAATATCCTCCGATAACAATGAGAAAGAAGCTTTCTGTGAAACTGCTTTGTGTTCTGTGAAATCATCTCACAGAGTTACAGCTTTCCCTTCAAGAAGCCTTTCGCTAAGACAGTTCTTGTGGAATTGGCAAAATGATATTTGGGAGCCCATAGTGGGCTATGGTGAAAAAGGAAATATCCTCAGATGGAATCTGGAAAGAAGCTTTCTGAGAAACTTCTTAGTGTTCTGTTAATTCATCTCACAGAGTTACATCTATATTTCGTGCATCTCTTTGCTAGCCTTATTTCTGTGGAATCTGAGAACAGATATTTCGGATCGCTTTCAAGACTATCAGGCCAAAGGAAATATCCTCCGATAACAAAGAGAAAGAAGCTTTCTGAAAAACTTCTTTGTGTTCTGTTAAATGATCTCACAGAGTTACAGCTTTCCCCTCAAGAAGCCTTTCGCTAAGACAGTTCTTGTGGAATTGGCAAAGTGATATTTGGAAGCCCATAGAGGGCTATGTTGAAAAAGGAAATATCCTGAGATGCAATCTGGAAAGAGGCTTTCTGAGAAACTGATTAGTGTTCTGTTAATTCATCTCACAGAGTTACATCTGTATTTTGTGGATCTCTTTGCTTGCCTTATTTCTGTGGAATCTGAGAACAGATATTTCGGATCGCTTTGAAGTCTATAGGGCCAAAGGAAATATCCTCCGATAACAAAGAGAAAGAAGCTTTCTGAGAAACTTCTTTGTGTCTTTGAAATCATCTCACAGAGTTACAGCTTTCCCCTCAACAAGCCTTTCACTAAGACAGTTCTTGTGGAATTGGCAAAGTGATATTTGGAAGCCCATAGAGGGCTACGGTGAAAAACGAAATATCCTCAGATGAAATCTGGAAAGAAGCTTTCGGAGAAACTGCTTAGTGTTCTTTTAATTCATCTCACAGAGTTACATCTGTATTTCGTGGATCTCTTTGCTAGCCTTATTCCTGTGGAATCTGGGAAGAGATCTTTCGGATCCCTTTGAACACTATAGGGCCAAAGGAAATATCCTCCGATAACAAAGAGAAAGAAGCTTTCTGAGAAACTTCTTTGTGTTGTGTGAAATCATCTCACAGAGTTACAGCTTTCCCCTCAAGAAGCCTTTCGCTAACACAGTTCTTGTGGAATTGGAAAAGTGATATTTGGAAGCCCATAGAGAGCTATGGTGAAAAAGGAAATATCCTCACATGAAATCTGGAAAGAAGCTTTCTGAGAAACTGCTTAGTGTTCTGTTAATTCATCTCACAGAGTTACATCTTTAATTCGAGGATCTCTTTGCTAGCCTTATTTCTGTGGTATCTGAGAACCGATATTTCGGATTGCTTTGAAGACTATAGGGCCAAAGGAAATATCCTCCGATAACAAAGAGAAAGAAGCTTTCTGAGAAACTTCTTTGTGTTCTGTGAAATCATCTCACAGAGTTACAGCTTTCCCTTCAAGAAGCCTTTCGCTAAGACAGGTCTTGTGGAATTGGCAAAGTGATATTTGGAAGCCCATAGAGGGCTATGGTGAAAAAGGAAATATCCTCAGATGAAATCTGGAAAGAAGCTTTCTGAGAAACTGCTTAGTGTTCTGTTAATTCATCTCACAGAGTTACATCTGTATTTCGTGGATCTCTTTGCTAGCCTTATTCCTGTGGAATCTGGGAAGAGATCTTTCGGATCCCTTTGAACACTATAGGGCCAAAGGAAATATCCTCCGATAACAAAGAGAAAGAAGCTTTCTGAGAAACTTCTTTGTGTTGTGTGAAATCATCTCACAGAGTTACAGCTTTCCCCTCAAGAAGACTTTCGCTAACACAGTTCTTGTGGAATTAGAAAAGTGATATTTGGAAGCCCATAGAGGACTATGGTGAAAAAGGAAATATCCTCACATGAAATCTGGAAAGAAGCTTTCTGAGAAACTGCTTAGTGTTCTGTTAATTCATCTCACAGAGTTACATCTTTAATTCGAGGATCTCTTTGCTAGCCTTATTTCTGTGGAATCTGAGAACCGATATTCCGGATTGCTTTGAAGACTATAGGGCCAAAGGAAATATCCTCCGATAACAAAGAGAAAGAAGCTTTCTGAGAAACTTCTTTGTGTTCTGTGAAATCATCTCACAGAGTTACAGCTTTCCCCTCAAGAAGCCCTTCGCTAAGACAGTTCTTGTGGAATTGGCAATGTGATATTGGGAAGCCCATAGAGGGCTATGGTGAAAAAGGAAATATCCTCAGATGAAATCTGGAAAGAAGCTTTCTGAGAAACTGCTCAGTGTTCTTGTAATTCATCTCACAGAGTTACATCTGTATTTCGTGGATCTCTTTGCTAGCCTTATTTCTGTGGAATCTGAGAAGAGATATTTCGGATCCCTCTGAAGACTATAGGGCCAAAGGAAATATCCTCCGATAACAATGAGAAAGAAACTTTCTGTGAAACTCCTTTGTGTTCTGTGAAATCATCTCACAGAGTTACAGCTTTCCCCTCAAGAAGCCTTTCGCTAAGACTGTTCTTCTGGAATTGACAAAGTGATATTTGGAAGCCCCTAGAGGGCTATGGTGAAAAAGGAAATATCCTCAGTTGAAATTTCGAAAGAAGATTTCTGAGAGACTGCTTAGTGTTCTGTTAATTCATGTCACAGAGTTACATCTGTGTTTCGTGGATCTCTTTCCTAGCCTTATTTCTGTGGAATCTGAGAACAGATATTTCGGATCCCTTTGAACACTATCGGGCCAAAGGAAATATCCTCCGATAACAAAGAGAAAGAAGCTTTCTGAGAAACTTCTTTGTGTTCTGTGAAATCATCTCACAGAGTTACAGCTTTCCCCTCAAGAAGCCTTTCGCTAAGACAGTTCTTGTGGAATTGGCAAAGTGATATTTGGAAGCGCATAGAGGGCTATGGTTAAAAAGGATATATCCTCAGATGACATCTGGAAAGAAGCTTTCTGAGAAACTGCTTAGTGTTCTATTAATTCATCTCACAGAGTTACATCTGTATTTCGTGGATCTCTTTGATAGCCTTATTTCTGTGGAATCTGAGAACAGATATTTCGGATCCCTTTGAAGACTATAGAGCCAAAGGAAATATCCTCCGATAACAAAGAGAAAGAAGCTTTCTGAGAAACTTCTTTGTGTTCTGTGAAATCATCTCACAGAGTTACAGCTTTCCCCTCAAGAAGCCTTTCGCTAAGACAGTTCTTGTGGAATTGGCAAAGTGATATTAGGAAGCCCATAGAGGGCTATGGTGAAAAAGGAAATATCCTCAGTTGAAATTTCGAAAGAAGCTTTCTGAGAAACTGCTTAGTGTTCTGTTAATTCATCTCACAGAGTTACATCTGTATTTCGTGGATCTCTTTGCTAGCCTTATTTCTGTGGAATCTGAGAAGAGATATTTCGGATCCCTTTGAACTCTATAGGGCCAAAGGAAATATCCTCCGATAACAAAGAGAAAGAAGCTTTCTGTGAAACTGCTTTGTGTTCTGTGAAGTCATCTCACAGAGTTACAGCTTTCCCTTCAAGAAGCCTTTCGCTAAGACAGTTCATGTGGAATTGGCAAAGTGATATTTGGGAGCCCATAGTGGGCTATGGTGAAAAAGGAAATATCCTCAGATGGAATCTGGAAAGAAGCTTTCTGAGAAACTGCTTAGTGTTCTGTTAATTCATCTCACAGAGTTACGTCTGTATTTCGTGCATCTCTTTGCTAGCCTTATTTCTGTGGAATCTGAGAACAGATATTTCGGATCGCTTTCAAGACTATCAGGCCAAAGGAAATATCCTCCGATAACAAAGAGAAAGAAGCTTTCTGAAAAACTTCTTTGTGTTCTGTTAAATGATCTCACAGAGTTACAGCTTTCCCCTCAAGAAGACTTTCGCTAAGACAGTTCTGGTGGAATTGGCAAAGTGATATTTGGAAGCCCATAGAGGGCTATGTTGAAAAAGGAAATATCCTCAGATGCAATCTGGAAAGAGGCTTTCTGAGAAACTGCTTAGTGTTCTGTTAATTCATCTCACAGAGTTACATCTGTATTTTGTGAATCTCTTTGCTTGCCTTATTTCTGTGGAATCTGAGAACAGATATTTCGGATCCCTTTGAAGACTATAGGGCCAAAGGAAAAATCCTCCGATAACAAAGAGAAAGAAGCTTTCTGAGAAACTTCTTTGTGTCTTTGAAATCATCTCACAGAGTTACAGCTTTCCCCTCAAGAAGCCTTTCACTAAGACAGTTCTTGTGGAATTGGCAAAGTGATATTTGGAAGCCCATAGAGGGCTATGGTGAAAAACGAAATATCCTCAGATGAAATCTGGAAAGAAGCTTTCTGAGAAACTGCTCAGTGTTCTTTTCATTCATCTCACAGAGTTACATCTGTATTTCGTGGATCTCTTTGCTAGCCTTATTTCTGTGGAATCTGAGAACAGATATTTCGGATCCCTTTGAACACTATAGGGCCAAAGGAAATATCCTCCGATAACAATGAGAAAGAAGTTTTCTGTGAAACTCCTTTGTTTTCTGTGAAATCATCTCACAGAGTTACAGCTTTCCCCTCAAGAAGCCTTTCCCTAAGACAGTTCTTGTGGAATAGGCAAAGTGATATTTGGAAGCCCATAGAGGGCTACGGTGAAAAAGGAAATATCCTCAGATGAAATCTGGAAGGAAGCTTTCTGAGAAACTGCTTAGTGTTCTGTTAATTCATCTCACAGAGTTACATCTGTATTTCGTGGATCTCTTTGCTAGCCTTATTTCTGTGGAATCTGAGAACAGATATTTCGGATCCCTTTGAAGACTATAGGGCCAAAGGCAATATCCTCCGGTAACAAAGAGAAAGAAGCTTTCTGAGAGACTTCTTTGTATTCTGTGAAGTCATCTCACAGAGTTACAGCTTTCCCCTCAAGAACCCTTTCGCTAAGACAGTTCTTGTGGAATTGGCAAAGTGATATTTGGAAGCCCATAGAGGGCTCTGGTGAAAAAGGAAATATCCTCAGTTGAAATTTGGAAAGAAGCTTTATGAGAAAATGCTTAGGGTTCTGTTAATTCATCTCACAGAGTGACATCTGTATTTCGTGGATCTCTTTCCAAGCCTTATTTCTGTGGAATCTGAGAACAGATATTTCGGATCCCTTTGAACACTATAGGGCCAAAGCAAATATCCTCCGATAACAAAGAGAAAGAAGCTTTCTGAGAAACTTCTTTGTGTTGTGTGAAATCATCTCACAGAGTTACAGCTTTCCCCTCAAGAAGCCTTTCGCTAACACAGTTCTTGTGGAATTGGCAAAGTGATATTTGGAAGCCCATAGAGGCCTATGGTGAAAAAGGAAATATCCTCAGATGAAATCTGGAAAGAAGCTTTCTGAGAAACTGCTTAGTGTTCTGTTAATTCATCTCACACAGTTACATCTTTAATTCGAGGATCTCTTTGCTAGCCTTATTTCTGTGGAATCTGAGAACAGATATTTCGGATCCCTTTGAAGACTATAAAGCCAAAGGAAATATCCTCCTATAACAAAGAGAAAGAAGCTTTCTGAGAAACTTCTTTGTGTTCCGTGAAATCATCTCACAGAGTTACAGCTTTCCCCTCAAGAAGCCTTTCGCTAAGAGAGTTCTTGTGGAATTGGCAAAGTGATATTTGGAAGCCCATAGAGGGCTATGGTGAAAAAGGAAATATCCTCAGTTGAAATTTCGAAAGAAGCTTTCTGAGAAACTGCTTAGTGTTCTGTTAATTCATCTCACAGAGTTACATCTGTATTTCGTGGATCTCTTTGCTAACCTTATTTCTGTGGAATCTGAGAACAGATATTTCGGATCCCTTTGAACTCTATAGGGCCAAAGGAAATATCCTCCGATAACAATGAGAAAGAAGCTTTCTGTGAAACTGCTTTGTGTTCTGTGAAATCATCTCACAGAGTTACAGCTTTCCCTTCAAGAAGCCTTTCGCTAAGACAGTTCTTGTGGAATTGGCAAAATGATATTTGGGAGCCCATAGTGGGCTATGGTGAAAAAGGAAATATCCTCAGATGGAATCTGGAAAGAAGCTTTCTGAGAAACTTCTTAGTGTTCTGTTAATTCATCTCACAGAGTTACATCTATATTTCGTGCATCTCTTTGCTAGCCTTATTTCTGTGGAATCTGAGAACAGATATTTCGGATCCCTTTGAAGACTATAGGGCCAAAGGAAAAATCCTCCGATAACAAAGAGAAAGAAGCTTTCTGAGAAACTTCTTTGTGTCTTTGAAATCATCTCACAGAGTTACAGCTTTCCCCTCAAGAAGCCTTTCACTAAGACAGTTCTTGTGGAATTGGCAAAGTGATATTTGGAAGCCCATAGAGGGCTATGGTGAAAAACGAAATATCCTCAGATGAAATCTGGAAAGAAGCTTTCTGAGAAACTGCTCAGTGTTCTTTTCATTCATCTCACAGAGTTACATCTGTATTTCGTGGATCTCTTTGCTAGCCTTATTTCTGTGGAATCTGAGAACAGATATTTCGGATCGCTTTGAAGTCTATAGGGCCAAAGGAAATATCCTCCGATAACAAAGAGAAAGAAGCTTTCTGAGAAACTTCTTTGTGTCTTTGAAATCACCTCACAGAGTTACAGCTTTCCCCTCAACAAGCCTTTCACTAAGACAGTTCTTGTGGAATTGGCAAAGTGATATTTGGAAGCCCATAGAGGGCTATGGTGAAAAACGAAATATCCTCAGATGAAATCTGGAAAGAAGCTTTCGGAGAAACTGCTTAGTGTTCTTTTAATTCATCTCACAGAGTTACATCTGTATTTCGTGGATCTCTTTGCTAGCCTTATTCCTGTGGAATCTGGGAAGAGATCTTTCGGATCCCTTTGAACACTATAGGGCCAAAGGAAATATCCTCCGATAACAAAGAGAAAGAAGCTTTCTGAAAAACTTCTTTGTGTTGTGTGAAATCATCTCACAGAGTTACAGCTTTCCCCTCAAGAAGCCTTTCGCTAACACAGTTCTTGTGGAATTGGAAAAGTGATATTTGGAAGCCCATAGAGAGCTATGGTGAAAAAGGAAATATCCTCACATGAAATCTGGAAAGAAGCTTTCTGAGAAACTGCTTAGTGTTCTGTTAATTCATCTCACAGAGTTACATCTTTAATTCGAGGATCTCTTTGCTAGCCTTATTTCTGTGGTATCTGAGAACCGATATTTCGGATTGCTTTGAAGACTATAGGGCCAAAGGAAATATCCTCCGATAACAAAGAGAAAGAAGCTTTCTGAGAAACTTCTTTGTGTTCTGTGAAATCATCTCACAGAGTTACAGCTTTCCCCTCAAGAAGCCTTTCGCTAAGACAGTTCTTGTGGAATTGGCAAAGTGATATTTGGAAGCCCATAGAGGGCTATGTTGAAAAAGGAAATATCCTCAGATGCAATCTGGAAAGAGGCTTTCTGAGAAACTGCTTAGTGTTCTGTTAATTCATCTCACAGAGTTACATCTGTATTTTGTGGATCTCTTTGCTTGCCTTATTTCTGTGGAATCTGAGAACAGATATTTCGGATCCCTTTGAAGACTATAGGGCCAAAGGAAAAATCCTCCGATAACAAAGAGAAAGAAGCTTTCTGAGAAACTTCTTTGTGTCTTTGAAATCATCTCACAGAGTTACAGCTTTCCCCTCAAGAAGCCTTTCACTAAGACAGTTCTTGTGGAATTGGCAAAGTGATATTTGGAAGCCCATAGAGGGCTATGGTGAAAAACGAAATATCCTCAGATGAAATCTGGAAAGAAGCTTTCTGAGAAACTGCTCAGTGTTCTTTTCATTCATCTCACAGAGTTTCATCTGTATTTCGTGGATCTCTTTGCTAGCCTTATTTCTGTGGAATCTGAGAACAGATATTTCGGATCCCTTTGAACACTATAGGGCCAAAGGAAATATCCTCCGATAACAATGAGAAAGAAGTTTTCTGTGAAACTCCTTTGTTTTCTGTGAAATCATCTCACAGAGTTACAGCTTTCCCCTCAAGAAGCCTTTCCCTAAGACAGTTCTTGTGGAATAGGCAAAGTGATATTTGGAAGCCCATAGAGGGCTACGGTGAAAAAGGAAATATCCTCAGATGAAATCTGGAAGGAAGCTTTCTGAGAAACTGCTTAGTGTTCTGTTAATTCATCTCACAGAGTTACATCTGTATTTCGTGGATCTCTTTGCTAGCCTTATTTCTGTGGAATCTGAGAACAGATATTTCGGATCCCTTTGAAGACTATAGGGCCAAAGGCAATATCCTCCGGTAACAAAGAGAAAGAAGCTTTCTGAGAGACTTCTTTGTGTTCTGTGAAGTCATCTCACAGAGTTACAGCTTTCCCCTCAAGAACCCTTTCGCTAAGACAGTTCTTGTGGAATTGGCAAAGTGATATTTGGAAGCCCATAGAGGGCTATGGTGAAAAACGAAATATCCTCAGTTGAAATTTCGAAAGAAGCTTTATGAGAAAATGCTTAGTGTTCTGTTAATTCATCTCACAGAGTGACATCTGTATTTCGTGGATCTCTTTCCAAGCCTTATTTCTGTGGAATCTGAGAACAGATATTTCGGATCCCTTTGAACACTGTAGGGCCAAAGCAAATATCCTCCGATAACAAAGAGAAAGAAGCTTTCTGAGAAACTTCTTTGTGTTGTGTGAAATCATCTCACAGAGTTACAGCTTTCCCCTCAAGAAGCCTTTCGCTAACACAGTTCTTGTGGAATTGGCAAAGTGATATTTGGAAGCCCATAGAGGGCTATGGTGAAAAAGGAAATATCCTCAGATGAAATCTGGAAAGAAGCTTTCTGAGAAACTGCTTAGTGTTCTGTTAATTCATCTCACACAGTTACATCTTTAATTCGAGGATCTCTTTGCTAGCCTTATTTCTGTGGAATCTGAGAACAGATATTTCGGATCCCTTTGAAGACTATAGAGCCAAAGGAAATATCCTCCGATAACAAAGAGAAAGAAGCTTTCTGAGAAACTTCTTTGTGTTCCGTGAAATCATCTCACAGAGTTACAGCTTTCCCCTCAAGAAGCCTTTCGCTAAGAGAGTTCTTGTGGAATTGGCAAAGTGATATTTGGAAGCCCATAGAGGGCTATGGTGAAAAAGGAAATATCCTCAGTTGAAATTTCGAAAGAAGCTTTCTGAGAAACTGCTTAGTGTTCTGTTAATTCATCTCACAGAGTTACATCTGTATTTCGTGGATCTCTTTGCTAGCCTTATTTCTGTGGAATCTGAGAACAGATATTTCGGATCCCTTTGAACTCTATAGGGCCAAAGGAAATATCCTCCGATAACAATGAGAAAGAAGCTTTCTGTGAAACTGCTTTGTGTTCTGTGAAATCATCTCACAGAGTTACAGCTTTCCCTTCAAGAAGCCTTTCGCTAAGACAGTTCTTGTGGAATTGGCAAAATGATATTTGGGAGCCCATAGTGGGCTATGGTGAAAAAGGAAATATCCTCAGATGAAATCTGGAAAGAAGCTTTCTGAGAAACTTCTTAGTGTTCTGTTAATTCATCTCACAGAGTTACATCTATATTTCGTGCATCTCTTTGCTAGCCTCATTTCTGTGGAATCTGAGAACAGATATTTCGGATCGCTTTCAAGACTATCAGGCCAAAGGAAATATCCTCCGATAACAAAGAGAAAGAAGCTTTCTGAAAAACTTCTTTGTGTTCTGTTAAATGATCTCACAGAGTTACAGCTTTCCCCTCAAGAAGCCTTTCGCTAAGACAGTTCTTGTGGAATTGGCAAAGTGATATTTGGAAGCCCATAGAGGGCTATGTTGAAAAAGGAAATATCCTGAGATGCAATCTGGAAAGAGGCTTTCTGAGAAACTGATTAGTGTTCTGTTAATTCATCTCACAGAGTTACATCTGTATTTTGTGGATCTCTTTGCTTGCCTTATTTCTGTGGAATCTGAGAACAGATATTTCGGATCGCTTTGAAGTCTATAGGGCCAAAGGAAATATCCTCCGATAACAAAGAGAAAGAAGCTTTCTGAGAAACTTCTTTGTGTCTTTGAAATCATCTCACAGAGTTACAGCTTTCCCCTCAACAAGCCTTTCACTAAGACAGTTCTTGTGGAATTGGCAAAGTGATATTTGGAAGCCCATAGAGGGCTATGGTGAAAAACGAAATATCCTCAGATGAAATCTGGAAAGAAGCTTTCGGAGAAACTGCTTAGTGTTCTTTTAATTCATCTCACAGAGTTACATCTGTATTTCGTGGATCTCTTTGCTAGCCTTATTCCTGTGGAATCTGGGAAGAGATCTTTCGGATCCCTTTGAACACTATAGGGCCAAAGGAAATATCCTCCGATAACAAAGAGAAAGAAGCTTTCTGAGAAACTCCTTTGTGTTGTGTGAAATCATCTCACAGAGTTACAGCTTTCCCCTCAAGAAGCCTTTCGCTAACACAGTTCTTGTGGAATTGGAAAAGTGATATTTGGAAGCCCATAGAGAGCTATGGTGAAAAAGGAAATATCCTCACATGAAATCTGGAAAGAAGCTTTCTGAGAAACTGCTTAGTGTTCTGTTAATTCATCTCACAGAGTTACATCTTTAATTCGAGGATCTCTTTGCTAGCCTTATTTCTGTGGTATCTGAGAACCGATATTTCGGATTGCTTTGAAGACTATAGGGCCAAAGGAAATATCCTCCGATAACAAAGAGAAAGAAGCTTTCTGAGAAACTTCTTTGTGTTCTGTGAAATCATCTCACAGAGTTACAGCTTTCCCTTCAAGAAGCCTTTCGCTAAGACAGTTCTTGTGGAATTGGCAAAGTGATATTTGGAAGCCCATAGAGGGCTCTGGTGAAAAAGGAAATATCCTCAGATGAAATCTGGAAAGAAGCTTTCTGAGAAACTGCTTAGTGTTCTGTTAATTCATCTCACAGAGTTACATCTGTATTTCGTGGATCTCTTTGCTAGCCTTATTCCTGTGGAATCTGGGAAGAGATCTTTCGGATCCCTTTGAACACTATAGGGCCAAAGGAAATATCCTCCGATAACAAAGAGAAAGAAGCTTTCTGAGAAACTTCTTTGTGTTGTGTGAAATCATCTCACAGAGTTACAGCTTTCCCCTCAAGAAGACTTTCGCTAACACAGTTCTTGTGGAATTGGCAAAGTGATATTTGGAAGCCCATAGAGGACTATGGTGAAAAAGGAAATATCCTCACATGAAATCTGGAAAGAAGCTTTCTGAGAAACTGCTTAGTGTTCTGTTAATTCATCTCACAGAGTTACATCTTTAATTCGAGGATCTCTTTGCTAGCCTTATTTCTGTGGAATCTGAGAACCGATATTTCGGATTGCTTTGAAGACTATAGGGCCAAAGGAAATATCCTCCGATAACAAAGAGAAAGAAGCTTTCTGAGAAACTTCTTTGTGTTCTGTGAAATCATCTCACAGAGTTACAGCTTTCCCCTCAAGAAGCCTTTCGCTAAGACAGTTCTTGTGGAATTGGCAATGTGATATTGGGAAGCCCATAGAGGGCTATGGTGAAAAAGGAAATATCCTCAGATGAAATCTGGAAAGAAGCTTTCTGAGAAACTGCTCAGTGTTCTTTTAATTCATCTCATAGAGTTACATCTGTATTTCGTGGATCTCTTTGCTAGCCTTATTTCTGTGGAATCTGAGAAGAGATATTTAGGATCCCTCTGAACACTATAGGGCCAAAGGAAATATCCTCCGATAACAATGAGAAAGAAACTTTCTGTGAAACTCCTTTGTGTTCTGTGAAATCATCTCACAGAGTTACAGCTTTCCCCTCAAGAAGCCTTTCGCTAAGACTGTTCTTGTGGAATTGACAAAGTGATATTTGGAAGCCCTTAGAGGGCTATGGTGAAAAAGGAAATATCCTCAGTTGAAATTTCGAAAGAAGATTTCTGAGAGACTGCTTAGTGTTCTGTTAATTCATGTCACAGAGTTACATCTGTATTTCGTGGATCTCTTTCCTAGCCTTATTTCTGTGGAATCTGAGAACAGATATTTCGGATCCCTTTGAACACTATCGGGCCAAAGGAAATATCCTCCGATAACAAAGAGAAAGAAGCTTTCTGAGAAACTTCTTTGTGTTCTGTGAAATCATCTCACAGAGTTACAGCTTTCCCCTCAAGAAGCCTTTCGCTGAGACAGTTCTTGTGGAATTGGCAAAGTGATATTTGGAAGCCCATAGAGGGCTATGGTTAAAAAGGATATATCCTCAGATGAAATCTGGAAAGAAGCTTTCTGAGAAACTGCTTAGTGTTCTATTAATTCATCTCACAGAATTACATCTGTATTTCGTGGATCTCTTTGATAGCCTTATTTCTGTGGAATCTGAGAACAGATATTTCGGATCCCTTTGAAGACTATAGAGCCAAAGGAAATATCCTCCGATAACAAAGAGAAAGAAGCTTTCTGAGAAACTTCTTTGTGTTCTGTGAAATCATCTCACAGAGTTACAGCTTTCCCCTCAAGAAGCCTTTCGCTAAGACAGTTCTTGTGGAATTGGCGAAGTGATATTAGGAAGCCCATAGAGGGCTATGGTGAAAAAGGAAATATCCTCAGTTGAAATTTCGAAAGAAGCTTTCTGAGAAACTGCTTAGTGTTCTGTTAATTCATCTCACAGAGTTACATCTGTATTTCGTGGATCTCTTTGCTAGCCTTATTTCTGTGGAATTTGAGAAGAGATATTTCGGATCCCTTTGAACTCTATAGGGCCAAAGGAAATATCCTCCGATAACAAAGAGAAAGAAGCTTTCTGTGAAACTGCTTTGTGTTCTGTGAAGTCATCTCACAGAGTTACAGCTTTCCCTTCAAGAAGCCTTTCGCTAAGACAGTTCATGTGGAATTGGCAAAGTGATATTTGGGAGCCCATAGTGGGCTATGGTGAAAAAGGAAATATCCTCAGATGGAATCTGGAAAGAAGCTTTCTGAGAAACTGCTTAGTGTTCTGTTAATTCATCTCACAGAGTTACGTCTGTATTTCGTGCATCTCTTTGCTAGCCTTATTTCTGTGGAATCTGAGAACAGATATTTCGGATCGCTTTCAAGACTATCAGGCCAAAGGAAATATCCTCCGATAACAAAGAGAAAGAAGCTTTCTGAAAAACTTCTTTGTGTTCTGTTAAATGATCTCACAGAGTTACAGCTTTCCCCTCAAGAAGACTTTCGCTAAGACAGTTCTGGTGGAATTGGCAAAGTGATATTTGGAAGCCCATAGAGGGCTATGTTGAAAAAGGAAATATCCTCAGATGCAATCTGGAAAGAGGCTTTCTGAGAAACTGCTTAGTGTTCTGTTAATTCATCTCACAGAGTTACATCTGTATTTTGTGAATCTCTTTGCTTGCCTTATTTCTGTGGAATCTGAGAACAGATATTTCGGATCCCTTTGAAGACTATAGGGCCAAAGGAAAAATCCTCCGATAACAAAGAGAAAGAAGCTTTCTGAGAAACTTCTTTGTGTCTTTGAAATCATCTCACAGAGTTACAGCTTTCCCCTCAAGAAGCCTTTCACTAAGACAGTTCTTGTGGAATTGGCAAAGTGATATTTGGAAGCCCATAGAGGGCTATGGTGAAAAACGAAATATCCTCAGATGAAATCTGGAAAGAAGCTTTCTGAGAAACTGCTCAGTGTTCTTTTCATTCATCTCACAGAGTTACATCTGTATTTCGTGGATCTCTTTGCTAGCCTTATTTCTGTGGAATCTGAGAACAGATATTTCGGATCCCTTTGAACACTATAGGGCCAAAGGAAATATCCTCCGATAACAATGAGAAAGAAGTTTTCTGTGAAACTCCTTTGTTTTCTGTGAAATCATCTCACAGAGTTACAGCTTTCCCCTCAAGAAGCCTTTCCCTAAGACAGTTCTTGTGGAATAGGCAAAGTGATATTTGGAAGCCCATAGAGGGCTACGGTGAAAAAGGAAATATCCTCAGATGAAATCTGGAAGGAAGCTTTCTGAGAAACTGCTTAGTGTTCTGTTAATTCATCTCACAGAGTTACATCTGTATTTCGTGGATCTCTTTGCTAGCCTTATTTCTGTGGAATCTGAGAACAGATATTTCGGATCCCTTTGAAGACTATAGGGCCAAAGGCAATATCCTCCGGTAACAAAGAGAAAGAAGCTTTCTGAGAGACTTCTTTGTATTCTGTGAAGTCATCTCACAGAGTTACAGCTTTCCCCTCAAGAACCCTTTCGCTAAGACAGTTCTTGTGGAATTGGCAAAGTGATATTTGGAAGCCCATAGAGGGCTCTGGTGAAAAAGGAAATATCCTCAGTTGAAATTTGGAAAGAAGCTTTATGAGAAAATGCTTAGGGTTCTGTTAATTCATCTCACAGAGTGACATCTGTATTTCGTGGATCTCTTTCCAAGCCTTATTTCTGTGGAATCTGAGAACAGATATTTCGGATCCCTTTGAACACTATAGGGCCAAAGCAAATATCCTCCGATAACAAAGAGAAAGAAGCTTTCTGAGAAACTTCTTTGTGTTGTGTGAAATCATCTCACAGAGTTACAGCTTTCCCCTCAAGAAGCCTTTCGCTAACACAGTTCTTGTGGAATTGGCAAAGTGATATTTGGAAGCCCATAGAGGCCTATGGTGAAAAAGGAAATATCCTCAGATGAAATCTGGAAAGAAGCTTTCTGAGAAACTGCTTAGTGTTCTGTTAATTCATCTCACACAGTTACATCTTTAATTCGAGGATCTCTTTGCTAGCCTTATTTCTGTGGAATCTGAGAACAGATATTTCGGATCCCTTTGAAGACTATAAAGCCAAAGGAAATATCCTCCTATAACAAAGAGAAAGAAGCTTTCTGAGAAACTTCTTTGTGTTCCGTGAAATCATCTCACAGAGTTACAGCTTTCCCCTCAAGAAGCCTTTCGCTAAGAGAGTTCTTGTGGAATTGGCAAAGTGATATTTGGAAGCCCATAGAGGGCTATGGTGAAAAAGGAAATATCCTCAGTTGAAATTTCGAAAGAAGCTTTCTGAGAAACTGCTTAGTGTTCTGTTAATTCATCTCACAGAGTTACATCTGTATTTCGTGGATCTCTTTGCTAACCTTATTTCTGTGGAATCTGAGAACAGATATTTCGGATCCCTTTGAACTCTATAGGGCCAAAGGAAATATCCTCCGATAACAATGAGAAAGAAGCTTTCTGTGAAACTGCTTTGTGTTCTGTGAAATCATCTCACAGAGTTACAGCTTTCCCTTCAAGAAGCCTTTCGCTAAGACAGTTCTTGTGGAATTGGCAAAATGATATTTGGGAGCCCATAGTGGGCTATGGTGAAAAAGGAAATATCCTCAGATGGAATCTGGAAAGAAGCTTTCTGAGAAACTTCTTAGTGTTCTGTTAATTCATCTCACAGAGTTACATCTATATTTCGTGCATCTCTTTGCTAGCCTTATTTCTGTGGAATCTGAGAACAGATATTTCGGATCCCTTTGAAGACTATAGGGCCAAAGGAAAAATCCTCCGATAACAAAGAGAAAGAAGCTTTCTGAGAAACTTCTTTGTGTCTTTGAAATCATCTCACAGAGTTACAGCTTTCCCCTCAAGAAGCCTTTCACTAAGACAGTTCTTGTGGAATTGGCAAAGTGATATTTGGAAGCCCATAGAGGGCTATGGTGAAAAACGAAATATCCTCAGATGAAATCTGGAAAGAAGCTTTCTGAGAAACTGCTCAGTGTTCTTTTCATTCATCTCACAGAGTTACATCTGTATTTCGTGGATCTCTTTGCTAGCCTTATTTCTGTGGAATCTGAGAACAGATATTTCGGATCGCTTTGAAGTCTATAGGGCCAAAGGAAATATCCTCCGATAACAAAGAGAAAGAAGCTTTCTGAGAAACTTCTTTGTGTCTTTGAAATCACCTCACAGAGTTACAGCTTTCCCCTCAACAAGCCTTTCACTAAGACAGTTCTTGTGGAATTGGCAAAGTGATATTTGGAAGCCCATAGAGGGCTATGGTGAAAAACGAAATATCCTCAGATGAAATCTGGAAAGAAGCTTTCGGAGAAACTGCTTAGTGTTCTTTTAATTCATCTCACAGAGTTACATCTGTATTTCGTGGATCTCTTTGCTAGCCTTATTCCTGTGGATTCTGGGAAGAGATCTTTCGGATCCCTTTGAACACTATAGGGCCAAAGGAAATATCCTCCGATAACAAAGAGAAAGAAGCTTTCTGAAAAACTTCTTTGTGTTGTGTGAAATCATCTCACAGAGTTACAGCTTTCCCCTCAAGAAGCCTTTCGCTAACACAGTTCTTGTGGAATTGGAAAAGTGATATTTGGAAGCCCATAGAGAGCTATGGTGAAAAAGGAAATATCCTCACATGAAATCTGGAAAGAAGCTTTCTGAGAAACTGCTTAGTGTTCTGTTAATTCATCTCACAGAGTTACATCTTTAAATCGAGGATCTCTTTGCTAGCCTTATTTCTGTGGTATCTGAGAACCGATATTTCGGATTGCTTTGAAGACTATAGGGCCAAAGGAAATATCCTCCGATAACAAAGAGAAAGAAGCTTTCTGAGAAACTTCTTTGTGTTCTGTGAAATCATCTCACAGAGTTACAGTTTCCCCTCAAGAAGCCTTTCGCTAAGACAGTTCTTGTGGAATTGGCAAAGTGATATTTGGAAGCCCATAGAGGGCTATGTTGAAAAAGGAAATATCCTCAGATGCAATCTGGAAAGAGGCTTTCTGAGAAACTGCTTAGTGTTCTGTTAATTCATCTCACAGAGTTACATCTGTATTTTGTGGATCTCTTTGCTTGCCTTATTTCTGTGGAATCTGAGAACAGATATTTCGGATCCCTTTGAAGACTATAGGGCCAAAGGAAAAATCCTCCGATAACAAAGAGAAAGAAGCTTTCTGAGAAACTTCTTTGTGTCTTTGAAATCATCTCACAGAGTTACAGCTTTCCCCTCAAGAAGCCTTTCACTAAGACAGTTCTTGTGGAATTGGCAAAGTGATATTTGGAAGCCCATAGAGGGCTATGGTGAAAAACGAAATATCCTCAGATGAAATCTGGAAAGAAGCTTTCTGAGAAACTGCTCAGTGTTCTTTTCATTCATCTCACAGAGTTTCATCTGTATTTCGTGGATCTCTTTGCTAGCCTTATTTCTGTGGAATCTGAGAACAGATATTTCGGATCCCTTTGAACACTATAGGGCCAAAGGAAATATCCTCCGATAACAATGAGAAAGAAGTTTTCTGTGAAACTCCTTTGTTTTCTGTGAAATCATCTCACAGAGTTACAGCTTTCCCCTCAAGAAGCCTTTCCCTAAGACAGTTCTTGTGGAATAGGCAAAGTGATATTTGGAAGCCCATAGAGGGCTACGGTGAAAAAGGAAATATCCTCAGATGAAATCTGGAAGGAAGCTTTCTGAGAAACTGCTTAGTGTTCTGTTAATTCATCTCACAGAGTTACATCTGTATTTCGTGGATCTCTTTGCTAGCCTTATTTCTGTGGAATCTGAGAACAGATATTTCGGATCCCTTTGAAGACTATAGGGCCAAAGGCAATATCCTCCGGTAACAAAGAGAAAGAAGCTTTCTGAGAGACTTCTTTGTGTTCTGTGAAGTCATCTCACAGAGTTACAGCTTTCCCCTCAAGAACCCTTTCGCTAAGACAGTTCTTGTGGAATTGGCAAAGTGATATTTGGAAGCCCATAGAGGGCTATGGTGAAAAACGAAATATCCTCAGTTGAAATTTCGAAAGAAGCTTTATGAGAAAATGCTTAGTGTTCTGTTAATTCATCTCACAGAGTGACATCTGTATTTCGTGGATCTCTTTCCAAGCCTTATTTCTGTGGAATCTGAGAACAGATATTTCGGATCCCTTTGAACACTGTAGGGCCAAAGCAAATATCCTCCGATAACAAAGAGAAAGAAGCTTTCTGAGAAACTTCTTTGTGTTGTGTGAAATCATCTCACAGAGTTACAGCTTTCCCCTCAAGAAGCCTTTCGCTAACACAGTTCTTGTGGAATTGGCAAAGTGATATTTGGAAGCCCATAGAGGGCTATGGTGAAAAAGGAAATATCCTCAGATGAAATCTGGAAAGAAGCTTTCTGAGAAACTGCTTAGTGTTCTGTTAATTCATCTCACACAGTTACATCTTTAATTCGAGGATCTCTTTGCTAGCCTTATTTCTGTGGAATCTGAGAACAGATATTTCGGATCCCTTTGAAGACTATAGAGCCAAAGGAAATATCCTCCGATAACAAAGAGAAAGAAGCTTTCTGAGAAACTTCTTTGTGTTCCGTGAAATCATCTCACAGAGTTACAGCTTTCCCCTCAAGAAGCCTTTCGCTAAGAGAGTTCTTGTGGAATTGGCAAAGTGATATTTGGAAGCCCATAGAGGGCTATGGTGAAAAAGGAAATATCCTCAGTTGAAATTTCGAAAGAAGCTTTCTGAGAAACTGCTTAGTGTTCTGTTAATTCATCTCACAGAGTTACATCTGTATTTCGTGGATCTCTTTGCTAGCCTTATTTCTGTGGAATCTGAGAACAGATATTTCGGATCCCTTTGAACTCTATAGGGCCAAAGGAAATATCCTCCGATAACAATGAGAAAGAAGCTTTCTGTGAAACTGCTTTGTGTTCTGTGAAATCATCTCACAGAGTTACAGCTTTCCCTTCAAGAAGCCTTTCGCTAAGACAGTTCTTGTGGAATTGGCAAAATGATATTTGGGAGCCCATAGTGGGCTATGGTGAAAAAGGAAATATCCTCAGATGAAATCTGGAAAGAAGCTTTCTGAGAAACTTCTTAGTGTTCTGTTAATTCATCTCACAGAGTTACATCTATATTTCGTGCATCTCTTTGCTAGCCTCATTTCTGTGGAATCTGAGAACAGATATTTCGGATCGCTTTCAAGACTATCAGGCCAAAGGAAATATCCTCCGATAACAAAGAGAAAGAAGCTTTCTGAAAAACTTCTTTGTGTTCTGTTAAATGATCTCACAGAGTTACAGCTTTCCCCTCAAGAAGCCTTTCGCTAAGACAGTTCTTGTGGAATTGGCAAAGTGATATTTGGAAGCCCATAGAGGGCTATGTTGAAAAAGGAAATATCCTGAGATGCAATCTGGAAAGAGGCTTTCTGAGAAACTGATTAGTGTTCTGTTAATTCATCTCACAGAGTTACATCTGTATTTTGTGGATCTCTTTGCTTGCCTTATTTCTGTGGAATCTGAGAACAGATATTTCGGATCGCTTTGAAGTCTATAGGGCCAAAGGAAATATCCTCCGATAACAAAGAGAAAGAAGCTTTCTGAGAAACTTCTTTGTGTCTTTGAAATCATCTCACAGAGTTACAGCTTTCCCCTCAACAAGCCTTTCACTAAGACAGTTCTTGTGGAATTGGCAAAGTGATATTTGGAAGCCCATAGAGGGCTATGGTGAAAAACGAAATATCCTCAGATGAAATCTGGAAAGAAGCTTTCGGAGAAACTGCTTAGTGTTCTTTTAATTCATCTCACAGAGTTACATCTGTATTTCGTGGATCTCTTTGCTAGCCTTATTCCTGTGGAATCTGGGAAGAGATCTTTCGGATCCCTTTGAACACTATAGGGCCAAAGGAAATATCCTCCGATAACAAAGAGAAAGAAGCTTTCTGAGAAACTCCTTTGTGTTGTGTGAAATCATCTCACAGAGTTACAGCTTTCCCCTCAAGAAGCCTTTCGCTAACACAGTTCTTGTGGAATTGGAAAAGTGATATTTGGAAGCCCATAGAGAGCTATGGTGAAAAAGGAAATATCCTCACATGAAATCTGGAAAGAAGCTTTCTGAGAAACTGCTTAGTGTTCTGTTAATTCATCTCACAGAGTTACATCTTTAATTCGAGGATCTCTTTGCTAGCCTTATTTCTGTGGTATCTGAGAACCGATATTTCGGATTGCTTTGAAGACTATAGGGCCAAAGGAAATATCCTCCGATAACAAAGAGAAAGAAGCTTTCTGAGAAACTTCTTTGTGTTCTGTGAAATCATCTCACAGAGTTACAGCTTTCCCTTCAAGAAGCCTTTCGCTAAGACAGTTCTTGTGGAATTGGCAAAGTGATATTTGGAAGCCCATAGAGGGCTCTGGTGAAAAAGGAAATATCCTCAGATGAAATCTGGAAAGAAGCTTTCTGAGAAACTGCTTAGTGTTCTGTTAATTCATCTCACAGAGTTACATCTGTATTTCGTGGATCTCTTTGCTAGCCTTATTCCTGTGGAATCTGGGAAGAGATCTTTCGGATCCCTTTGAACACTATAGGGCCAAAGGAAATATCCTCCGATAACAAAGAGAAAGAAGCTTTCTGAGAAACTTCTTTGTGTTGTGTGAAATCATCTCACAGAGTTACAGCTTTCCCCTCAAGAAGACTTTCGCTAACACAGTTCTTGTGGAATTGGCAAAGTGATATTTGGAAGCCCATAGAGGACTATGGTGAAAAAGGAAATATCCTCACATGAAATCTGGAAAGAAGCTTTCTGAGAAACTGCTTAGTGTTCTGTTAATTCATCTCACAGAGTTACATCTTTAATTCGAGGATCTCTTTGCTAGCCTTATTTCTGTGGAATCTGAGAACCGATATTTCGGATTGCTTTGAAGACTATAGGGCCAAAGGAAATATCCTCCGATAACAAAGAGAAAGAAGCTTTCTGAGAAACTTCTTTGTGTTCTGTGAAATCATCTCACAGAGTTACAGCTTTCCCCTCAAGAAGCCTTTCGCTAAGACAGTTCTTGTGGAATTGGCAATGTGATATTGGGAAGCCCATAGAGGGCTATGGTGAAAAAGGAAATATCCTCAGATGAAATCTGGAAAGAAGCTTTCTGAGAAACTGCTCAGTGTTCTTTTAATTCATCTCACAGAGTTACATCTGTATTTCGTGGATCTCTTTGCTAGCCTTATTTCTGTGGAATCTGAGAAGAGATATTTAGGATCCCTCTGAACACTATAGGGCCAAAGGAAATATCCTCCGATAACAATGAGAAAGAAACTTTCTGTGAAACTCCTTTGTGTTCTGTGAAATCATCTCACAGAGTTACAGCTTTCCCCTCAAGAAGCCTTTCGCTAAGACTGTTCTTGTGGAATTGACAAAGTGATATTTGGAAGCCCTTAGAGGGCTATGGTGAAAAAGGAAATATCCTCAGTTGAAATTTCGAAAGAAGATTTCTGAGAGACTGCTTAGTGTTCTGTTAATTCATGTCACAGAGTTACATCTGTATTTCGTGGATCTCTTTCCTAGCCTTATTTCTGTGGAATCTGAGAACAGATATTTCGGATCCCTTTGAACACTATCGGGCCAAAGGAAATATCCTCCGATAACAAAGAGAAAGAAGCTTTCTGAGAAACTTCTTTGTGTTCTGTGAAATCATCTCACAGAGTTACAGCTTTCCCCTCAAGAAGCCTTTCGCTGAGACAGTTCTTGTGGAATTGGCAAAGTGATATTTGGAAGCCCATAGAGGGCTATGGTTAAAAAGGATATATCCTCAGATGAAATCTGGAAAGAAGCTTTCTGAGAAACTGCTTAGTGTTCTATTAATTCATCTCACAGAGTTACATCTGTATTTCGTGGATCTCTTTGATAGCCTTATTTCTGTGGAATCTGAGAACAGATATTTCGGATCCCTTTGAAGACTATAGAGCCAAAGGAAATATCCTCCGATAACAAAGAGAAAGAAGCTTTCTGAGAAACTTCTTTGTGTTCTGTGAAATCATCTCACAGAGTTACAGCTTTCCCCTCAAGAAGCCTTTCGCTAAGACAGTTCTTGTGGAATTGGCGAAGTGATATTAGGAAGCCCATAGAGGGCTATGGTGAAAAAGGAAATATCCTCAGTTGAAATTTCGAAAGAAGCTTTCTGAGAAACTGCTTAGTGTTCTGTTAATTCATCTCACAGAGTTACATCTGTATTTCGTGGATCTCTTTGCTAGCCTTATTTCTGTGGAATTTGAGAAGAGATATTTCGGATCCCTTTGAACTCTATAGGGCCAAAGGAAATATCCTCCGATAACAAAGAGAAAGAAGCTTTCTGTGAAACTGCTTTGTGTTCTGTGAAGTCATCTCACAGAGTTACAGCTTTCCCTTCAAGAAGCCTTTCGCTAAGACAGTTCATGTGGAATTGGCAAAGTGATATTTGGGAGCCCATAGTGGGCTATGGTGAAAAAGGAAATATCCTCAGATGGAATCTGGAAAGAAGCTTTCTGAGAAACTGCTTAGTGTTCTGTTAATTCATCTCACAGAGTTACGTCTGTATTTCGTTCATCTCTTTGCTAGCCTTATTTCTGTGGAATCTGAGAACAGATATTTCGGATCGCTTTCAAGACTATCAGGCCAAAGGAAATATCCTCCGATAACAAAGAGAAAGAAGCTTTCTGAAAAACTTCTTTGTGTTCTGTTAAATGATCTCACAGAGTTACAGCTTTCCCCTCAAGAAGCCTTTCGCTAAGACAGTTCTTGTGGAATTGGCAAAGTGATATTTGGAAGCCCATAGAGGGCTATGTTGAAAAAGGAAATATCCTCAGATGCAATCTGGAAAGAGGCTTTCTGAGAAACTGCTTAGTGTTCTGTTAATTCATCTCACAGAGTTACATCTGTATTTTGTGGATCTCTTTGCTTGCCTTATTTCTGTGGAATCTGAGAACAGATATTTCGGATCCCTTTGAAGACTATAGGGCCAAAGGAAAAATCCTCCGATAACAAAGAGAAAGAAGCTTTCTGAGAAACTTCTTTGTGTCTTTGAAATCATCTCACAGAGTTACAGCTTTCCCCTCAAGAAGCCTTTCACTAAGACAGTTCTTGTGGAATTGGCAAAGTGATATTTGGAAGCCCATAGAGGGCTATGGTGAAAAACGAAATATCCTCAGATGAAATCTGGAAAGAAGCTTTCTGAGAAACTGCTCAGTGTTCTTTTCATTCATCTCACAGAGTTACATCTGTATTTCGTGGATCTCTTTGCTAGCCTTATTTCTGTGGAATCTGAGAACAGATATTTCGGATCCCTTTGAACACTATAGGGCCAAAGGAAATATCCTCCGATAACAATGAGAAAGAAGTTTTCTGTGAAACTCCTTTGTTTTCTGTGAAATCATCTCACAGAGTTACAGCTTTCCCCTCAAGAAGCCTTTCCCTAAGACAGTTCTTGTGGAATAGGCAAAGTGATATTTGGAAGCCTATAGAGGGCTACGGTGAAAAAGGAAATATCCTCAGATGAAATCTGGAAGGAAGCTTTCTGAGAAACTGCTTAGTGTTCTGTTAATTCATCTCACAGAGTTACATCTGTATTTCGTGGATCTCTTTGCTAGCCTTATTTCTGTGGAATCTGAGAACAGATATTTCGGATCCCTTTGAAGACTATAGGGCCAAAGGCAATATCCTCCGGTAACAAAGAGAAAGAAGCTTTCTGAGAGACTTCTTTGTGTTCTGTGAAGTCATCTCACAGAGTTACATCTGTATTTCGTGGATCTCTTTGCTAGCCTTATTTCTGTGGAATCTGAGAACAGATATTTCGGATTCCTTTGAAGACTATAGGGCCAAAGGCAATATCCTCCGGTAACAAAGAGAAAGAAGCTTTCTGAGAGACTTCTTTGTGTTCTGTGAAGTCATCTCACAGAGTTTCAGCTTTCCCCTCAAGAACCCTTTCGCTAAGACAGTTCTTGTGGAATTGGCAAAGTGATATTTGGAAGCCCATAGAGGGCTCTGGTGAAAAAGGAAATATCCTCAGTTGAAATTTCGAAAGAAGCTTTATGAGAAAATGCTTAGTGTTCTGTTAATTCATCTCACAGAGTGACATCTGTATTTCGTGGATCTCTTTCCAAGCCTTATTTCTGTGGAATCTGAGAACAGATATTTCGGATCCCTTTGAACACTATAGGGCCAAAGCAAATATCCTCCGATAACAAAGAGAAAGAAGCTTTCTGAGAAACTTCTTTGTGTTGTGTGAAATCATCTCACAGAGTTACAGCTTTCCCCTCAAGAAGCCTTTCGCTAACACAGATCTTGTGGAATTGGCAAAGTGATATTTGGAAGCCCATAGAGGGCTATGGTGAAAAAGGAAATATCCTCAGATGAAATCTGGAAAGAAGCTTTCTGAGAAACTGCTTAGTGTTCTGTTAATTCATCTCACACAGTTACATCTTTAATTCGAGGATCTCTTTGCTAGCCTTATTTCTGTGGAATCTGAGAACAGATATTTCGGATCCCTTTGAAGACTATAGAGCCAAAGGAAATATCCTCCGATAACAAAGAGAAAGAAGCTTTCTGAGAAACTTCTTTGTGTTCCGTGAAATCATCTCACAGAGTTACAGCTTTCCCCTCAAGAAGCCTTTCGCTAAGAGAGTTCTTGTGGAATTGGCAAAGTGATATTTGGAAGCCCATAGAGGGCTATGGTGAAAAAGGAAATATCCTCAGTTGAAATTTCGAAAGAAGCTTTCTGAGAAACTGCTTAGTGTTCTGTTAATTCATCTCACAGAGTTACATCTGTATTTCGTGGATCTCTTTGCTAGCCTTATTTCTGTGGAATCTGAGAACAGATATTTCGGATCCCTTTGAACTCTATAGGGCCAAAGGAAATATCCTCCGATAACAATGAGAAAGAAGCTTTCTGTGAAACTGCTTTGTGTTCTGTGAAATCATCTCACAGAGTTACAGCTTTCCCTTCAAGAAGCCTTTCGCTAAGACAGTTCTTGTGGAATTGGCAAAATGATATTTGGGAGCCCATAGTGGGCTATGGTGAAAAAGGAAATATCCTCAGATGGAATCTGGAAAGAAGATTTCTGAGAAACTTCTTAGTGTTCTGTTAATTCATCTCACAGAGTTACGTCTATATTTCGTGCATCTCTTTGCTAGCCTTATTTCTGTGGAATCTGAGAACAGATATTTCGGATCGCTTTCAAGACTATCAGGCCAAAGGAAATATCCTCCGATAACAAAGAGAAAGAAGCTTTCTGAAAAACTTCTTTGTGTTCTGTTAAATGATCTCACAGAGTTACAGCTTTCCCCTCAAGAAGCCTTTCGCTAAGACAGTTCTTGTGGAATTGGCAAAGTGATATTTGGAAGCCCATAGAGGGCTATGTTGAAAAAGGAAATATCCTGAGATGCAATCTGGAAAGAGGCTTTCTGAGAAACTGATTAGTGTTCTGTTAATTCATCTCACAGAGTTACATCTGTATTTTGTGGATCTCTTTGCTTGCCTTATTTCTGTGGAATCTGAGAACAGATATTTCGGATCGCTTTGAAGACTATAGGGACAAAGGAAATATCCTCCGATAACAAAGAGAAAGAAGCTTTCTGAGAAACTTCTTTGTGTCTTTGAAATCATCTCACAGAGTTACAGCTTTCCCCTCAACAAGCCTTTCACTAAGACAGTTCTTGTGGAATTGGCAAAGTGATATTTGGAAGCCCATAGAGGGCTATGGTGAAAAACGAAATATCCTCAGATGAAATCTGGAAAGAAGCTTTCGGAGAAACTGCTTAGTGTTCTTTTAATTCATCTCACAGAGTTACATCTGTATTTCGTGGATCTCTTTGCTAGCCTTATTCCTGTGGAATCTGGGAAGAGATCTTTCGGATCCCTTTGAACACTATAGGGCCAAAGGAAATATCCTCCGATAACAAAGAGAAAGAAGCTTTCTGAGAAACTTCTTTGTGTTGTGTGAAATCATCTCACAGAGTTACAGCTTTCCCCTCAAGAAGCCTTTCGCTAACACAGTTCTTGTGGAATTGGAAAAGTGATATTTGGAAGCCCATAGAGAGCTATGGTGAAAAAGGAAATATCCTCACATGAAATCTGGAAAGAAGCTTTCTGAGAAACTGCTTAGTGTTCTGTTAATTCATCTCACAGAGTTACATCTTTAATTCGAGGATCTCTTTGCTAGCCTTATTTCTGTGGTATCTGAGAACCGATATTTCGGATTGCTTTGAAGACTATAGGGCCAAAGGAAATATCCTCCGATAACAAAGAGAAAGAAGCTTTCTGAGAAACTTCTTTGTGTTCTGTGAAATCATCTCACAGAGTTACAGCTTTCCCCTCAAGAAGCCTTTCGCTAAGACAGTTCTTGTGGAATTGGCAATGTGATATTAGGAAGCCCATAGAGGGCTATGGTGAAAAAGGAAATATCCTCAGATGAAATCTGGAAAGAAGCTTTCTGAGAAACTGCTCAGTGTTCTTTTAATTCATCTCACAGAGTTACATCTGTATTTCGTGGATCTCTTTGATAGCCTTATTTCTGTGGAATCTGAGAACAGATATTTCGGATCCCTTTGAAGACTATAGAGCCAGAGGAAATATCCTCCGATAACAAAGAGAAAGAAGCTTTCTGAGAAACTTCTTTGTGTTCTGTGAAATCATCTCACAGAGTTACAGCTTTCCCCTCAAGAAGCCTTTCGCTAAGACAGTTCTTGTGGAATTGGCGAAGTGATATTAGGAAGCCCATAGAGGGCTATGGTGAAAAAGGAAATATCCTCAGTTGAAATTTCGAAAGAAGCTTTCTGAGAAACTGCTTAGTGTTCTGTTAATTCATCTCACAGAGTTACATCTGTATTTCGTGGATCTCTTTGCTAGCCTTATTTCTGTGGAATCTGAGAAGAGATATTTCGGATCCCTTTGAACTCTATAGGGCCAAAGGAAATATCCTCCGATAAGAAAGAGAAAGAAGCTTTCTGTGAAACTGCTTTGTGTTCTGTGAAGTCATCTCACAGAGTTACAGCTTTCCCTTCAAGAAGCCTTTCGCTAAGACAGTTCATGTGGAATTGGCAAAGTGATATTTGGGAGCCCATAGTGGGCTATGGTGAAAAAGGAAATATCCTCAGATGGAATCTGGAAAGAAGCTTTCTGAGAAACTGCTTAGTGTTCTGTTAATTCATCTCACAGAGTTACGTCTGTATTTCGTTCATCTCTTTGCTAGCCTTATTTCTGTGGAATCTGAGAACAGATATTTCGGATCGCTTTCAAGACTATCAGGCCAAAGGAAATATCCTCCGATAACAAAGAGAAAGAAGCTTTCTGAAAAACTTCTTTGTGTTCTGTTAAATGATCTCACAGAGTTACAGCTTTCCCCTCAAGAAGCCTTTCGCTAAGACAGTTCTTGTGGAATTGGCAAAGTGATATTTGGAAGCCCATAAAGGGCTATGTTGAAAAAGGAAATATCCTCAGATGCAATCTGGAAAGAGGCTTTCTGAGAAACTGCTTAGTGTTCTGTTAATTCATCTCACAGAGTTACATCTGTATTTTGTGGATCTCTTTGCTTGCCTTATTTCTGTGGAATCTGAGAACAGATATTTCGGATCCCTTTGAAGACTATAGGGCCAAAGGAAAAATCCTCCGATAACAAAGAGAAAGAAGCTTTCTGAGAAACTTCTTTGTGTCTTTGAAATCATCTCACAGAGTTACAGCTTTCCCCTCAAGAAGCCTTTCACTAAGACAGTTCTTGTGGAATTGGCAAAGTGATATTTGGAAGCCCATAGAGGGCTATGGTGAAAAACGAAATATCCTCAGATGAAATCTGGAAAGAAGCTTTCTGAGAAACTGCTCAGTGTTCTTTTCATTCATCTCACAGAGTTACATCTGTATTTCGTGGATCTCTTTGCTAGCCTTATTTCTGTGGAATCTGAGAACAGATATTTCGGATCCCTTTGAACACTATAGGGCCAAAGGAAATATCCTCCGATAACAATGAGAAAGAAGTTTTCTGTGAAACTCCTTTGTTTTCTGTGAAATCATCTCACAGAGTTACAGCTTTCCCCTCAAGAAGCCTTTCCCTAAGACAGTTCTTGTGGAATAGGCAAAGTGATATTTGGAAGCCCATAGAGGGCTACGGTGAAAAAGGAAATATCCTCAGATGAAATCTGGAAGGAAGCTTTCTGAGAAACTGCTTAGTGTTCTGTTAATTCATCTCACAGAGTTACATCTGTATTTCGTGGATCTCTTTGCTAGCCTTATTTCTGTGTAATCTGAGAACAGATATTTCGGATCCCTTTGAAGACTATAGGGCCAAAGGCAATATCCTCCGGTAACAAAGAGAAAGAAGCTATCTGAGAGACTTCTTTGTGTTCTGTGAAGTCATCTCACAGAGTTACATCTGTATTTCGTGGATCTCTTTGCTAGCCTTATTTCTGTGGAATCTGAGAACAGATATTTCGGATTCCTTTGAAGACTATAGGGCCAAAGGCAATATCCTCCGGTAACAAAGAGAAAGAAGCTTTCTGAGAGACTTCTTTGTGTTCTGTGAAGTCATCTCACAGAGTTACAGCTTTCCCCTCAAGAACCCTTTCGCTAAGACAGTTCTTGTGGAATTGGCAAAGTGATATTTGGAAGCCCATAGAGGGCTCTGGTGAAAAAGGAAATATCCTCAGTTGAAATTTCGAAAGAAGCTTTATGAGAAAATGCTTAGTGTTCTGTTAATTCATCTCACAGAGTGACATCTGTATTTCGTGGATCTCTTTCCAAGCCTTATTTCTGTGGAATCTGAGAACAGATATTTCGGATCCCTTTGAACACTATAGGGCCAAAGCAAATATCCTCCGATAACAAAGAGAAAGAAGCTTTCTGAGAAACTTCTTTGTGTTGTGTGAAATCATCTCACAGAGTTACAGCTTTCCCCTCAAGAAGCCTTTCGCTAACACAGTTCTTGTGGAATTGGCAAAGTGATATTTGGAAGCCCATAGAGGGCTATGGTGAAAAAGGAAATATCCTCAGATGAAATCTGGAAAGAAGCTTTCTGAGAAACTGCTTAGTGTTCTGTTAATTCATCTCACACAGTTACGTCTTTAATTCGAGGATCTCTTTGCTAGCCTTATTTCTGTGGAATCTGAGAACAGATATTTCGGATCCCTTTGAAGACTATAGAGCCAAAGGAAATATCCTCCGATAACAAAGAGAAAGAAGCTTTCTGAGAAACTTCTTTGTGTTCCGTGAAATCATCTCACAGAGTTACAGCTTTCCCCTCAAGAAGCCTTTCGCTAAGAGAGTTCTTGTGGAATTGGCAAAGTGATATTTGGAAGCCCATAGAGGGCTATGGTGAAAAAGGAAATATCCTCAGTTGAAATTTCGAAAGAAGCTTTCTGAGAAACTGCTTAGTGTTCTGTTAATTCATCTCACAGAGTTACATCTGTATTTCGTGGATCTCTTTGCTAGCCTTATTTCTGTGGAATCTGAGAACAGATATTTCGGATCCCTTTGAACTCTATAGGGCCAAAGGAAATATCCTCCGATAACAATGAGAAAGAAGCTTTCTGTGAAACTGCTTTGTGTTCTGTGAAATCATCTCACAGAGTTACAGCTTTCCCTTCAAGAAGCCTTTCGCTAAGACAGTTCTTGTGGAATTGGCAAAATGATATTTGGGAGCCCATAGTGGGCTATGGTGAAAAAGGAAATATCCTCAGATGGAATCTGGAAAGAAGATTTCTGAGAAACTTCTTAGTGTTCTGTTAATTCATCTCACAGAGTTACATCTATATTTCGTGCATCTCTTTGCTAGCCTTATTTCTGTGGAATCTGAGAACAGATATTTCGGATCGCTTTCAAGACTATCAGGCCAAAGGAAATATCCTCCGATAACAAAGAGAAAGAAGCTTTCTGAAAAACTTCTTTGTGTTCTGTTAAATGATCTCACAGAGTTACAGCTTTCCCCTCAAGAAGCCTTTCGCTAAGACAGTTCTTGTGGAATTGGCAAAGTGATATTTGGAAGCCCATAGAGGGCTATGTTGAAAAAGGAAATATCCTGAGATGCAATCTGGAAAGAGGCTTTCTGAGAAACTGATTAGTGTTCTGTTAATTCATCTCACAGAGTTACATCTGTATTTTGTGGATCTCTTTGCTTGCCTTATTTCTGTGGAATCTGAGAACAGATATTTCGGATCGCTTTGAAGACTATAGGGACAAAGGAAATATCCTCCGATAACAAAGAGAAAGAAGCTTTCTGAGAAACTTCTTTGTGTCTTTGAAATCATCTCACAGAGTTACAGCTTTCCCCTCAACAAGCCTTTCACTAAGACAGTTCTTGTGGAATTGGCAAAGTGATATTTGGAAGCCCATAGAGGGCTATGGTGAAAAACGAAATATCCTCAGATGAAATCTGGAAAGAAGCTTTCGGAGAAACTGCTTAGTGTTCTTTTAATTCATCTCACAGAGTTACATCTATATTTCGTGGATCTCTTTGCTAGCCTTATTCCTGTGGAATCTGGGAAGAGATCTTTCGGATCCCTTTGAACACTATAGGGCCAAAGGAAATATCCTCCGATAACAAAGAGAAAGAAGCTTTCTGAGAAACTTCTTTGTGTTGTGTGAAATCATCTCACAGAGTTACAGCTTTCCCCTCAAGAAGCCTTTCGCTAACACAGTTCTTGTGGAATTGGAAAAGTGATATTTGGAAGCCCATAGAGAGCTATGGTGAAAAAGGAAATATCCTCACATGAAATCTGGAAAGAAGCTTTCTGAGAAACTGCTTAGTGTTCTGTTAATTCATCTCACAGAGTTACATCTTTAATTCGAGGATCTCTTTGCTAGCCTTATTTCTGTGGTATCTGAGAACCGATATTTCTGATTGCTTTGAAGACTATAGGGCCAAAGGAAATATCCTCCGATAACAAAGAGAAAGAAGCTTTCTGAGAAACTTCTTTGTGTTCTGTGAAATCATCTCACAGAGTTACAGCTTTCCCCTCAAGAAGCCTTTCGCTAAGACAGTTCTTGTGGAATTGGCAATGTGATATTAGGAAGCCCATAGAGGGCTATGGTGAAAAAGGAAATATCCTCAGATGAAATCTGGAAAGAAGCTTTCTGAGAAACTGCTCAGTGTTCTTTTAATTCATCTCACAGAGTTACATCTGTATTTCGTGGACCTCTTTGCTAGCCTTATTTCTGTGGAATCTGAGAAGAGATATTTCGGATCCTTCTGAACACTATAGGACCAAAGGAAATATCCTCCTATAAAAAAGAGAAAGAAGCTTTATGAGAAACTTCTTTGTGTTCTGTGAAATCATCTCACAGAGTTACAGCTTTCCCTTCAAGAAGCCTTTCGCTAAGACAGTTCTTGTGGAATTGGCAAAGTGATATTTGGAAGCCCACAGAGGGCTATGGTGAAAAAGGAAATATCCTCAGATGAAATCTGGAAAGAAGCTTTCTGAGAAACTGCTTAGTGTTCTGTTAATTCATCTCACAGAGTTACATCTGTATTTCGTGGATCTCTTTGCTAGCCTTATTCCTGTGGAATCTGGGAAGAGATCTTTCGGATCCCTTTGAACACTATCGGGCCAAAGGAAATATCCTCCGATAACAAAGAGAAAGAAGCTTTCTGAGAAACTTCTTTGTGTTGTGTGAAATCATCTCACAGAGTTACAGCTTTCCCCTCAAGAAGCCTTTCGCTAAGACAGTTCTTGTGGAATTGGCAAAGTGATATTTGGAAGCGCATAGAGGGCTATGGTTAAAAAGGATATATCCTCAGATGAAATCTGGAAAGAAGCTTTCTGAGAAACTGCTTAGTGTTCTGTTAATTCATCTCACAGAGTTACATCTGTATTTCGTGGATCTCTTTGATAGCCTTATTTCTGTGGAATCTGAGAACAGATATTTCGGATCCCTTTGAAGACTATAGAGCCAAAGGAAATATCCTCCGATAACAAAGAGAAAGAAACTTTCTGAGAAACTTCTTTGTGTTCTGTGAAATCATCTCACAGAGTTACAGCTTTCCCCTCAAGAAGCCTTTCGCTAAGACAGTTCTTGTGGAATTGGCAAAGTGATATTAGGAAGCCCATAGAGGGCTATGGTGAAAAAGGAAATATCCTCAGTTGAAATTTCGAAAGAAGCTTTCTGAGAAACTGCTTAGTGTTCTGTTAATTCATCACACAGAGTTACATCTGTATTTTGTGGATCTCTTTGCTTGCCTTATTTCTGTGGAATCTGAGAACAGATATTTCGGATCCCTTTGAAGACTATAGGGCCAAACGAAAAATCCTCCGATAACAAAGAGAAAGAAGCTTTCTGAGAAACTTCTTTGTGTCTTTGAAATCATCTCACAGAGTTACAGCTTTCCCCTCAAGAAGCCTTTCACTAAGACAGTTCTTGTGGAATTGGCAAAGTGATATTTGGAAGCCCATAGAGGGCTATGGTGAAAAACGAAATATCCTCAGATGAAATCTGGAAAGAAGCTTTCTGAGAAACTGCTCAGTGTTCTTTTCATTCATCTCACAGAGTTACATCTGTATATCGTGGATCTCTTTGCTAGCCTTATTTCTGTGGAATCTGAGAACAGATATTTCGGATCCCTTTGAACACTATAGGGCCAAAGGAAATATCCTCCGATAACAATGAGAAAGAAGTTTTCTGTGAAACTCCTTTGTTTTCTGTGAAATCATCTCACAGAGTTACAGCTTTCCCCTCAAGAAGCCTTTCCCTAAGACAGTTCTTGTGGAATTGGCAAAGTGATATTTGGAAGCCCATAGAGGGCTACGGTGAAAAAGGAAATATCCTCAGATGAAATCTGGAAGGAAGCTTTCTGAGAAACTGCTTAGTGTTCTGTTAATTCATCTCACAGAGTTACATCTGTATTTCGTGGATCTCTTTGCTAGCCTTATTTCTGTGGAATCTGAGAACAGATATTTCGGATCCCTTTGAAGACTATAGGGCCAAAGGCAATATCCTCCGGTAACAAAGAGAAAGAAGCTTTCTGAGAGACTTCTTTGTGTTCTGTGAAATCATCTCACAGAGTTACAGCTTTCCCCTCAAGAACCCTTTCGCTAAGACAGTTCTTGTGGAATTGGCAAAGTGATATTTGGAAGCCCATAGAGGGCTCTGGTGAAAAAGGAAATATCCTCAGTTGAAATTTCGAAAGAAGCTTTATGAGAAAATGCTTAGTGTTCTGTTAATTCATCTCACAGAGTGACATCTGTATTTCGTGGATCTCTTTCCAAGCCTTATTTCTGTGGAATCTGAGAACAGATATTTCGGTTCCCTTTGAACACTATAGGGCCAAAGCAAATATCCTCCGATAACAAAAAGAAAGAAGCTTTCTGTGAAACTGCTTTGTGTTCTGTGAAATCATCTCACAGAGTTACAGCTTTTCCCTCAAGAAGCCTTTCGCTAAGACAGTTCTTGTGGAATTGGCAAAGTGATATTTGGAAGCCCATAGAGGGCTATGGTGAAAAAGGAAATATCCTCAGAAGAAATCTGGAAAGAAGCTTTCTGAGAAACTGCTTAGTGTTCTGTTAATTCATCTCACAGAGTTACATCTGTATTTCGTGGATCTCTTTTCTAGTCTTATTTCTGTGGAATCTTGGAAGAGATCTTTCGGATCCCTTTGAACAGTATTGGGCCAAAGGAAATATGCTCCGATAACAAAGAGAAAGAAGCTTTCTGAGAAACTTCTTTGTGTTGTGTGAAATCATCTCACAGAGTTACAGCTTTCCCCTCAAGAAGCCTTTCGCTAACACAGTTCTTGTGGAATTGGAAAAGTGATATTTGGAAGCCCATAGAGGGCTATGGTGAAAAAGGAAATATCCTCACATGAAATCTGGAAAGAAGCTTTCTGAGAAACTGCTTAGTGTTCTGTTAATTCATCTCACAGAGTTACATCTGTATTTCGTGGATCTCTTTCCTAGCCTTATTTCTGTGGAATCTGAGAACAGATATTTCGGATCCCTTTGAACACTATCGGGCCAAAGGAAATATCCTCCGATAACAAAGAGAAAGAAGCTTTCTGAGAAACTTCTTTGTGTTCTGTGAAATCATCTCACAGAGTTACAGCTTTCCCCTCAAGAAGCCTTTCGCTAAGACAGTTCTTGTGGAATTGGCAATGTGATATTGGGAAGCCCATAGAGGGCTATGGTGAAAAAGGAAATATCCTCAGATGAAATCTGGAAAGAAGCTTTCTGAGAAACTGCTCAGTGTTCTTTTAATTCATCTCACAGAGTTACATCTGTATTTCGTGGATCTCTTTGCTAGCCTTATTTCTGTGGAATCTGAGAAGAGATATTTCGGATCCCTCTGAACACTATAGGGCCAAAGGAAATATCCTCCGATAACAATGAGAAAGAAACTTTCGGTGAAACTCCTTTGTGTTCTGTGAAATCATCTCACAGAGTTACAACTTTCCCCTCAAGAAGCCTTTCGCTAAGACAGTTCTTGTGGAATTGACAAAGTGATATTTGGAAGCCCATAGAGGGCTATGGTGAAAAAGGAAATATCCTCAGTTGAAATTTCGAAAGAAGATTTCTGAGAGACTGCTTAGTGTTCTGTTAATTCATGTCACAGAGTTACATCTGTATTTCGTGGATCTCTTTCCTAGCCTTATTTCTGTGGAATCTGAGAACAGATATTTCGTATCCCTTTGAACACTATCGGGCCAAAGGAAATATCCTCCGATAACAAAGAGAAAGAAGCTTTCTGAGAAACTTCTTTGTGTTCTGTGAAATCATCTCACAGAGTTACAGCTTTCCCCTCAAGAAGCCTTTCGCTAAGACAGTTCTTGTGGAATTGGCAAAGTGATATTTGGAAGCCCATAGAGGGCTATAGTTAAAAAGGAAATATCCTCAGATGAAATCTGGAAAGAAGCTTTCTGAGAAACTGCTTAGTGTTCTGTTAATTCATCTCACAGAGTTACATCTGTATTTCGTGGATCTCTTTGATAGCCTTATTTCTGTGGAATCTGAGAACAGATATTTCGGATCCCTTTGAAGACTATAGAGCCAAAGGAAATATCCTCCGATAACAAAGAGAAAGAAGCTTTCTGAGAAACTTCTTTGTGTTCTGTGAAATCATCTCACAGAGTTACAGCTTTCTCCTCAAGAAGCCTTTCGCTAAGACAGTTCTTGTGGAATTGGCAAAGTGATATTAGGAAGCCCATAGAGGGCTATGGTGAAAAAGGAAATATCCTCAGTTGAAATTTCGAAAGAAGCTTTCTGAGAAACTGCTTAGTGTTCTGTTAATTCATCTCACAGAGTTACATCTGTATTTTGTGGATCTCTTTGCTTGCCTTATTTCTGTGGAATCTGAGAACAGATATTTCGGATCCCTTTGAAGACTATAGGGCCAAAGGAAAAATCCTCCGATAACAATGAGAAAGAAGCTTTCTGAGAAACTTCTTTGTGTCTTTGAAATCATCTCACAGAGTTACAGCTTTCCCCTCAAGAAGCCTTTCACTAAGACAGTTCTTGTGGAATTGGCAAAGTGATATTTGGAAGCCCATAGAGGGCTATGTTGAAAAACGAAATATCCTCAGATGAAATCTGGAAAGAAGCTTTCTGAGAAACTGCTCAGTGTTCTTTTCATTCATCTCACAGAGTTACATCTGTATTTCGTGGATCTCTTTGCTAGCCTTATTTCTGTGGAATCTGAGAACAGATATTTCGGATCCCTTTGAACACTATAGGGCCAAAGGAAATATCCTCCGATAACAATGAGAAAGAAGTTTTCTGTGAAACTCCTTTGTTTTCTGTGAAATCATCTCACAGAGTTACAGCTTTCCCCTCAAGAAGCCTTTCCCTAAGACAGTTCTTGTGGAATTGGCAAAGTGATATTTGGAAGCCCATAGAGGGCTACGGTGAAAAAGGAAATATCCTCAGATGAAATCTGGAAGGAAGCTTTCTGAGAAACTGCTTAGTGTTCTGTTAATTCATCTCACAGAGTTACATCTGTATTTCGTGGATCTCTTTGCTAGCCTTATTTCTGTGTAATCTGAGAACAGATATTTCGGATCCCTTTGAAGACTATAGGGCCAAAGGCAATATCCTCCGGTAACAAAGAGAAAGAAGCTTTCTGAGAGACTTCTTTGTGTTCTGTGAAATCATCTCACAGAGTTACAGCTTTCCCCTCAAGAACCCTTTCGCTAAGACAGTTCTTGTGGAATTGGCAAAGTGATATTTGGAAGCCCATAGAGGGCTCTGGCGAAAAAGGAAATATCCTCAGTTGAAATTTCGAAAGAAGCTTTATGAGAAAATGCTTAGTGTTCTGTTAATTCATCTCACAGAGTGACATCTGTATTTCGTGGATCTCTTTCCAAGCCTTATTTCTGTGGAATCTGAGAACAGATATTTCGGATCCCTTTGAACACTATAGGGCCAAAGCAAATATCCTCCGATAACAAAGAGAAAGAAGCTTTCTGTGAAACTGCTTTGTGTTCTGTGAAATCATCTCACAGAGTTACAGCTTTTCCCTCAAGAAGCCTTTCGCTAAGACAGTTCTTGTGGAATTGGCAAAGTGATATTTGGAAGCCCATAGAGGGCTATGGTGAAAAAGGAAATATCCTCAGAAGAAATCTGGAAAGAAGCTTTCTGAGAAACTGCTTAGTGTTCTGTTAATTCATCTCACAGAGTTACATCTGTATTTCGTGGATCTCTTTGCTAGTCTTATTTCTGTGGAATCTTGGAAGAGATCTTTCGGATCCCTTTGAACAGTATTGGGCCAAAGGAAATATGCTCCGATAACAAAGAGAAAGAAGCTTTCTGAGAAACTTCTTTGTGTTGTGTGAAATCATCTCACAGAGTTACAGCTTTCCCCTCAAGAAGCCTTTCGCTAACACAGTTCTTGTGGAATTGGAAAAGTGATATTTGGAAGCCCATAGAGGGCTATGGTGAAAAAGGAAATATCCTCACATGAAATCTGGAAAGAAGCTTTCTGAGAAACTGCTTAGTGTTCTGTTAATTCATCTCACAGAGTTACATCTGTATTTCGTGGATCTCTTTCCTAGCCTTATTTCTGTGGAATCTGAGAACAGATATTTCGGATCCCTTTGAACACTATCGGGCCAAAGGAAATATCCTCCGATAACAAAGAGAAAGAAGCTTTCTGAGAAACTTCTTCGTGTTCTGTGAAATCATCTCACAGAGTGAAAGCTTTCCCCTCAAGAAGCCTTTCGCTAAGACAGTTCTTGTGGAATTGGCAAAATGATATTTGGAAGCCCATAGAGGGCTATGTTGAAAAAGGAAATATCCTCAGATGAAATCTGGAAAGAGGCTTTCTGAGAAACTGCTTAGTGTTCTGTTAATTCATCTCACAGAGTTACATCTGTATTTCGTGGATCTCTTTGCTAGCCTTTTTTCTGTGGAATCTGAGAACAGATATTTCGGATCCCTTTGAACACTATAGGGCCAAAGGAAATATCCTCCGATAACAATGAGAAAGAAGCTTTCTGTGAAACTCCTTTGTGTTCCGTGAAATCATCTCACAGAGTGCAGCTTTCCCCTCAAGAAGCCTTTCGCTAAGACAGTTCTTGTGAAATTGGCAAAGTGATATTTGGAATCCCTTAGAGGGCTATGCTGAAAAAGGAAATATCCTCAGATGAAATCTGGAAAGAAGCTTTCTGAGAAACTGCTCACTGTTCTTTTAATTCATCTCACAGAGTTACATCTGTATTTCGTGGATCTCTTTGCTAGCCTTATTTCTGTGGAATCTGAGAACAGATATTTCGGATCCCTCTGAAGACTATAGGGCCAAAGGAAATTTCCTCCGATAACAAAGAGAAAGAAGCTTTCTGAGAAACTTCTTTGTGTTCTGTGAAATCATCTCACAGAGTTACAGCTTTCCCTTCAAGAAGCCTTTCGCTAAGACAGTTCTTGTGGAATTGGCAAAGTGATATTTGGAAGCCCCCAGAGGGCTATCGTGAAAAAGGAAATATCCTCAGATGAAATCTGGAAAGAAGCTTTCTGAGAAACTGCTTAGTGTTCTGTTAATTCATCTCACAGAGTTACATCTGTATTTCGTGAATCTCTTTGCTAGCCTTATTTCTGTGGAATCTGGGAAGAGATCTTTCGGATCCCTTTGAACACTATAGGGCCAAAGGAAATATCCTCCGATAAAAAAGAGAAAGAAGATTTCTGAGAAACTTCTTTGTGTTCTGTGAAATCATCTCACAGAGTTACAGCTTTCCCCTCAAGAAGCCTTTCGCTAACACAGTTCTTGTGGAATTGGCAAAGTGATATTTGGAAGCCCACAGAGGGCTATGGTGAAAAAGGAAATATCCTCAGATGAAATCTGGAAAGAAGCTTTCTGAGAAACTGCTTAGTGTTCTGTTAATTCATCTCACAGAGTTACATCTTTATTTCGAGGATCTCTTTCCTAGCCTTATTTCTGTGGAATCTGAGAACAGATATTTCGGATAGCTTTGAAGACTATAGGGCCAAAGGAAATATCCTGCGATAACCAAGAGAAAGAAGCTTTCTGAGAAACTTCTTTGTGTTCTGTGAAATCATCTCACAGAGTTACAGCTCTCCCCTCAAGAAGCCTTTCGCTAAGACAGTTCTTGTGGAATTGGCAAAGTGATATATGGAAGCCCATAGAGGGCTATGGTGAAAAAGGAAATATCCTCAGTTGAAATTTCGAAAGAAGCTTTCTGAGAAACTGCTTAGTGTTGTGTTAATTCGTCTTACAGAGTTACATCTGTATTTCGTGGATCTCTTTCCTAGCCTTATTTCTGTGGAATCTGAGAACAAATAATTCGGATCCCTTTGAAGACTATAGGGCCAAAGGAAATATCCTCCGATAACAAAGAGAAAGAAGCCTTCTGAGAGACTTCTTTGTGTTCTCTGAAATCATCTCACATAGTTACAGCCTTCCCCTCAAGAAGCCTTTCGATAAGAGAGTTCTTGTGGAATTGGCAAAGTGATATTTGGAAGCCCATAGAGGGCTATGTTGAAAAAGGAAATATCCTCAGTTGAAATTTCGAAAGAAGCTTTCTGAGAAACTGCTTAGTGTTGTGTTAATTGATCTCACAGAGTTACATCTGTATTTCGTGGATCTCTTTGCTAGCCTTATTTCTGTGGAATCTGAGAACAGATATTTCGGATCCCTTTAAAGACTATAGGGCCAAAGGAAATATCCTCCGATAACAAAGAGAAAGAAGCTTTCCGAGAAACTTCTTTGTGTTCTGTGAAATCATCACACAGAGTTACAGCTTTCCCCTCAGGAAGCCTTTCGCTAAGACAGTTCTTGTGGAATTGGCAAAGTGATATTTGGAAGCCCATACAGGGCTATGGTGAAAAAGGAAATATCCTCCGATATCAAAGAGAAAGAAGCTTTCTGAGAAACTGCTTAGTGTTCTGTTAATTCATCTCACAGAGTTATATCTTTATTTCGAGGATCTCTTTCCTAGCCTTTTTTCTGTGGAATCTGAGAACAGATATTTCGGATCCCTTTGAAGAATATAGGGCCAAAGGAAATATCCTCCGATAACAAAGAGAAAGAAGCTTTCTGAGAAACTTCTTTGTGTTCTGTGAAATCATCTCACAGAGTTACAGCTTTCCCCTCAAGAAGCCTTTCGCTAACACAGTTCTTGTGGAATTGGCAAAGTGATATATGGAAGCCCATAGAGGGCTATGGTGAAAGAGGAAATATCCTCAAATGAAATCTGGAAAGAAGCTTTCTGAGAAACTGCTTAGTGTTCTGTTAATTCATCTCACAGAGTTACATCTGTATTTCGTGGATCTCTTTGCTAGCCTTATTTCTGTGGAATCTGAGAACAGATATTTCGGATCCCTTTGAACACTAAAGGGCCAAAGGAAATATCCTCCGAAAACAAAGAGAAAGAAGCTTTCTGTGAAACTGCTTTGTGTTCAGTGAAGTCATCACACGGAGTTACAGCGTTCCCCTCAAGAAGCCTTTCGCTAAGACAGTTCTTGTGGAAATGGCAAAGTGATATTTGGAAGCCCATAGAGGGCTATGGTGAAAAAGGAAATGTCCTCAGTTGAAATTCCGAAAGAAGCTTTCTGAGAAACTGCTTTCTGTTCTGTGAAATCATCTCACAGAGTTACAGCTTTCCCCTCAAGAAGCCTTTCGCTAACACAGTTCTTGTGAAATTGGCAAAGTGATATTTGGAAGCCTACAGAGGGCTATGGTGAAAAAGGAAATATCCCCAGATGAAATCTGGAAAGAAGCTTTCTGAGAAATGCTTAGTGTACTGTTAATTCATCTCACACAGTTACATCTGTATTTCGAGGATCTCTTTGCTAGCCTTATTTCTGTGGTTTCTGAGAACAGATATTTCGCATCGCTTTGAAGACTATAAGGCCAAAGGAAATATCCTCCGATAACAAAGAGACAGAAGCTTTCAGAAGAACTTCTTTGTGTTCTGTGAAATCATCTCACAGAGTTACAGCTTTCCCCTCCAGAAGCCTTTCGCTAACACAGTTCTTGTGGAATTGGCAAAGTGATATTTGGAAGCCCACAGAGGGCTATCGTGAAAAAGGAAATATCCTCAGATGAAATCTGGAAAGAAGCTTTCTGAGAAACTGCTTAGTTTTCTGTTAATTCATCTCACAGAGTTATATCTTTATTTCGAGGATCTCTTTCCTAGCCTTTTTTCTGTGGAATCTGAGAACAGATATTTCGGATCTCTTTGAAGACTATAGGGCCAAAGGAAATATCCTCCGATAACAAAGAGAAAGAAGCCTTCTGAGAGACTTCTTTGTGTTCTCTGAAATCATCTCACATAGTTACAGCCATCCCCTCAGGAAGCCTTTCGCTAAGACAGTTCTTGTGGAATTGGCAAAGTGATATTTGGAAGCCCATAGAGGGCTATGGTGAAAAAGGAAATATCCTCAGTTGAAATTTAGAAAGAAGCTTTCTGAGAAACTGCTTAGTGTTGTGTTAATTGATCTCAGAGAGTTACATCTGTATTTCGTGGATCTCTTTGCTAGCCTTATTTCTGTGGAATCTGAGAACAGATATTTCGGATCCCTTTGAACAATATTGGGCCAAAGGAAATATCCTCCGATAACAAAGAGAAAGAAGCTTTCTGAGAAACTTCTTTGTGTTCTGTGAAATCATCTCACAGAGTTACAGCTTTCCCCTCAAGAAGCCTTTCGCTAAGAGACTTCTTGTGGAATTGGCAAAGTGATATTTGGATGCCCATAGTGGGCTATGGTGAAAAAGGAAATATCCTCCGATATCAAAGAGAAAGAAGCTTTCTGAGAAATAGCTTAGTGTTCTGTTAATTCATCTCACAGAGTTACATCTGTATTTCGTGGATCTATTTGCTAGCCTTATTTCTGTGGAATCTGAGAACAGATATTTCGGATCCCTTTGAACACTATCGGGCCAAAGGAAATATCCTCCGATAACAAAGAGAAAGAAGCATTCTGTGAAACTGCTTTGTGTTCTGTGTAATTATCTCACAGAGTTGTAGCTTTTCCCTCAAGAAGCCTTTCGCTAAGACAGTTCTTGTGGAATTGGCAAACTGATATTTGGTAACCCATAGAGGGCTATGGTGAAAAAGGAAATATCCTCAGATGGAATCTGGAAAGAAGCTTTCTGAGAAACTGCTTAGTGTTCTGTTAATTCATCTCACAGAGTTACATCTGTATTTCGTGGATCTCTTTGCTAGCCATATTTCGGTGGAATCTGAGAACAGATATTTCGGATCGCTTTGAAGACTATCGGGCGAAAGGAAATATCCTCCGATAACAAAGAGAAAGAAGCTTTCTGAGAAACTTCTTTGTGTTCCGTGAAATCATCTCACAGAGTGACAGCTTTCCCCTCAAGAAGCCTTTCTCTAAGACAGTTCTTGTGGAATTGGCAAAGTGATATTTGGAATCCCATAGAGGGCTATGCTGAAAAAGTAAATATCCTCAGATGAAATCTGGAAAGAAGATTTCTGAGAAACTGCTCACTGTTCCTTTAATTCATCTCACAGAGTTACATGTGTATTTCGTGGATCATTTTGCTAGCCTTATTTCTGTGGAATCTGAGAACAGATATTTCGGATCCCTTTGAAGACTATAGGGCCAAAGGAAATATCCTCCGATAACAAAGAGAAAGAAGCTTTCTGAGAAACTTCTTTGTGTTCTGTGAAATCATCTCACGGAGTTACAGCTTCTCCCTCAAGAAGCCTTTCGCTAAGACAGTTCTTGTGGAATTGGCAAAGTGATATTTGGAAGCCCATAGAGGGCTATGGTGAAAAAGGAAATGTCCTCAGTTGAAATTTCGAAAGAAGCTTTCTGAGAAACTGCTTTGTGTTCTGTGAAATCATCTCACAGAGTTACAGCTTTCCCCTCAAGAAGCCTTTCGCTAACACAGTTCTTGTGGAATTGGCAAAGTGATATTTGGAAGCGCCCAGAGGGCTATCGTGAAAAAGGAAATATCCTCAGATGAAATCTGGAAAGAAGCTTTCTGAGAAACTGCTTAGTGTTCTGTTAATTCATCTCACAGAGTCATATCTTTATTTCGAGGATCTCTTTCCTAGCCTTTTTTCTGTGGAATCTGAGGACAGATATTTCGGATCCCTTTGAAGACTATAGGGCCAAAGGAAATATCCTCCGATAACAAAGAGAAAGAAGCTTTCTGAGAAACTTCTTTGTGTTCTGTGAAATCATCTCACAGAGTTACAGATTTCCCCTCAAGAAGCCTTTCGCTAAGACAGTTCTTGTGGAATTGGCAAAGTGATGTTTTGAAGCCCATAGAGGGCTATGGTGAAAAAGGAAATATCCTCAGATGAAATCTGGAAAGAAGCTATCTGAGAAACTGCTTAGTGTTCTGTTAATTCATCTCACAGAGTTACATCTGTATTTCGTGGATCTCTTTGCTAGCCTTATTTCTGTGGAATCTGAGAACAGATATTTCGGATCCCTTTGAAGACTATAGGGCCAAAGGAAATATCCTCCGATAACAAAGAGAAAGAAGCTTTCTGAGAAACTTCTTTGTGTTCTGTGAAATCATCTCACAGAGTTACAGCTTTCGCCTCAAGAAGCCTTTTGCTAAGACAGTTCTTGTGGAATTTGCAAAGTGATGTTTGGAAGCCCATAGAGGGCTATGGTGAAAAAGGAAATATCCTCAGATGAAATCTGGAAAGAAGCTTTCTGAGAAACTGCTTAGTATTCTGTTAATTCAACTCACCGAGTTACATCTTTAATTCGAGGATCTCTTTGCTAGCCTTATTTCTGTGGAACCTGCGAACCGATATTTCGGATCGCTTTGAACACTATAGGGCCAAAGGAAATATCCTCAGATAACAAAGAGATAGAAGCTTTCTGAGAAACTTCTTTGTGTTCTGTGAAATCATCTCACAGAGTTACAGCTTTCCCCTCAAGAAGCCTTTCGCTAAGACAGTTCTTGTGGAATTGGCAAAGTGATATTAGGAAGCCCATAGAGGGCTATGGTGAAAAAGGAAATATCCTCAGATGAAATCTGGAAAGAAGCTTTCTGAGAAACTGCTCAGTGTTCTCTTAATTCATCTCACAGAGTTACATCTGTATTTCGTGGATCTCTTTGCTAGCCTTATTTCTGTGGAATCTGAGAAGAGATATTTCGGATCCCTTTGAACACTATAGAGCCAAAAGAAATATCCTCCGATAACAATGAGAAAGAAGCTTTCTGTGAAACTCCTTTGTGTTCTGGGAAATCATCTCACAGAGTTACAGCTTTCCCCTCAAGAAGCCTTTCCCTAAACCAGTTCTTGTGGAATTGGAAAAGTGATATTTGGAAGCCCATAGAGGGCTACGGTGAAAAAGGAAATATCCTCAGATGAAATCTGGAAAGAAGCTTTTTGAGAAACTGCTTAGTGTTCTGTTAATTCATCTCACAGAGTTACATCTGTATTTCGTGGATCACTTTGCTAGCCTTATTTCTGTGGAATCTGAGAACAGATATTTCGGATCCCTTTGAACACTAAAGGGCCAAAGGAAATATCCTCTGATAACAAAGAGAAAGAAGCTTTCTGTGAAACTGCTTTGTGTTCAGTGAAATCATCTCACGGAGTTACAGCTTTTCCCTCAAGAAGCCTTTCGCTAAGACAGTTCTTGTGGAATTGGCAAAGTGATATTTGGAAGCCCATAGAGGGCTATGGTGAAAAAGGAAATGTCCTCAGTTGAAATTTCGAAAGAAGCTTTCTGAGAAACTGCTTTGTGTTCTGTGAAATCATCTCACAGAGTTACAGCTTTCCCCTCAAGAAGCCTTTCGCTAACACAGTTCTTGTGGAATTGGCAAAGTGATATTTGGAAGCCCCCAGAGGGCTATCGTGAAAAAGGAAATATCCTCAGATGAAATCTGGAAAGAAGCTTTCTGAGAAACTGCTTAGTGTTCTGTTAATTCATCTCACAGAGTCATATCTTTATTTCGAGGATCTCTATCCTAGCCTTTTTTCTGTGGAATCTGAGAACAGATATTTCGGATCCCTTTGAAGACTATAGGGCCAAAGGAAATATCCTCCGATAACAAAGAGAAAGAAGCTTTCTGAGAAACTTCTTTGTGTTCTGTGAAATCATCTCACAGAGTTACAGATTTCCCCTCAAGAAGCCTTTCGCTAAGACAGTTCTTGTGGAATTTGCAAAGTGATATTTGGAAGCCCATAGAGGGCTATGCTGCAAAAGGAAATATCCTCAGATGAAATCTGGAAAGAAGCTTTCTGAGAAACTGCTTAGTGTTCTGTTAATTCATCTCACAGAGTTACATCTGTATTTCGTGGATCTCTTTGCTAGCCTTATTTCTGTGGAATCTGAGAACAGATATTTCGGATCCTTTTGAAGACTATAGGGCCAAAGGAAATATCCTCCGATAACAAAGAGAAAGAAGCTTTCTGAGAAACTTCTTTGTGTTCTGTGAAATCATCTCACAGAGTTACAGCTTTCGCCTCAAGAAGCCTTTCGCTAAGACAGTTCTTGTGGAATTGGCAAAGTGATGTTTGGAAGCCCAAAGAGGGCTATGGTGAAAAAGGAAATATCCTCAGATGAAATCTGGAAAGAAGCTTTCTGAGAAACTCCTTAGGGTTCTGTTAATTCATCTCACAGAGTTACATCTGTATTTCGTGGATCTCCTTGCTAGCCTTATTTCTGAGGAATCTGGGAAGAGATATTTCGGATCCCTTTGAACACTATAGGGCCAAAGGAAATATCCTCCGATAACAAAGAGAAAGAAGCTTTCTGAGAAACTTCTTTGTGTTCTGTGAAATCATCTCACATAGTTACAGCTTTCCCCTCAAGAAGCCTTTCGCTAAGACAGTTCTTGTGGAATTGGCAAAGTGATATTAGGAAGCCCATAGAGGGCTATGGTGAAAAAGGAAATATCCTCAGATGAAATCTGGACAGAAGCTTTCTGAGAAACTGCTTCGTGTTCTGTTAATTCATCTCACACAGTTACATCTGTATTTCGAGGATCTCTTTGCTAGCCTTATTTCTGTAGAATCTGAGAACAGATATTTCTGATCGCTTTGAAGACTATACGGCCAAAGGAAATATCCTTCGATAACAAAGAGAAAGAAGCTTTCTGAGAAACTTCTTTGTGTTCTGTGAAATCGTCTCACAGAGTTTCAGCTCTCCCTTCAAGAAGCCTTTCGCTAAGACAGTTCTTGTGGAATTGGCAAAGTGATATTTGGAAGCCCATAGAGGGCTATGGTGAAAAAGGAAATATCCTCAGATGAAATCTGGAAAGAAACTTTCTGAGAAACTGAATTAGTGTTCTGTTAATTCATCTCACAGAGTTACATCTGTATTTCGAGGATCTCTTTGCTAGCCTTATTTCTGTGGAATCTGAGAACAGATATTTCGGATCACTTTGAAGTCTACAGGGCCAAAGGAAATATCCTCCGATAACAAAGGGAAAGAAGATTTCTGAGAAACTTCTTTGTGTTCTGTGAAATCATCTCACAGAGTTACAGCTTTCCCCTCAAGAAGCCTTTCGGTAACACAGTTCTTGTGGAATTGGCAAAGTGATATTTGGAAGCCCACAGAGGGCTATGGTGAAAAAGGAAATATCCTCAGATGAAATCTGGAAAGAAGCTTTCTGAGAAACTGCTTAGTGTTCTGTTAATTCATCTCACAGAGTTACATCTTTATTTCGAGGATCTCTTTCCTAGCCTTTTTTCTGTGGAATCTGAGAACAGATATTTCGGATAGCTTTGAAGACTATAGGGCCAAAGGAAATATCCGGCGATAACCAAGAGAAAGAAGCTTTCTGAGAAACTTCTTTGTGTTCTGTGAAATCATCTCACAGAGTTACAGCTCTCCCCTCAAGAAGCCTTTCGATAAGACAGTTCTTGTGGAATTGGCAAAGTGATATTTGGAAGCCCATAGAGGGCTATGGTGAAAAAGGAAATATCCTCCGATATCAAAGAGAAAGAAGCTTTCTGAGAAACTGCTTAGTGTTCTGTTAATTCATCTCACAGAGTTACATCTGTATTTCGTGGATCTCTTTGCTAGCCTTATTTCTGTGGAATCTGAGAACAGATATTTCGGATCCCTTTGAACACTATAGGGCCAAAGGAACTATCCTCCGATAACAAAGAGAAAGAAGCTTTCTGTGAAACTGCTTTGTGTTCTGTGAAATCATCTCACAGAGTTACAGCTTTCCCTTCAAGAAGCCTTTCGCTAAGACAGTTCTTATAGAATTGGCAAAGTGATATTTGGAAGCCCATAGAGAGCTATGGTGAAAAAGGAAATATCCTCAGATGAAATCTGGAAAGAAGCTTTCTGAGAAACTGCTTAGTGTTCTGTTAATTCATCTCACAGAGTTACATCTGTATTTCGTGGATCTCTTTGCTAGCCTTATTTCTGTGGAATCTGAGAACTGATATTTCGGATCCCTTTGAAGACTATAGGGCGAAAGGAAATATCCTCCGATAACAAAGAGAAAGAAGCTTTCTGAGAAACTTCTTTGTGTTCTGTGAAATCATCTCACAGAGTTACAGCTTTCCCCTCAAGAAGCCTTTCGTTAAGACAGTTCTTGTGGAATTGGCAAAGTGATATTTGGAAGCCCATAGAGGGCTATGGTGAAAAAGGATATATCCTCAGATGAAATCTGGAAAGAAGCTTTCTGAGAAACTGCTTAGTGTTCTGTTAATTCATCTCACAGAGTTACATCTGTATTTCGTGGATCTCTTTGCTAGCCTTATTTCTGTGGAATCTGAGAACAGAGATTTCGGATCCCTTTGAAGACTATAGGGCCAAAGGAAATATCCTCCGATAACAAAGAGAAAGAAGCTTTCGGAGAAACTTCTTTGTGTTCTGTGAAATCATCTCACAGAGTTACAGCTTTCCCCTCAAGAAGCCTTTCGCTAAGACAGTTCCTGTGGAATTCGCAAAGTGATATTTGGAAGCCTACAGAGGGCTATGGTGAAAAAGGAAATATCCTCAGATGAAATCTGGAAAGAAGCTTTCTGAGAAACTGCTCAGTGTTCTTTTAATTCATCTCACAGAGTTACATCTGTATTTCTTGGATCTCTTTGCTAGCCTTATTTCTGTGGAATCTGAGAACAGATAATTCGGATCCCTTTGAAGACTATAGGGCCAAAGGAAATATCCTCCGATAACAAAGAGAAAGAAGCCTTCTGAGAGACTTCTTTGTGTTCTGTGAAATCATCTCACATAGTTACAGCCTTCCCCTCAAGAAGCCTTTCGCTAAGACAGTTCTTGTGGAATTGGCAAAGTGATATTTGGAAGCCCATAGAGGGCTATGGTGAAAAAGGAAATATCCTCAGATGAAATCTGGAAAGAAGCTTTCTGAGAAACTGCTCAGTGTTCTTTTAATTCATCTCACAGAGTTACATCTGTATTTCGTGGATCTCTTTGCTAGCCTTATTTCTGTGGAATCTGAGAACAGATATTTCGGATCCCTTTGAAGACTATAGTGCCAAAGGAAATATCCTCCAATAACAAAGAGAAAGAAGCTTTCTGTGAAACTGCTTTGTGTTCTGTGAAATCATCTCACAGAGTTACAGCTTTCCCCTCAAGAAGCCTTTCCCTAAGACAGTTCTTGTGGAATTGGCAAAGTGATATTTGGAAGCCCACAGAGGGCTATGGTGAAAAAGGAAATACCCTCCGATAACATAGAGAAAGAAGCTTTCTGAGAAACTGCTTAGTGTTGTGTTAATTCATCTCACAGAGTTACATCTGTATTTCGTGGATCTCTTTCCCAGCCTTATTTCTGTGGAATCTGAGAAGAGATATTTCGGATCCCTTTGAACACCATAGGGCCAAAGGAAATATCCTCCAATAACAAAGAGAAAGAAGCTTTCTGTGAAACTGCTTTGTGTTCTGTGAAATCATCTCACAGAGTTACAGCTTTCCCCTCAAGAAGCCTTTCCCTAAGACAGTTCTTGTGGAATTGGCAAAGTGATATTTGGAAGCCCATAGAGGGCTATGGTGATAAACGAAATATCCTCAGATGAAATCTGGAAAGAAGCTTTCTGAGAAACTGCTTAGTGTTCTGTTAATTGATCTCACAGAGTTACATCTGTATTTCGAGGATCTCTTTGCTAGCCTTATTTCTGTGGAATCTGAGAACAGATATTTCGGATCCCTTTGAAGACTATAGGGCCAAAGGAAATATCCTCCGATAACAAAGAGAAAGAAGCTTTCTGATCGACTTCTTTGTGTTCTGTGAAATCATCTCACAAAGTTACAGCTTTCCCCTCAAGAAGCCTTTCGCTAAGACAGTTCTTGTGGAATTGGCAAAGTGATATTTGGAAGCCCACTGAGGGCTATGGTTAAAAAAGTAAATATCCTCAGATGAAATCTGGAAAGAAGCTTTCTGAGAAACTGCTCAGTGTTCTTTTAATTAATCTCACAGAGTTACATCTGTATTTCGTGAATCTCTTTGCTGGCCTTATTTCTGTGGAATGTGAGAACTGATATTTCGGATCCCTTTGAAGACTATAGGGCCAAAGGAAATATCCTCCGATAACAAAGAGAAAGAAGCTTTCTGAGAAACTTCTTTGTGTTCTGTGAAATCATCTCACAGAGTTACAGCTTTCCCCTCAAGAAGCCTTTCGTTAAGACAGTTCTTGTGGAATTGGCAAAGTGATATTTGGAAGCCCATAGACGGCTATCGTGAAAAAGGAAATATCCTCCGATAACAAAGAGAAAGAAGCTTTCTGAGAAACTGCTTAGTGTTCTGTTAATTCATCTCACAGAGTTACATCTGTATTTCGTGGATCTCTTTGCTAGCTTTATTTCTGTGGAATCTCAGAACAGATATTTCGGATCCCTTTGAACACTATAGGGCCAAAGGAAATATGCTCTGATAACAAAGAGAAAGAAGCTTTCTGTGAAACTCCTTTGTGTTCTGTGAAATCATCTCACAGAGTTACAGCTTTCCCCTCAAGAAGCCTTTAGCTAAGACAGTTCTTGTGGAATTGGCAAAGTGATATTTGGAAGCCCATAGAGGGCTATGGTAAAAAAGGATATATCCTCAGATGAAATCTGGAAAGAAGCTTTCTGAGAAACTGTTTAGTGTTCTGTTAATTCATCTCACAGAGTTGCATCTGTATTTCGGGGATCTCTTTGCTAGCCTTATTTCTGTGGAATCTGAGAACAGAGATTTCGGATCCCTTTCAAGACTATAGGGCCAAAGGAAATATCCTCCGATAACAAAGAGAAAGAAGCTTTCTGAGAACCTTCTTTGTGTTCTGTGAAATCATCTCACAGAGTTACAGCTTTCCCCTCAAGAAGCCTTTCACTAAGACAGTTCTTGTGGAATTGGCAAAGTGATATTTGGAAGCCCATAGAGGGCTATGGTGAAAAAGGAAATATCCTCAGTTGAAATTTCGAAAGAAGCTTTCTGAGAAACTGCTTAGTGTTGTGTTAATTCATCTCACAGAATTACATCTGTATTTCGTGGATCTCTTTCCTAGCCTTTTTTCTGTGGAATCTGAGAACAGATATTTGGGATCCCTTTGAACACTATAGGGCCAAAGGAAATATCCTCCGATAACAAAGAGAAAGAAGCTTTCTGTGAAACTTCTTTGTGTTCTGTGAAATCATCTCACAGAGTTACAGCTTTCCGCTCAAGAAGCCTTTCCCGAAGACAGTTCTTGTGGAATTGGCAAGGTGATATTTGGAAGCACATAGAGGGCTATGTTGATAAAGGAAATATCCTCAGATGAAATCTGGAAAGAAGCTTTCTGAGAAACTGCTTAGTGTTCTGTTAATTGATCTCACAGAGTTACATCTCTATTTCGTGGATCTCTTTGCTAGCCTTATTTCTGTGGAATCTGAGAACAGATATTTCGGATCCCTTTGAAGACTATAGGGCCAAAGGAAATATCCTCCGATAACAAAGAGAAAGAAGCTTTCTGATCGACTTCTTTGTGTTCTGTGAAATCATCTCACAAAGTTACAGCTTTCCCCTCAAGAATCCTTTCGCTAATACAGTTCTTGTGGAATTCGCAAAGTGATATTTGGAAGCCTACAGAGGGCTATGGTGAAAAAGGAAATATCCTCAGATGAAATCTGGAAAGAAGCTTTCTGAGAAACTGCTCAGTGTTCTTTTAATTCATCTCACAGAGTTACATCTGTATTTCGTGGATCTCTTTTCTAGCCTTATTTCTGTGGAATCTGTGAACAGATATTTCGGATCCCTTTGAAGACTATAGGGCCAATGGAAATATCCTCCGTTAACAAAGAGAAAGAAGCCTTCTGAGAGACTTCTTTGTGTTCTGTGAAATCATCTCACATATTTACAGCTTTCCCCTCAAGAAGCCTTTCGCTAAGACAGTTCTTGTGGAATTGGCAAAGTGATATTTGGAAGTCCATAGAGGGCTAAGGTGAAAAAGGAAATATCCTCTGATGAAATCTGGAAAGAAGCTTTCTGAGAAACTGCTTTGTGTTCTGTTAATTCATCTCACTGAGTTTCATCTGTATTTCGTGGATCTCCTTGCTAGCCTTATTTCTGTGGAATCTGAGAACAGATATTTCGGATCCCTTTGAACACTATAGGGCCAAAGGAAATATCCTCCGATAACAAAGAGAAAGAAGCTTTCTGTGAAACTCCTTTGTGTTCTGTGAAATCATCTCACAGAGTTACAGCTTTCCCCTCAAGAAGCCTTTCGCTAAGACAGTTCTTGTGGAATTGGCAAAGTGATATTTGGAAGCCCATAGAGGGCTATGTTGAAAAAGGAAATATCCTCAGATGAAATCTGGAAAGAGGCTTTCTGAGAAACTGCTTAGTGTTCTGTTAATTCATCTCACAGTGTTACATCTGTATTTAGTGGATCTCTTTGCTAGCCTTATTTCTGTGGAATCTGAGAACAGATATTTCGGATCCCTTTGAAGACTCTAGGGCCAAAGGAAATATCCTCCAATAACAAAGAGAAAGAAGCTTTCTGAGAAACTTCTTTGTGTCTGTGAAATCATCTCACAGAGTTACAGCTTTCCCCTCAAGAAGCCTTTCGCTAACACAGTTCTTGTGGAATTGGCAAAGTGATATTTGGAAGCCCCCAGAGGGCTATCGTGAAAAAGGAAATATCCTCAGATGAAATCTGGAAAGAAGCTTTCTGAGAAACTGCTTAGTGTTCTGTTAATTCATCTCACAGAGTCATATCATTATTTCTAGGATCTCTTTCCTAGCCTTTTTTCTGTGGAATCTGAGAACAGATAATTCGGATCCCTTTGAAGACTATAGTGCCAAAGGAAATATCCTCCGATAACAAAGAGAAAGAAGCTTTCTGAGAAACTTCTTTGTGTTCTGTGAAATCATCTCACAGAGTTACAGATTTCCCCTCAAGAAGCCTTTCGCTAAGACAGTTCTTGTGGAATTTGCAAAGTGATATTTGGAAGCCCATAGAGGGCTATGCTGCAAAAGGAAATATCCTCAGATGAAATCTGGAAAGAAGCTTTCTGAGAAACTGCTTAGTGTTCTGTTAATTCATCTCACAGAGTTACATCTGTATTTCGTGGATCTCTTTGCTAGCCTTATTTCTGTGGAATCTGAGAACAGATATTTCGGATCCTTTTGAAGACTATAGGGCCAAAGGAAATATCCTCCGATAACAAAGAGAAAGAAGCTGTCTGAGAAACTTCTTTGTGTTCTGTGAAATCATCTCACAGAGTTACAGCTTTCGTCTCAAGAAGCCTTTCGCTAAGACAGTTCTTGTGGAATTGGCAAAGTGATGTTTGGAAGCCCAAAGAGGGCTATGGTGAAAAAGGAAATATCCTCAGATGAAATCTGGAAAGAAGCTTTCTGAGAAACTCCTTAGTGTTCTGTTAATTCATCTCACAGAGTTACATCTGTATTTCGTGGATCTCCTTGCTAGCCTTATTTCTGAGGAATCTGGGAAGAGATATTTCGGATCCCTTTGAACACTATAGGGCCAAAGGAAATATCCTCCGATAACAAAGAGAAAGAAGCTTTCTGAGAAACTGCTTTGTGTTCTGTGAAATCATCTCACATAGTTACAGCTTTCCCCTCAAGAAGCCTTTCGCTAAGACAGTTCTTGTGGAATTGGCAAAGTGATATTAGGAAGCCCATAGAGGGCTATGGTGAAAAAGGAAATGTCCTCAGATGAAATCTGGATAGAAGCTTTCTGAGAAACTGCTTAGTGTTCTGTTAATTCATCTCACACAGTTACATCTGTATTGCGAGGATCTCTTTGCTAGCCTTATTTCTGTAGAATCTGAGAACAGATATTTCGGATCCCTTTGAACACTATAGAGCCAAAAGAAATATCCTCCGATATCAATGAGAAAGAAGCTTTCTGTGAAACTCCTTTGTGTTCTGGGAAATCATCTCACAGAGTTACAGCTTTCCCCTCAAGAAGCCTTTCCCTAAAACAGTTCTTGTGGAATTGGAAAAGTGATATTTGGAAGCCCATAGAGGGCTACGGTGAAAAAGGAAATATCCTCAGATGAAATCTGGAAAGAAGCTTTCTGAGAAACTACTTAGTGTTCTGTTAATTCATCTCACAGAGTTACATCTGTATTTCGTGGATCTCTTTGCTAGCCTTATTTCTGTGGAATCTGAGAACAGATATTTCGGATCCCTTTGAACACTAAAGGGCCAAAGGAAATATCCTCTGATAACAAAGAGAAAGAAGCTTTCTGTGAAACTGCTTTGTGTTCAGTGAAATCATCTCACGGAGTTACAGCTTTTCCCTCAAGAAGCCTTTCGCTAAGACAGTTCTTGTGGAATTGGCAAAGTGATATTTGGAAGCCCATAGAGGGCTATGGTGAAAAAGGAAATGTCCTCAGTTGAAATTTCGAAAGAAGCTTTCTGAGAAACTGCTTTGTGTTCTGTGAAATCATCTCACAGAGTTACAGCTTTCCAATCAAGAAGCCTTTCGCTAACACAGTTCTTGTGGAATTGGCAAAGTGATATTTGGAAGCCCCCAGAGGGCTATCGTGAAAAAGGAAATATCCTCAGATGAAATCTGGAAAGAAGCTTTCTGAGAAACTGCTTAGTGTTCTGTTAATTCTTCTCACAGAGTCATATCTTTATTTCTAGGATCTCTTTCCTAGCCTTTTTTCTGTGGAATCAGAGAACAGATATTTCGGATCCCTTTGAAGACTATAGGGCCAAAGGAAATATCCTCCGATAACAAAGAGAAAGAAGCTTTCTGAGAAACTTCTTTGTGTTCTGTGAAATCATCTCACAGAGTAACAGATTTCCCCTCAAGAAGCCTTTCGCTAAGACAGTTCTTGTGGAATTGGCAAAGTGATATTTGGAAGCCCATAGAGGGCTATGCTGCAAAAGGAAATATCCTCAGATGAAATCTGGAAAGAAGCTTTCTGAGAAACTGCTTAGTGTTCTGTTAATTCATCTCACAGAGTTACATCTGTATTTCGTGGATCTCTTTGCTAGCCTTATTTCTGTGGAATCTGAGAACAGATATTTCGGATCCTTTTGAAGACTATAGGGCCAAAGGAAATATCCTCCGATAACAAAGAGAAAGAAGCTTTCTGAGAAACTTCTTTGTGTTCTGTGAAATCATCTCACAGAGTTACAGCTTTCGCCTCAAGAAGCCTTTCGCTAAGACAGTTCTTGTGGAATTGGCAAAGTGATGTTTGGAAGCCCAAAGAGGGCTATGGTGAAAAAGGAAATATCCTCAGATGAAATCTGGAAAGAAGCTTTCTGAGAAACTCCTTAGTGTTCTGTTAATTCATCTCACAGAGTTTCATCTGTATTTCGTGGATCTCCTTGCTAGCCTTATTTCTGAGGAATCTGGGAAGAGATATTTCGGATCCCTTTGAACACTATAGGGCCAAAGGAAATATCCTCCGATAACAAAGAGAAAGAACCTTTCTGAGAAACTTCTTTGTGTTCTGTGAAATCATCTCACATAGTTACAGCTTTCCCCTCAAGAAGCCTTTCGCTAAGACAGTTCTTGTGGAATTGGCAAAGTGATATTAGGAAGACCATAGAGGGCTATGGTGAAAAAGGAAATATCCTCAGATGAAATCTGGACAGAAGCTTTCTGAGAAACTGCTTAGTGTTCTCTTAATTCATCTCACACAGTTACATCTGTATTTCGAGGATCTCTTTGCTAGCCTTATTTCTGTAGAATCTGAGAACAGATATTTCGGATCGCTTTGAAGACTATACGGCCAAAGGAAATATCCTTCGATAACAAAGAGAAAGAAGCTTTCTGAGAAACTTCTTTGTGTTCTGTGAAATCATCTCACAGAGTTTCAGCTCTCCCTTCAAGAAGCCTTTCGCTAAGACAGTTCTTGTGGAATTGGCAAAGTGATATTTGGAAGCCCATAGAGGGCTATGGTGAAAAAGGAAATATCCTCAGATGAAATCTGGAAAGAAACTTTCTGAGAAACTGAATTAGTGTTCTGTTAATTCATCTCACAGAGTTACATCTGTATTTCGAGGATCTCTTTGCTAGCCTTATTTCTGTGGAATCTGAGAACAGATATTTCGGATCCCTTTGAAGTCTACAGGGCCAAAGGAAATATCCTCCGATAACAAAGAGAAAGAAGATTTCTGAGAAACTTCTTTGTGTTCTGTGAAATCATCTCACAGAGTTACAGCTTTCCCCTCAAGAAGCCTTTCGGTAACACAGTTCTTGTGGAATTGGCAAAGTGATATTTGGAAGCCCACAGAGGGCTATGGTGAAAAAGGAAATATCCTCAGATGAAATCTGGAAAGAAGCTTTCTGAGAAACTGCTCAGTGTTCTGTTAATTCATCTCACAGAGTTACATCTTTATTTCGAGGATCTCTTTCCTAGCCTTTTTTCTGTGGAATCTGAGAACAGATATTTCGGATAGCTTTGAAGACTATAGGGCCAAAGGAAATATCCTGCGATAACCAAGAGAAAGAAGCTTTCTGAGAAACTTCTTTGTGTTCTGTGAAATCATCTCAGAGAGTTACAGCTCTCCCCTCAAGAAGCCTTTCGATAAGACAGTTCTTGTGGAATTGGCAAAGTGATATTTGGAAGCCCATAGAGGGCTATGGTGAAAAAGGAAATATCCTCCGATATCAAAGAGAAAGAAGCTTTCTGAGAAACTGCTTAGTGTTCTGTTAATTCATCTCACAGAGTTACATCTGTATTTCGTGGATCTCTTTGCTAGCCTTATTTCTGTGGAATCTGAGAACAGATATTTCGGATCCCTTTGAACACTATAGGGCCAAAGGAACTATCCTCCGATAACAAAGAGAAAGAAGCTTTCTGTGAAACTGCTTTGTGTTCTGTGAAATCATCTCACAGAGTTACAGCTTTCCCTTCAAGAAGCCTTTCGCTAAGACAGTTCTTATAGAATTGGCAAAGTGATATTTGGAAGCCCATAGAGAGCTATGGTGAAAAAGGAAATATCCTCAGATGAAATCTGGAAAGAAGCTTTCTGAGAAACTGCTTAGTGTTCTGTTAATTCATCTCACAGAGTTACATCTGTATTTCGTGGATCTCTTTGCTAGCCTTATTTCTGTGGAATCTGAGAACTGATATTTCGGATCCCTTTGAAGACTATAGGGCCAAAGGAAATATCCTCCGATAACAAAGAGAAAGAAGCCTTCTGAGAGACTTCTTTGTGTTCTGTGAAATCATCTCACATAGTTACAGCCTTCCCCTCAAGAAGCCTTTCGCTAAGACAGTTCTTGTGGAATTGGCAAAGTGATATTTGGAAGCCCATAGAGGGCTATGGTGAAAAAGGAAATATCCTCAGATGAAATCTGGAAAGAAGCTTTCTGAGAAACTGCTCAGTGTTCTTTTAATTCATCTCACAGAGTTACATCTGTATTTCGTGGATCTATTTGCTAGCCTTATTTCTGTGGAATCTGAGAACAGATATTTCGGATCCCTTTGAAGACTATAGGGCCAAAGGAAATATCCTCCGATAACAAAGAGAAAGAAGCTTTCTGAGAAACTTCTTTGTGTTCTGTGAAATCATCTCTCAGAGTTACAGCTTTCCCCTCCAGAAGCCTTTTGCTAAGAGAGTTCTTCTGGAATTGGCAAAGTGATATTTGGAAGCCCACAGAGGGCTATGGTGAAAAAGGAAATATCCTCCGATAACAAAGAGAAAGAAGCTTTCTGAGAAACTGCTTAGTGTTCTGTTAATTCATCTCACAGAGTTACATCTGTATTTCGTGGATCTCTTTGCTAGCTTTATTTCTGTGGAATCTCAGAACAGATATTTCGGATCCCTTTGAACACTATAGGGCCAAAGGAAATATCCTCCGATAACAAAGAGAAAGAAGCTTTCTGTGAAACTCCTTTGTGTTCTGTGAAATCATCTCACAGAGTTACAGCTTTCCCCTCAAGAAGCCTTTAGCTAAGACAGTTCTTGTGGAATTGGCAAAGTGATATTTGGAAGCCCATAGAGGGCTATGGTAAAAAAGGATATATCCACAGATGAAATCTGGAAAGAAGCTTTCTGAGAAACTGTTTAGTGTTCTGTTAATTCATCTCACAGAGTTGCATCTGTATTTCGGGGATCTCTTTGCTAGCCTTATTTCTGTGGAATCTGAGAACAGAGATTTCGGATCCCTTTCAAGACTATAGGGCCAAAGGAAATATCCTCCGATAACAAAGAGAAAGAAGCTTTCTGAGAACCTTCTTTGTGTTCTGTGAAATCATCTCACAGAGTTACAGCTTTCCCCTCAAGAAGCCTTTCACTAAGACAGTTCTTGTGGAATTGGCAAAGTGATATTTGGAAGCCCATAGAGGGCTATGGTGAAAAAGGAAATATCCTCAGTTGAAATTTCGAAAGAAGCTTTCTGAGAAACTGCTTAGTGTTGTGTTAATTCATCTCACAGAATTACATCTGTATTTCGTGGATCTCTTTCCTAGCCTTTTTTCTGTGGAATCTGAGAACAGATATTTCGGATCCCTTTGAACACTATAGGGACAAAGGAAATATCCTCCGATAACAAAGAGAAAGAAGCTTTCTGTGAAACTTCTTTGTGTTCTGTGAAATCATCTCACAGAGTTACAGCTTTCCGCTCAAGAAGCCTTTCCCGAAGACAGTTCTTGTGGAATTGGCAAAGTGATATTTGGAAGCACATAGAGGGCTATGTTGATAAAGGAAATATCCTCAGATGAAATCTGGAAAGAAGCTTTCTGAGAAACTGCTTAGTGTTCTGTTAATTGATCTCACAGAGTTACATCTGTATTTCGTGGATCTCTTTGCTAGCCTTATTTCTGTGGAATCTGAGAACAGATATTTCGGATCCCTTTGAAGACTATAGGGCCAAAGGAAATATCCTCCGATAACAAAGAGAAAGAAGCTTTCTGATCGACTTCTTTGTGTTCTGTGAAATCATCTCACAAAGTTACAGCTTTCCCCTCAAGAAGCCTTTCGCTAAGACACTTCTTGTGGAATTCGCAAAGTGATATTTGGAAGCCTACAGAGGGCTATGGTGAAAAAGGAAATATCCTCAGATGAAATCTGGAAAGAAGCTTTCTGAGAAACTGCTCAGTGTTCTTTTAATTCATCTCACAGAGTTACATCTGTATTTCGTGGATCTCTTTTCTAGCCTTATTTCTGTGGAATCTGTGAACAGATATTTCGAATCCCTTTGAAGACTATAGGGCCAATGGAAATATCCTCCGTTAACAAAGAGAAAGAAGCCTTCTGAGAGACTTCTTTGTGTTCTGTGAAATCATCTCACATAGTTACAGCTTTCCCCTCAAGAAGCCTTTCGCTAAGACAGTTCTTGTGGAATTGGCAAAGTGATATTTGGAAGCCCATAGAGGGCTAAGGTGAAAAAGGAAATATCCTCAGATGAAATCTGGAAAGAAGCTTTCTGAGAAACTGCTTTGTGTTCTGTTAATTCATCTCACTGAGTTACATCTGTATTTCGTGGATCTCTTTGCTAGCCTTATTTCTGTGGAATCTGAGAACAGATATTTCGGATCCCTTTGAACACTATAGGGCCAAAGGAAATATCCTCCGATAACAAAGAGAAAGAAGCTTTCTGTGAAACTCCTTTGTGTTCTGTGAAATCATCTCACAGAGTTACAGCTTTCCCCTCAAGAAGCCTTTCGCTAAGACAGTTCTTGTGGAATTGGCAAAGTGATATTTGGAAGCCCATAGAGGGCTATGTTGAAAAAGGAAATATCCTCAGATGAAATCTGGAAAGAGGCTTTCTGAGAAACTGCTTAGTGTTCTGTTAATTCATCTCACAGTGTTACATCTGTATTTCGTGGATCTCTTTGCTAGCCTTATTTCTGTGGAATCTGAGAACAGATATTTCGGATCCCTTTGAAGACTCTAGGGCCAAAGGAAATATCCTCCGATAAAAAAGAGGAAGAAGCTTTCTGAGAAACTTCTTTGTGTCTGTGAAATCATCTCACAGAGTTACAGCTTTCCCCTCAAGGAGCCTTTCGCTAAGACAGTTATTGTGGAATAGGCAAAGTTATATTTGGAAGCCCATAGAGGACTATGGTGAAAAAGGAAATGTCCTCAGTTGAAATTTCGAAAGAAGCTTTCTGAGAAACTGCTTTGTGTTCTGTGAAATCATCTCACAGAGTTACAGCTTTCCCCTCAAGAAGCCTTTCGCTAACACAGTTCTTGTGGAATTGGCAAAGTGATATTTGGAAGCCCCCAGAGGGCTATCGTGAAAAAGGAAATATCCTCAGATGAAATCTGGAAAGAAGCTTTCTGAGAAACTGCTTAGTGTTCTGTTAATTCATCTCACAGAGTCATATCTTTATTTCGAGGATCTCTTTCCTAGCCTTTTTTCTGTGGAATCTGAGAACAGATATTTCGGATCCCTTTGAAGACTATAGGGCCAAAGGAAATATCCTCCGATAACAAAGAGAAAGAAGCTTTCTGAGAAACTTCTTTGTGTTCTCTGAAATCATCTCACAGAGTTACAGATTTCCCCTCAAGAAGCCTTTCGCTAAGACAGTTCTTGTGGAATTGGCAAAGTGATATTTGGAAGCCCATAGAGGGCTATGGTGAAAAAGGAAATATCCTTAGATGAAATCTGGAAAGAAGCTTTCTGAGAAACTGCATAGTGTTCTGTTAATTCATCTCACAGAGTTACATCTGTATTTCGTGGATCTCTTTGCTAGCCTTATTTCTGTGGAATCTGAGAACAGATATTTCGGATCCCTTTGAACACTATAGGGCCAAAGGAAATATCCTCCGATAACAAAGAGAAAGAAGCTTTCTGGGAAACTTCTTTGTGTTCTGTGAAATCATCTCACATAGTTACAGCTTTCCCCTCAAGAAGCCTTTCGCTAAGACAGTTCTTGTGGAATTGGCAAAGTGATATTTGGAAGCCCATAGAGGGCTATGGTAAAAAAGGATATATCCACAGATGAAATCTGGAAAGAAGCTTTCTGAGAAACTGTTTAGTGTTCTGTTAATTCATCTCACAGAGTTTCATCTGTATTTCGGGGATCTCTTTGCTAGCCTTATTTCTGTGGAATCTGAGAACAGAGATTTCGGATCCCTTTCAAGACTATAGGGCCAAAGGAAATATCCTCCGATAACAAAGAGAAAGAAGCTTTCTGAGAACCTTCTTTGTGTTCTGTGAAATCATCTCACAGAGTTACAGCTTTCCCCTCAAGAAGCCTTTCACTAAGACAGTTCTTGTGGAATTGGCAAAGTGATATTTGGAAGCCCATAGAGGGCTATGGTGAAAAAGGAAATATCCTCAGTTGAAATTTCGAAAGAAGCTTTCTGAGAAACTGCTTAGTGTTGTGTTAATTCATCTCACAGAATTACATCTGTATTTCGTGGATCTCTTTCCTAGCCTTTTTTCTGTGGAATCTGAGAACAGATATTTCGGATCCCTTTGAACACTATAGGGACAAAGGAAATATCCTCCGATAACAAAGAGAAAGAAGCTTTCTGTGAAACTTCTTTGTGTTCTGTGAAATCATCTCACAGAGTTACAGCTTTCCGCTCAAGAAGCCTTTCCCGAAGACAGTTCTTGTGGAATTGGCAAAGTGATATTTGGAAGCACATAGAGGGCTATGTTGATAAAGGAAATATCCTCAGATGAAATCTGGAAAGAAGCTTTCTGAGAAACTGCTTAGTGTTCTGTTAATTGATCTCACAGAGTTACATCTGTATTTCGTGGATCTCTTTGCTAGCCTTATTTCTGTGGAATCTGAGAACAGATATTTCGGATCCCTTTGAAGACTATAGGGCCAAAGGAAATATCCTCCGATAACAAAGAGAAAGAAGCTTTCTGATCGACTTCTTTGTGTTCTGTGAAATCATCTCACAAAGTTACAGCTTTCCCCTCAAGAAGCCTTTCGCTAAGACACTTCTTGTGGAATTCGCAAAGTGATATTTGGAAGCCTACAGAGGGCTATGGTGAAAAAGGAAATATCCTCAGATGAAATCTGGAAAGAAGCTTTCTGAGAAACTGCTCAGTGTTCTTTTAATTCATCTCACAGAGTTACATCTGTATTTCGTGGATCTCTTTTCTAGCCTTATTTCTGTGGAATCTGTGAACAGATATTTCGAATCCCTTTGAAGACTATAGGGCCAATGGAAATATCCTCCGTTAACAAAGAGAAAGAAGCCTTCTGAGAGACTTCTTTGTGTTCTGTGAAATCATCTCACATAGTTACAGCTTTCCCCTCAAGAAGCCTTTCGCTAAGACAGTTCTTGTGGAATTGGCAAAGTGATATTTGGAAGCCCATAGAGGGCTAAGGTGAAAAAGGAAATATCCTCAGATGAAATCTGGAAAGAAGCTTTCTGAGAAACTGCTTTGTGTTCTGTTAATTCATCTCACTGAGTTACATCTGTATTTCGTGGATCTCTTTGCTAGCCTTATTTCTGTGGAATCTGAGAACAGATATTTCGGATCCCTTTGAACACTATAGGGCCAAAGGAAATATCCTCCGATAACAAAGAGAAAGAAGCTTTCTGTGAAACTCCTTTGTGTTCTGTGAAATAATCTCACAGAGTTACAGCTTTCCCCTCAAGAAGCCTTTCGCTAAGACAGTTCTTGTGGAATTGGCAAAGTGATATTTGGAAGCCCATAGAGGGCTATGTTGAAAAAGGAAATATCCTCAGATGAAATCTGGAAAGAGGCTTTCTGAGAAACTGCTTAGTGTTCTGTTAATTCATCTCACAGTGTTACATCTGTATTTCGTGGATCTCTTTGCTAGCCTTATTTCTGTGGAATCTGAGAACAGATATTTCGGATCCCTTTGAAGACTCTAGGGCCAAAGGAAATATCCTCCGATAAAAAAGAGAAAGAAGCTTTCTGAGAAACTTCTTTGTGTCTGTGAAATCATCTCACAGAGTTACAGCTTTCCCCTCAAGGAGCCTTTCGCTAAGACAGTTATTGTGGAATAGGCAAAGTTATATTTGGAAGCCCATAGAGGACTATGGTGAAAAAGGAAATGTCCTCAGTTGAAATTTCGAAAGAAGCTTTCTGAGAAACTGCTTTGTGTTCTGTGAAATCATCTCACAGAGTTACAGCTTTCCCCTCAAGAAGCCTTTCGCTAACACAGTTCTTGTGGAATTGGCAAAGTGATATTTGGAAGCCCCCAGAGGGCTATCGTGAAAAAGGAAATATCCTCAGATGAAATCTGGAAAGAAGCTTTCTGAGAAACTGCTTAGTGTTCTGTTAATTCATCTCACAGAGTCATATCTTTATTTCGAGGATCTCTTTCCTAGCCTTTTTTCTGTGGAATCTGAGAACAGATATTTCGGATCCCTTTGAAGACTATAGGGCCAAAGGAAATATCCTCCGATAACAAAGAGAAAGAAGCTTTCTGAGAAACTTCTTTGTGTTCTCTGAAATCATCTCACAGAGTTACAGATTTCCCCTCAAGAAGCCTTTCGCTAAGACAGTTCTTGTGGAATTGGCAAAGTGATATTTGGAAGCCCATAGAGGGCTATGGTGAAAAAGGAAATATCCTTAGATGAAATCTGGAAAGAAGCTTTCTGAGAAACTGCATAGTGTTCTGTTAATTCATCTCACAGAGTTACATCTGTATTTCGTGGATCTCTTTGCTAGCCTTATTTCTGTGGAATCTGAGAACAGATATTTCGGATCCCTTTGAACACTATAGGGCCAAAGGAAATATCCTCCGATAACAAAGAGAAAGAAGCTTTCTGGGAAACTTCTTTGTGTTCTGTGAAATCATCTCACATAGTTACAGCTTTCCCCTCAAGAAGCCTTTCGCTAAGACAGTTCTTGTGGAATTGGCAAAGTGATATTTGGAAGCCCATAGAGGACTATGGTGAAAAAGGAAATATCCTCAGATGAAATCTGGAAAGAAGCTTTCTGAGAAACTGCTTAGTGTTCTGTTAATTCATCTCACCGAGTTACATCTTTAATTCGAGGATCTTTTTGCTAGCCTTATTTCTGTGGAATCTGAGAACCGATATTTCGGATCGCTTTGAACACTATAGGGCCAAAGGAAATATCCTCCGATTACAAAGAGAAAGAAGCTTTCTGAGAAACTTCTTTGTGTTCTGTGAAATCATCTCACAGAGTTACAGCTTTCCCTTCAAGAAGCCTTTCGCTAAGACAGTTCTTGTGGAATTGGCAAAGTGATATTTCGAAGCCCATAGAGGGCTATGGTGAAAAAGGAAATATCCTCAGATGAAATCTGGAAAGAAGCTTTCTGAGAAACTGCTCAGTGTTCTCTTAATTCATCTCACAGAGTTACATCTGTATTTTTTGGATCTCTTTGCTAGCCTTATTTCTGTGGAATCTGAGAAGAGATATTTCGGATCCCTTTGAACACTATAGGGCCAAAAGAAATATCCTCCGATAACAATGAGAAAGAAGCTTTCTGTGAAACTCCTTTGTGTTCTGTGAAATCATCTCACAGAGTTACAGCTTTCCCCTCAAGAAGCCTTTCCCTAAGACAGTTCTTGTGGAATTGGCAAAGTGATATTTGGAAGCCCATAGAGGGCTATGGTGAAAAAGGAAATTTCCTCAGATGAAATCTGGAAAGAAGCTTTCTGAGAAACTGCTTAGTGTTCTGTTAATTCATCTCACAGAGTTACATCTGTATTTCGTGGATCTCTTTGCTAGCCTTATTTCTGTGGAATCTGAGAACGGATATTTCGGATCCCTTTGAACACTAAAGGGCCAAAGGAAATATCCTCCGATAACAAAGAGAAAGAAGCTTTCTGTGAAACTGCTTTGTGTTCAGTGAAATCATCTCACGGAGTTACAGCTTTTCCCTCAAGAAGCCTTTCGCTAAGACAATTCTTGTGGAATTGGCAAAGTGATATTTGGAAGCCCATAGAGGGCTATGGTGGAAAAGGAAATGTTCTCAGTTGAAATTTCGAAAGAGGCTTTCTGAGAAACTGCTTTGTGTTCTGTGAAATCATCTCACAGAGTTACAGCTTTCCCCTCAAGAAGCCTTTCGCTAACACAGTTCTTGTGGAATTGGCAAAGTGATATTTGGAAGCCCCCAGAGGGCTATCGTGAAAAAGGAAATATCCTCAGATGAAATCTGGAAAGAAGCTTTCTGAGAAACTGCTTAGTGTTCTGTTAATTCATCTCACAGAGTCATATCTTTATTTCGAGGATCTCTTTCCTAGCCTTTTTTCTGTGGAATCTGAGAACAGATATTTCGGATCCCTTTGAAGACTATAGGGCCAAAGGAAATATCCTCCGATAACAAAGAGAAAGAAGCTTTCTGAGAAACTTCTTTGTGTTCTGTGAAATCATCTCACAAAGTTACAGATTTCCCCTCAAGAAGCCTTTCGCTAAGACAGTGCTTGTGGAATTGGCAAAGTGATATTTGGAAGCCCATAGAGGGCTAAGGTGAAAAAGGAAATATCCTCAGATGAAATCTGGAAAGAAACTTTCTGAGAAACTGAATTAGTGTTCTGTTAATTCATCTCACAGAGTTACATCTGTATTTCGAGGATCTCTTTGCTAGCCTTATTTCTGTGGAATCTGAGAAGAGATATTTCGGATCCCTTTGAAGTCTACAGGGCCTAGGAAATATCCTCCGATAACAAAGAGAAAGAAGATTTCTGAGAAACTTCTTTGTGTTCTGTGAAACAATCTCACAGAGTTACAGCTTTCCCCTCAAGAAGCCTTTCGCTAACACAGTTCTTGTGGAATTGGCAAAGTGATACTTGGAAGCCCACAGAGGGATATGGTGAAAAAGGAAATATCCTCAGATGAAATCTGGAAAGAATCTTTCTCAGAAACTGCTTAGTGTTCTGTTAATTCATCTCACAGAGTTACATCTTTATTTCGAGGATCTCTTTCCTAGCCTTTTTTCTGTGGAATCTGAGAACAGATATTTCGGATAGCTTTGAAGACTATAGGGCCAAACGAAATATCCTGCGATAACCAAGAGAAAGAAGCTTTCTGAGAAACTTCTTTGTGTTCTGTGAAATCATCTCACAGAGTTACAGCTCTCACCTCAAGAAGCCTTTCGCTAAGACAGTTCTTGTGGAATTGGCAAAGTGATATTTGGAAGCCCATAGAGGGCTATGGTGAAAAAGGAAATATCCTCAGTTGAAATTTCCAAAGAAGCTTTCTGAGATACTGCTTAGTGTTGTGTTAATTCGTCTCACAGAGTTACATCTGTGTTTCGTGGATCTCTTTCCTAGCCTTATTTCTGTGGAATCTGAGAACAGATATTTCGGATCCCTTTGAACACTATAGGGCCAAAGGAAATATCCTCCGATAACAAAGAGTAAGAAGCTTTCTGTGAAACTGCTTTGTGTTCTGTGAAATCATCTCACAGAGTTACAGCTTTCCCCTCAAGAAGCCTTTCGCTAAGACAGTTCCTGTGGAATTCGCAAAGTGATATTTGGAAGCCTACAGAGGGCTATGGTGAAAAAGGAAATATCCTCAGATGAAATCTGGAAAGAAGCTTTCTGAGAAACTGCTCAGTGTTCTTTTAATTCATCTCACAGAGTTACATCTGTATTTCGTGGATCTCTTTGCTAGCCTTATTTCTGTGGAATCTGAGAACAGATAATTCGGATCCCTTTGAAGACTATAGGGCCAAAGGAAATATCCTCCGATAACAAAGAGAAAGAAGCCTTCTGAGAGACTTCTTTGTGTTCTCTGAAATCACCTCACATAGTTACAGCCTTCCACTCAAGAAGCCTTTCGCTAAGACAGTTCTTGTGAAATTGGCAAATTGATATTTGGAAGCCCATAGAGGGCTATGGTGAAAAAGGAAATATCCTCAGTTGAAATTTCGAAAGAAGCTTTCTTAGAAACTGCTTAGTGTTGTGTTAATTGATCTCACAGAGTTACATCTGTATTTCGTGGATTTCTTTGCTAGCCTTATTTCTGTGGAATCTGAGAACAGATATTTCGGATCCCTTTGAAGACTATAGGGCCAAAGGAAATATCCTCCGATAACAAAGAGAAAGAAGCTTTCTGAGAAACTTCTTTGTGTTCTGTGAAACAATCTCACAGAGTTACAGTTTCCCCTCAAGAAGCCTTTCGCTAAGAGAGTTCTTGTGGAATAGGCAAAGTGATATTTGGAAGCCCATAGAGGGCTATGGTGAAAAAGGAAATATCCTCCGATATCAAAGAGAAAGAAGCTTTCTGAGAAACTGCTTAGTGTTCTGTTAATTCATCTCACAGAGTTACATCTGTATTTCGTGAATCTCTTTGCTAGCCTTATTTCTGTGTAATCTGAGAACAGATATTTCGGATCCCTTTGAACACTATAGGGCCAAAGGAAATATCCTCCGATAACAAAGAGAAAGAAGCTTTCTGTGAAACTCCTTTGTGTTCTGTGAAATCATCTCACAGAGTTACAGCTTTCCCCTCAAGAAATCTTTCGCTAAGACAGTTCTTGTGGAATTGGCAAAGTGATATTTGGAAGCCCATAGAGGGCTATGTTTAAAAAGGATATATCCTCACGTGAAATCTGGAAAGAAGCTTTCTGAGAAACTGCTTAGTGTTCTGTTAATTCATCTCACAGAGTTACATCTGTGTTTCGTGGATTTCTTTGCTAGCCTTATTTCTGTGGAATCTGAGAACAGATATTTCGGATCCCTTTGAAGACTATAGAGCCAAAGGAAATATCCTCCGATAACAAAGAGAAAGAAGCTTTCTGAGAAACTGCTTAGTGTTCTGTTAATTGATCTCACAGAGTTACATCTGTATTTCGTGGATCTCTTTGCTAGCCTTATTTCTGTGGAATCTGAGAACAGATATTTCGGATCCCTTTGAAGACTATAGGGCCAAAGGAAATATCCTCCGATAACAAAGGCAAAGAAGCTTTCTGATCGACTTCTTTGTGTTCTGTGAAATCATCTCACAAAGTTACAGCTTTTCCCTCAAGAAGCCTTTCGCTAAGACAGTTCTTGTGGAATTCGCAAAGTGATATTTGGAAGCCTACAGAGGGCTATGGTGAAAAAGGAAATATCCTCAGATGAAATCTGGAAAGAAGCTTTCTGAGAAACTGCTCAGTGTTCTTTTAATTCATCTCACAGAGTTACATCTGTATTTCGTGGATCTCTTTTCTAGCCTTATTTCTGTGGAATCTGTGAACAGATATTTCGGATCCCTTTGAAGACTATAGGGCCAAAGGAAATATCCTCCGATAAAAAAGAGAAAGAAGCTTTCTGAGAAACTTCTTTGTGTCTGTGAAATCATCTCACAGAGTTACAGCTTTCCCCTCAAGGAGCCTTTCGCTAAGACAGTTATTGTGGAATAGGCAAAGTTATATTTGGAAGCCCATAGAGGACTATGGTGAAAAAGGAAATGTCCTCAGTTGAAATTTCGAAAGAAGCTTTCTGAGAAACTGCTTTGTGTTCTGTGAAATCATCTCACAGAGTTACAGCTTTCCCCTCAAGAAGCCTTTCGCTAACACAGTTCTTGTGGAATTGGCAAAGTGATATTTGGAAGCCCCCAGAGGGCTATCGTGAAAAAGGAAATATCCTCAGATGAAATCTGGAAAGAAGCTTTCTGAGAAACTGCTTAGTGTTCTGTTAATTCATCTCACAGAGTCATATCTTTATTTCGAGGATCTCTTTCCTAGCCTTTTTTCTGTGGAATCTGAGAACAGATATTTCGGATCCCTTTGAAGACTATAGGGCCAAAGGAAATATCCTCCGATAACAAAGAGAAAGAAGCTTTCTGAGAAACTTCTTTGTGTTCTCTGAAATCATCTCACAGAGTTACAGATTTCCCCTCAAGAAGCCTTTCGCTAAGACAGTTCTTGTGGAATTGGCAAAGTGATATTTGGAAGCCCATAGAGGGCTATGGTGAAAAAGGAAATATCCTTAGATGAAATCTGGAAAGAAGCTTTCTGAGAAACTGCATAGTGTTCTGTTAATTCATCTCACAGAGTTACATCTGTATTTCGTGGATCTCTTTGCTAGCCTTATTTCTGTGGAATCTGAGAACAGATATTTCGGATCCCTTTGAACACTATAGGGCCAAAGGAAATATCCTCCGATAACAAAGAGAAAGAAGCTTTCTGGGAAACTTCTTTGTGTTCTGTGAAATCATCTCACATAGTTACAGCTTTCCCCTCAAGAAGCCTTTCGCTAAGACAGTTCTTGTGGAATTGGCAAAGTGATATTTGGAAGCCCATAGAGGACTATGGTGAAAAAGGAAATATCCTCAGATGAAATCTGGAAAGAAGCTTTCTGAGAAACTGCTTAGTGTTCTGTTAATTCATCTCACCGAGTTACATCTTTAATTCGAGGATCTTTTTGCTAGCCTTATTTCTGTGGAATCTGAGAACCGATATTTCGGATCGCTTTGAACACTATAGGGCCAAAGGAAATATCCTCCGATTACAAAGAGAAAGAAGCTTTCTGAGAAACTTCTTTGTGTTCTGTGAAATCATCTCACAGAGTTACAGCTTTCCCTTCAAGAAGCCTTTCGCTAAGACAGTTCTTGTGGAATTGGCAAAGTGATATTTCGAAGCCCATAGAGGGCTATGGTGAAAAAGGAAATATCCTCAGATGAAATCTGGAAAGAAGCTTTCTGAGAAACTGCTCAGTGTTCTCTTAATTCATCTCACAGAGTTACATCTGTATTTTTTGGATCTCTTTGCTAGCCTTATTTCTGTGGAATCTGAGAAGAGATATTTCGGATCCCTTTGAACACTATAGGGCCAAAAGAAATATCCTCCGATAACAATGAGAAAGAAGCTTTCTGTGAAACTCCTTTGTGTTCTGTGAAATCATCTCACAGAGTTACAGCTTTCCCCTCAAGAAGCCTTTCCCTAAGACAGTTCTTGTGGAATTGGCAAAGTGATATTTGGAAGCCCATAGAGGGCTATGGTGAAAAAGGAAATTTCCTCAGATGAAATCTGGAAAGAAGCTTTCTGAGAAACTGCTTAGTGTTCTGTTAATTCATCTCACAGAGTTACATCTGTATTTCGTGGATCTCTTTGCTAGCCTTATTTCTGTGGAATCTGAGAACGGATATTTCGGATCCCTTTGAACACTAAAGGGCCAAAGGAAATATCCTCCGATAACAAAGAGAAAGAAGCTTTCTGTGAAACTGCTTTGTGTTCAGTGAAATCATCTCACGGAGTTACAGCTTTTCCCTCAAGAAGCCTTTCGCTAAGACAATTCTTGTGGAATTGGCAAAGTGATATTTGGAAGCCCATAGAGGGCTATGGTGGAAAAGGAAATGTTCTCAGTTGAAATTTCGAAAGAGGCTTTCTGAGAAACTGCTTTGTGTTCTGTGAAATCATCTCACAGAGTTACAGCTTTCCCCTCAAGAAGCCTTTCGCTAACACAGTTCTTGTGGAATTGGCAAAGTGATATTTGGAAGCCCCCAGAGGGCTATCGTGAAAAAGGAAATATCCTCAGATGAAATCTGGAAAGAAGCTTTCTGAGAAACTGCTTAGTGTTCTGTTAATTCATCTCACAGAGTCATATCTTTATTTCGAGGATCTCTTTCCTAGCCTTTTTTCTGTGGAATCTGAGAACAGATATTTCGGATCCCTTTGAAGACTATAGGGCCAAAGGAAATATCCTCCGATAACAAAGAGAAAGAAGCTTTCTGAGAAACTTCTTTGTGTTCTGTGAAATCATCTCACAAAGTTACAGATTTCCCCTCAAGAAGCCTTTCGCTAAGACAGTGCTTGTGGAATTGGCAAAGTGATATTTGGAAGCCCATAGAGGGCTAAGGTGAAAAAGGAAATATCCTCAGATGAAATCTGGAAAGAAACTTTCTGAGAAACTGAATTAGTGTTCTGTTAATTCATCTCACAGAGTTACATCTGTATTTCGAGGATCTCTTTGCTAGCCTTATTTCTGTGGAATCTGAGAAGAGATATTTCGGATCCCTTTGAAGTCTACAGGGCCTAGGAAATATCCTCCGATAACAAAGAGAAAGAAGATTTCTGAGAAACTTCTTTGTGTTCTGTGAAACAATCTCACAGAGTTACAGCTTTCCCCTCAAGAAGCCTTTCGCTAACACAGTTCTTGTGGAATTGGCAAAGTGATACTTGGAAGCCCACAGAGGGATATGGTGAAAAAGGAAATATCCTCAGATGAAATCTGGAAAGAATCTTTCTCAGAAACTGCTTAGTGTTCTGTTAATTCATCTCACAGAGTTACATCTTTATTTCGAGGATCTCTTTCCTAGCCTTTTTTCTGTGGAATCTGAGAACAGATATTTCGGATAGCTTTGAAGACTATAGGGCCAAACGAAATATCCTGCGATAACCAAGAGAAAGAAGCTTTCTGAGAAACTTCTTTGTGTTCTGTGAAATCATCTCACAGAGTTACAGCTCTCACCTCAAGAAGCCTTTCGCTAAGACAGTTCTTGTGGAATTGGCAAAGTGATATTTGGAAGCCCATAGAGGGCTATGGTGAAAAAGGAAATATCCTCAGTTGAAATTTCCAAAGAAGCTTTCTGAGATACTGCTTAGTGTTGTGTTAATTCGTCTCACAGAGTTACATCTGTGTTTCGTGGATCTCTTTCCTAGCCTTATTTCTGTGGAATCTGAGAACAGATATTTCGGATCCCTTTGAACACTATAGGGCCAAAGGAAATATCCTCCGATAACAAAGAGTAAGAAGCTTTCTGTGAAACTGCTTTGTGTTCTGTGAAATCATCTCACAGAGTTACAGCTTTCCCCTCAAGAAGCCTTTCGCTAAGACAGTTCCTGTGGAATTCGCAAAGTGATATTTGGAAGCCTACAGAGGGCTATGGTGAAAAAGGAAATATCCTCAGATGAAATCTGGAAAGAAGCTTTCTGAGAAACTGCTCAGTGTTCTTTTAATTCATCTCACAGAGTTACATCTGTATTTCGTGGATCTCTTTGCTAGCCTTATTTCTGTGGAATCTGAGAACAGATAATTCGGATCCCTTTGAAGACTATAGGGCCAAAGGAAATATCCTCCGATAACAAAGAGAAAGAAGCCTTCTGAGAGACTTCTTTGTGTTCTCTGAAATCACCTCACATAGTTACAGCCTTCCACTCAAGAAGCCTTTCGCTAAGACAGTTCTTGTGAAATTGGCAAATTGATATTTGGAAGCCCATAGAGGGCTATGGTGAAAAAGGAAATATCCTCAGTTGAAATTTCGAAAGAAGCTTTCTTAGAAACTGCTTAGTGTTGTGTTAATTGATCTCACAGAGTTACATCTGTATTTCGTGGATTTCTTTGCTAGCCTTATTTCTGTGGAATCTGAGAACAGATATTTCGGATCCCTTTGAAGACTATAGGGCCAAAGGAAATATCCTCCGATAACAAAGAGAAAGAAGCTTTCTGAGAAACTTCTTTGTGTTCTGTGAAACAATCTCACAGAGTTACAGTTTCCCCTCAAGAAGCCTTTCGCTAAGAGAGTTCTTGTGGAATAGGCAAAGTGATATTTGGAAGCCCATAGAGGGCTATGGTGAAAAAGGAAATATCCTCCGATATCAAAGAGAAAGAAGCTTTCTGAGAAACTGCTTAGTGTTCTGTTAATTCATCTCACAGAGTTACATCTGTATTTCGTGAATCTCTTTGCTAGCCTTATTTCTGTGTAATCTGAGAACAGATATTTCGGATCCCTTTGAACACTATAGGGCCAAAGGAAATATCCTCCGATAACAAAGAGAAAGAAGCTTTCTGTGAAACTCCTTTGTGTTCTGTGAAATCATCTCACAGAGTTACAGCTTTCCCCTCAAGAAATCTTTCGCTAAGACAGTTCTTGTGGAATTGGCAAAGTGATATTTGGAAGCCCATAGAGGGCTATGTTTAAAAAGGATATATCCTCACGTGAAATCTGGAAAGAAGCTTTCTGAGAAACTGCTTAGTGTTCTGTTAATTCATCTCACAGAGTTACATCTGTGTTTCGTGGATTTCTTTGCTAGCCTTATTTCTGTGGAATCTGAGAACAGATATTTCGGATCCCTTTGAAGACTATAGAGCCAAAGGAAATATCCTCCGATAACAAAGAGAAAGAAGCTTTCTGAGAAACTGCTTAGTGTTCTGTTAATTGATCTCACAGAGTTACATCTGTATTTCGTGGATCTCTTTGCTAGCCTTATTTCTGTGGAATCTGAGAACAGATATTTCGGATCCCTTTGAAGACTATAGGGCCAAAGGAAATATCCTCCGATAACAAAGGCAAAGAAGCTTTCTGATCGACTTCTTTGTGTTCTGTGAAATCATCTCACAAAGTTACAGCTTTTCCCTCAAGAAGCCTTTCGCTAAGACAGTTCTTGTGGAATTCGCAAAGTGATATTTGGAAGCCTACAGAGGGCTATGGTGAAAAAGGAAATATCCTCAGATGAAATCTGGAAAGAAGCTTTCTGAGAAACTGCTCAGTGTTCTTTTAATTCATCTCACAGAGTTACATCTGTATTTCGTGGATCTCTTTTCTAGCCTTATTTCTGTGGAATCTGTGAACAGATATTTCGGATCCCTTTGAAGACTATAGGGCCAATGGAAATATCCTCCGTTAACAAAGAGAAAGAAGCCTTCTGAGAGACTTCTTTGTGTTCTGTGAAATCATCTCACATAGTTACAGCTTTCCCCTCAAGAAGCCTTTCGCTAAGACAGTTCTTGTGGAATTGGCAAAGTGATATTTGGTAGCCCATAGAGGGCTAAGGTGAAAAAGGAAATATCCTCAGATGAAATCTGGAAAGAAGCTTTCTGAGAAACTGCTCAGTGTTCTTTTAATTAATCTCACAGAGTTACATCTGTATTTCGTGAATCTCTTTGCTGGCCTTATTTCTGTGGAATCTGAGAACTGATATTTCGGATCCCTTTGAAGACTATAGGGCCAAAGGAAATATCCTCCGATAACAAAGAGAAAGAAGCTTTCTGAGAAACTTCTTTGTGTTCTGTGAAATCATCTCACAGAGTTACAGCTTTCCCCTCAAGAAGCCTTTCGCTAAGACAGTTCTTGTGGAATTGGCAAAGTGATATTTGGAAGCCCATAGACGGCTATGGTGAAAAAGGAAATATCCTCCGATAACAAAGAGAAAGAAGCTTTCTGAGAAACTGCTTAGTGTTCTGTTAATTCATCTCACCGAGTTACATCTTTAATTCGAGGATCTTTTTGCTAGCCTTATTTCTGTGGAATCTGAGAACCGATATTTCGGATCGCTTTGAACACTATAGGGCCAAAGGAAATATCCTCCGATTACAAAGAGAAAGAAGCTTTCTGAGAAACTTCTTTGTGTTCTGTGAAATCATCTCACAGAGTTACAGCTTTCCCTTCAAGAAGCCTTTCGCTAAGACAGTTCTTGTGGAATTGGCAAAGTGATATTTCGAAGCCCATAGAGGGCTATGGTGAAAAAGGAAATATCCTCAGATGAAATCTGGAAAGAAGCTTTCTGAGAAACTGCTCAGTGTTCTCTTAATTCATCTCACAGAGTTACATCTGTATTTTTTGGATCTCTTTGCTAGCCTTATTTCTGTGGAATCTGAGAAGAGATATTTCGGATCCCTTTGAACACTATAGGGCCAAAAGAAATATCCTCCGATAACAATGAGAAAGAAGCTTTCTGTGAAACTCCTTTGTGTTCTGTGAAATCATCTCACAGAGTTACAGCTTTCCCCTCAAGAAGCCTTTCCCTAAGACAGTTCTTGTGGAATTGGCAAAGTGATATTTGGAAGCCCATAGAGGGCTACGGTGAAAAAGGAAATTTCCTCAGATGAAATCTGGAAAGAAGCTTTCTGAGAAACTGCTTAGTGTTCTGTTAATTCATCTCACAGAGTTACATCTGTATTTCGTGGATCTCTTTGCTAGCCTTATTTCTGTGGAATCTGAGAACGGATATTTCGGATCCCTTTGAACACTAAAGGGCCAAAGGAAATATCCTCCGATAACAAAGAGAAAGAAGCTTTCTGTGAAACTGCTTTGTGTTCAGTGAAATCATCTCACGGAGTTACAGCTTTTCCCTCAAGAAGCCTTTCGCTAAGACAATTCTTGTGGAATTGGCAAAGTGATATTTGGAAGCCCATAGAGGGCTATGGTGGAAAAGGAAATGTTCTCAGTTGAAATTTCGAAAGAGGCTTTCTGAGAAACTGCTTTGTGTTCTGTGAAATCATCTCACAGAGTTACAGCTTTCCCCTCAAGAAGCCTTTCGCTAACACAGTTCTTGTGGAATTGGCAAAGTGATATTTGGAAGCCCCCAGAGGGCTATCGTGAAAAAGGAAATATCCTCAGATGAAATCTGGAAAGAAGCTTTCTGAGAAACTGCTTAGTGTTCTGTTAATTCATCTCACAGAGTCATATCTTTATTTCGAGGATCTCTTTCCTAGCCTTTTTTCTGTGGAATCTGAGAACAGATATTTCGGATCCCTTTGAAGACTATAGGGCCAAAGGAAATATCCTCCGATAACAAAGAGAAAGAAGCTTTCTGAGAAACTTCTTTGTGTTCTGTGAAATCATCTCACAAAGTTACAGATTTCCCCTCAAGAAGCCTTTCGCTAAGACAGTGCTTGTGGAATTGGCAAAGTGATATTTGGAAGCCCATAGAGGGCTAAGGTGAAAAAGGAAATATCCTCAGATGAAATCTGGAAAGAAGCATTCTGAGAAACTGCTTAGTGTTCTGTTAATTCATCTCACAGAGTTACATCTGTATTTCGTGGATCTCTTTGCTAGCCTTATTTCTGTGGAATCTGAGAACAGATATTTCGGATCCCTTTGAAGACTCTAGGGCCAAAGGAAATATCCTCCGATAACAAAGAGAAAGAAGCTTTCTGAGAAACTTCTTTGTGTTCTGTGAAATCATCTCACATAGTTACAGCTTTCCCCTCAAGAAGCCTTTAGCTAAGACAGTTCTTGTGGAATTGGCAAAGTGATATTAGGAAGCCCATAGAGGGCTATGGTGAAAAAGGAAATATCCTCAGATGAAATCTGGAAAGAAGCTTTCTGAGAAACTGCTTAGTGTTCTGTTAATTCATCTCACACAGTTACATCTGTATTTCGAGGATCTCTTTGCTAGCCTTATTTCTGTGGAATCTGAGAACAGATATTTCGGATCGCTTTGAAGACTATACGGCCAAAGGAAATGTCCTTCGATAACAAAGAGAAAGAAGCTTTGTGAGAAACTTCTTTGTGTTCTGTGAAATCATCTCACAGAGTTACAGGTCTCCCTTCAAGAAGCCTTTCGCTAAGACAGTTCTTGTGGAATTGGCAAAGTGATATTTGGAAGCACATAGAGGGTTATGCTGAAAAAGGAAATATCCTCAGATGAAATCTGGAAAGAAACTTTCTGAGAAACTGAATTAGTGTTCTGTTAATTCATCTCACAGAGTTACATCTGTATTTCGAGGATCTCTTTGCTAGCCTTATTTCTGTGGAATCTGAGAAGAGATATTTCGGATCCCTTTGAAGTCTACAGGGCCTAGGAAATATCCTCCGATAACAAAGAGAAAGAAGATTTCTGAGAAACTTCTTTGTGTTCTGTGAAACAATCTCACAGAGTTACAGCTTTCCCCTCAAGAAGCCTTTCGCTAACACAGTTCTTGTGGAATTGGCAAAGTGATACTTGGAAGCCCACAGAGGGATATGGTGAAAAAGGAAATATCCTCAGATGAAATCTGGAAAGAATCTTTCTCAGAAACTGCTTAGTGTTCTGTTAATTCATCTCACAGAGTTACATCTTTATTTCGAGGATCTCTTTCCTAGCCTTTTTTCTGTGGAATCTGAGAACAGATATTTCGGATAGCTTTGAAGACTATAGGGCCAAACGAAATATCCTGCGATAACCAAGAGAAAGAAGCTTTCTGAGAAACTTCTTTGTGTTCTGTGAAATCATCTCACAGAGTTACAGCTCTCACCTCAAGAAGCCTTTTGCTAAGACAGTTCTTGTGGAATTGGCAAAGTGATATTTGGAAGCCCATAGAGGGCTATGGTGAAAAAGGAAATATCCTCAGTTGAAATTTCCAAAGAAGCTTTCTGAGATACTGCTTAGTGTTGTGTTAATTCGTCTCACAGAGTTACATCTGTGTTTCGTGGATCTCTTTCCTAGCCTTATTTCTGTGGAATCTGAGAACAGATATTTCGGATCCCTTTGAACACTATAGGGCCAAAGGAAATATCCTCCGATAACAAAGAGTAAGAAGCTTTCTGTGAAACTGCTTTGTGTTCTGTGAAATCATCTCACAGAGTTACAGCTTTCCCCTCAAGAAGCCTTTCGCTAAGACAGTTCCTGTGGAATTCGCAAAGTGATATTTGGAAGCCTACAGAGGGCTATGGTGAAAAAGGAAATATCCTCAGATGAAATCTGGAAAGAAGCTTTCTGAGAAACTGCTCAGTGTTCTTTTAATTCATCTCACAGAGTTACATCTGTATTTCGTGGATCTCTTTGCTAGCCTTATTTCTGTGGAATCTGAGAACAGATAATTCGGATCCCTTTGAAGACTATAGGGCCAAAGGAAATATCCTCCGATAACAAAGAGAAAGAAGCCTTCTGAGAGACTTCTTTGTGTTCTCTGAAATCACCTCACATAGTTACAGCCTTCCACTCAAGAAGCCTTTCGCTAAGACAGTTCTTGTGAAATTGGCAAATTGATATTTGGAAGCCCATAGAGGGCTATGGTGAAAAAGGAAATATCCTCAGTTGAAATTTCGAAAGAAGCTTTCTTAGAAACTGCTTAGTGTTGTGTTAATTGATCTCACAGAGTTACATCTGTATTTCGTGGATTTCTTTGCTAGCCTTATTTCTGTGGAATCTGAGAACAGATATTTCGGATCCCTTTGAAGACTATAGGGCCAAAGGAAATATCCTCCGATAACAAAGAGAAAGAAGCTTTCTGAGAAACTTCTTTGTGTTCTGTGAAACAATCTCACAGAGTTACAGTTTCCCCTCAAGAAGCCTTTCGCTAAGAGAGTTCTTGTGGAATAGGCAAAGTGATATTTGGAAGCCCATAGAGGGCTATGGTGAAAAAGGAAATATCCTCCGATATCAAAGAGAAAGAAGCTTTCTGAGAAACTGCTTAGTGTTCTGTTAATTCATCTCACAGAGTTACATCTGTATTTCGTGAATCTCTTTGCTAGCCTTATTTCTGTGTAATCTGAGAACAGATATTTCGGATCCCTTTGAACACTATAGGGCCAAAGGAAATATCCTCCGATAACAAAGAGAAAGAAGCTTTCTGTGAAACTCCTTTGTGTTCTGTGAAATCATCTCACAGAGTTACAGCTTTCCCCTCAAGAAATCTTTCGCTAAGACAGTTCTTGTGGAATTGGCAAAGTGATATTTGGAAGCCCATAGAGGGCTATGTTTAAAAAGGATATATCCTCACGTGAAATCTGGAAAGAAGCTTTCTGAGAAACTGCTTAGTGTTCTGTTAATTCATCTCACAGAGTTACATCTGTGTTTCGTGGATTTCTTTGCTAGCCTTATTTCTGTGGAATCTGAGAACAGATATTTCGGATCCCTTTGAAGACTATAGAGCCAAAGGAAATATCCTCCGATAACAAAGAGAAAGAAGCTTTCTGAGAAACTGCTTAGTGTTCTGTTAATTGATCTCACAGAGTTACATCTGTATTTCGTGGATCTCTTTGCTAGCCTTATTTCTGTGGAATCTGAGAACAGATATTTCGGATCCCTTTGAAGACTATAGGGCCAAAGGAAATATCCTCCGATAACAAAGACAAAGAAGCTTTCTGATCGACTTCTTTGTGTTCTGTGAAATCATCTCACAAAGTTACAGCTTTTCCCTCAAGAAGCCTTTCGCTAAGACAGTTCTTGTGGAATTCGCAAAGTGATATTTGGAAGCCTACAGAGGGCTATGGTGAAAAAGGAAATATCCTCAGATGAAATCTGGAAAGAAGCTTTCTGAGAAACTGCTCAGTGTTCTTTTAATTCATCTCACAGAGTTACATCTGTATTTCGTGGATCTCTTTTCTAGCCTTATTTCTGTGGAATCTGTGAACAGATATTTCGGATCCCTTTGAAGACTATAGGGCCAATGGAAATATCCTCCGTTAACAAAGAGAAAGAAGCCTTCTGAGAGACTTCTTTGTGTTCTGTGAAATCATCTCACATAGTTACAGCTTTCCCCTCAAGAAGCCTTTCGTTAAGACAGTTCTTGTGGAATTGGCAAAGTGATATTTGGTAGCCCATAGAGGGCTAAGGTGAAAAAGGAAATATCCTCAGATGAAATCTGGAAAGAAGCTTTCTGAGAAACTGCTCAGTGTTCTTTTAATTAATCTCACAGAGTTACATCTGTATTTCGTGAATCTCTTTGCTGGCCTTATTTCTGTGGAATCTGAGAACTGATATTTCGGATCCCTTTGAAGACTATAGGGCCAAAGGAAATATCCTCCGATAACAAAGAGAAAGAAGCTTTCTGAGAAACTTCTTTGTGTTCTGTGAAATCATCTCACAGAGTTACAGCTTTCCCCTCAAGAAGCCTTTCGCTAAGACAGTTCTTGTGGAATTGGCAAAGTGATATTTGGAAGCCCATAGACGGCTATGGTGAAAAAGGAAATATCCTCCGATAACAAAGAGAAAGAAGCTTTCTGAGAAACTGCTTAGTGTTCTGTTAATTCATCTCACAGAGTTACATCTGTATTTCGTGGATCTCTTTGCTGGCTTTATTTCTGTGGAATCTCAGAACAGATATTTCGGATCCCTTTGAACACTATAGGGCCAAAGGAAATATCCTCCGATAACAAAGAGAAAGAAGCTTTCTGTGAAACTCCTTTGTGTTCTGTGAAATCATCTCACAGAGTTACAGCTTTCCCTTCAAGAAGCCTTTAGCTAAGACAGTTCTTGTGGAATTGGCAAAGTGATATTTGGAAGCCCATAGAGGGCTATGGTAAAAAAGGATATATCCTCAGATGAAATCTGGAAAGAAGCTTTCTGAGAAACTGTTTAGTGTTCTGTTAATTCATCTCACAGAGTTGCATCTGTATTTCGGGGATCTCTTTGCTAGCCTTATTTCTGTGGAATCTGAGAACAGAGATTTCGGATCCCTTTCAAGACTATAGGGCCAAAGGAAATATCCTCCGATAACAAAGAGAAAGAAGCTTTCTGAGAACCTTCTTTCTGTTCTGTGAAATCATCTCACAGAGTTACAGCTTTCCCCTCAAGAAGCCTTTCACTAAGACAGTTCTTGTGGAATTGGCAAAGTGATATTTGGAAGCCCATAGAGGGCTATGGTGAAAAAGGAAATATCCTCAGTTGAAATTTCGAAAGAAGCTTTCTGAGAAACTGCTTAGTGTTGTGTTAATTCATCTCACAGAATTACATCTGTATTTCGTGGAACTCTTTCCTAGCCTTTTTTCTGTGGAATCTGAGAACAGATATTTCGGATCCCTTTGAACACTATAGGGACAAAGGAAATATCCTCCGATAACAAAGAGAAAGAAGCTTTCTGTGAAACTTCTTTGTGTTCTGTGAAATCATCTCACAGAGTTACAGCTTTCCGCTCAAGAAGCCTTTCCCGAAGACAGTTCTTGTGGAATTGGCAAAGTGATATTTGGAAGCACATAGAGAGCTATGTTGATAAAGGAAATATCCTCAGATGAAATCTGGAAAGAAGCTTTCTGAGAAACTGCTTAGTGTTCTGTTAATTGATCTCACAGAGTTACATCTGTATTTCGTGGATCTCTTTGCTAGCCTTATTTCTGTGGAATCTGAGAACAGATATTTCGGATCCCTTTGAAGACTATAGGGCCAAAGGAAATATCCTCCGATAACAAAGAGAAAGAAGCTTTCTGATCGACTTCTTTGTGTTCTGTGAAATCATCTCACAAAGTTACAGCTTTCCCCTCAAGAAGCCTTTCGCTAAGACAGTTCTTGTGGAATTCGCAAAGTGATATTTGGAAGCCTAAAGAGGGCTATGGTGAAAAAGGAAATATCCTCAGATGAAATCTGGAAAGAAGCTTTCTGAGAAACTGCTCAGTGTTCTTTTAATTCATCTCACAGAGTTACATCTGTATTTCGTGGATCTCTTTTCTAGCCTTATTTCTGTGGAATCTGTGAACAGATATTTCGGATCCCTTTGAACACTATAGGGCCAAAGGAAATATCCTCCGATAACAAAGAGAAAGAAGCTTTCTGTGAAACTCCTTTGTGTTCTGTGAAATAATCTCACAGAGTTACAGCTTTCCCCTCAAGAAGCCTTTCGCTAAGACAGTTCTTGTGGAATTGGCAAAGTGATATTTGGAAGCCCATAGAGGGCTATGTTGAAAAAGGAAATATCCTCAGATGAAATCTGGAAAGAGGCTTTCTGAGAAACTGCTTAGTGTTCTGTTAATTCATCTCACAGTGTTACATCTGTATTTCGTGGATCTCTTTGCTAGCCTTATTTCTGTGGAATCTGAGAACAGATATTTCGGATCCCTTTGAAGACTCTAGGGCCAAAGGAAATATCCTCCAATAACAAAGAGAAAGAAGCTTTCTGAGAAACTTCTTTGTGTCTGTGAAATCATCTCACAGAGTTACAGCTTTCCCCTCAAGGAGCCTTTCGCTAAGACAGTTATTGTGGAATTGGCAAAGTTATATTTGGAAGCCCATAGAGGGCTATGGTGAAAAAGGAAATATCCTCAGATGAAATCTGGAAAGAAGCTTTCTGAGAAACTGCTCAGTGTTCTCTTAATTCATCTCACAGAGTTACATCTGTATTTCGTGGATCTCTTTGCTAGCCTTATTTCTGTGGAATCTGAGAAGAGATATTTCGGATCCCTTTGAACAGTATAGGGCCAAAAGAAATATCCTCCGATAACAATGAGAAAGAAGCTTTCTGTGAAACTCCTTTGTGTTCTGTGAAATCATCTCACAGAGTTACAGCTTTCCCCTCAAGAAGCCTTTCCCTAAGACAGTTCTTGTGGAATTGGCAAAGTGATATTTGGAAGCCCATAGAGGGTTACGGTGAAAAAGGAAATATCCTCAGAAGAAATCTGGAAAGAAGCTTTCTGAGAAACTGCTTAGTGTTCTGTTAATTCATCTCACAGAGTTACATCTGTATTTCGTGGATCTCTTTGCTAGCCTTATTTCTGTGGTATCTGAGAACAGATATTTCGGATCCCTTTGAACACTAAAGGGCCAAAGGAAATATCCTCCGATAACAAAGAGAAAGAAGCTTTCTGTGAAACTGCTTTGTGTTCAGTGAAATCATCTCACGGAGTTACAGCTTTTCCCTCAAGAAGCCTTTCGCTAAGACAGTTCTTGTGGAATTGGCAAAGTGATATTTGGAAGCCCATAGAGGGCTATGGTGAAAAAGGAAATGTCCTCAGTTGAAATTTCGAAAGAAGCTTTCTGAGAAACTGCTTTGTGTTCTGTGAAATCATCTCACAGAGTTACAGCTTTCCCCTCAAGAAGCCTTTCGCTAACACAGTTCTTGTGGAATTGGCAAAGTGATATTTGGAAGCCCCCAGAGGGCTATCGTGAAAAAGGAAATATCCTCAGATGAAATCTGGAAAGAAGCTTTCTGAGAAACTGCTTAGTGTTCTGTTAATTCAGCTCACAGAGTCATATCTTTATTTCGAGGATCTCTTTCCTAGCCTTTTTTCTGTGGAATCTGAGAACAGATATTTCGGATCCCTTTGAAGACTATAGGGCTAAAGGAAATATCCTCCGATAACAAAGAGAAAGAAGCTTTCTGAGAAACTTCTTTGTGTTCTCTGAAATCATCTCACAGAGTTACAGATTTCCCCTCAAGAAGCCTTTCGCTAAGACAGTTCTTGTGGAATTGGCAAAGTGATATTTGGAAGCCCATAGAGGGCTATGGTGAAAAAGGAAATATCCTCAGATGAAATCTGGAAAGAAGCTTTCTGAGAAACTGCATAGTGTTCTGTTAATTCATCTCACAGAGTTACATCTGTATTTCGTGGATCTCTTTGCTAGCCTTATTTCTGTGGAATCTGAGAACGGATATTTCGGATCCCTTTGAACACTAAAGGGCCAAAGGAAATATCCTCCGATAACAAAGAGAAAGAAGCTTTCTGTGAAACTGCTTTGTGTTCAGTGAAATCATCTCACGGAGTTACAGCTTTTCCCTCAAGAAGCCTTTCGCTAAGACAATTCTTGTGGAATTGGCAAAGTGATATTTGGAAGCCCATAGAGGGCTATGGTGAAAAAGGAAATGTCCTCAGTTGAAATTTCGAAAGAGGCTTTCTGAGAAACTGCTTTGTGTTCTGTGAAATCATCTCACAGAGTTACAGCTTTCCCCTCAAGAAGCCTTTCGCTAACACAGTTCTTGTGGAATTGGCAAAGTGATATTTGGAAGCCCCCAGAGGGCTATCGTGAAAAAGGAAATATCCTCAGATGAAATCTGGAAAGAAGCTTTCTGAGAAACTGCTTAGTGTTCTGTTAATTCATCTCACAGAGTCATATCTTTATTTCGAGGATCTCTTTCCTAGCCTTTTTTCTGTGGAATCTGAGAACAGATATTTCGGATCCCTTTGAAGACTATAGGGCCAAAGGAAATATCCTCCGATAACAAAGAGAAAGAAGCTTTCTGAGAAACTTCTTTGTGTTCTGTGAAATCATCTCACAGAGTTACAGATTTCCCCTCAAGAAGCCTTTCGCTAAGACAGTTCTTGTGGAATTGGCAAAGTGATATTTGGAAGCCCATAGAGGGCTAAGGTGAAAAAGGAAATATCCTCAGATGAAATCTGGAAAGAAGCATTCTGAGAAACTGCTTAGTGTTCTGTTAATTCATCTCACAGAGTTATATCTGTATTTCGTGGATCTCTTTGCTAGCCTTATTTCTGTGGAATCTGAGAACAGATATTTCGGATCCCTTTGAAGACTCTAGGGCCAAAGGAAATATCCTCCGATAACAAAGAGAAAGAAGCTTTCTGAGAAACTTCTTTGTGTTCTGTGAAATCATCTCACATAGTTACAGCTTTCCCCTCAAGAAGCCTTTCGCTAAGACAGTTCTTGTGGAATTGGCAAAGTGATATTAGGAAGCCCATAGAGGGCTATGGTGAAAAAGGAAATATCCTCAGATGAAATCTGGAAAGAAGCTTTCTGAGAAACTGCTTAGTGTTCTGTTAATTCATCTCACACAGTTACATCTGTATTTCGAGGATCTCTTTGCTAGCCTTATTTCTGTGGAATCTGAGAAGAGATATTTCGGATCCCTTTGAAGTCTACAGGGCCTAGGAAATATCCTCCGATAACAAAGAGAAAGAAGATTTCTGAGAAACTTCTTTGTGTTCTGTGAAACCATCTCACAGAGTTACAGCTTTCCCCTCAAGAAGCCTTTCGCTAAGACAGTTCTTGTGGAATTGGCAAAGTGATATTTGGAAGCCCACAGAGGGATATGGTGAAAAAGGAAACATCCTCAGATGAAATCTGGAAAGAATCTTTCTCAGAAACTGCTTAGTGTTCTGTTAATTCATCTCACAGAGTTACATCTTTATTTCGAGGATCTCTTTCCTAGCCTTTTTTCTGTGGAATCTGAGAACAGATATTTCGGATAGCTTTGAAGACTATAGGGCCAAACGAAATATCCTGCGATAACCAAGAGAAAGAAGCTTTCTGAGAAACTTCTTTGTGTTCTGTGAAATCATCTCACAGAGTTACAGCTCTCACCTCAAGAAGCCTTTCGCTAAGACAGTTCTTGTGGAATTGGCAAAGTGATATTTGGAAGCCCATAGAGGGCTATGGTGAAAAAGGAAATATCCTCAGTTGAAATTTCCAAAGAAGCTTTCTGAGATACTGCTTAGTGTTGTGTTAATTCGTCTCACAGAGTTACATCTGTGTTTCGTGGATCTCTTTCCTAGCCTTATTTCTGTGGAATCTGAGAACAGATATTTCGGATCCCTTTGAACACTATAGGGCCAAAGGAAATATCCTCCGATAACAAAGAGTAAGAAGCTTTCTGTGAAACTGCTTTGTGTTCTGTGAAATCATCTCACAGAGTTACAGCTTTCCCCTCAAGAAGCCTTTCGCTAAGACAGTTCCTGTGGAATTCGCAAAGTGATATTTGGAAGCCTACAGAGGGCTATGGTGAAAAAGGAAATATCCTCAGATGAAATCTGGAAAGAAGCTTTCTGAGAAACTGCTCAGTGTTCTTTTAATTCATCTCACAGAGTTACATCTGTATTTCGTGGATCTCTTTGCTAGCCTTATTTCTGTGGAATCTGAGAACAGATAATTCGGATCCCTTTGAAGACTATAGGGCCAAAGGAAATATCCTCCGATAACAAAGAGAAAGAAGCCTTCTGAGAGACTTCTTTGTGTTCTCTGAAATCACCTCACATAGTTACAGCCTTCCACTCAAGAAGCCTTTCGCTAAGACAGTTCTTGTGAAATTGGCAAATTGATATTTGGAAGCCCATAGAGGGCTATGGTGAAAAAGGAAATATCCTCAGTTGAAATTTCGAAAGAAGCTTTCTGAGAAACTGCTTAGTGTTGTGTTAATTGATCTCACAGAGTTACATCTGTATTTCGTGGATCTCTTTGCTAGCCTTATTTCTCTGGAATCTGAGAACAGATATTTCGGATCCCTTTGAAGACTATAGGGCCAAAGGAAATATCCTCCGATAACAAAGAGAAAGAAGCTTTCTGAGAAACTTCTTTGTGTTCTGTGAAACAATCTCACAGAGTTACAGTTTCCCCTCAAGAAGCCTTTCGCTAAGAGAGTTCTTGTGGAATAGGCAAAGTGATATTTGGAAGCCCATAGAGGGCTATGGTGAAAAAGGAAATATCCTCCGATATCAAAGAGAAAGAAGCTTTCTGAGAAACTGCTTAGTGTTCTGTTAATTCATCTCACAGAGTTACATCTGTATTTCGTGAATCTCTTTGCTAGCCTTATTTCTGTGTAATCTGAGAACAGATATTTCGGATCCCTTTGAACACTATAGGGCCAAAGGAAATATCCTCCGATAACAAAGAGAAAGAAGCTTTCTGTGAAACTCCTTTGTGTTCTGTGAAATCATCTCACAGAGTTACAGCTTTCCCCTCAAGAAATCTTTCGCTAAGACAGTTCTTGTGGAATTGGCAAAGTGATATTTGGAAGCCCATAGAGGGCTATGTTTAAAAAGGATATATCCTCACGTGAAATCTGGAAAGAAGCTTTCTGAGAAACTGCTTAGTGTTCTGTTAATTCATCTCACAGAGTTACATCTGTGTTTCGTGGATTTCTTTGCTAGCCTTATTTCTGTGGAATCTGAGAACAGATATTTCGGATCCCTTTGAAGACTATAGAGCCAAAGGAAATATCCTCCGATAACAAAGAGAAAGAAGCTTTCTGAGAAACTGCTTAGTGTTCTGTTAATTCATCTCACAGAGTTACATCTGTATTTCGTGGATCTCTTTGCTAGCCTTATTTCTGTGGAATCTCAGAACAGATATTTCGGATCCCTTTGAACACTATAGGGCCAAAGGAAATATCCTCCGATAACAAAGAGAAAGAAGCTTTCTGTGAAACTCCTTTGTGTTCTGTGAAATCATCTCACAGAGTTACAGCTTTCCCCTCAAGAAGCCTTTAGCTAAGACAGTTCTTGTGGAATTGGCAAAGTGATATTTGGAAGCCCATAGAGGGCTATGGTAAAAAAGGATATATCCTCAGATGAAATCTGGAAAGAAGCTTTCTGAGAAACTGTTTAGTGTTCTGTTAATTCATCTCACAGAGTTGCATCTGTATTTCGGGGATCTCTTTGCTAGCCTTATTTCTGTGGAATCTGAGAACAGAGATTTCGGATCCCTTTCAAGACTATAGGGCCAAAGGAAATATCCTCCGATAACAAAGAGAAAGAAGCTTTCTGAGAAACTTCTTTGTGTTCTGTGAAATCATCTCACAGAGTTACAGCTTTCCCCTCAAGAAGCCTTTCCCTAAGACAGTTCTTGTGGAATTGGCAAAGTGATATTTGGAAGCCCATAGAGGGCTACGGTGAAAAAGGAAATATCCTCAGAAGAAATCTGGAAAGAAGCTTTCTGAGAAACTGCTTAGTGTTCTGTTAATTCATCTCACAGAGTTACATCTGTATTTCGTGGATCTCTTTGCTAGCCTTATTTCTGTGGAATCTGAGAACAGATATTTCGGATCCCTTTGAACACTAAAGGGCCAAAGGAAATATCCTCCGATAACAAAGAGAAAGAAGCTTTCTGTGAAACTGCTTTGTGTTCAGTGAAATCATCTCACGGAGTTACAGCTTTTCCCTCAAGAAGCCTTTCGCTAAGACAGTTCTTGTGGAATTGGCAAAGTGATATTTGGAAGCCCATAGAGGGCTATGGTGAAAAAGGAAATGTCCTCAGTTGAAATTTCGAAAGAAGCTTTCTGAGAAACTGCTTTGTGTTCTGTGAAATCATCTCACAGTGTTACAGCTTTCCCCTCAAGAAGCCTTTCGCTAACACAGTTCTTGTGGAATTGGCAAAGTGATATTTGGAAGCCCCCAGAGGGCTATCGTGAAAAAGGAAATATCCTCAGATGAAATCTGGAAAGAAGCTTTCTGAGAAACTGCTTAGTGTTCTGTTAATTCATCTCACAGAGTTACATCTGTATTTCGTGGATCTCTTTGCTAGCCTTATTTCTGTGGAATCTGAGAACAGATATTTCGGATCCCTTTGAACACTATAGGGCCAAAGGAAATATCCTCCGATAACAAAGAGCAAGAAGCTTTCTGGGAAACTTCTTTGTGTTCTGTGAAATCATCTCTCATAGTTACAGCTTTCCCTCAAGAAGACTTTCGCTAAGACAGTTCTTGTGGAATTGGCAAAGTGATATTAGGAAGCCCATAGAGGGCTATGGTGAAAAAGGAAATATCCTCAGATGAAATCTGGAAAGAAGCTTTCTGAGAAACTGCTTAGTGTTCTGTTAATTCATCTCACCGAGTTACATCTTTAATTCGAGGATGTTTTTGCTAGCCTTATTTCTGTGGAATCTGAGAACCGATATTTCGGATCGCTTTGAACACTATAGGGCCAAAGGAAATATCCTCCGATTACAAAGAGAAAGAAGCTTTCTGAGAAACTTCTTTGTGTTCTGTGAAATCATCTCACAGAGTTACAGCTTTCCCTTCAAGAAGCCTTTCGCTAAGACAGTTCTTGTGGAATTGGCAAAGTGATATTAGGAAGCCCATAGAGGGCTATGGTGAAAAAGGAAATATCCTCAGATGAAATCTGGAAAGAAGCTTTCTGAGAAACTGCTCAGTATTCTCTTAATTCATCTCACAGAGTTACATCTGTATTTCTTGGATCTCTTTGCTAGCCTTATTTCTGTGGAATCTGAGAAGAGATATTTCGCATCCCTTTGAACACTATAGGGCCAAAAGAAATATCCTCCGATAACAATGAGAAAGAAGCTTTCTGTGAAACTCCTTTGTGTTCTGTGAAATCATCTCACAGAGTTACAGCTTTCCCCTCAAGAAGCCTTTCCCTAAGACAGTTCTTGTGGAATTGGCAAAGAGATATTTGGAAGCCCATAGAGGGCTACGGTGAAAAAGGAAATTTCCTCAGATGAAATCTGGAAAGAAGCTTTCTGAGAAACTGCTTAGTGTTCTGTTAATTCATCTCACAGAGTTACATCTGTATTTCGTGGATCTCTTTGCTAGCCTTATTTCTGTGGAATCTGAGAATGGATATTTCGGATCCCTTTGAACACTAAAGGGCCAAAGGAAATATCCTCCGATAACAAAGAGAAAGAAGCTTTCTGTGAAACTGCTTTGTGTTCAGTGAAATCATCTCACGGAGTTACAGCTTTTCCCTCACGAAGCCTTTCGCTAAGACAGTTCTTGTGGAATTGGCAAAGTGATATTTTGAAGCCCATAGAGGGCTATGGTGAAAAAGGAAATGTCCTCAGTTGAAATTTCGAAAGAAGCTTTCTGAGAAACTGCTTTGTGTTCTGTGAAATCATCTCACAGAGTTACAGCTTTCCCCTCAAGAAGCCTTTCGCTAACACAGTTCTTGTGGAATTGGCAAAGTGATATTTGGAAGCCCCCAGAGGGCTATCGTGAAAAAGGAAATATCCTCAGATGAAATCTGGAAAGAAGCTTTCTGAGAAACTGCTTAGTGTTCTGTTAATTCATCTCACAGAGTCATATCTTTATTTCGAGGATCTCTTTCCTAGCCTTTTTTCTGTGGAATCTGAGAACAGATATTTCGGATCCCTTTGAAGACTATAGGGCCAAAGGAAATATCCTCCGATAACAAAGAGAAAGAAGCTTTCTGAGAAACTTCTTTGTGTTCTGTGAAATCATCTCACAGAGTTACAGATTTCCCCTCAAGAAGCCTTTCGCTAAGACAGTTCTTGTGGAATTGGCAAAGTGATATTTGGAAGCCCATAGAGGGCTAAGGTGAAAAAGGAAATATCCTCAGATGAAATCTGGAAAGAAGCATTCTGAGAAACTGCTTAGTGTTCTGTTAATTCATCTCACAGAGTTACATCTGTATTTCGTGGATCTCTTTGCTAGCCTTATTTCTGTGGAATCTGAGAACAGATATTTCGGATCCCTTTGAAGACTCTAGGGCCAAAGGAAATATCCTCCGATAACAAAGAGAAAGAAGCTTTCTGAGAAACTTCTTTGTGTTCTGTGAAATCATCTCACATAGTTACAGCTTTCCCCTCAAGAAGCCTTTAGCTAAGACAGTTCTTGTGGAATTGGCAAAGTGATATTAGGAAGCCCATAGAGGGCTATGGTGAAAAAGGAAATATCCTCAGATGAAATCTGGAAAGAAGCTTTCTGAGAAACTACTTAGTGTTCTGTTAATTCATCTCACACAGTTACATCTGTATTTCGAGGATCTCTTTGCTAGCCTTATTTCTGTGGAATCTGAGAACAGATATTTCGGATCGCTTTGAAGACTATACGGCCAAAGGAAATGTCCTTCGATAACAAAGAGAAAGAAGCTTTGTGAGAAACTTCTTTGTGTTCTGTGAAATCATCTCACAGAGTTACAGCTCTCCCTTCAAGAAGCCTTTCGCTAAGACAGTTCTTGTGGAATTGGCAAAGTGATATTAGGAAGCCCATAGAGGGTTATGCTGAAAAAGGAAATATCCTCAGATGAAATCTGGAAAGAAACTTTCTGAGAAACTGAATTAGTGTTCTGTTAATTCATGTCACAGAGTTACATCTGTATTTCGAGGATCTCTTTGCTAGCCTTATTTCTGTGGAATCTGAGAAGAGATATTTCGGATCCCTTTGAAGTCTACAGGGCCTAGGAAATATCCTCCGATAACAAAGAGAAAGAAGATTTCTGAGAAACTTCTTTGTGTTCTGTGAAACCATCTCACAGAGTTACAGCTTTCCCCTCAAGAAGCCTTTCGCTAACACAGTTCTTGTGGAATTGGCAAAGTGATATTTGAAGCCCACAGAGGGCTATGGTGAAAAAGGAAATATCCTCAGATGAAATCTGGAAAGAATCTTTCTCAGAAACTGCTTAGTGTTCTGTTAATTCATCTCACAGAGTTACATCTTTATTTCGAGGATCTCTTTCCTAGCCTTTTTTCTGTGGAATCTGAGAACAGATATTTCGGATAGCTTTGAAGAGTATAGGGCCAAACGAAATATCCTGCGATAACCAAGAGAAAGAAGCTTTCTGAGAAACTTCTTTGTGTTCTGTGAAATCATCTCACAGAGTTACAGCTCTCCCCTCAAGAAGCCTTTCGCTAAGACAGTTCTTGTGGAATTGGCAAAGTGATATTTGGAAGCCCATAGAGGGCTATGGTGAAAAAGGAAATATCCTCAGTTGAAATTTCGAAAGAAGCTTTCTGAGAAACTGCTTAGTGTTGTGTTAATTCGTCTCACAGAGTTACATCTGTGTTTCGTGGATCTCTTTCCTAGCCTTATTTCTGTGGAATCTGAGAACAGATATTTCGGATCCCTTTGAAGACTATAGGGCCAAAAGAAATATCCTCCGATAACAAAGAGAACGAAGCTTTCTGAGAAATTTCTTTGTGTTCTGTGAAATCATCTCACAGAGTTACAGCTTTCCTCTCAGGAAGCCTTTCGCTAAGACAGTTCTTGTGGAATTGGCAAAGTGATATTTGGAAGCCCTTAAAGGGCTATGGTGAAAAAGAAAATATCCTCAGATGAAATCTGGAAAGAAGCTTTCTGAGAAACTGCTCACTGTTCTGTAAATTCATCTCACAGAGTTACATCTGTATTTCGTGGATCTCTTTGCTCGCCTTATTTCTTTGGAATCTGAGAACAGATAATTCGGATCCCTTTGAACACTATAGGGCCAAAAGAAATATCCTCCGATAACAATGAGAAAGAAGCTTTCTATGAAACTCCTTTGTGTTCTGTGAAATCATCTCACAGAGTTACAGCTTTCCCCTCAAGAAGCCTTTCCCTAAGACAGTTCTTGTGGAATTGGCAAAGTGATATTTGGAAGCCCATAGAGGGCTACGGTGAAAAAGGAAATATCCTCAGAAGAAATCTGGAAAGAAGCTTTCTGAGAAACTGCTTAGTGTTCTGTTAATTCATCTCACAGAGTTACATCTGTATTTCGTGGATCTCTTTGCTAGCCTTATTTCTGTGGAATCTGAGAACAGATATTTCGGATCCCTTTGAACACTAAAGGGCCAAAGGAAATATCCTCCGATAACAAAGAGAAAGAAGCTTTCTGTGAAACTGCTTTGTGTTCAGTGAAATCATCTCACGGAGTTACAGCTTTTCCCTCAAGAAGCCTTTCGCTAAGACAGTTCTTGTGGAATTGGCAAAGTGATATTTGGAAGCCCATAGAGGGCTATGGTGAAAAAGGAAATGTCCTCAGTTGAAATTTCGAAAGAAGCTTTCTGAGAAACTGCTTTGTGTTCTGTGAAATCATCTCACAGTGTTACAGCTTTCCCCTCAAGAAGCCTTTCGCTAACACAGTTCTTGTGGAATTGGCAAAGTGATATTTGGAAGCCCCCAGAGGGCTATCGTGAAAAAGGAAATATCCTCAGATGAAATCTGGAAAGAAGCTTTCTGAGAAACTGCTTAGTGTTCTGTTAATTCATCTCACAGAGTTACATCTGTATTTCGTGGATCTCTTTGCTAGCCTTATTTCTGTGGAATCTGAGAACAGATATTTCGGATCCCTTTGAACACTATAGGGCCAAAGGAAATATCCTCCGATAACAAAGAGAAAGAAGCTTTCTGGGAAACTTCTTTGTGTTCTGTGAAATCATCTCTCATAGTTACAGCTTTCCCTCAAGAAGACTTTCGCTAAGACAGTTCTTGTGGAATTGGCAAAGTGATATTAGGAAGCCCATAGAGGGCTATGGTGAAAAAGGAAATATCCTCAGATGAAATCTGGAAAGAAGCTTTCTGAGAAACTGCTTAGTGTTCTGTTTATTCATCTCACCGAGTTACATCTTTAATTCGAGGATGTTTTTGCTAGCCTTATTTCTGTGGAATCTGAGAACCGATATTTCGGATCGCTTTGAACACTATAGGGCCAAAGGAAATATCCTCCGATTACAAAGAGAAAGAAGCTTTCTGAGAAACTTCTTTGTGTTCTGTGAAATCATCTCACAGAGTTACAGCTTTCCCTTCAAGAAGCCTTTCGCTAAGACAGTTCTTGTGGAATTGGCAAAGTGATATTAGGAAGCCCATAGAGGGCTATGGTGAAAAAGGAAATATCCTCAGATGAAATCTGGAAAGAAGCTTTCTGAGAAACTACTCAGTGTTCTCTTAATTCATCTCACAGAGTTACATCTGTATTTCTTGGATCTCTTTGCTAGCCTTATTTCTGTGGAATCTGAGAAGAGATATTTCGGATCCCTTTGAACACTATAGGGCCAAAAGAAATATCCTCCGATAACAATGAGAAAGAAGCTTTCTGTGAAACTCCTTTGTGTTCTGTGAAATCATCTCACAGAGTTACAGCTTTCCCCTCAAGAAGCCTTTCCCTAAGACAGTTCTTGTGGAATTGGCAAAGAGATATTTGGAAGCCCATAGAGGGCTACGGTGAAAAAGGAAATTTCCTCAGATGAAATCTGGAAAGAAGCTTTCTGAGAAACTGCTTAGTGTTCTGTTAATTCATCTCACAGAGTTACATCTGTATTTCGTGGATCTCTTTGCTAGCCTTATTTCTGTGGAATCTGAGAACGGATATTTCGGATCCCTTTGAACACTAAAGGGCCAAAGGAAATATCCTCCGATAACAAAGAGAAAGAAGCTTTCTGTGAAACTGCTTTGTGTTCAGTGAAATCATCTCACGGAGTTACAGCTTTTCCCTCAAGAAGCCTTTCGCTAAGACAGTTCTTGTGGAATTGGCAAAGTGATATTTTGAAGCCCATAGAGGGCTATGGTGAAAAAGGAAATGTCCTCAGTTGAAATTTCGAAAGAAGCTTTCTGAGAAACTGCTTTGTGTTCTGTGAAATCATCTCACAGAGTTACAGCTTTCCCCTCAAGAAGCCTTTCGCTAACACAGTTCTTGTGGAATTGGCAAAGTGATATTTGGAAGCCCCCAGAGGGCTATCGTGAAAAAGGAAATACCCTCAGATGAAATCTGGAAAGAAGCTTTCTGAGAAACTGCTTAGTGTTCTGTTAATTCATCTCACAGAGTCATATCTTTATTTCGAGGATCTCTTTCCTAGCCTTTTTTCTGTGGAGTCTGAGAACAGATATTTCGGATCCCTTTGAAGACTATAGGGCCAAAGGAAATATCCTCCGATAACAAAGAGAAAGAAGCTTTCTGAGAAACTTCTTTGTGTTCTGTGAAATCATCTCACAGAGTTACAGATTTCCCCTCAAGAAGCCTTTCGCTAAGACAGTTCTTGTGGAATTGGCAAAGTGATATTTGGAAGCCCATAGAGGGCTAAGGTGAAAAAGGAAATATCCTCAGATGAAATCTGGAAAGAAGCATTCTGAGAAACTGCTTAGTGTTCTGTTAATTCATCTCACAGAGTTACATCTGTATTTCGTGGATCTCTTTGCTAGCCTTATTTCTGTGGAATCTGAGAACAGATATTTCGGATCCCTTTGAAGACTCTAGGGCCAAAGGAAATATCCTCCGATAACAAAGAGAAAGAAGCTTTCTGAGAAACTTCTTTGTGTTCTGTGAAATCATCTCACATAGTTACAGCTTTCCCCTCAAGAAGCCTTTAGCTAAGACAGTTCTTGTGGAATTGGCAAAGTGATATTCGGAAGCCCATAGAGGGCTATGGTGAAAAAGGAAATATCCTCAGTTGAAATTTCGAAAGAAGCTTTCTGAGAAACTGCTTAGTGTTGTGTTAATTCGTCTCACAGAGTTACATCTGTGTTTCGTGGATCTCTTTCCTAGCCTTATTTCTGTGGAATCTGAGAACAGATATTTCGGATCCCTTTGAAGACTATAGGGCCAAAGGAAATATCCTCCGATAACAAAGAGAACGAAGCTTTCTGAGAAATTTCTTTGTGTTCTGTGAAATCATCTCACAGAGTTACAGCTTTCCTCTCAGGAAGCCTTTCGCTAAGACAGTTCTTGTGGAATTGGCAAAGTGATATTTGGAAGCCCTTAAAGGGCTATGGTGAAAAAGAAAATATCCTCAGATGAAATCTGGAAAGAAGCTTTCTGAGAAACTGCTCACTGTTCTGTAAATTCATCTCACAGAGTTACATCTGTATTTCGTGGATCTCTTTGCTCGCCTTATTTCTGTGGAATCTGAGAACAGATAATTCGGATCCCTTTGAAGACTATAGGGCCAAAGGAAATATCCTCCGATAACAAAGAGAAAGAAGCCTACTGAGAGACTACTTTGTGTTCTGTGAAATCATCTCACAGAGTTACAGCTTTCCCCTCAAGAAGCCTTTTGCTAAGAGAGTTCTTCTGGAATTGGCAAAGTGATATTTGGAAGCCCACAGAGGGCTATGTTGAAAAAGGAAATATCCTCCGATAACATAGAGAAAGAAGCTTTCTGAGAAACTGCTTAGTGTTCTGTTAATTCATCTCACAGAATTACATCTGTATTTCGTGAATCTCTTTGCTAGCCTTATTTCTGTGGAATCTGAGAACAGATATTTCGGATCCCTTTGAACACTATAGGGCCAAAGGAAATATCCTCCGATAACAAAGAGAAAGAAGCTTTCTGTGAAACTCCTTTGTGTTCTGTGAAATCATCTCACAGAGTTACAGCTTTCCCCTCAAGAAAACTTTCGCTAAGACAGTTCTTGTGGAATTGGCAAAGTGATATTTGGAAGCCCATAGAGGGCTATGTTTAAAAAGGATATATCCTCACATGAAATCTGGAAAGAAGCTTTCTGAGAATCTGCTTAGTGTTCTGTTAATTCATCTCACAGAGTTACATCTGTATTTCGTGGATCTCTCTGCTAGCCTTATTTCTGTGGAATCTGAGAACAGATATTTCGGATCCCTTTGAAGACTATAGAGCCAAAGGAAATATCCTCCGATAACAAAGAGAAAGAAGCTTTCTGAGAAACTTCTTTGTGTTCTGTGAAATCATCTCACAGAGTTACAGCTTTCCCCTCCAGAAGCCTTTCGCTAAGACAGTTCTTGTGGAATTGGCAAAGTGATATTTGGAAGCCCATAGAGGGCTATGGTGAAAAAGGAAATATCCTCAGTGGAAATTTCGAAAGAAGCTTTCTGAGAAACTGCTTAGTGTTGTGTTAATTCATCTCACAGAGTTACATCTGTATTTCGTGGATCTCTTTCCCAGCCTTATTTCTGTGGAATCTGAGAAGAGATATTTCAGATCCCTTTGAACACCATAGGGCCAAAGGAAATATCCTCCGATAACAAAGAGAAAGAAGCTTTCTGTGAAACTGCTTTGTGTTTTGTGAAATCATCTCACAGAGTTACAGTTTTCCCTTCAAGAAGCCTTTCCCTAAGACAGTTCTTGTGGAATTGGCAAAGTGATATTTGGAATCCCATAGAGGCCTATGGTGAAAAAGGAAATATCCTCAGATGGAATCTGGAAAGAAGCTTTCTGAGAAACTGCTTAGTGTTCTGTTAATTCATCTCACAGAGTTACATCTGTATTTCGTGCATCTCTTTGCTAGCCTTATTTCTGTGGAATCTGAGAACAGATATTTCGGATCGCTTTGAAGACTATCGGGCCAAAAAAATATCCTCCGATAACAAAGAGAAAGAAGCTTTCTGAGAAACTTCTTTGTGTTCTGTGAAATCATCTCACAGAGTTACAGCTTTCCCCTCAAGAAGCCTTTCGCTAAGACAGTTCTTGTGGAATTGGCAAAGTGATATTTGGAAGCCCATAGAGGGCTATGGTGAAAAAGGTAATATCCTCAGTTGAAATTTCGAAAGAAGCTTTCTGAGAAACTGCTTAGTGTTCTGTTAATTCATCTCACAGAGTTACATCTGTATTTCGTGGATCTCCTTCCTAGCCTTTTTTCTGTGGAATCTGAGAACAGATATTTCGGATCCCTTTGAACACCATAGGGCCAAAGGAAATATCCTCCGATAACAAAGAGAAAGAAGCTTTCTGTGAAACTGCTTTGTGTTCTGTGAAATCATCTCACAGAGTTACAGCTTTCCCCTCAAGAAGCCTTTCCCGAAGACAGTTCTTGTGGAATTGGCAAAGTGATATTTGGAAGCCCATAGAGGGCTATGGTGATAAAGGAAATATCCTCAGATGAAATCTGGAAAGAAGCTTTCTGAGAAACTGCTTAGTGTTCTGTTAATTCATCTCACAGAGTTACATCTGTATTTCGTGGATCTCTTTGCTAGCCTTTTTTCTGTGGAATCTGAGAACAGATATTTCGGATCCCTTTGAAGACTATAGGGCCAAAGGAAATATCCTCCGATAACAAAGAGAAAGAAGCTTTCTGAGAAACTTCTTTGTGTTCTGTGAAATCATCTCACACAGTTACAGCTTTCCCCTCAAGAAGCCTTTCGCTAAGACAGTTCTTGTGGAATTCGCAAAGTGATATTTGGAAGCCTACAGAGGGCTATGGTGAAAAAGGAAATATCCTCAGATGAAATCTGGAAAGAAGCTTTCTGAGAAACTGCTCAGTGGTCTTTTAATTCATCTCACAGAGTTACATCTGTATTTCGTGGATCTCTTTGCTACCCTTATTTCTGTGGAATCTGAGAACAGATATTTCGGATCCCTTTGAAGACTCTAAGGCCAAAGGAAATATCCTCCGATAACAAAGAGAAAGAAGCCTTCTGAGAGAATTCTTTGGGTTCTGTGAAATCATCTCACATAGTTACAGCTTTCCCCTCAAGAAGCCTTTCGCTAAGACAGTTCTTGTGGAATTGGCAAAGTGATATTTGGAAGCCCATAGAGGGCTATGGTGAAAAAGGAAATATCCTCAGATGAAATCTGGAAAGAGGCTTTCTGAGAAACTGCTTAGTGTTCTGTTAATTCATCTCACAGAGTTTCATCTGTATTTCGTGGATCTCTTTGCTAGCCTTATTTCTGTGGAATCTGAGAACAGATATTTCGGATCCCTTTGAAGACTATAGCGCCAAAGGAAATATCCTCCGATAACAATGAGAAAGAAGCTTTCTGTGAAACTCCTTTTTGTTCTGTGAAATCACCTCACAGAGTTACAGCTTTCGCCTCAAGAAGCCTTTCGCTAACACAGTTCTTGTGGAATTGGCAAAGTGATATTTGGAAGCCCATAGAGGGCTATGGTGAAAAAGGAAATATCCTCCGATAACAAAGAGAAAGAAGCTTTCTGAGAAACTGCTTAGTGTTCTGTTAATTCATCTCACAGAGTTACATCTGTATTTCGTGGATCTCTTTGCTAGCCTTATTTCTGTGGAATCTGAGAACAGATATTTCGGATCCCTTTGAAGACTCTAGGGCCAAAGGAAATATCCTCCGATAACAAAGAGAAACAAGCTTTCTGTGAAACTGCTTTGTGTTCTGTGAAATCATCAGACAGAGTTACAGCTTTTCCCTCAAGAAGCCTTTCTCTAAGACAGTTCTTGTGGAATTGGCAAAGTGATATTTGGAAGCCCATAGAGGGCTATGGTGAAAAAGGAAATATCCTCAGATGGAATCTGGGAAGAAGCTTTCTGAGAAACTGCTTAGTGTTCTCTTAATTCATCTCACAGAGTTACATCTGTATTTCGTGCATCTCTTTGCTAGCCTTATTTCTGTGGAATCTGAAAACAGATATTTCGGATCGCTTTGAAGACTATCGGGCCAAAGGAAATATCCTCCGATAACAAAGAGAAAGAAGCTTTCTGAGAAACTTCCTTGTGTTCTGTGATATCATCTCACAGACTTACAGCTTTCCCCTCAAGAAGCCTTTCGCTAAGACAGTTCTTGTGGAATTGGCAAAGTGATATTTGGAAGCCCATAGAGGGCTATGGTGAACAAGGATATATCCTCAGATGTAACTTCGAAAGAAGCTTTCTGAGAAACTGCGTAGTCTTCTGTTAATTCATCTCACAGAGTTACATCTGTATTTCTTGGATATCTTTGCTAGCCTTATTTCTGTGGAATCTGAGAACAGATATTTCCGATCCCTTTGAACACTATAGTGCCAAAGGAAATATCATCCGATAACAAAGAGAAAGAAGCTTTCTGAGAAACTTCTTTGTGTTCTGTGAAATCATCTCACAGAGTTACAGCTTTCCCTTCAAGAAGCGTTTCGCTAAGACAGTTCTTGTGGAATTGGCAAAGTGATATTTGGAAGCCCATAGAGGGCTATGGTGAAAAAGGAAATATCCTCAGATGAAATCTGGAAAGAAGCTTTCTGAGAAACTGCTCAGTGTTCTTATAATTCATCTCACAGAGTTACATCTGTATTTCGTGGATCTCTTTGCTAGCCTTATTTCTGTGGAATCTGAGAACAGATATTTCGGATCCCTTTGAAGACTATAGGGCCTAAGGAAATATCCTCCGATAACAAAGAGAAAGAAGCTTTCTGAGAAACTTCTTAGTGTTCTGTGCAATCATCTCACAGAGTTACAGCTTTCCTTTCAAGAAGCCTTTCGCTAAGACAGTTCTTGTGGAATTGGCAAAGTGATATTTGGAAGCCCATAGAGGGCTATGGTGAAAAAGGAAATATCCTCCGATAATAAAGAGAAAGAAGCTTTCTGAGAAACTGCTTAGTGTTCTGTTAATTCACCTCACAGAGTTACATCTGTATATCGTGGATCTCTTTTCTAGCCTTATTTCTGTGGATCTGAGAACAGATATTTCGGATCCCTTTGAAGACTATAGGGCCAAAGGAAATATCCTCCGATAACAAAGAGAAAGAAGCTTTCTGATCGACTTCTTTGTGTTCTGTGAAATCATCTCACAAAGTTACAGCTTTCCCCCTCAAGAAGCCTTTCGCTAAGACAGTTCTTGTGGAATTCGCAAAGTGATATTTGGAAGCCTACAGAGGGCTATGGTGAAAAAGGAAATATCCTCAGATGAAACCTGGAAAGAAGCTTTCTGAGAAACTGCTCAGTGTTCTTTTAATTCATCTCACAGAGTTACATCTGTATTTCATGGATCTCTTTGCTAGCCTTATTTCTGTGGAATCTGAGAACAGATATTTCGGATCCCTTTGAAAACTATAGGGCCAAAGGAAATATCCTCCGATAACAAAGAGAAAGAAGCCTTCTGAGAGATTTCTTTGTGTTCTGTGAAATCATCTCACATAGTTACAGCTTTCCCCTCAAGAAGCCTTTCGCTAAGACAGTTCTTGTGGAATTGGCAAAGTGATATTTGGAAGCCCATAGAGGGCTATGGTGAAAAAGGAATTATCCTCAGATGAAATCTGGAAAGAAGCTTTCTGAGAAACTGCTTTGTGTTCTGTTAATTCATCTCACAGAGTTACATCTGTATTTCGTGGATCTCTTTGCTAGCCTTATTTCTGTGGAATCTGAGAACAGATATTTCGGATCCCTTTGAAGAGTGTAGGGAAAAAGGAAATATCCTCCGATAACAAAGAGAAAGAAGCTTTCTGAGAAACTTCTTTGTGTTCTGTGAAATCATCTCACAGAGTTACAGCTTTCCCCTCAAGAAGCCTTTCGCTAAGACAGTTCTTGTGGAATTGGCAAAGTGATATTTGGAAGCCTACAGAGGGCTATGGTGAAAAAGGAAATATCCTCAGATGAAATCTGGAAAGAAGCTTTCTGAGAAACTGCTCAGTGTTCTTTTAATTCATCTCACAGAGTTACATCTGTATTTCGTGGATCTCTTTGCTAGCCTTATTTCTGTGGAATCTGAGAACAGATATTTCGGATACCTTTGAACACTATAGGGCCAAAGGAAATATCCTCCGATAACAAAGAGAAAGAAGCTTTCTGAGAAACTTCTTTGTGTTCTGTGAAATCATCTCACAGAGTTACAGCTTTCCCCTCAAGAAGGCTTTCGCTAAGACAGTTCTTGTGGAATTGGCAAAGTGATATTTGGAAGCCCATAGAGGGCTATGGTGAAAAGGGAAATATCCTCAGTTGAAATTTCGAAAGAAGCTTTCTGAGAAACTGCTTAGTGTTCTGTTAATTCATCTCACAGAGTTACATCTGTATTTCGTGGATCTCTTTGCTAGCCTTATTTCTGTGGAATCTGAGAACAGATATTTCGGATCCCTTTGAAGACTATAGGGCTAAAGGATATATCCTCTGATAACAAAGAGAAAGAAGCTTTCTGTGAAACTTCTTTGTGTTCTGTGAAATCATCTCACAGAGTTACAGCTTTCCCCTCCAGAAGCCTTTCGCTAAGACAGTTCTTGTGGAATTGGCAAAGTGATATTTGGAAGCCCATAGAGGGCTATGGTCAAAAAGGAAATATCCTCTGTTGAAATTTCGAAAGAAACTTTCTGAGAAACTGCTTAGTCTTCTGTTAATTCAACTCACAGAGTTACATCTGTAATTCGTGGATCTCTTTCCTAGCCTCATTTCTGTGGAATCTGAGAACAGATATTTCGGATCCCTTTGAACACTATACGGCCAAAGGAAATATCCTCCGATAACATAGAGAAAGAAGCTTTCTGTGAAACTGCTTTGTGTTCTGTGAAATCATCTCACAGCGTTACCGCTTTTCCCTCAAGAAGCCTTTCGCTAAGACAGTTCTTGTGGAATTGGCAAAGTGATATTTGGAAGCCCATAGAGGGCTACGGTGAAAAAGGAAATATCCTCAGATGGAATCGGGAAAGAAGCTTTCTGAGAAACTGCTTAGTGTTCTCTTAATTCATCTCACAGAGTTACATCTGTATTTCGAGGATCTCTTTGCTCGCCTTATTTCTGTGGAATCTGAGAACAGATATTTCGGATCGCTTTGAAGACTATCGGGCCAAAGGAAATGTCCTCCGATAACAAAGAGAAAGAAGCTTTCTGAGAAACTTCTTTGTGTTCTGTGAAATCATCTCACAGAGTTACAGCTTTCCCCTCAAGAAGCCTTTCGCTAAGACAGTTCTTGTGGAATTGGCAAAGTGATATTTGGAAGCCCTTAGAGGGCTATGTTGAAAAAGGAAATATCCTCAGATGAAATCTGGAAAGAGGCTTTCTGAGAAACTGCTTAGTGTTCTGTTAATTCATCTCACAGAGTTACATCTGTGTTTTGTGGATCTCTTTGCTAGCCTTATTTCTGTGGAATCTGAGAACAGATATTTCGGATCCCTTTGAACATTATAGGGCCAAAGGAAATATTCTCCGATAACAATGAGAAAGAAGCTTTCTGTGAAACTCCTTTGTGTTCTGTGAAATCATCTCACAGAGTTACAGCTTTCCCCTCAAGAAGCCGTTCCCTAAGACAGTTCTTGTGGAATTGGCAAAGTGATATTTGGAAGCCCATAGAGGTCTATGGTGAAAAAGGAAATATCCTCAGATGACATCTGGAAAGAAGCATTCTGAGAACCTGCTTAGTGTTCTGTTAATTCATCTCACAGAGTTACATCTGTATTTCGTGGATCTCTTTGCTAGCCTTATTTCTGTGGAATCTGAGAACAGATATTTCGGATCGCTTTGAATACTAAAGGGCCAAAGGAAATATCCTCCGATAACAAAGAGAAAGAAGCTTTCTGAGAGACTTCTTTGTGTTCTGTGAAATCATCTCACAAAGTTACAGCTTTCCCCTCAAGAAGCCTTTCGCTAAGACAGTTCTTGTGGAATTGGCAAAGTGATATTTCGAAGCCCATAGAGGGCTATGGTGAAAAGGGAAATATCCTCAGATGAAATCTTGAAAGAAGCTTTCTGAGAAACTGCTTAGTGTTCTGTTAATTCATCTCACAGAGTTACTTCTGTATTTCGTGGATCTCTTTGCTAGCCTTATTTCTGTGGAATCTGAGAACAGATATTTCGGATCCCTTTGAAGACAATAGGGCCAAAGGAAATATCCTCCGATAACAAAGAGAAAGAAGCTTTCTGAGAAACTTCTTTGTGTTCTGTGAAATCATCTCACAGAGTTACACCTTTCCCCTCAATAAGCCTTTCGCTAACACAGTTCTTGTGGAATTGGCAAAGTGATATTTGGAAGCCCATAGAGGGCTATGGTGAAAAAGGAAATATCCACAGATGAAATCTGGAAAGAAGCTTTCTGAGAAACTGCTTAGTGTTCTGTTAATTCATCTCACAGAGTTACATCTTTATTTCGAGGATCTATTTGCTAGCCTTATTTCTGTGGAGTCTGAGAACCTATATTTCGGATCGCTTTGAAGACCCTAGGGCCAAAACAAATATCCTCCGATAACAAAGAGAAAGAAGCTTTCTGAGAAACTTCTTTGTGTTCTGGGAAATCATCTCACAGAGTTACAGGTTTCCCCTCAGGAAGCCTTTCGCTAAGACAGTTCTTGTGAAATTGGCAAAGTGATATTTGGAAGCCCTTAGAGGGCTATGGTGAAAAAGGAAATATCCTCAGATAAAATCTGGAAAGAAGCTTTCTGAGAAACTGCTCAGTGTTTTGTTAATTCATCTCACAGAGTTACATCTGTATTTCGTGGATCTCTTTGCTAGCCTTATTTCTGTGGAATCTGAGAACAGATATTTCGGATCGCTTTGAAGACTATAGGGCCAAAGGAAATATCCTCCGATAACAAAGAGAAAGAAGCTTTCTGAGAAACTTCTTTGTGTTCTGTGAAATCATCTCACAGAGTTACAGCTTTCGCCTCAAGAAGCCTTTCGCTAAGACAGTTCTTGTGGAATTCGCAATGTGATATTTGGAAGCCCTTAGAGGGCTATGGTGAAAAAGGAAATATCCTCAGATGAAATCAGGAAAGAAGCTTTCTGAGAAACTGATTAGTGTTCTGTTAATTCATCTCAGAGTTACATCTGTATTTCGAGGATCTCTTTGCTAGCCTTATTTCTGTGGAATCTGAGAACAGATATTTCGGATCTCTTTGAAGACTACAGGGCCAAAGGAAATATCATCCGATAACAAAGAGAAGGAAGATTTCTGAGAAACTTCCTTGTGTTCTGGGAAATCATCTCACAGAGTTACAGATTTCCCCTCAGGAAGCCTTTCGCTAAGACAGTTCTTGTGGAATTGGCAAAGTGATATTTGGAAGCCCATAGAGGGCTATGGTGAAAAAGGAAATATCCTCAGATGAAATCTGGAAAGAAGCTTTCTGAGAAAATGCTTAGTGTTCTGTTAATTCATCTCACAGAGTTACATCTTTATTTCGTGGATCTCTTTGCTAGCCTTATTTCTGTGGAATCTGAGAACCGATATTTCGCATCGCTTTGAAGACTATAGGGCCAAAGGAAATATCCTCCGATAACAAAGAGAAAGAAGCTTTCTGAGAAACTTCTTTGTGTTCTGTGAAATCATTTCACAGAGTTACAACTTTGCCCTCAAGAAGCCTTTCGCTAACACAGTTCTTGTGGAATTGGCAAAATGATATTTGGAAGCCCATAGAGGGCTAGGGTTGAGAAAGGAAATATCCTCAGATGAAATCTGGAAAGAAGCTTTCTGAGAAACTGATTAGTGTTCTGTTAATTCATCTCACAGAGTTACATCTGTATTTTGAGGATCTCTTTGCTAGCCTTTTTTCTGTGGAATCAGAGAACAGATATTTCGGATCTCTTTGAAGACTATACGGCCAAATGAAATATCCTCCGATAACAAAGAGAAAGAAGCTTTCTGAGAAACTTCTTTGTGTTCTGTGAAATCATATCACAGAGTTACAGCTTTCCCCTCAAGAAGCCTGTCGCTAAGACAGTTCTTGTGGAATTGGCAAAGTGATATTAGGAATCCCATAGAGGGCTATGGTGAAAAAGGAAATATCCTCAGATGAAATCTGGGAAGAAGCTTTCTGAGAAACTGTTTAGTGTTCCGTTAATTCATCTCACAGAGTTACATCTGTATTTCGAGGATCTCTTTGCTAGCCTTATTTCTGTGGAATCTGAGAACAGATATTTCTGATCGCTTTGAAGACTATAGGGCCAAAGGAAATATCCTCCGATAACAAAGAGAAAGAAGCTTTCTGAGAAACTTCTTTGTGTTCTACGAAAACATCTCACAGAGTTACAGCATTCGCCTCAAGAAGCCTTTCGCTAACACAGTTCTTGTGGAATTGGCAAAGTGATATTTGGAAGCCCACAGAGGGCTATGGTGAAAAAGGAAATATCCTCAGATGAAATCTGGAAAGAAGCTTTATGAGAAACTGCTTAGTGTTCTGTTAATTCATCTCACTGAGTTACATCTGTATTTCGAGGATCTCTTTGCTAGCCTTATTTCTGTGGAATCTGAGAACAGATATTTCGGATCTCTTTGAAGACTATAGGGCCAAAGGAAATGTCCTCCGATAACAAAGAGAAAGAAGCTTTCTGAGAAACTTCCTTGTGTTCTGTGAAATCATTTCACAGAGTTACAGCTTTGCCTCAAGAAGCCTTTCGCTAAGACAGTTCTTGTGGAATTGGCAAAGTGATATTTGGAAGCCCATAGAGGGCTATGTTGAAAAAGGAAATAACCTCAGATGAAATCTGGAAAGAAGCTTTCTGAGAAACTGATTAGTGTTCTGTTAATTCATCTCACAGAGTTACATCTGTATTTCGAGGATCTCTTTGCTAGCCTTATTTCTGTGGAATCTGAGAACCGATATTTCGCATCGCTTTGAAGACTATAGGGCCAAAGGAAATATCCTCCGATAACAAAGAGAAAGAAGCTTTCTGAGAAACTTCTTTGTGTTCTGTGAAATCATTTCACAGAGTTACAACTTTGCCCTCAAGAAGCCTTTCGCTAACACAGTTCTTGTGGAATTGGCAAAGTGATATTTGGTAGCCCAAAGAGGTCTATGGTGAAAAAGGAAATATCCTCAGATGAAATCTGGAAAGAAGCTTTCTGAGAAACTGATTAGTGTTCTATTAATTCATCTCACAGAGTTACATCTGTATTTCGAGGATCTCTTTGCTAGCCTTTTTTCTGTGGAATCAGAGAACAGATATTTCGGATTGCTTTGAAGACTATAGGGCCAAAGGAAATATCCTCCGATAACAAAGAGAAAGAAGCTTTCTGAGAAACTTCTTTGTGTTCTGGGAAATCATCTCACAGAGTTACAGATTTCCCCTCAGGAAGCCTTTCGCTAAGACAGTTCTTGTGAAATTGGCAAAGTGATATTTGGAAACCCATAGAGGGCTATGGTGAAAAAGGAAATATCCTCAGATAAAATCTGGAAAGAAGCTTTCTGAGAAACTGCTCAGTGATTTGTTAATTCATCTCACAGAGTTACATCTGTATTTCGTGGATCTCTTTGCTAGCCTTATTTCTGTGGAATCTGAGAACAGATATTTCGGATCACTTTGAAGACTATAGGGCCAAAGGAAATATCCTCCAATAACAAAGAGAAAGAAGCTTTCTGAGAAACTTCTTTGTGTTCTGTGAAATCATCTCACAGAGTTACAGCTTTCGCCTCAAGAAGCCTTTCGCTAACACAGTTCTTTTGGAATTGGCAAAGTGATATTTGGAAGCCCTTACAGGGCTATGGTGAAAAAGGAAATATCCTCAGATGAAATCTGGAAAGAAGCTTTCTGAGAAACTGCTTAGTGTTCTGTTAATTCATCTCACAGAGTTACATCTGTATTTCGAGGATCTCTTTGCTAGCCTTATTTCTGTGGAATCTGAGAACAGATATTTCGGATCTCTTTGAAGACTATAGGGCCAAAGGAAATATCCTCCGATAACAAAGAGAAAGAAGCTTTCTGAGAAACTTCTTTGTGTTCTGTGAAATCATTTCACAGAGTTACAGCTTTGCCTCAAGAAGCCTTTCGCTAAGACAGTTCCTGTGGAATTGGCAAAGTGATATTTGGAAGCCCATAGAGGGCTATGGTGAAAAAGGAAATATCCTCAGATGAAATCTGGAAAGAAGCTTTCTGAGAAACTGCTCAGTGTTCTGTTAATTCATCTCACAGAGTTACATCTGTATTTCGTGGATCTCTTTGCTAGCCTTATTTCTGTGGAATATGAGAACAGATATTTCGTATCCGTTTGAACACTATAGGGCCAAAGGAAATATCCTCTGATAACAAAGAGAAAGAAGCTTTCTGGGAAACTTCTTTGTGTTCTGTGAAATCATCTCACAGAGTTACAGCTTTCCCCTCAAGAAGCCTTTCGCTAAGACAGTTCTTGTGGAATTGGCAAAGTGATATTTGGAAGCCCATAGAGGTCTATGGTGAACAAGGATGTATCCTCAGATGAAATTTCGAAAGAACCTTTCTGAGAAACTGTTTAGTGTTCTGTTAATTCATCTCACAGAGTTATTTCTGTATTTCGTGGATCTCTTTGCTAGCCTTATTTCTGTGGAATCTGAGAACAGATATTTCGGATCCCTTTGAACACTATAGGGCCAAAGGAAATATCCTCCGATAACAAAGAGAAAGAAGATTTCTGTGAAACTTCTTTGTGTCCTGTGAAATCATCTCACAGAGTTACAGCTTTCCCCTCAAGAAGCCTTTCGCTAAGACAGTTCTTGTGGAATTCGCAAAGTGATATTTGGAAGCCCATAGAGGGCTATGGTGAAAAAGGAAATATCCTCAGATGAAATCTGGAAAGAAGCTTTCTGAGAAACTGCTTAGTGTTCTTTTAGTTCATCTCACAGAGTTACATCTGTATTTCGTGGATTTCTTTGCTAGCCTTATTTCTGTGGAATTTGAGAACAGATATTGCGGATCCCTTTGAAGACTATAGGGCCAAAGGAAATATCCTCCGATAACAAAGAGAAAGAAGCTTTCTGAGAAACTTCTTTGTGTTCTGTGAAATCATCTCACAGAGTTACAGCTTTCCCCTCAAGAAGCCTTTCGCTAAGACAGTTCTTGTGGAATTGGCAAAGTGATATTTCGAAGCCCATAGAGGGCTATGGTGAAAAAGGGAATATCCTCAGATGAAATCTGGAAAGAAGCTTTCTGAGAAACTGCTTAGTGTTCTCTTAATTCATCTCACAGAGTTACATCTGTATTTCGAGGATCTCTTTGCTAGCCTTATTTCTGTGTAATCTGAGAACAGATATTTCGGATCGCTTTGAAGACTATAGGACCAAAGGAAATATCCTCCGATAACAAAGAGAAAGAAGATTTCTGAGAAACTTCTTTGTGTTCGGTGAAATCATCTCACAGAGTTACAGCTTTCCCTTCAGGAAGCCTTTCGCTAACACAGTTCTTGTGGAACTGGCAAAGTGATATTTGGAAGCCCAGAGAGGGCTACGGTGAAAAAGGAAATATCCTCAGATGAAATCTGGAAAGAGGCTTTCTGAGAAACTGCTTAGTTTTCTGTTAATTCATCTCACAGAGTTACATCTTTATTTCGAGGATCACTTTCCTAGCCTTTTTTCTGTGGAATCTGAGAACTGATATTTCGGATCGCTTTGAAGAGTATAGGGCCAAAGGAAATATCCTCCGATAACAAAGAGAAAGAAGCTTTCTGAGAAACTTCTTTGTGTTCTGTGAAATCATCTCACAGAGTTACAGCTTTCCCCTCAAGACGCCTTTCGCTAAGACAGTTCTTGTGGAATTGGCAAAGTGATATTAGGAAGCCCATAGAGGGCTAAGGTGAAAAAGGAAATATCCTCAGATGAAATCTGGAAAGAAGCTTCCTGAGAAACTGCTTAGTGTTCTGTTAATTCATCTCACAGAGTTACATCTGTATTTCGAGGATCTCTTTGCTAGCCTTATTTCTGTGGAATCTGAGAAAAGATATTTCTGACCGCTTTGAAGACTATAAGGCCAAAGGAAATATCCTCCGATAACAAAGATAAAGAAGATTTCTGAGAAACTTCTTTGTGTTCTGTGAAATCATCTCACAGAGTTACAGCTTTCCCTTCAAGAAGCCTTTCGCTAACACAGTTCTTGTGGAATTGGCAAAGTGATATTTGGAAGCCCAGAGAGGGCTACGGTGAAAAAGGAAATATCCTCAGATGAAATCTGGAAAGAAGCTTTCTGAGAAACTGCTTAGTGTTCTGTTAATTCATCTCACAGAGTTACACCTTTATTTCGTGGATCTCTTTGCTAGCCTTATTTCTGTGGAATCTGAGAACCGATATTTCGCATCGCTTTGAAGACTATAGGGCCAAAGGAAATATCCTCCGATAACAAAGAGAAAGAAGCTTTCTGAGAAACTTCTTTGTGTTGTGTGAAATCATTGCACAGAGTTACAACTTTGCCCTCAAGAAGCCTTTCGCTAACACAGTTCTTGTGGAATTGGCAAAGTGATATTTGGAAGCCCTTAGAGGGCTAGGGTGAGAAAGGAAATATCCTCAGATGAAATCTGGAAAGAAGCTTTCTGAGAAACTGATTAGTGTTCTGTTAATTCATCTCACAGAGTTACATCTGTATTTCGAGGATCTCTTTGCTAGCCTTTTTTCTGTGGAATCAGAGAACAGATATTTCGGATCTCATTGAAGACTATTGGGCCAAATGAAAAATCGTCCGATAACAAAGAGAAAGAAGCTTTCTGAGAAACTTCTTTGTGTTCTGTGAAATCATATCACAGAGTTACAGCTTTCCCCTCAAGAAGCCTTTCGCTAAGACAGTTCTTGTGGAATTGGCAAAGTGATATTAGGAATCCCATAGAGGGCTATGGTGAAAAAGGAAATATCCTCAGATGAAATCTGGGAAGAAGCTTTCTGAGAAACTGTTTAGTGTTCTGTTAATTCATCTCACAGAGTTACATCTGTATTTCGAGGATCTCTTTGCTAGCCTTATTTCTGTGGAATCTGAGAACAGATATTTCTGATCGCTTTGAAGACTATAGGGCCAAAGGAAATATCCTCCGATAACAAAGAGAAAGAAGCTTTCTGAGAAACTTCTTTGTGTTCTACGAAATCATCTCACAGAGTTACAGCATTCGCCTCAAGAAGCCTTTCGCTAACACAGTACTTGTGGAATTGGCAAAGTGATATTTGGAAGCCCACAGAGGGCTATGGTGAAAAAGGAAATATCCTCAGATGAAATCTGGAAAGAAGCTTTATGAGAAACTGCTTAGTGTTCTGTTAATTCATCTCACTGAGTTACATCTGTATTCTGTGGATATCTTTGCTAGCCTTATTTCTGTGGAATCTGAGAACAGATATTTCGGATCCATTTGAACACTATAGGGCCAAAGGAAATATCCTCCGATAACAAAGAGAAAGAAGATTTCTGTGAAACTTCTTTGTGTCCTGTGAAATCATCTCACAGAGTTACAGCTTTCCCCTCAAGAAGCCTTTCGCTAAGACAGTTCTTGTGGAATTCGCAAAGTGATATTTGGAAGCCCATAGAGGGCTATGGTGAAAAAGGAAATATCCTCAGATGAAATCTGGAAAGAAGCTTTCTGAGAAACTGCTCAGTGTTCTTTTAGTCCACCTCACAGGGTTACATCTGTATTTCGTGGATCTCTTTGCTAGCCTTATTTCTGTGGAATTTGAGAACAGATATTGCGGATCCCTTTGAAGACTATAGGGCCAAAGGAAATATCCTACGATAACAAAGAGAAAGAAGCTTTCTGAGAAACTTCTTTGTGTTCTGTGAAATCATCTCACAGAGTTACAGCTTTCCCCTAAAGAAGCCTTTCGCTAAGACAGTTCTTGTGGAATTGGCAAAGTGATATTTCGAAGCCCATAGTGGGCTATGGTGAAAAAGGGAATATCCTCAGATGAAATCTGGAAAGAAGCTTTCTGAGAAACTGCTTAGTGTTCTGTTAATTCATCTCACAGAGTTACATCTGTATTTCGAGGATCTCTTTGCTAGCCTTATTTCTGTGTAATCTGAGAACAGATATTTCGGATCACTTTGAAGACTATAGGGCCAAAGGAAATATCCTCCGATAACAAAGAGAAAGAAGATTTCTGAGAAACTTCTTTGTGTTCTGTGAAATCATCTCACAGAGTTACAGCTTTCCCCTCAAGAAGCCTTTCGCTAAGACAGTTCTTGTGGAATTGGCAAAGTGATATTTGGAAGCCCATAGAGGGCTATGGTGAAAAAGGAAATATCCTCAGATGAAATCTGGAAAGGGGCTTTCTCAGAAACTGCTTAGTGTTCTGTTAATTCATCTCACAGAGTTACATCTTTATTTCGAGGATCATTTTCCTAGCCTTTTTTCTGTGGAATCTGAGAACTGATATTTCGGATCGCTTTGAAGAGTATAGGGCCAAAGGAAATATCCTCCGATAACAAAGAGAAAGAAGCTTTCTGAGAAACTTCTTTGTGTTTTGTGAAATCATCTCACAGAGTTACAGCTTTCCCCTCAAGACGCCTTTCGCTAAGACAGTTCTTGTGGAATTGGCAAAGTGATATTAGGAAGCCCATAGAGGGCTAAGGTGAAAAAGGTAATATCCTCAGATGAAATCTGGAAAGAAGCTTCCTGAGAAACTGCTTAGTGTTCTGTTAATTCATCTCACAGAGTTACATCTGTATTTCGAGGATCTCTTTGCTAGCCTTATTTCTGTGGAATCTGAGAAAAGATATTTCTGACCGCTTTGAAGACTATAGGTCCAAAGGAAATATCCTCCGATAACAAAGATAAAGAAGATTTCTGAGAAACTTCTTTGTGTTCTGTGAAATCATCTCACAGATTTACAGCTTTCCCTTCAAGAAGCCTTTCGCTAACACAGTTCTTGTGGAATTGGCAAAGTGATATTTGGAAGCCCAGATAGGGCTATGGTGAAAAAGGAAATATCCTCAGATGAAATCTGGAAAGAAGCTTTCTGAGAAACTGCTCAGTGTTCTCTTAATTCATCTCACAGAGTTACATCTGTATTTCGTGGATCTCTTTGCTAGCCTTATTTCTGTGGAATCTGAGAACCGATATTTCGCATCGCTTTGAAGACTATAGGGCCAAAGGAAATATCCTCCGATAACAAAGAGAAAGAAGCTTTCTGAGAAACTTCTTTGTGTTCTGTGAAATCATTTCACAGAGTTACAACTTTGCCCTCAAGAAGCCTTTCGCTAACACAGTTCTTGTGGAATTGGCAAAGTGATATTTGGAAGCCCGTAGAGGGCTAGGGTGAGAAAAGAAATATCCTCAGATGAAATCTGGAAAGAAGCTTTCTGAGAAACTGATTAGTGTTCTGTTAATTCATCTCACTGAGTTACATCTGTATTTCGAGGATCTCTTTGCTAGCCTTTTTTCTGTGGAATCAGAGAACAGATATTTCGGATCGCTTTGAAGAGTATAGGGCCAAAGGAAATATCCTCCGATAACAAAGAGAAAGAAGCTTTCTGAGAAACTTCTTTGTTTTCTGTGAAATCATCTCACAGAGTTACAGCTTTCCCCTCAAGACCCCTTTCGCCAAGACAGTTCTTGTGGAATTGGCAAAGTGATATTAGGAAGCCCATAGAGGGCTAAGGTGAAAAAGGAAATATCCTCAGATGAAATCTGGAAAGAAGCTTCCTGAGAAACTGCTTAGTGTTCTGTTAATTCATCTCACAGAGTTACATCTGTATTTCGAGGATCTCTTTGCTAGCCTTATTTCTGTGGAATCTGTGAAAAGATATTTCTGACCGCTTTGAAGACTATAGGTCCAAAGGAAATATCCTCCGATAACAAAGATAAAGAAGATTTCTGAGAAACTTCTTTGTGTTCTGTGAAATCATCTCACAGAGTTACAGCTTTCCCTTCAAGAAGCCTTTCGCTAACACAGTTCTTGTGGAATTGGCAAAGTGATATTTGGAAGCCCAGAGAGGGCTACGGTGAAAAAGGAAATATCCTCAGATGAAATCTGGAAAGAAGCTTTCTGAGAAACTGCTTAGTGTTCTGTTAATTCATCTCACAGAGTTACACCTTTATTTCGTGGATCTCTTTGCTAGCCTTATTTCTGTGGAATCTGAGAACCGATATTTCGCATCGCTTTGAAGACTATAGGGCCAAAGGAAATATCCTCCGATAACAAAGAGAAAGAAGCTTTCTGAGAAACTTCTTTGTGATGTGTGAAATCATTTCACAGAGTTACAACTTTGCCCTCAAGAAGCCTTTCGCTAACACAGTTCTTGTGGAATTGGCAAAGTGATATTTGGAAGCCCATAGAGGGCTAGGGTGAGAAAGGAAATATCCTCAGATGAAATCTGGAAAGAAGCTTTCTGAGAAACTGATTAGTGTTCTGTTAATTCATCTCACAGAGTTACATCTGTATTTCGAGGATCTCTTTGCTAGCCTTTTTTCTGTGGAATCAGAGAACAGATATTTCGGATCTCTTTGAAGACTATAGGGCCAAATGAAAAATCGTCCGATAACAAAGAGAAAGAAGCTTTCTGAGAAACTTCTTTGTGTTCTGTGAAATCATATCACAGAGTTACAGCTTTCCCCTCAAGAAGCCTTTCGCTAAGACAGTTCTTGTGGAATTGGCAAAGTGATATTAGGAATCCCATAGAGGGCTATGGTGAAAAAGGAAATATCCTCAGATGAAATCTGGGAAGAAGCTTTCTGAGAAACTGTTTAGTGTTCTGTTAATTCATCTCACAGAGTTACATCTGTATTTCGAGGATCTCTTTGCTTGCCTTATTTCTGTGGAATCTGAGAACAGATATTTCTGATCGCTTTGAAGACTATAGGGCCAAAGGAAATATCCTCCGATAACAAAGAGAAAGAAGCTTTCTGAGAAACTTCTTTGTGTTCTACGAAATCATCTCACAGAGTTACAGCATTCGCCTCAAGAAGCCTTTCGCTAACACAGTTCTTGTGGAATTGGCAAAGTGATATTTGGAAGCCCACAGAGGGCTATGGTGAAAAAGGAAATATCCTCAGATGAAATCTGGAAAGAAGCTTTCTGAGAAACTGCTTAGTGTTCTGTTAATTCATCTCACTGAGTTACATCTGTATTCTGTGGATCTCTTTGCTAGCCTTATTTCTGTGGAATCTGAGAACAGATATTTCGGATCCATTTGAACACTATAGGGCCAAAGGAAATATCCTCCGATAACAAAGAGAAAGAAGATTTCTGTGAAACTTCTTTGTGTCCTGTGAAATCATCTCACAGAGTTACAGCTTTCCCCTCAAGAAGCCTTTCGCTAAGACAGTTCTTGTGGAATTCGCAAAGTGATATTTGGAAGCCCATAGAGGGCTATGGTGAAAAAGGAAATATCCTCAGATGAAATCTGGAAAGAAGCTTTCTGAGAAACTGCTCAGTGTTCTTTTAGTTCACCTCACAGAGTTACATCTGTATTTCGTGGATCTCTTTGCTAGCCTTATTTCTGTGGAATTTGAGAACAGATATTGCGGATCCCTTTGAAGACTATAGGGCCAAAGGAAATATCCTACGATAACAAAGAGAAAGAAGCTTTCTGATAAACTTCTTTGTGTTCTGTGAAATCATCTCACAGAGTTACAGCTTTCCCCTAAAGAAGCCTTTCGCTAAGACAGTTCTTGTGGAATTGGCAAAGTGATATTTCAAAGCCCATAGTGGGCTATGGTGAAAAAGGGAATATCCTCAGATGAAATCTGGAAAGAAGCTTTCTGAGAAACTGCTTAGTGTTCTTTTAATTCATCTCACAGAGTTACATCTGTATTTCGAGGATCTCTTTGCTAGCCTTATTTCTGTGTAATCTGAGAACAGATATTTCGGATCGCTTTGAAGATTATAGGGCCAAAGGAAATATCCTCCGATAACAAAGAGAAAGAAGATTTCTGAGAAACTTCTTTGTGATCGGTGAAATCATCTCACAGAGTTACAGCTTTCCCCTCAAGAAGCCTTTCGCTAACACAGTTCTTGTGGAATTGGCAAAGTGATATTTGGAAGCCCAGAGAGGGCTACGGTGAAAAAGGAAATATCCTCAGATGAAATCTGGAAAGAGGCTTTCTGAGAAACTGCTTAGTGTTCTGTTAATTCATCTCACAGAGTTACATCTGTATTTCGAGGATCTCTTTGCTAGCCTTTTTTCTGTGGAATCTGAGAACTGATATTTCGGATCGCTTTGAAGAGTATAGGGCCAAAGGAAATATCCTCCGATAACAAAGAGAAAGAAGCTTTCTGAGAAACTTCTTTGTGTTCTGTGAAATCATATCACAGAGTTACAGCTTTCCCCTCAAGACCCCTTTCGCTAAGACAGTTCTTGTGGAATTGGCAAAGTGATATTAGGAAGCCCATAGGGGGCTAAGGTGAAAAAGGAAATATCCTCAGATGAAATCTGGAAAGAAGCTTCCTGAGAAACTGCTTAGTGTTCTGTTAGTTCATCTCACAGAGTTACATCTGTATTTCGAGGATCTCTTTGCTAGCCTTATTTCTGTGGAATCTGAGAAAAGATATTTCTGACCGCTTTGAAGACTATAGGTCCAAAGGAAATATCCTCCGATAACAAAGATAAAGAAGATTTCTGAGAAACTTCTTTGTTTTCTGTGAAATCATCTCACAGAGTTACAGCTTTCCCTTCAAGAAGCCTTTCGCTAACACAGTTCTTGTGGAATTGGCAAAGTGATATTTGGAAGGCCAGAGACGGCTACGGTGAAAAAGGAAATATCCTCAGATGAAATCTGGAAAGAAGCTTTCTGAGAAACTGCTTAGTGTTCTGTTAATTCATCTCACAGAGTTACATCTTTATTTCGTGGATCTCTTTGCTAGCCTTATTTCTGTGGAATCTGAGAACCGATATTTCGCATCGCTTTGAAGACTATAGGGCCAAAGGAAATATCCTCCGATAACAAAGAGAAAGAAGCTTTCTGAGAAACTTCTTTGTGTTCTGTGAAATCATTTCACAGAGTTACAGCTTTGCCACAAGAAGCCTTTCGCTAAGACAGTTCTTGTGGAATTGGTAAAGTGATATTTGGAAGCCCATAGAGGGCTACGGTGAACAAGGATATATCCTCAGATGAAATTTCGAAAGAACCTTTCTGAGAAACTGTTTAGTGTTCTGTTAATTCATCTCACAGAGTTACATCTGTATTTCGTGGATCTCTTTGCTAGCCTTATTCCTGTGGAATCTGAGAACAGATATTTCGGATCCCTTTGAAGACTATAGGGCCAAAGGAAATATCCTCCGATAACAAAGAGAAAGAAGCTGTCTGAGAAACTTCTTTGTGTTCTGTGAAATCATCTCACAGAGTTACAGCTTTCCCCTCAAGAAGCCTTTCACTAACACAGTTCTTGTGGAATTGGCAAAGTGATATTTGGAAGCCCAGAGAGGGCTACGGTGAAAAAGGAAATATCCTCCGATAACAAAGAAAAAGAAGCTTTCTGAGAAACTGCTTAGTGTTCTGTTAATTCATCTCACAGAGTTACATCTGTATTTCGTGGATCTCTTTCCTAGCCTTATTTCTGTGGAATCTGAGAACAGATATTTCGGATCCCTTTGAACACTATAGGTCCGAAGGAAATATCCTCCGATAACAAAGAGAAAGAATCTTTCTGTGAAACTGCTTTGCGTTCTGTGAAATCATCTCACAGAGTTACAGCTTTCCCTTCAAGAAACCTTTCATTAAGACAGTTCTTGTGGAATTGGCAAAGTGATATTTGGAAGCCCATAGAGGGCTATGGTGAAAAAGGAAATATCCTCAGTTGAAATTTCGAAAGAAGCTTTCTGAGAAACTGCTTAGTGTTCTGTTAATTCATCTCACAGAGTTACATCTGTATTTCGTGGATCTCTTTGCTAGCCTTATTTCTGTGGAATCTGAAAACAGTTATTTCGGATCCCTTTGAACACTATAGGGCCAAAGGAAATATCCTCCGATAACAAAGAGAAAGAAGCTTTCTGTGAAACTGCTTTGTGTTCTGTGAAATCATCTCACAGAGCTACAGCTTTTCCCTCAAGAAGCGTTTCGCTAAGACAGTTCTTGTGGAATTGGCAAAGTGATATTTGGGAGCCCATAGAGGGCTATGGTGAAAAAGGAAATATCCTCAGATGGAATCTGGAAAGAAGCTTTCTGAGAAACTGTTTAGTGTTCTGTTAATTCATCTCACAGAGTTACATCTGTATTTCGAGGATCTCTTTGCTAGCCTTATTTCTGTGGAATCTGAGAACAGATATTTCTGATCGCTTTGAAGACTATAGGGCCAAAGGAAATATCCTACGATAACAAAGAGAAAGAAGCTTTCTGAGAAACTTCTTTGTGTTCTGTGAAATCATCTCACAGAGTTACAGCTTTCCCCTAAAGAAGCCTTTCGCTAAGACAGTTCTTGTGGAATTGGCAAAGTGATATTTCGAAGCCCATAGTGGGCTATGGTGAAAAAGGGAATATCCTCAGATGAAATCTGGAAAGAAGCTTTCTGAGAAACTGCTTAGTGTTCTGTTAATTCATCTCACAGAGTTACATCTGTATTTCGAGGATCTCTTTGCTAGCCTTATTTCTGTGTAATCTGAGAACAGATATTTCGGATCACTTTGAAGACTATAGGGCCAAAGGAAATATCCTCCGATAACAAAGAGAAAGAAGATTTCTGAGAAACTTCTTTGTGTTCTGTGAAATCATCTCACAGAGTTACAGCTTTCCCCTCAAGAAGCCTTTCGCTAAGACAGTTCTTGTGGAATTGGCAAAGTGATATTTGGAAGCCCATAGAGGGCTATGGTGAAAAAGGAAATATCCTCAGATGAAATCTGGAAAGAGGCTTTCTGAGAAACTGCTTAGTGTTCTGTTAATTCATCTCACAGAGTTACATCTTTATTTCGAGGATCATTTTCCTAGCCTTTTTTCTGTGGAATCTGAGAACTGATATTTCGGATCGCTTTGAAGAGTATAGGGCCAAAGGAAATATCCTCCGATAACAAAGAGAAAGAAGCTTTCTGAGAAACTTCTTTGTGTTTTGTGAAATCATCTCACAGAGTTACAGCTTTCCCCTCAAGACGCCTTTCGCTAAGACAGTTCTTGTGGAATTGGCAAAGTGATATTAGGAAGCCCATAGAGGGCTAAGGTGAAAAAGGTAATATCCTCAGATGAAATCTGGAAAGAAGCTTCCTGAGAAACTGCTTAGTGTTCTGTTAATTCATCTCACAGAGTTACATCTGTATTTCGAGGATCTCTTTGCTAGCCTTATTTCTGTGGAATCTGAGAAAAGATATTTCTGACCGCTTTGAAGACTATAGGTCCAAAGGAAATATCCTCCGATAACAAAGATAAAGAAGATTTCTGAGAAACTTCTTTGTGTTCTGTGAAATCATCTCACAGATTTACAGCTTTCCCTTCAAGAAGCCTTTCGCTAACACAGTTCTTGTGGAATTGGCAAAGTGATATTTGGAAGCCCAGATAGGGCTATGGTGAAAAAGGAAATATCCTCAGATGAAATCTGGAAAGAAGCTTTCTGAGAAACTGCTCAGTGTTCTCTTAATTCATCTCACAGAGTTACATCTGTATTTCGTGGATCTCTTTGCTAGCCTTATTTCTGTGGAATCTGAGAACCGATATTTCGCATCGCTTTGAAGACTATAGGGCCAAAGGAAATATCCTCCGATAACAAAGAGAAAGAAGCTTTCTGAGAAACTTCTTTGTGTTCTGTGAAATCATTTCACAGACTTACAACTTTGCCCTCAAGAAGCCTTTCGCTAACACAGTTCTTGTGGAATTGGCAAAGTGATATTTGGAAGCCCGTAGAGGGCTAGGGTGAGAAAAGAAATATCCTCAGATGAAATCTGGAAAGAAGCTTTCTGAGAAACTGATTAGTGTTCTGTTAATTCATCTCACTGAGTTACATCTGTATTTCGAGGATCTCTTTGCTAGCCTTTTTTCTGTGGAATCAGAGAACAGATATTTCGGATCGCTTTGAAGAGTATAGGGCCAAAGGAAATATCCTCCGATAACAAAGAGAAAGAAGCTTTCTGAGAAACTTCTTTGTTTTCTGTGAAATCATCTCACAGAGTTACAGCTTTCCCCTCAAGACCCCTTTCGCCAAGACAGTTCTTGTGGAATTGGCAAAGTGATATTAGGAAGCCCATAGAGGGCTAAGGTGAAAAAGGAAATATCCTCAGATGAAATCTGGAAAGAACCTTCCTGAGAAACTGCTTAGTGTTCTGTTAATTCATCTCACAGAGTTACATCTGTATTTCGAGGATCTCTTTGCTAGCCTTATTTCTGTGGAATCTGTGAAAAGATATTTCTGACCGCTTTGAAGACTATAGGTCCAAAGGAAATATCCTCCGATAACAAAGATAAAGAAGATTTCTGAGAAACTTCTTTGTGTTCTGTGAAATCATCTCACAGAGTTACAGCTTTCCCTTCAAGAAGCCTTTCGCTAACACAGTTCTTGTGGAATTGGCAAAGTGATATTTGGAAGCCCAGAGAGGGCTACGGTGAAAAAGGAAATATCCTCAGATGAAATCTGGAAAGAAGCTTTCTGAGAAACTGCTTAGTGTTCTGTTAATTCATCTCACAGAGTTACACCTTTATTTCGTGGATCTCTTTGCTAGCCTTATTTCTGTGGAATCTGAGAACCGATATTTCGCATCGCTTTGAAGACTATAGGGCCAAAGGAAATATCCTCCGATAACAAAGAGAAAGAAGCTTTCTGAGAAACTTCTTTGTGATGTGTGAAATCATTTCACAGAGTTACAACTTTGCCCTCAAGAAGCCTTTCGCTAACACAGTTCTTGTGGAATTGGCAAAGTGATATTTGGAAGCCCATAGAGGGCTAGGGTGAGAAAGGAAATATCCTCAGATGAAATCTGGAAAGAAGCTTTCTGAGAAACTGATTAGTGTTCTGTTAATTCATCTCACAGAGTTACATCTGTATTTCGAGGATCTCTTTGCTAGCCTTTTTTCTGTGGAATCAGAGAACAGATATTTCGGATCTCTTTGAAGACTATAGGGCCAAATGAAAAATCGTCCGATAACAAAGAGAAAGAAGCTTTCTGAGAAACTTCTTTGTGTTCTGTGAAATCATATCACAGAGTTACAGCTTTCCCCTCAAGAAGTCTTTCGCTAAGACAGTTCTTGTGGAATTGGCAAAGTGATATTAGGAATCCCATAGAGGGCTATGGTGAAAAAGGAAATATCCTCAGATGAAATCTGGGAAGAAGCTTTCTGAGAAACTGTTTAGTGTTCTGTTAATTCATCTCACAGAGTTACATCTGTATTTCGAGGATCTCTTTGCTTGCCTTATTTCTGTGGAATCTGAGAACAGATATTTCTGATCGCTTTGAAGACTATAGGGCCAAAGGAAATATCCTCCGATAACAAAGAGAAAGAAGCTTTCTGAGAAACTTCTTTGTGTTCTACGAAATCATCTCACAGAGTTACAGCATTCGCCTCAAGAAGCCTTTCGCTAACACAGTTCTTGTGGAATTGGCAAAGTGATATTTGGAAGCCCACAGAGGGCTATGGTGAAAAAGGAAATATCCTCAGATGAAATCTGGAAAGAAGCTTTATGAGAAACTGCTTAGTGTTCTGTTAATTCATCTCACTGAGTTACATCTGTATTCTGTGGATCTCTTTGCTAGCCTTATTTCTGTGGAATCTGAGAACAGATATTTCGGATCCATTTGAACACTATAGGGCCAAAGGAAATATCCTCCGATAACAAAGAGAAAGAAGATTTCTGTGAAACTTCTTTGTGTCCTGTGAAATCATCTCACAGAGTTACAGCTTTCCCCTCAAGAAGCCTTTCGCTAAGACAGTTCTTGTGGAATTCGCAAAGTGATATTTGGAAGCCCATAGAGGGCTATGGTGAAAAAGGAAATATCCTCAGATGAAATCTGGAAAGAAGCTTTCTGAGAAACTGCTCAGTGTTCTTTTAGTTCACCTCACAGAGTTACATCTGTATTTCGTGGATCTCTTTGCTAGCCTTATTTCTGTGGAATTTGAGAACAGATATTGCGGATCCCTTTGAAGACTATAGGGCCAAAGGAAATATCCTACGATAACAAAGAGAAAGAAGCTTTCTGATAAACTTCTTTGTGTTCTGTGAAATCATCTCACAGAGTTACAGCTTTCCCCTAAAGAAGCCTTTCGCTAAGACAGTTCTTGTGGAATTGGCAAAGTGATATTTCAAAGCCCATAGTGGGCTATGGTGAAAAAGGGAATATCCTCAGATGAAATCTGGAAAGAAGCTTTCTGAGAAACTGCTTAGTGTTCTTTTAATTCATCTCACAGAGTTACATCTGTATTTCGAGGATCTCTTTGCTAGCCTTATTTCTGTGTAATCTGAGAACAGATATTTCGGATCGCTTTGAAGATTATAGGGCCAAAGGAAATATCCTCCGATAACAAAGAGAAAGAAGATTTCTGAGAAACTTCTTTGTGATCGGTGAAATCATCTCACAGAGTTACAGCTTTCCCTTCAAGAAGCCTTTCGCTAACACAGTTCTTGTGGAATTGGCAAAGTGATATTTGGAAGCCCAGAGAGGGCTACGGTGAAAAAGGAAATATCCTCAGATGAAATCTGGAAAGAGGCTTTCTGAGAAACTGCTTAGTGTTCTGTTAATTTATCTCACAGAGTTACATCTGTATTTCGAGGATCTCTTTGCTAGCCTTTTTTCTGTGGAATCTGAGAACTGATATTTCGGATCGCTTTGAAGAGTATAGGGCCAAAGGAAATATCCTCCGATAACAAAGAGAAAGAAGCTTTCTGAGAAACTTCTTTGTGTTCTGTGAAATCATATCACAGAGTTACAGCTTTCCCCTCAAGACCCCTTTCGCTAAGACAGTTCTTGTGGAATTGGCAAAGTGATATTAGGAAGCCCATAGGGGGCTAAGGTGAAAAAGGAAATATCCTCAGATGAAATCTGGAAAGAAGCTTCCTGAGAAACTGCTTAGTGTTCTGTTAGTTCATCTCACAGAGTTACATCTGTATTTCGAGGATCTCTTTGCTAGCCTTATTTCTGTGGAATCTGAGAAAAGATATTTCTGACCGCTTTGAAGACTATAGGTCCAAAGGAAATATCCTCCGATAACAAAGATAAAGAAGATTTCTGAGAAACTTCTTTGTTTTCTGTGAAATCATCTCACAGAGTTACAGCTTTCCCTTCAAGAAGCCTTTCGCTAACACAGTTCTTGTGGAATTGGCAAAGTGATATTTGGAAGGCCAGAGACGGCTACGGTGAAAAAGGAAATATCCTCAGATGAAATCTGGAAAGAAGCTTTCTGAGAAACTGCTTAGTGTTCTGTTAATTCATCTCACAGAGTTACATCTTTATTTCGTGGATCTCTTTGCTAGCCTTATTTCTGTGGAATCTGAGAACCGATATTTCGCATCGCTTTGAAGACTATAGGGCCAAAGGAAATATCCTCCGATAACAAAGAGAAAGAAGCTTTCTGAGAAACTTCTTTGTGTTCTGTGAAATCATTTCACAGAGTTACAGCTTTGCCACAAGAAGCCTTTCGCTAAGACAGTTCTTGTGGAATTGGCAAAGTGATATTTGGAAGCCCATAGAGGGCTACGGTGAACAAGGATATATCCTCAGATGAAATTTCGAAAGAACCTTTCTGAGAAACTGTTTAGTGTTCTGTTAATTCATCTCACAGAGTTACATCTGTATTTCGTGGATCTCTTTGCTAGCCTTATTCCTGTGGAATCTGAGAACAGATATTTCGGATCCCTTTGAAGACTATAGGGCCAAAGGAAATATCCTCCGATAACAAAGAGAAAGAAGCTGTCTGAGAAACTTCTTTGTGTTCTGTGAAATCATCTCACAGAGTTACAGCTTTCCCCTCAAGAAGCCTTTCACTAACACAGTTCTTGTGGAATTGGCAAAGTGATATTTGGAAGCCCAGAGAGGGCTACGGTGAAAAAGGAAATATCCTCCGATAACAAAGAAAAAGAAGCTTTCTGAGAAACTGCTTAGTGTTCTGTTAATTCATCTCACTGAGTTACATCTGTATTCTGTGGATCTCTTTGCTAGCCTTATTTCTGTGGAATCTGAGAACAGATATTTCGGATCCATTTGAACACTATAGGGCCAAAGGAAATATCCTCCGATAACAAAGAGAAAGAAGATTTCTGTGAAACTTCTTTGTGTCCTGTGAAATCATCTCACAGAGTTACAGCTTTCCCCTCAAGAAGCCTTTCGCTAAGACAGTTCTTGTGGAATTCGCAAAGTGATATTTGGAAGCCCATAGAGGGCTATGGTGAAAAAGGAAATATCCTCAGATGAAATCTGGAAAGAAGCTTTCTGAGAAACTGCTCAGTGTTCTTTTAGTTCACCTCACAGAGTTACATCTGTATTTCGTGGATCTCTTTGCTAGCCTTATTTCTGTGGAATTTGAGAACAGATATTGCGGATCCCTTTGAAGACTATAGGGCCAAAGGAAATATCCTACGATAACAAAGAGAAAGAAGCTTTCTGATAAACTTCTTTGTGTTCTGTGAAATCATCTCACAGAGTTACAGCTTTCCCCTAAAGAAGCCTTTCGCTAAGACAGTTCTTGTGGAATTGGCAAAGTGATATTTCAAAGCCCATAGTGGGCTATGGTGAAAAAGGGAATATCCTCAGATGAAATCTGGAAAGAAGCTTTCTGAGAAACTGCTTAGTGTTCTTTTAATTCATCTCACAGAGTTACATCTGTATTTCGAGGATCTCTTTGCTAGCCTTATTTCTGTGTAATCTGAGAACAGATATTTCGGATCGCTTTGAAGACTATAGGGCCAAAGGAAATATCCTCCGATAACAAAGAGAAAGAAGATTTCTGAGAAACTTCTTTGTGTTCGGTGAAATCATCTCACAGAGTTACAGCTTTCCCTTCAAGAAGCCTTTCGCTAACACAGTTCTTGTGGAATTGGCAAAGTGATATTTGGAAGCCCAGAGAGGGCTACGGTGAAAAAGGAAATATCCTCAGATGAAATCTGGAAAGAGGCTTTCTGAGAAACTGCTTAGTGTTCTGTTAATTCATCTCACAGAGTTACATCTGTATTTCGAGGATCTCTTTGCTAGCCTTTTTTCTGTGGAATCTGAGAACTGATATTTCGGATCGCTTTGAAGAGTATAGGGCCAAAGGAAATATCCTCCGATAACAAAGAGAAAGAAGCTTTCTGAGAAACTTCTTTGTGTTCTGTGAAATCATCTCACAGAGTTACAGCTTTCCCCTAAAGAAGCCTTTCGCTAAGACAGTTCTTGTGGAATTGGCAAAGTGATATTTCGAAGCCCATAGTGGGCTATGGTGAAAAAGGGAATATCCTCAGATGAAATCTGGAAAGAAGCTTTCTGAGAAACTGCTTAGTGTTCTGTTAATTCATCTCACAGAGTTACATCTTTATTTCGAGGATCATTTTCCTAGCCTTTTTTCTGTGGAATCTGAGAACTGATATTTCGGATCGCTTTGAAGAGTATAGGGCCAAAGGAAATATCCTCCGATAACAAAGAGAAAGAAGCTTTCTGAGAAACTTCTTTGTGTTTTGTGAAATCATCTCACAGAGTTACAGCTTTCCCCTCAAGACGCCTTTCGCTAAGACAGTTCTTGTGGAATTGGCAAAGTGATATTAGGAAGCCCATAGAGGGCTAAGGTGAAAAAGGTAATATCCTCAGATGAAATCTGGAAAGAAGCTTCCTGAGAAACTGCTTAGTGTTCTGTTAATTCATCTCACAGAGTTACATCTGTATTTCGAGGATCTCTTTGCTAGCCTTATTTCTGTGGAATCTGAGAAAAGATATTTCTGACCGCTTTGAAGACTATAGGTCCAAAGGAAATATCCTCCGATAACAAAGATAAAGAAGATTTCTGAGAAACTTCTTTGTGTTCTGTGAAATCATCTCACAGATTTACAGCTTTCCCTTCAAGAAGCCTTTCGCTAACACAGTTCTTGTGGAATTGGCAAAGTGATATTTGGAAGCCCAGATAGGGCTATGGTGAAAAAGGAAATATCCTCAGATGAAATCTGGAAAGAAGCTTTCTGAGAAACTGCTCAGTGTTCTCTTAATTCATCTCACAGAGTTACATCTGTATTTCGTGGATCTCTTTGCTAGCCTTATTTCTGTGGAATCTGAGAACCGATATTTCGCATCGCTTTGAAGACTATAGGGCCAAAGGAAATATCCTCCGATAACAAAGAGAAAGAAGCTTTCTGAGAAACTTCTTTGTGTTCTGTGAAATCATTTCACAGACTTACAACTTTGCCCTCAAGAAGCCTTTCGCTAACACAGTTCTTGTGGAATTGGCAAAGTGATATTTGGAAGCCCGTAGAGGGCTAGGGTGAGAAAAGAAATATCCTCAGATGAAATCTGGAAAGAAGCTTTCTGAGAAACTGCTCAGTGTTCTTTTAGTTCACCTCACAGAGTTACATCTGTATTTCGTGGATCTCTTTGCTAGCCTTATTTCTGTGGAATTTGAGAACAGATATTGCGGATCCCTTTGAAGACTATAGGGCCAAAGGAAATATCCTACGATAACAAAGAGAAAGAAGCTTTCTGATAAACTTCTTTGTGTTCTGTGAAATCATCTCACAGAGTTACAGCTTTCCCCTAAAGAAGCCTTTCGCTAAGACAGTTCTTGTGGAATTGGCAAAGTGATATTTCAAAGCCCATAGTGGGCTATGGTGAAAAAGGGAATATCCTCAGATGAAATCTGGAAAGAAGCTTTCTGAGAAACTGCTTAGTGTTCTTTTAATTCATCTCACAGAGTTACATCTGTATTTCGAGGATCTCTTTGCTAGCCTTATTTCTGTGTAATCTGAGAACAGATATTTCGGATCGCTTTGAAGACTATAGGGCCAAAGGAAATATCCTCCGATAACAAAGAGAAAGAAGATTTCTGAGAAACTTCTTTGTGTTCGGTGAAATCATCTCACAGAGTTACAGCTTTCCCTTCAAGAAGCCTTTCGCTAACACAGTTCTTGTGGAATTGGCAAAGTGATATTTGGAAGCCCAGAGAGGGCTACGGTGAAAAAGGAAATATCCTCAGATGAAATCTGGAAAGAGGCTTTCTGAGAAACTGCTTAGTGTTCTGTTAATTCATCTCACAGAGTTACATCTGTATTTCGAGGATCTCTTTGCTAGCCTTTTTTCTGTGGAATCTGAGAACTGATATTTCGGATCGCTTTGAAGAGTATAGGGCCAAAGGAAATATCCTCCGATAACAAAGAGAAAGAAGCTTTCTGAGAAACTTCTTTGTGTTCTGTGAAATCATATCACAGAGTTACAGCTTTCCCCTCAAGACCCCTTTCGCTAAGACAGTTCTTGTGGAATTGGCAAAGTGATATTAGGAAGCCCATAGGGGGCTAAGGTGAAAAAGGAAATATCCTCAGATGAAATCTGGAAAGAAGCTTCCTGAGAAACTGCTTAGTGTTCTGTTAGTTCATCTCACAGAGTTACATCTGTATTTCGAGGATCTCTTTGCTAGCCTTATTTCTGTGGAATCTGAGAAAAGATATTTCTGACCGCTTTGAAGACTATAGGGCCAAAGGAAATATCCTCCGATAACAAAGATAAAGAAGATTTCTGAGAAACTTCTTTGTTTTCTGTGAAATCATCTCACAGAGTTACAGCTTTCCCTTCAAGAAGCCTTTCGCTAACACAGTTCTTGTGGAATTGGCAAAGTGATATTTGGAAGGCCAGAGACGGCTACGGTGAAAAAGGAAATATCCTCAGATGAAATCTGGAAAGAAGCTTTCTGAGAAACTGCTTAGTGTTCTGTTAATTCATCTCACAGAGTTACATCTTTATTTCGTGGATCTCTTTGCTAGCCTTATTTCTGTGGAATCTGAGAACCGATATTTCGCATCGCTTTGAAGACTATAGGGCCAAAGGAAATATCCTCCGATAACAAAGAGAAAGAAGCTTTCTGAGAAACTTCTTTGTGTTCTGTGAAATCATTTCACAGAGTTACAGCTTTGCCACAAGAAGCCTTTCGCTAAGACAGTTCTTGTGGAATTGGCAAAGTGATATTTGGAAGCCCATAGAGGGCTACGGTGAACAAGGATATATCCTCAGATGAAATTTCGAAAGAACCTTTCTGAGAAACTGTTTAGTGTTCTGTTAATTCATCTCACAGAGTTACATCTGTATTTCGTGGATCTCTTTGCTAGCCTTATTTCTGTGGAATCTGAGAACAGATATTTCGGATCCCTTTGAAGACTATAGGGCCAAAGGAAATATCCTCCGATAACAAAGAGAAAGAAGCTGTCTGAGAAACTTCTTTGTGTTCTGTGAAATCATCTCACAGAGTTACAGCTTTCCCCTCAAGAAGCCTTTCACTAACACAGTTCTTGTGGAATTGGCAAAGTGATATTTGGAAGCCCAGAGAGGGCTACGGTGAAAAAGGAAATATCCTCCGATAACAAAGAAAAAGAAGCTTTCTGAGAAACTGCTTAGTGTTCTGTTAATTCATCTCACAGAGTTACATCTGTATTTCGTGGATCTCTTTCCTAGCCTTATTTCTGTGGAATCTGAGAACAGATATTTCGGATCCCTTTGAACACTATAGGTCCGAAGGAAATATCCTCCGATAACAAAGAGAAAGAATCTTTCTGTGAAACTGCTTTGCGTTCTGTGAAATCATCTCACAGAGTTACAGCTTTCCCTTCAAGAAACCTTTCATTAAGACAGTTCTTGTGGAATTGGCAAAGTGATATTTGGAAGCCCATAGAGGGCTATGGTGAAAAAGGAAATATCCTCAGTTGAAATTTCGAAAGAAGCTTTCTGAGAAACTGCTTAGTGTTCTGTTAATTCATCTCACAGAGTTACATCTGTATTTCGTGGATCTCTTTGCTAGCCTTATTTCTGTGGAATCTGAAAACAGTTATTTCGGATCCCTTTGAACACTATAGGGCCAAAGGAAATATCCTCCGATAACAAAGAGAAAGAAGCTTTCTGTGAAACTGCTTTGTGTTCTGTGAAATCATCTCACAGAGCTACAGCTTTTCCCTCAAGAAGCGTTTCGCTAAGACAGTTCTTGTGGAATTGGCAAAGTGATATTTGGAAGCCCATAGAGGGCTATGGTGAAAAAGGAAATATCCTCAGATGGAATCTGGAAAGAAGCTTTCTGAGAAACTGCTTAGTGTTCTGTTAATTCATCTCACAGAGTTACATCTGTATTTCGTGGATCTCTTTGCTAGCCTTATTTCTGTGGAATTTGAGAACAGATATTTCGGATCGCTTTGAAGACTATCGGGCCAAAGGAAATATCCTCCGATAACAAAGAGAAAGAACCTTTCTGAGAAACTTCTTTGTGTTCTGTGAAATCATCTCACAGAGTTACAGCTTTCCCCTCAGGAAGCCTTTCGCTAAGACAGTTCTTGTGGAATTGGCAAAGTGATATTTGGAAGCCCCTAGAGGGCTCTGGTGAAAAAGGAAATATCCTCCGATAACAAAGAGAAAGAAGCTTTCTGAGAAACTGCTTAGTGTTCTGTTAATTCATCTCACAGAGTTATATCTGTATTTCGTGGATCTCTTTGCTAGCCTTATTTTTGTGGAATCTGATAGCAGATATTTCGGATCCCTTTGAAGACTATAGGGCCAAAGGAAATATCCTCTGATAACAAAGAGAAAGAAGCTTTCTGAGAGACTTCTTTGTGTTCTGTGAAATCATATCACAAAGTTACAGCTTTCCCCTCAAGAAGCCTTTCGCTAAGACAGTTCTTGTGGAATTGGCAAAGTGATATTTGGAAGCCCACAGAGGGCCATGGTGAAAAAGGAAATATCCTCAGATGAAATCTGGAAAGAAGCTTTCTGAGAAACTGCTCAGTGTTCTTTTAATTCTTCTCACAGAGTTACATCTTTATTTCGTGGATCTCTTTGCTAACCTTATTTCTGTGGAATCTGAGAACAGATATTTCGGATCCCTTTGAAGACAATAGGGCCAAAGGAAATATCTTCCGATAACAAAGAGAAAGAAGCTTTCTGAGAAACTTCTTTGTGTTCTGTGAAATCATCTCACAGAGTTACAGCTTTCCCTTCAAGAAGCCTTTCGCTATGACAGTTCTTGTGGAATTGGCAAAGTGATATTTGGAAGCCCATAGAGGGCTATGGTGAAAAAGGAAATATCCTCAGATGAAATCTGGAAAGAAGCTTTCTGAGAAACTGCTTAGTGTTCTGTTAATTCATCTCACAGAGTTACATCTGTATTTCGAGGATCTCTTTGCTAGCCTTGTTTCTGTGGAATCTGAGAACAGATATTTCGGATCCCTTTGAAGACTATAGGGCCAAAGGAAATATCCTCCGATAACAAAGAGAAAGAAGCTTTCTGAGAAACTTCTTTGTGTTCTGTGAAATCATCTCACAAGTTACAGCTTTCCCCTCAAGAAGCCATTCGCTAAGACAGTTCTTGTGGAATTGGCAAAGTGATATTTGGAAGCCCATAGAGGGCTATGGTGAAAAAGGAAATATCCTCAGATGAAATCTGGAAAGAAGCTTTCTGAGAAACTGCTTAGTGTTCTCTTAATTCAATTCACATAGTTACATCTGTATTTCGAGGATGTCTTTGCTAGCATTATTTCTGTGTAGTCTGAGAACAGATATTTCTGATCGCTTTGAAGACTATAGGGCCTAAAATAATATCCTCCGATAACAAAGAGACAGAAGCTTTCTGAGAAACTTCTTTGTGTTCTGTGAAATCATCTCACAGAGTTACAGCTTTCCCCTCAGGAAGCCTTTCGCTAAGACAGTTCTTGAGGAATTGCCAAAGTGATATTTGGAAGCCCATAGAGGGCTATGGTGAAAAAGGAAATATCCTCAGGTGAAACCTGGAAACAAGCTTTCTGAGAAACTGCTTAGTGTTCTGTTAATTCATCTCACAGAGTTACATCTGTATTTCGTGGATCTCTTTGCTAGACTTATTTCTGTGGAATCTGAGAACAGATATTTCGGATCCCTTTGAAGACTATAGGGCCGAAGGAAATATCCTCCGATAAAAAAGAGAAAGAAGCTTTCTGAGAAACTTCTTTCTGTTCTGTGAAATCATCTCACAGAGTTACAGCTTTCCCTTCAAGAAGCCATTTGCTAAGACAATTCTTGTGTAATTGGCAAAGTGATATTTGGAAGCCCATAGAGGGCTATGGTGAAAAAGGAAATATCCCCAGATGAAATCTGGAAAGAAGCTATCTGAGAAACTGCTTAGTGTTCTGTTAATTCATCTCACAGAGTTACATCTGTATTTCGTGGATCTCTTTGCTAGCCTTATTTCTGTGGAATCTGAGAAAAGATATTTCGGATTCCTTTGAAGACTATAGGGCCAAAGGAAATATCCTCCGATAACAAAGAGAAAGAAGCTTTCTGAGAAACTTCTTTGTGTTCTGTGAAATCAACTCACAGAGTTACAGCTTTCCACTCAGGAAGGCTTTCGCTAACACAGTTCTTGTGGAATTGGCAAAGTGATATTTGGAAGCACATAGAGGGCTATGGTGAAAAAGGAAATATCCTCAGATAAAATCTGGAAAGAAGCTATCTGAGAAACTGCTTAGTGTTCTGTTAATTCAACTCACAGTGTTACATCTTTTTTTCAAGGATCTCTTTGCTAGCCTTATTTCTGTAGAATCTGAGAACAGATATTTCTGATCGCTTTGAAGACTATAGGGCCAAAGGAAATATCCTCCGATAACAAAGAGAAAGAAGCTTTCTGAGAAACGTCTTTGTGTTCTGTGAAATCATCTCACAGAGTTACAGCTTTCCCCTCAGGAAGCCTTTCGCTAAGACAGTTCTTGTGGAATTGGCAAAGTGATATTTGGAAGCCCATTGTGGGCTATGCTGAAAAAGGAAATATCCTCAGATGAAATCTGGAAAGAAGCTTTCTGAGAAACTGCTCACTGTTCTGTTAATTCATCTCACAGAGTTACATCTGTATTTCGTGGATCTCTTTGCTACCCTTATTTCTGTGGAATCTGAGAACAGATATTTCGGAACCAATTGAAGACTATAGGGTCAAAGGAAATATCCTCCGATAACAAAGAGAAAGAAGCTTTCTGAGAAACTTCTTTGTGTTCTGTGAAATCATTTCACAGAGTTACAACTTTGCCCTCAAGAAGCCTTTCGCTAACACAGTTCTTGTGGAATTTGCAAAGTGATATTTGGAAGCCCATAGAGGGCTAGGGTGAGAAAAGAAATATCCTCAGATGAAATCTGGAAAGAAGCTTTCTGAGAAACTGATTAGTGTTCTGTTAATTCATCTCACAGAGTTACATCTGTATTTCGAGGATCTCTTTGCTAGCCTTTTTTCTGTGGAATCAGAGAACAGATATTTCGGATCGCTTTGAAGAGTGTAGGGCCAAAGGTAATATCCTCCGATAACAAAGAGAAAGAAGCTTTCTGAGAAACTTCTTTGTGTTCTGTGAAATCATCTCATAGAGTTACAGCTTTCCCCTCAAGACCCCTTTCGCCAAGACAGTTCTTGTGGAATTGGCAAAGTGATATTAGGAAGCCCATAGAGGGCTAAGGTGAAAAAGGAAATATCCTCAGATGAAATCTGGAAAGAAGCTTCCTGAGAAACTGCTTAGTGTTCTGTTAATTCATCTCACAGAGTTACATCTGTATTTCGAGGATCTCTTTGCTAGCCTTATTTCTGTGGAATCTGAGAAAAGATATTTCTGACCGCTTTGAAGACTATAGGTCCAAAGGAAATATCCTCCGATAACAAAGATAAAGAAGATTTCTGAGAAACTTCTTTGTGTTCTGTGAAATCATCTCACAGAGTTACAGCTTTCCCTTCAAGAAGCCTTTGGCTAACACAGTTCTTGTGGAATTGGCAAAGTGATATTTGGAAGCCCAGAGAGGGCTACGGTGAAAAAGGAAATATCCTCAGATGAAATCTGGAAAGAAGCTTTCTGAGAAACTGATTAGTGTTCTGTTAATTCATCTCACAGATTTACATCTTTATTTCGTGGATCTCTTTGCTAGCCTTATTTCTGTGGTATCTGAGAACCGATATTTCGCATCGCTTTGAAGACTATAGGGCCAAAGGATATATCCTCCGATAACAAAGAGAAAGAAGCTTTCTGAGAAACTTCTTTGTGTTCTGTGAAATCATTTCCCAGAGTTACAACTTTGCCCTCAAGAAGCCTTTCGCTAACACAGTTCTTGTGGAATTGGCAAAATGATATTTGGAAGCCCATAGAGGGCTAGGGTGAGAAAGGAAATATCCTCAGATGAAAACTGGAAAGAAGCTTTCTGAGAAACTGATTAGTGTTCTGTTAATTCATCTCACAGAGTTACATCTGTATTTTGAGGATCTCTTTGCTAGCCTTTTTTCTGTGGAATCAGAGAACAGATATTTCGGATCTCTTTGAAGACTATACGGCCAAATGAAATATCCTCCGATAACAAAGAGAAAGAAGCTTTCTGAGAAACTTTTTTGTGTTCTGTGAAATCATATCACAGAGTTACAGCTTTCCTCTCAAGAAGCCTTTCGCTAAGACAGTTCTTGTGGAATTGGCAAAGTGATATTAGGAATCCCATAGAGGGCTATGGTGAAAAAGGAAATATCCTCAGATGAAATCTGGGAAGAAGCTTTCTGAGAAACTGTTTAGTGTTCCGTTAATTCATCTCACAGAGTTATATCTGTATTTCGAGGATCTCTTTGCTAGCCTTATTTCTGTGGAATCTGAGAACAGATATTTCTGATCGCTTTGAAGACTATAGGGCCAAAGGAAATATCCTCCGATAACAAAGAGAAGGAAGCTTTCTGAGAAACTTCTTTGTGTTTTACGAAATCATCTCACAGAGTTACAGCATTCGCCTCAAGAAGCCTTTCGCTAACACAGTTCTTGTGGAATTGGCAAAGTGATATTTGGAAGCCCATAGAGGTCTATGTTGAACAAGGATGTATCCTCAGATGACATTTCGAAAGAACCTTTCTGAGAAACTGTTTAGTGTTCTGTTAATTCATCTCACAGAATTACATCTGTATTTCGTGGATCTCTTTGGTAGCCTTATTTCTGTGGTATCTGAGAACAGATATTTCGGATCCCTTTGAACACTATAGGGCCAAAGGAAATATCCTCCGATAACAAAGAGAAAGAAGATTTCTGTGAAACTTCTTTGTGTCCTGTGAAATCATCTCACAGAGTTACAGCTTTCCCCTCAAGAAGCCTTTCGCTAAGACAGTTCTTGTGGAATTCGCAAAGTGATATTTGGAAGCCCATAGAGGGCTATGGTGAAAAAGCAAATATCCTCAGATGAAATCTGGAAAGAAGCTTTCTGAGAAACTGCTCAGTGTTCTTTTAGTTAATCTCACAGAGTTACATCTGTATTTCGTGGATCTCTTTGCTAGCCTTATTTCTGTGGAATTTGAGAACAGATATTGCGGATCCCTTTGAAGACTATAGGGCCAAAGGAAATATCCTCCGATAACAAAGAGAAAGAAGCTTTCTGAGAAACTTCTTTGTGTTCTGTGAAATCATCTCACAGAGTTACAGCTTTCCCCTCAAGAAGCCTTTCGCTAACACAGTTCTTGTGGAATTGGCAAAGTGATATTTGGAAGCCCATAGAGGGCTAGGGTGAGAAAGGAAATATCCTCAGATGAAATCTGGAAAGAAGCTTTCTGAGAAACTGATTAGTGTTCTGTTAATTCATCTCACAGAGTTACATCTGTATTTCGAGGATCTCTTTGCTAGCCTTTTTTCTGTGGAATCAGGGAACAGATATTTCGGATCTCTTTGAAGACTATAGGGCCAAATGAAAAATCGTCCGATAACAAAGAGAAAGAAGCTTTCTGAGAAACTTCTTTGTGTTCTGTGAAATCATATCACAGAGTTACAGCTTTCCCCTCAAGAAGCCTTTCGCTAAGACAGTTCTTGTGGAATTGGCAAAGTGATATTAGGAATCCCATAGAGGGCTATGGTGAAAAAGGAAATATCCTCAGATGAAATCTGGGAAGAAGCTTTCTGAGAAACTGTTTAGTGTTCTGTTAATTCATCTCACAGAGTTACATCTGTATTTCGAGGATCTCTTTGCTTGCCTTATTTCTGTGGAATCTGAGAACAGATATTTCTGATCGCTTTGAAGACTATAGGGCCAAAGGAAATATCCTCCGATAACAAAGAGAAAGAAGCTTTCTGAGAAACTTCTTTGTGTTCTACGAAATCATCTCACAGAGTTACAGCATTCGCCTCAAGAAGCCTTTCGCTAACACAGTTCTTGTGGAATTGGCAAAGTGATATTTGGAAGCCCACAGAGGGCTATGGTGAAAAAGGAAATATCCTCAGATGAAATCTGGAAAGAAGCTTTATGAGAAACTGCTTAGTGTTCTCTTAATTCATCTCACTGAGTTACATCTGTATTCTGTGGATCTCTTTGCTAGCCTTATTTCTGTGGAATCTGAGAACAGATATTTCGGATCCATTTGAACACTATAGGGCCAAAGGAAATATCCTCCGATAACAAAGAGAAAGAAGATTTCTGTGAAACTTCTTTGTGTCCTGTGAAATCATCTCACAGAGTTACAGCTTTCCCCTCAAGAAGCCTTTCGCTAAGACAGTTCTTGTGGGGTTCGCAAAGTGATATTTGGAAGCCCATAGAGGGCTATGGTGAAAAAGGAAATATCCTCAGATGAAATCTGGAAAGAAGCTTTCTGAGAAACTGCTCAGTGTTCTTTTAGTTCACCTCACAGAGTTACATCTGTATTTCGTGGATCTCTTTGCTAGCCTTATTTCTGTGGATTTTGAGAACAGATATTGCGGATCCCTTTGAAGACTATAGGGCCAAAGGAAATATCCTACGATAACAAAGAGAAAGAAGCTTTCTGAGAAACTTCTTTGTGTTCTGTGAAATCATCTCACAGAGTTACAGCTTTCCTCTAAAGAAGCCTTTCGCTAAGACAGTTCTTGTGGAATTGGCAAAGTGATATTTCAAAGCCCATAGTGGGCTATGGTGAAAAAGGGAATATCCTCAGATGAAATCTGGAAAGAAGCTTTCTGAGAAACTGCTTAGTGTTCTTTTAATTCATCTCACAGAGTTACATCTGTATTTCGAGGATCTCTTTGCTAGCCTTATTTCTGTGTAATCTGAGAACAGATATTTCGGATCGCTTTGAAGACTATAGGGCCAAAGGAAATATCCTCCGATAACAAAGAGAAAGAAGATTTCTGAGAAACTTCTTTGTGTTCTGTGAAATCATCTCACAGAGTTACAGCTTTCCCTTCAAGAAGCCTTTCGCTAACACAGTTCTTGTGGAATTGGCAAAGTGATATTTGGAAGCCCAGAGAGGGCTACGGTGAAAAAGGAAATATCCTCAGATGAAATCTGGAAAGAGGCTTTCTGAGAAACTGCTTAGTGTTCTGTTAATTCATCTCACAGAGTTACATCTGTATTTCGAGGATCTCTTTGCTAGCCTTTTTTCTGTGGAATCTGAGAACTGATATTTCGGATCGCTTTGAAGAGTATAGGGCCAAAGGAAATATCCTCCGATAACAAAGAGAAAGAAGCTTTCTGAGAAACTTCTTTGTGTTCTGTGAAATCATATCACAGAGTTACAGCTTTCCCCTCAAGACCCCTTTCGCTAAGACAGTTCTTGTGGAATTGGCAAAGTGATATTAGGAAGCCCATAGGGGGCTAAGGTGAAAAAGGAAATATCCTCAGATGAAATCTGGAAAGAAGCTTCCTGAGAAACTGCTTAGTGTTCTGTTAGTTCATCTCACAGAGTTACATCTGTATTTCGAGGATCTCTTTGCTAGCCTTATTTCTGTGGAATCTGAGAAAAGATATTTCTGACCGCTTTGAAGACTATAGGTCCAAAGGAAATATCCTCCGATAACAAAGATAAAGAAGATTTCTGAGAAACTTCTTTGTTTTCTGTGAAATCATCTCACAGAGTTACAGCTTTCCCTTCAAGAAGCCTTTCGCTAACACAGTTCTTGTGGAATTGGCAAAGTGATATTTGGAAGGCCAGAGTCGGCTACGGTGAAAAAGGAAATATCCTCAGATGAAATCTGGAAAGAAGCTTTCTGAGAAACTGCTTAGTGTTCTGTTAATTCATCTCACAGAGTTACATCTTTATTTCGTGGATCTCTTTGCTAGCCTTATTTCTGTGGAATCTGAGAACCGATATTTCGCATCGCTTTGAAGACTATAGGGCCAAAGGAAATATCCTCCGATAACAAAGAGAAAGAAGCTTTCTGAGAAACTTCTTTGTGTTCTGTGAAATCATTTCACAGAGTTACAGCTTTGCCACAAGAAGCCTTTCGCTAAGACAGTTCTTGTGGAATTGGCAAAGTGATATTTGGAAGCCCATAGAGGGCTACGGTGAACAAGGATATATCCTCAGATGAAATTTCGAAAGAACCTTTCTGAGAAACTGTTTAGTGTTCTGTTAATTCATCTCACAGAGTTACATCTGTATTTCGTGGATCTCTTTGCTAGCCTTATTTCTGTGGAATCTGAGAACAGATATTTCGGATCCCTTTGAAGACTATAGGGCCAAAGGAAATATCCTCCGATAACAAAGAGAAAGAAGCTGTCTGAGAAACTTCTTTGTGTTCTGTGAAATCATCTCACAGAGTTACAGCTTTCCCCTCAAGAAGCCTTTCACTAACACAGTTCTTGTGGAATTGGCAAAGTGATATTTGGAAGCCCAGAGAGGGCTACGGTGAAAAAGGAAATATCCTCCGATAACAAAGAAAAAGAAGCTTTCTGAGAAACTGCTTAGTGTTCTGTTAATTCATCTCACAGAGTTACATCTGTATTTCGTGGATCTCTTTCCTAGCCTTATTTCTGTGGAATCTGAGAACAGATATTTCGGATCCCTTTGAACACTATAGGTCCGAAGGAAATATCCTCCGATAACAAAGAGAAAGAATCTTTCTGTGAAACTGCTTTGCGTTCTGTGAAATCATCTCACAGAGTTACAGCTTTCCCTTCAAGAAACCTTTCATTAAGACAGTTCTTGTGGAATTGGCAAAGTGATATTTGGATGCCCATAGAGGGCTATGGTGAAAAAGGAAATATCCTCAGTTGAAATTTCGAAAGAAGCTTTCTGAGAAACTGCTTAGTGTTCTGTTAATTCATCTCACAGAGTTACATCTGTATTTCGTGGATCTCTTTGCTAGCCTTATTTCTGTGGAATCTGAAAACAGTTATTTCGGATCCCTTTGAACACTATAGGGCCAAAGGAAATATCCTCCGATAACAAAGAGAAAGAAGCTTTCTGTGAAACTGCTTTGTGTTTTGTGAAATCATCTCACAGAGCTACAGCTTTTCCCTCAAGAAGCGTTTCGCTAAGACAGTTCTTGTGGAATTGGCAAAGTGATATTTGGAAGCCCGTAGAGGGCTATGGTGAAAAAGGAAATATCCTCAGATGGAATCTGGAAAGAAGCTTTCTGAGAAACTGCTTAGTGTTCTGTTAATTCATCTCACAGAGTTACATCTGTATTTCGTGGATCTCTTTGCTAGCCTTATTTCTGTGGAATTTGAGAACAGATATTTCGGATCGCTTTGAAGACTATCGGGCCAAAGGAAATATCCTCCGATAACAAAGAGAAAGAACCTTTCTGAGAAACTTCTTTGTGTTCTGTGAAATCATCTCACAGAGTTACAGCTTTCCCCTCAGGAAGCCTTTCGCTAAGACAGTTCTTGTGGAATTGGCAAAGTGATATTTGGAAGCCCCTAGAAGGCTCTGGTGAAAAGGGAAATATCCTCCGATAACAAAGAGAAAGAAGCTTTCTGAGAAACTGCTTAGTGTTCTGTTAATTCATCTCACAGAGTTATATCTGTATTTCGTGGATCTCTTTGCTAGCCTTATTTTTGTGGAATCTGAGAGCAGATATTTCGGATCCCTTTGAAGACTATAGGGCCAAAGGAAATATCCTCTGATAACAAAGAGAAAGAAGCTTTCTGAGAGACTTCTTTGTGTTCTGTGAAATCATCTCACAGAGTTACAGCTTTCCCCTCAAGAAGCCTTTCGCTAAGACAGTTCTTGTGGAATTGGCAAAGTGATATTTGGAAGCCCACAGAGGGCCATGGTGAAAAAGGAAATATCCTCAGATGAAATCTGGAAAGAAGCTTTCTGAGAAACTGCTCAGTGTTCTTTTAATTCTTCTCACAGAGTTACATCTTTATGTCGTGGATCTCTTTGCTAAACTTATTTCTGTGGAATCTGAGAACAGATATTTCGGATCCCTTTGAAGACAATAGGGCCAAAGGAAATATCTTCCGATAACAAAGAGAAAGAAGCTTTCTGAGAAACTTCTTTGTGTTCTGTGAAATCATCTCACAGAGTTACAGCTTTCCCTTCAAGAAGCCTTTCGCTATGACAGTTCTTGTGGAATTGGCAAAGTGATATTTGGAAGCCCATAGAGGGCTATGGTGAAAAAGGAAATATCCTCAGATGAAATCTGGAAAGAAGCTTTCTGAGAAACTGCTTAGTGTTCTGTTAATTCATCTCACAGAGTTACATCTGTATTTCGAGGATCTCTTTGCTAGCCTTATTTCTGTGGAATCTGAGAACAGATATTTCGGATCCCTTTGAAGACTATAGGGCCAAAGGAAATATCCTCCGATAACAAAGAGAAAGAAGCTTTCTGAGAAACTTCTTTGTGTTCTGTGAAATCATCTCACAAGTTACAGCTTTCCCCTCAAAAACCCTTTCGCTAAGACAGTTCTTGTGGAATTGGCAAAGTGATATTTGGAAGCCCATAGAGGGCTAGGGTGAAAAAGGAAATATCCTCAGATGAAATCTGGAAAGAAGCTTTCTGAGAAACTGATTAGTGTTCTCTTAATTCAATTCACATAGTTACATCTGTATTTCGAGGATGTCTTTGCTAGCATTATTTCTGTGTAGTCTGAGAACAGATATTTCTGATCGCTTTGAAGACTATAGGGCCTAAAATAATATCCTCCGATAACAAAGAGACAGAAGCTTTCTGAGAAACTTCTTTGTGTTCTGTGAAATCATCTCACAGAGTTACAGCTTTCCCCTCAGGAAGCCTTTCGCTAAGACAGTTCTTGAGGAATTGCCAAAGTGATATTTGGAAGCCCATAGAGGGCTATGGTGAAAAAGGAAATATCCTCAGGTGACATCTGGAAACAAGCTTTCTGAGAAACTGCTTAGTGTTCTGTTAATTCATCTCACAGAGTTACATCTGTATTTCGTGGATCTCTTTGCTAGACTTATTTCTGTGGAATCTGAGAACAGATATTTCGGATCCCTTTGAAGACTATAGGGCCGAAGGAAATATCCTCCGATAAAAAAGAGAAAGAAGCTTTCTGAGAAACTTCTTTCTGTTCTGTGAAATCATCTCACAGAGTTACAGCTTTCCCTTCAAGAAGCCATTTGCTAAGACAATTCTTGTGTAATAGGCAAAGTGATATTTGGAAGCCCATAGAGGGCTATGGTGAAAAAGGAAATATCCCCAGATGAAATCTGGAAAGAAGCTATCTGAGAAACTGCTTAGTGTTCTGTTAATTCATCTCACAGAGTTACATCTGTATTTCGTGGATCTCTTTGCTAGCCTTATTTCTGTGGAATCTGAGAAAAGATATTTCGGATTCCTTTGAAGACTATAGGGCCAAAGGAAATATCCTCCGATAACAAAGAGAAAGAAGCTTTCTGAGAAACTTCTTTGTGTTCTGTGAAATCATCTCACAGAGTTACAGCTTTCCACTCAGGAAGGCTTTCGCTAACACAGTTCTTGTGGAATTGGCAAAGTGATATTTGGAAGCACATAGAGGGCTATGGTGAAAAAGGAAATATCCTCAGATAAAATCTGGAAAGAAGCTATCTGAGAAACTGCTTAGTGTTCTGTTAATTCAACTCACAGTGTTACATCTTTTTTTCAAGGATCTCTTTGCTAGCCTTATTTCTGTAGAATCTGAGAACAGATATTTCTGATCGCTTTGAAGACTATAGGGCCAAAGGAAATATCCTCCGATAACAAAGAGAATGAAGCTTTCTGAGAAACTTCTTTGTGTTCTGTGAAATCATCTCACAGAGTTACAGCTTTCCCCTCAGGAAGCCTTTCGCTAAGACAGTTCTTGTGGAATTGGCAAAGTGATATTTGGAAGCCCATTGTGGGCTATGCTGAAAAAGGAAATATCCTCAGATGAAATCTGGAAAGAAGCTTTCTGAGAAACTGCTCACTGTTCTGTTAATTCATCTCACAGAGTTACATCTGTATTTCGTGGATCTCTTTGCTAGCCTTATTTCTGTGGAATCTGAGAACAGATATTTCGGATCCAATTGAAGACTATAGGGTCAAAGGAAATATCCTCCGATGACAAAGAGAAAGAAGCTTTCTGAGAAACTTCTTTGTGTTCTGTGAAATCATCTCACAGAGTTTCAGCTTTTCCCTCAAGAAGCCTTTCGCTAAGACAGTTCTTGTGGAATTGGCAAAGTGATATTTGGAATCCCATAGAGGGCTATGGTGAAAAAGGAAATATCCTCAGATGAAATCTGGAAAGAAGCCTTCTGAGAAACTGCTTAGTGTTCTGTTAATTCATCTCACAGAGTTACATCTGTATTTCGTGGATTTCTTTGCTAGCCTTATTTCTGTGGAATCTGAGAACAGATATTTCGGATCCCTTTGAACACTATAGGGCCAAAGGAAATATCCTCCGATAACAAAGAGAAAGAAGCTTTCTGAGAAACTTCTTTGTGTTCTGTGAAATCATCTCACAGAGTTACAGTTTTCCCCTCATGAAGCCATTCGCTAACACAGTTCTTGTGGAATTGGCAAAATGATATTTGGAAGCCCATAGACGGCTATGGTGAAAAAGGAAATATCCTCAGATGAAATCTGGAAAGAAGCTTTCTGAGAAACTGCTTAGCGTTCTGTTAATTCATCTCACAGAGTTCCATCTGTATTTCGAGGATCTCTTTGCTAGCCTTATTTCTGTGGAATCTGAGAACAGATATTTCGGAAGGCTTTGAAGACTATAGGGCCAAAGGAAATATCCTCCGATAACAAAGAGAAAGAAACTTTCTGAGAAACTTCTTTGTGTTCTGTGAAATCATCTCACAGAGTTACAGCTTTCCCCTCAAGAAGCCTTTCGCTAAGACAGTTCTTGAGGAATTGGCAAAGTGATATTTGGAAGCCCTTAGAGGGCTATGGTGAAAAAGGAAATATCCTCAGATGAAATCTGGAAAGAAGCTTTGTGAGAAACTGCTTAGTGTTCTGTTAATTCATCTCACAGAGTTACATCTGTATTTCGAGGATCTCTTTGCTAACCTTATTTCTGTGGAATCTGAGAAAAGATATATCTGACCGCTTTGAAGACTATAGGTCCAAAGGAAATATCCTCCGATAACAAAGAGAAGGAAGCTTTCTGAGAAACTTCTTTGTGTTTTACGAAATCATCTCACAGAGTTACAGCATTCGCCTCAAGAAGCCTTTCGCTAACACAGTTCTTGTGGAATTGGCAAAGTGATATTTGGAAGCCCATAGAGGTCTATGTTGAACAAGGATGTATCCTCAGATGACATTTCGAAAGAACCTTTCTGAGAAACTGTTTAGTGTTCTGTTAATTCATCTCACAGAATTACATCTGTATTTCGTGGATCTCTTTGCTAGCCTTATTTCTGTGGTATCTGAGAACAGATATTTCGGATCCCTTTGAACACTATAGGGCCAAAGGAAATATCCTCCGATAACAAAGAGAAAGAAGATTTCTGTGAAACTTCTTTGTGTCCTGTGAAATCATCTCACAGAGTTACAGCTTTCCCCTCAAGAAGCCTTTCGCTAAGACAGTTCTTGTGGAATTCGCAAAGTGATATTTGGAAGCCCATAGAGGGCTATGGTGAAAAAGCAAATATCCTCAGATGAAATCTGGAAAGAAGCTTTCTGAGAAACTGCTCAGTGTTCTTTTAGTTCATCTCACAGAGTTACATCTGTATTTCGTGGATCTCTTTGCTAGCCTTATTTCTGTGGAATTTGAGAACAGATATTGCGGATCCCTTTGAAGACTATAGGGCCAAAGGAAATATCCTCCGATAACAAAGAGAAAGAAGCTTTCTGAGAAACTTCTTTGTGTTCTGTGAAATCATCTCACAGAGTTACAGCTTTCCCCTCAAGAAGCCTTTCGCTAAGACAGTTCTTGTGGAATTGGCAAAGTGATATTTCGAAGCCCATAGAGGGCTATGGTGAAAAAGGGAATATCCTCAGATGAAATCTGGAAAGAAGCTTTCTGAGAAACTGCTTAGTGTTCTCTTAATTCATCTCACAGAGTTACATCTGTATTTCGAGGATCTCTTTGCTAGCCTTATTTCTGTGTAATCTGAGAACAGATATTTCGGATCGCTTTGAAGACTATAGGGCCAAAGGAAATATCCTCCGATAACAAAGAGAAAGAAGATTTCTGAGAAACTTCTTTGTGTTCGGTGAAATCATCTCACAGAGTTACAGCTTTCCCTTCAAGAAGCCTTTCGTTAACACAGTTCTTGTGGAATTGGCAAAGTGATATTTGGAAGCCCAGAGAGGGCTACGGTGAAAAAGGAAATATCCTCAGATGAAACCTGGAAAGAGGCTTTCTGAGAAACTGCTTAGTGTTCTGTTAATTCATCTCACAGAGTTACATCTTTATTTCGAGGACCACTTTCCTAGCCTTTTTTCTGTGGAATCTGAGAACTGATATATCGGATCGCTTTGAAGAGTATAGGGCCAAAGGAAATATCCTCCGATATCAAAGAGAACGAAGCTTTCTGAGAAACTTCTTTGTGTTCTGGGAAATCATCTCACAGAGTTACAGATTTCCCCTCAGTAAGCCTTTCGCTAAGACAGTTCTTGTGAAATTGGCAAAGTGATATTTGGAAGCCCATAAAGGGCTATGGTGAAAAAGGAAATATACTCAGATGAAATCTGGAAAGAAGCTTTCTGAGAAACTGCTCAGTGTTCTGTAAATTCATCCCACAGAGTTACATCTGTATTTCGAGGATCTCTTTGCTAGCCTTATTTCTGTGGAATCTGAGAACAGATATTTCGGATCGCTTTGAAGACTATAGGGCCAAAGGAATTATCCTCCGATAACAAAGAGAAAGAAGCTTTCTGAGAAACTTCTTTGTGTTCTGTGAAATCATCTCACAGAGTTACAGCTTTCCCTTCAAGAAGCCATTCGCTAAGACAGCTCTTTTGGAATGGGCAAAGTGATATTTGGAAGCCCATAGAGGGCTATGGTGAAAAAGGAAATATCCTCAGATGAAATCTGGAAAGAAGCTTTGTGAGAAACTGCTTAGTGTTCTGTTAATTCATCTCACACAGTTACATATGTATTTCGAGGATCTCTTTGCTAGCCTTATTTCTGTGGAATCTGAGAACAGATATTTCGGATCCCTTTGAAGAGTATAGGGCCAAAGGAAATATCCTCCGATAACAAAGAGAAAGAAGCCTTCTGAGAAACTTCTTTGTGTTCTGTGAAATCAGCTCACAGAGTTGCAGCTTTCCCCTCAAGAAGCCTTTCGCTAAGACAGTTCTTGTGGAATTGGCAAAGTGATATTTCGAAGCCCATAGAGGGCTATGGTGAAAAAGGAAATATGCTCAGATGAAATCTGGAAAGAAGGTTTCTGAGAAACTGATTAGTGTTCTGTTAATTCATCTCACAGAGTTACATCTGTATTTCGAGGATCTCTTTGCTAGCCTTATTTCTGTGGAATCTGAGAACAGATATTTCAGATCGCTTTGAAGACTATAGGGCCAAAGGAAATATCCTCCGATAACAAAGAGAAAGAAGATTTCTGAGAAACTTCTTTGTGTTCTGTGAAATCATCTCACAGAGTTACAGCTTTCTCCTCAAGAAGCCTTTCGCTAACACAGTTCTTGTGGAATTGGCAAAATGATATTTGGAAGCCCAGAGAGGGCTATGGTGAAAAAGGAAATATCCTCAGATGAAATCTGGAAAGAAGCTTTCTGAGAAACTGCTTAGTGTTCTGTTAATTCATCTCACAGAGTTACATCTGTATTTCGTGGATCTCTTTGCTAGCCTTATTTCTGTGGAATCTGAGAACAGATATTTCGGATCCCTTTGAAGTCTATAGGGCCAAAGGAAATATCCTCCGATAACAAAGAGAAAGAAGCTTTCTGAGAAACTTCTTTGTGTTCTGTGAAATCAGCTCACAGAGTTGCAGCTTTCCCCTCAAGAAGCCTTTCGCTAAGACAGTTCTTGTGGAATTGGCAAAGTGATATTTCGAAGCCCATAGAGTACTATGGTGAAAAAGGAAATATCCTCAGATGAAATCTGGAAAGAAGCTTTCTGAGAAACTGATTAGTGTTCTGTTAATTCATCTCACAGAGTTACATCTGTATTTCGAGGATCTCTTTGCTAGCCTTATTTCTGTGGAATCTGAGAACAGATATTTCAGATCGCTTTGAAGACTATAGGGCCAAAGTAAATATCCTCCGATAACAAAGAGAAAGAAGATTTCTGAGAAACTTCTTTGTGTTCTGTGAAATCATCTCACAGAGTTACAGCTTTCTCCTCAAGAAGCCTTTCGCTAACACAGTTCTTGTGGAATTGGCAAAATGATATTTGGAAGCCCAGAGAGGGCTATGGTGAAAAAGGAAATATCCTCAGATGAAATCTGGAAAGAAGCTTTCTGAGAAACTGCTTAGTGTTCTGTTAATTCATCTCACAGAGTGACATCTGTATTTCGAGGATCACTTTCCGAGCCTTTTTTCTGTGGAATCTGAGAACAGATATTTCGGATCGCTTTGAATACTATAGGGCCAAAGGAAATATCCTCCGATAACAAAGAGAAAGAAGCTTTCTGAGAAACTTCTTTGTGTTCTGTGAAATCATCTCACAGAGTTACAGCTTTCCCCTCAAGAAGCCTTTCGCTAAGACAGTTCTTGTGGAATTGGCAAAGTGATATTAGGAAGCCCATAGAGGGCTAAGGTGAAAAAGGAAATATCCTCAGATGAAATCTGGAAAGAAGCTTTCTGAGAAACTGCTTAGTGTTCGGCTAATTCATCTCAGAGAGTTACATCTGTATTTCGTGGATCTCTTTGCTAGCCTTATTTCTGTGGAATCTGAGAACAGATATTTCGGATCCCTTTGAAGACTATAGGGCCAAAGGAAATATCCTCCGAATACAAAGAGAAAGAAGCTTTCTGAGAAACTTCTTTGTGTTCTGTGAAATCATCTCACAGAGTTACAGCTTTCCCCTCAGGAAGCCTTTCGCTAAGATAGTTCTTGTGGAAATGGCAAAGTGATATTTGGAAGCCCTTAGAGGGCTATGGTGAAAAAGGATATATCCTCAGATGAAATCTGGAAAGAATCTTTCTGAGAAACTGCTTAGTGTTCTGTTAATTCATCTCACAGAGTTACATCTGTATTTCGTGGATCTCTTTGCTAGCCTTATTTCTGTGGAATCTGAGAACAGATATTTCGGATCCCTTTGAAGACTATAGGGCCAAAGGAAATATCCTCCGATAACAAAGAGAAAGAAGCTTTCTGAGAAACTTCTTTGTGTTCTGTGAAATCAGCTCACAGAGTTACAGCTTTCCCCTCAAGAAGCCTTTCGCTAAGACAGTTCTTGTGGAATTGGCAAAGTGATATTTCGAAGCCCATAGAGGGCTATGGTGAAAAAGGAAATATCCTCAGATGAAATCTGGAAAGAAGCTTTCTGAGAAACTGATTAGTGTTCTGTTAATTCATCTCACAGAGTTACATCTGTATTTCGAGGATCTCTTTGCTAGCCTTATTTCTGTGGAATCTGAGAACAGATATTTCAGATCGCTTTGAAGACTATAGTGCCAAAGGAAATATCCTCCGATAACAAAGAGAAAGAAGCTTTCTGAGAAACTTCTTTGTGTTCTGTAAAATCATCTCACAGAGTTACAGCTTTCGCCTCAAGAAGCCTTTCGCTAACACAGTTCTTGTGGAATTGGCAAAGTGATATTTGGAAGCCCATAGAGGGCTACGGTGAAAAAGGAAATATCCTCAGATGAAATCTGGAAAGAAGCTTTCTGAGAAACTGCTTAGTGTTCTGTTAATTCAACTCACAGTGTTACATCTTTATTTCGAGGATCTCTTTGCTAGCCTTATTTCTGTGGAATCTGAGAACAGATATTTCGGATCGCTTTGAAGACTATAGGGCCAAAGGAAATATCCTCCGATAACAAAGAGAAAGAAGCTTTCTGAGAAACTTCTTTGTGTTCTGTGAAATCATCTCACATAGTTACAGCTTTCGCCTCAAGAAGCCTTTCTCTAACACATTTCTTGTGGAATTGGCAAAGTGATATTTGGAAGAACATAGAGGGCTATGGTGAAAAAGGAAATATCCTCAGATGAAATCTGGAAAGAAGCTTTCTGAGAAACTGCTTAGTGTTCTGTTAATTCAACTCACAGTGTTACATCTTTATTTCGAGGATCTCTTTGCTAGCCTTATTTCTGTGGAATCTGAGAACAGATATTTCGGATCGCTTTGAAGACTATAGGGCCAAAGGAAATATCATCCGATAACAAAGAGAAAGAAGCTTTCTGAGAAACTTCTTTGTGTTCTGTGAAATCATCTCACAGAGTTACAGCTTTCCCCTCAAGAAGCCTTTCGCTAAGACAGTTCTTGTGGAATTGGCAAAGTGATATTTCGAAGCCCATAGAGGGCTATGGTGAAAAAGGAAATATCCTCAGATGAAATCTGGAAAGAAGCTTTCTGAGAAACTGCTTAGTGTTCTGTTAATTCATCTCACAGAGTTACATCTCTATTTCGTGGATCTCTTTGCTAGCCTTATTTCTGTGGAATCTGAGAGCAGATATTTCGGATCGCTTTGAAGACTATAGGGTCAAAGGAAATATCCTCCGATAACAAAGAGAAAGAAGCTTTCTGAGAAACTTCTTTGTGTTCTGTGAAATCATCTCACAGAGTTACAGCTTTCCCCTCAAGAAGCCTTTCGCTAAGACAGTTCTTGTGGAATTGGCAAAGTGATATTTCGAAGCCCATAGAGGGCTATGGTGAAAAAGGAAATATCCTCAGATGAAATCTGGAAAGAAGCTTTCTGAGAAACTGCTTAGTGTTCTGTTAATTCATCTCACAGAGTTACATCTGTATTTCGAGGATCACTTTCCTAGCCTCTTTTCTGTGGAATCTGAGAACAGATATTTCGGATCGCTTTGAATACTATAGGGCCAAAGGAAATATCCTCCGATGACAAAGAGAAAGAAGCTTTCTGAGAAACTTCTTTGTGTTCTGTGAAATCATCTCACAGAGTTACAGCTTTCCCCTCAAGAACCCTTTCGCTAAGACAGTTCTTGTGGAATTGGCAAAGTGATATTAGGAAGCCCATAGAGGGCTAAGGTGAAAAAGGAAATATCCTCAGATGAAATCTGGAAAGAAGCTTTCTGAGAAACTGCTTAGTGTTCGGCTAATTCATCTCAGAGAGTTACATCTGTATTTCGTGGATCTCTTTGCTAGCCTTATTTCTGTGGAATCTGAGAACAGATATTTCGGATCCCTTTGAAGACTATAGGGCCAAAGGAAATATCCTCCGAATACAAAGAGAAAGAAGCTTTCTGAGAAACTTCTTTGTGTTCTGTGAAATCATCTCACAGAGTTACAGCTTTCCCCTCAGGAAGCCTTTCGCTAAGACAGTTCTTGTGGAAATGGCAAAGTGATATTTGGAAGCCCTTAGAGGGCTATGGTGAAAAAGGATATATCCTCAGATGAAATCTGGAAAGAATCTTTCTGAGAAACTGCTTAGTGTTCTGTTAATTCATCTCACAGAGTTACATCTGTATTTCGTGGATCTCTTTGCTAGCCTTATTTCTGTGGAATCTGAGAACAGATATTTCGGATCCCTTTGAAGACTATAGGGCCAAAGGAAATATCCTCCGATAACAAAGAGAAAGAAGCTTTTTGAGAAACTTCTTTGTGTTCTGTGAAATCAGCTCACAGAGTTACAGCTTTCCCCTCAAGAAGCCTTTCGCTAAGACAGTTCTTGTGGAATTGGCAAAGTGATATTTCGAAGCCCATAGAGGGCTATGGTGAAAAAGGAAATATCCTCAGATGAAATCTGGAAAGAAGCTTTCTGAGAAACTGATTAGTGTTCTGTTAATTCATCTCACAGAGTTACATCTGTATTTCGAGGATCTCTTTGCTAGCCTTATTTCTGTGGAATCTGAGAACAGATATTTCAGATCGCTTTGAAGACTATAGTGCCAAAGGAAATATCCTCCGATAAAAAAGAGAAAGAAGCTTTCTGAGAAACTTCTTTGTGTTCTGTAAAATCATCTCACAGAGTTACAGCTTTCGCCTCAAGAAGCCTTTCGCTAACACAGTTCTTGTGGAATTGGCAAAGTGATATTTGGAAGCCCATAGAGGTCTACGGTGAAAAAGGAAATATCCTCAGATGAAATCTGGAAAGAAGCTTTCTGAGAAACTGCTTAGTGTTCTGTTAATTCAACTCACAGTGTTACATCTTTATTTCGAGGATCTCTTTGCTAGCCTTATTTCTGTGGAATCTGAGAACAGATATTTCGGATCGCTTTGAAGACTATAGGGCCAAAGGAAATATCCTCCGATAACAAAGAGAAAGAAGCTTTCTGAGAAACTTCTTTGTGTTCTGTGAAATCATCTCACATAGTTACAACTTTCGCCTCAAGAAGCCTTTCTCTAACACATTTCTTGTGGAATTGGCAAAGTGATATTTGGAAGAACATAGAGGGCTATGGTGAAAAAGGAAATATCCTCAGATGAAATCTGGAAAGAAGCTTTCTGAGAAACTGCTTAGTGTTCTGTTAATTCAACTCACAGTGTTACATCTTTATTTCGAGGATCTCTTTGCTAGCCTTATTTCTGTGGAATCTGAGAACAGATATTTCGGATCGCTTTGAAGACTATAGGGCCAAAGGAAATATCATCCGATAACAAAGAGAAAGAAGCTTTCTGAGAAACTTCTTTGTGTTCTGTGAAATCATCTCACAGAGTTACAGCTTTCCCCTCAAGAAGCCTTTCGCTAAGACAGTTCTTGTGGAATTGGCAAAGTGATATTTCGAAGCCCATAGAGGGCTATGGTGAAAAAGGAAATATCCTCAGATGAAATCTGGAAAGAAGCTTTCTGAGAAACTGCTTAGTGTTCTGTTAATTCATCTCACAGAGTTACATCTGTATTTCGTGGATCTCTTTGCTAGCCTTATTTCTGTGGAATCTGAGAGCAGATATTTCGAATCGCTTTGAAGACTATAGGGCCAAAGGAAATATCCTCCGATAACAAAGAGAAAGAAGCTTTCTGAGAAACTTCTTTGTGTTCTGTGAAATCATCTCACAGAGTTACAGCTTTCCCTTCAAGAAGCCATTCGCCAAGACAGCTCTTTTGGAATTGGCAAAGTGATATTTGGAAGCCCATAGAGGGCTATGGTGAAAAAGGAAATATCCTCAGATGAAATCTGGAAAGAAGCTTTCTGAGAAACTGCTTAGTGTTCTGTTAATTCAACTCACAGTGTTACATCTTTATTTCGAGGATCTCTTTGCTAGCCTTATTTCTGTGGAATCTGAGAACAGATATTTCGGATCGCTTTGAAGACTATAGGGCCAAAGGAAATATCCTCCGATAACAAAGAGAAAGAAGCTTTCTGAGAAACTTCTTTGTGTTCTGTGAAATCATCTCACAGAGTTACAGCTTTCCCCTCAAGAAGCCTTTCGCTAAGACAGTTCTTGTGGAATTGGCAAAGTGATATTTCGAAGCCCATAGAGGGCTATGGTGAAAAAGGAAATATCCTCAGATGAAATCTGGAAAGAAGCTTTCTGAGAAACTGATTAGTGTTCTGTTAATTCATCTCACAGAGTTACATCTGTATTTCGAGGATCTCTTTGCTAGCCTTATTTCTGTGGAATCTGAGAACAGATATTTCAGATCGCTTTGAAGAGTATAGGGCCAAAGGAAGTATCCTCCGATAACAAAGAGAAAGAAGATTTCTGAGAAACTTCTTTGTGTTCTGTGAAATAATCTCACAGAGTTACAGCTTTCTCCTCAAGAAGCCTTTCGCTAACACAGTTCTTGTGGAATTGGCAAAATGATATTTGGAAGCCCAGAGAGGGCTATGGTGAAAAAGGAAATATCCTCAGATGAAATCTGGAAAGAAGCTTTCTGAGAAACTGCTTAGTGTTCTGTTAATTCATTTCACAGAGTTACATCTTTATTTCGAGGATCACTTTCCTAGCCTTTTTTCTGTGGAATCTGAGAACAGATATTTCGGATCGCTTTGAAGACTATAGGGCCAAAGGAAATATCATCCGATAACAAAGAGAAAGAAGCTTTCTGAGAAACTTCTTTGTGTTCTGTGAAATCATCTCACAGAGTTACAGCTTTCCCCTCAAGAACCCTTTCGCTAAGACAGTTCTTGTGGAATTGGCAAAGTGATATTAGGAAGCCCATAGAGGGCTAAGTTGAAAAAGGAAATATCCTTAGATGAAATCTGGAAAGAAGCTTTCTGAGAAACTGCTTAGTGTTCGGCTAATTCATCTCACAGAGTTACATCTGTATTTCGAGGATTTCTTTGCTAGCCTTATTTCTGTGGAATCTGAGAACAGATATTTCGGATCGCTTTGAAGACTATAGGGCCAAAGGAAATATCCTCCGAATACAAAGAGAAAGAAGCTTTCTGAGAAACTTCTTTGTGTTCTGTGAAATCATCTCACAGAGTTACAGCTTTCCCCTCAAGAAGCCTTTCGCTAAGCCAGTTCTTGTGGAATTGGCAAAGTGATATTTGGAAGCCCTTAGAGGGCTATGGTGAAAAAGGAAATATCCTCAGATGAAATCTGGAAAGAATCTTTCTAGGAAACTGCTTAGTGTTCTGTTAATTCATCTCACAGAGTTACATCTGTATTTCGTGGATCTCTTTGCTAGCCTTATTTCTGTGGAATATGAGAACAGATATTTCGGATCCCTTTGAAGACTATTGGGCCAAAGGAAATATCCTCCGGTAACAAAGAGAAAGAAGCTTTCTGAGAAACTTCTTTGTGTTCTGAGAAATCATCTCACAGAGTTACAGCTTTCGCCTCAAGAAGCCTTTCGCTAACACATTTCTTGTGGAATTGGCAAAGTGATATTTGGAAGAACATAGAGGGCTATGGTGAAAAAGGAAATATCCTCAGATGAAATCTGGAAAGAAGCTTTCTGAGAAACTTCTTAGTGTTCTCTTAATTCATCTCTCAGATTTACATCTGTATTTCGAGGATCCCTTTGCTAGCCTTATTTCTGTGGAATCTGAGAACAGATATTTCGGATCCCTTTGAAGACTATAGGGCCAAAGGAAATATCCTCCGATAACAAAGAGAACGAAGCTTTCTGAGAAACTTCTTTGTATTCTGTGAAATCATCTCACAGAGTTACAGCTTTCCTCTCGGGAAGCCTTTGGCTAAGACAGTTCTTGTGGAATTGGCAAAGTGATATTTGGAAGCCCTTAGAGGGCTATGGTGAAAAAGAAAATATCCTCAGATGAAATCTGGAAAGAAGCTTTCTGAGAAACTGCTCACTGTTCTCTAAATTCATCTCACAGAGTTACATCTGTATTTCGTGGATCTCTTTGTTAGCCTTATTTCTGTGGAATCTGAGAACAGATATTTCGGATCCCTTTGAACACTATAGGGCCAAAGGAAATATCCTCCGATAACAAAGAGAAAGAAGCTTTCTGAGAAACTTCTTTGTGTTCTGTAAAATCATCTCACAGAGTTACAGCTTTCGCCTCAAGAAGCCTTTCGCTAACACAGTTCTTGTGGAATTGGCAAAGTGATATTTGGAAGCCCATAGAGGGCTACGGTGAAAAAGGAAATATCCTCAGATGAAATCTGGAAAGAAGCTTTCTGAGAAACTGCTTAGTGTTCTGTTAATTCAACTCACAGTGTTACATCTTTATTTCAAGGATCTCTTTGCTAGCCTTATTTCTGTGGAATCTGAGAACAGATATTTCGGATCGCTTTGAAGACTATAGGGCCAAAGGAAATATCCTCCGATAACAAAGAGAAAGAAGCTTTCTGAGAAACTTCTTTGTGTTCTGTGAAATCATCTCACAGAGTTACTGCTTTCGCCTCAAGAAGCCTTTCTCTAACACATTTCTTGTGGAATTGGCAAAGTGATATTTGGAAGAACATAGAGGGCTATGGTGAAAAAGGAAATATCCTCAGATGAAATCTGGAAAGAAGCTGTCTGAGAAACTGCTTAGTGTTCTGTTAATTCAACTCACAGTGTTACATCTTTATTTCGAGGATCTCTTTGCTAGCCTTATTTCTGTGGAATCTGAGAACAGATATTTCGGATCGCTTTGAAGACTATAGGGCCAAAGGAAATATCATCCGATAACAAAGAGAAAGATGCTTTCTGAGAAACTTCTTTGTGTTCTGTGAAATCATCTCACAGAGTTACAGCTTTCCACTCAAGAAGCCTTTCGCTAAGACAGTTCTTGTGGAATTGGCAAAGTGATATTTCGAAGCCCATAGAGGGCTATGGTGAAAAAGGAAATATCCTCAGATGAAATCTGGAAAGAAGCTTTCTGAGAAACTGCTTAGTGTTCTGTTAATTCATCTCACAGAGTTACATCTGTATTTCGTGGATCTCTTTGCTAGCCTTATTTCTGTGGAATCTGAGAGCAGATATTTCGGATCGCTTTGAAGACTATAGGGCCAAAGGAAATATCCTCCGAATACAAACAGAAAGAAGCTTTCTGAGAAACTTCTTTGTGTTCTGTGAAATCATCTCACAGAGTTACAGCTTTCCCCTCAGGATGCCTTTCGCTAAGACAGTTCTTGTGGAAATGGCAAAGTGATATTTGGAAGCCCTTAGAGGGCTATGGTGAAAAAGGATATATCCTCAGATGAAATCTGGAAAGAATCTTTCTGAGAAACTGCTTAGTGTTCTGTTAATTCATCTCACAGAGTTACATCTGTATTTCGTGGATCTCTTTGCTAGCCTTATTTCTGTGGAATCTGAGAACAGATATTTCGGATCCCTTTGAAGACTATAGGGCCAAAGGAAATATCCTCCGATAACAAAGAGAAAGAAGCTTTCTGAGAAACTTCTTTGTGTTCTGTGAAATCAGCTCACAGAGTTTCAGCTTTCCCCTCAAGAAGCCTTTCGCTAAGACAGTTCTTGTGGAATTGGCAAGGTGATATTTCGAAGCCCATAGAGGGCTAAGGTGAAAAAGGAAATATCCTCAGATGAAATCTGGAAAGAAGCTTTCTGAGAAACTGCTTAGTGTTCGGCTAATTCATCTCAGAGAGTTACAACTGTATTTCGTGGATCTCTTTGCTAGCCTTATTTCTGTGGAATCTGAGAACAGATATTTCGGATCCCTTTGAAGACTGTAGGGCCAAAGTAAATATCCTCCGATAACAAAGAGAAAGAAGATTTCTGAGAAACTTCTTTGTGTTCTGTGAAATCATCTCACAGAGTTACAGCTTTCTCCTCAAGAAGCCTTTCGCTAACACAGTTCTTGTGGAATTGGCAAAATGATATTTGGAAGCCCAGAGAGGGCTATGGTGAAAAAGGAAATATCCTCAGATGAAATCTGGAAAGAAGCTTTCTGAGAAACTGCTTAGTGTTCTGTTAATTCATCTCACAGAGTTACATCTGTATTTCGAGGATCACTTTCCTAGCCTTTTTTCTGTGGAATCTGAGAACAGATATTTCGGATCGCTTTGAATACTATAGGGCCAAAGGAAATATCCTCCGATAACAAAGAGAAAGAAGCTTTCTGAGAAACTTCTTTGTGTTCTGTGAAATCATCTCACAGAGTTACAGCGTTCCCCTCAAGAACCCTTTCGCTAAGACAGTTCTTGTGGAATTGGCAAAGTGATATTAGGAAGCCCATAGAGGGCTAAGGTGAAAAAGGAAATATCCTCAGATGAAATCTGGAAAGAAGCTTTCTGAGAAACTGCTTAGTGTTCGGCTAATTCATCTCAGAGAGTTACATCTGTATTTCGTGAATCTCTTTGCTAGCCTTATTTCTGTGGAATCTGAGAACAGATATTTCGGATCCCTTTGAAGACTATAGGGCCAAAGGAAATATCCTCCGAATACAAAGAGAAAGAAGCTTTCTGAGAAACTTCTTTGTGTTCTGTGAAATCATCTCACAGAGTTACAGCTTTCCCCTCAGGAAGCATTTCGCTAAGACAGTTCTTGTGGAAATGGCAAAGTGATATTTGGAAGCCCTTAGAGGGCTATGGTGAAAAAGGATATATCCTCAGATGAAATCTGGAAAGAATCTTTCTGAGAAACTGCTTAGTGTTCTGTTAATTCATCTCACAGAGTTACATCTGTATTTCGTGGATCTCTTTGCTAGCCTTATTTCTGTGGAATCTGAGAACAGATATTTCGGATCCCTTTGAAGACTATAGGGCCAAAGGAAATATCCTCCGATAACAAAGAGAAAGAAGCTTTCTGAGAAACTTCTTTGTGTTCTGTGAAATCAGCTCACAGAGTTACAGCTTTCCCCTCAAGAAGCCTTTCGCTAAGACAGTTCTTGTGGAATTGGCAAAGTGATATTTCGAAGCCCATAGAGGGCTATGGTGAAAAAGGAAATATCCTCAGATGAAATCTGGAAAGAAGCTTTCTGAGAAACTGATTAGTGTTCTGTTAATTCATCTCACAGAGTTACATCTGTATTTCGAGGATCTCTTTGCTAGCCTTATTTCTGTGGAATCTGAGAACAGATATTTCAGATCGCTTTGAAGACTATAGTGCCAAAGGAAATATCCTCCGATAACAAAGAGAAAGAAGCTTTCTCAGAAACTTCTTTGTGTTCTGTAAAATCATCTCACAGAGTTACAGCTTTCGCCTCAAGAAGCCTTTCTCTAACACATTTCTTGTGGAATTGGCAAAGTGATATTTGGAAGCCCATAGAGGGCTATGGTGAAAAAGGAAATATCCTCAGATGAAATCTGGAAAGAAGCTTTCTGAGAAACTGCTTAGTGTTCTGTTAATTCAACTCACAGTGTTACATCTTTATTTCGAGGACCTCTTTGCTAGCCTTATTTCTGTGGAATCTGAGAACAGATATTTCGGATCGCTTTGAAGACTATAGGGCCAAAGGAAATATCATCCGATAACAAAGAGAAAGAAGCTTTCTGAGAAACTTCTTTGTGTTCTGTGAAATCATCTCACAGAGTTACAGCTTTCCCCTCAAGAAGCCTTTCGCTAAGACAGTTCTTGTGGAATTGGCAAAGTGATATTTCGAAGCCCATAGTGGGCTATGGTGAAAAAGGAAATATCCTCAGATGAAATCTGGAAAGAAGCTTTCTGAGAAACTGCTTAGTGTTCTGTTAATTCATCTCACAGAGTTACATCTGTATTTCGTGGATCTCTTTGCTAGCCTTATTTCTGTGGAATCTGAGAGCAGATATTTCGGATCGCTTTGAAGACTATAGGGCCAAAGGAAATATCCTCCGAATACAAAGAGAAAGAAGCTTTCTGAGAAACTTCTTTGTGTTCTGTGAAATCCTCTCACAGAGTTACAGCTTTCCCCTCAGGAAGCATTTCGCTAAGACAGTTCTTGTGGAAATGGCAAAGTGATATTTGGAAGCCCTTAGAGGGCTATGGTGAAAAAGGATATATCCTCAGATGAAATCTGGAAAGAATCTTTCTGAGAAACTCCTTAGTGTTCTGTTAATTCATCTCACAGAGTTACATCTGTATTTCTTGGATCTCTTTGCTAGCCTTATTTCTGTGGAATCTGAGAACAGATATTTCGGATCCCTTTGAAGACTATAGGGCCAAAGGAAATATCCTCCGATAACAAAGAGAAAGAAGCTTTCTCAGAAACTTCTTTGTGTTCTGTGAAATCATCTCACAGAGTTACAGCTTTCCCTTCAAGAAGCCATTCGCCAAGACAGCTCTTTTGGAATTGGCAAAGTGATATTTGGAAGCCCATAGAGGGCTATGGTGAAAAAGGAAATATCCTCAGATGAAATCTGGAAAGAAGCTTTCTGAGAAACTGATTAGTGTTCTGTTAATTCATCTCACAGAGTTACATCTGTATTTCGAGGATCTCTTTGCTAGCCTTATTTCTGTGGAATCTGAGAACAGATATTTCAGATCGCTTTGAAGACTATAGTGCCAAAGGAAATATCCTCCGATAACAAAGAGAAAGAAGCTTTCTCAGAAACTTCTTTGTGTTCTGTAAAATCATCTCACAGAGTTACAGCTTTCGCCTCAAGAAGCCTTTCTCTAACACATTTCTTGTGGAATTGGCAAAGTGATATTTGGAAGCCCATAGAGGGCTATGGTGAAAAAGGAAATATCCTCAGATGAAATCTGGAAAGAAGCTTTCTGAGAAACTGCTTAGTGTTCTGTTAATTCAACTCACAGTGTTACATCTTTATTTCGAGGACCTCTTTGCTAGCCTTATTTCTGTGGAATCTGAGAACAGATATTTCGGATCGCTTTGAAGACTATAGGGCCAAAGGAAATATCATCCGATAACAAAGAGAAAGAAGCTTTCTGAGAAACTTCTTTGTGTTCTGTGAAATCATCTCACAGAGTTACAGCTTTCCCCTCAAGAAGCCTTTCGCTAAGACAGTTCTTGTGGAATTGGCAAAGTGATATTTCGAAGCCCATAGTGGGCTATGGTGAAAAAGGAAATATCCTCAGATGAAATCTGGAAAGAAGCTTTCTGAGAAACTGCTTAGTGTTCTGTTAATTCATCTCACAGAGTTACATCTGTATTTCGTGGATCTCTTTGCTAGCCTTATTTCTGTGGAATCTGAGAGCAGATATTTCGGATCGCTTTGAAGACTATAGGGCCAAAGGAAATATCCTCCGAATACAAAGAGAAAGAAGCTTTCTGAGAAACTTCTTTGTGTTCTGTGAAATCCTCTCACAGAGTTACAGCTTTCCCCTCAGGAAGCATTTCGCTAAGACAGTTCTTGTGGAAATGGCAAAGTGATATTTGGAAGCCCTTAGAGGGCTATGGTGAAAAAGGATATATCCTCAGATGAAATCTGGAAAGAATCTTTCTGAGAAACTCCTTAGTGTTCTGTTAATTCATCTCACAGAGTTACATCTGTATTTCTTGGATCTCTTTGCTAGCCTTATTTCTGTGGAATCTGAGAACAGATATTTCGGATCCCTTTGAAGACTATAGGGCCAAAGGAAATATCCTCCGATAACAAAGAGAAAGAAGCTTTCTCAGAAACTTCTTTGTGTTCTGTGAAATCATCTCACAGAGTTACAGCTTTCCCTTCAAGAAGCCATTCGCCAAGACAGCTCTTTTGGAATTGGCAAAGTGATATTTGGAAGCCCATAGAGGGCTATGGTGAAAAAGGAAATATCCTCAGATGAAATCTGGAAAGAAGCTTTCTGAGAAACTGCTTAGTGTTCTGTTAATTCAACTCACAGTGTTACATCTTTATTACGAGGATCTCTTTGCTAGCCTTATTTCTGTGGAATCTGAGAACAGATATTTCGGATCGCTTTGAAGACTATAGGGCCAAAGGAAATATCCTCCGATAACAAAGAGAAAGAAGCTTTCTGAGAAACTTCTTTGTGTTCTGTGAAATCATCTCACAGAGTTACAGCTTTCCCTTCAAGAAGCCTTTCGCTAAGACAGTTCTTGTGGAATTGGCAAAGTGATATTTCGAAGCCCATAGAGGGCTATGGTGAAAAAGGAAATATCCTCAGATGAAATCTGGAAAGAAGCTTTCTGAGAAACTGATTAGTGTTCTGTTAATTCATCTCACAGAGTTACATCTGTATTTCGAGGATCTCTTTGCTAGCCTTATTTCTGTGGAATCTGAGAACAGATATTTCAGATCGCTTTGAAGACTATAGGGCCAAAGGAAATATCCTCCGATAACAAAGAGAAAGAAGATTTCTAAGAAACTTCTTTGTGTTCTGTGAAATCATCTCACAGAGTTACAGCTTTCTCCTCAAGAAGCCTTTCGCTAACACAGTTCTTGTGGAATTGGCAAAATGATATTTGGAAGCCCAGAGAGGGCTATGGTGAAAAAGGAAATATCCTCAGATGAAATCTGGAAAGAAGCTTTCTGAGAAACTGCTTAGTGTTCTGTTAATTCATCTCACAGAGTTACATCTTTATTTCGAGGATCACTTTCCTAGCCTTTTTTCTGTGGAATCTGAGAACAGATATTTCGGATCGCTTTGAAGACTATAGGGCCAAAGGAAATATCCTCCGATAACAAAGAGAAAGAAGCTTTCTGAGAAACTTCTTTGTGTTCTGTGAAATCATCTCACAGAGTTACAGCTTTCCCCTCAAGAACCCTTTCGCTAAGACAGTTCTTGTGGAATTGGCAAAGTGATATTAGGAAGCCCATAGAGGGCTAAGGTGAAAAAGGAAATATCCTCAGATGAAATCTGGAAAGAAGCTTTCTGAGAAACTGCTTAGTGTTCTGTTAATTCATCTCACAGAGTTACATCTGTATTTCGTGGATCTCTTTGCTAGCCTTATTTCTGTGGAATCTGAGAACAGATATTTCGGATCGCTTTGAAGACTATAGGGCCGAAGGAAATATCCTCCGAAAACAAAGAGAAAGAAGCTTTCTGAGAAACTTCTTTGTGTTCTGTGAAATCATCTCACAGAGTTACAGCTTTCCCCTCAGGAAGCCTTTCGCTAAGCCAGTTCTTGTGGAATTGGCAAAGTGATATTTAGAAGCCCTTAGAGGGCTATGGTGAAAAAGGAAATATCCTCAGATGAAATCTGGAAAGAATCTTTCTAGGAAACTGCTTAGTGTTCTGTTAATTCATCTCACAGAGTTACATCTGTATTTCGTGGATCTCTTTGCTAGCCTTATTTCTGTGGAATCTGAGAACAGATATTTCGGATCCCTTTGAAGACTATTGGGCCAAAGGAAATATCCTCCGATAACAAAGAGAAAGAAGCTTTCTGAGAAACTTCTTTGTGTTCTGTGAAATCATCTCACAGAGTTACAGCTTTCGCCTCAAGAAGCCTTTCGCTAACACATTTCTTGTGGAATTGGCAAAGTGATATTTGGAAGAACATAGAGGGCTATGGTGAAAAAGGAAATATCCTCAGATGAAATCTGGAAAGAAGCTTTCTGAGAAACTTCTTAGTGTACTCTTAATTCATCTCACAGATTTACATCTGTATTTCGAGGATCCCTTTGCTAGCCTTATTTCTGTGGAATCTGAGAACAGATATTTCGGATCCCTTTGAAGACTATAGGGCGAAAGGAAATATCCTCCGATAACAAAGAGAACGAAGCTTTCTGAGAAACTTCTTTGTGTTCTGTGAAATCATCTCACAGAGTTACAGCTTTCCTCTCGTGAAGCCTTTGGCTAAGACAGTTCTTGTGGAATTGGCAAAGTGATATTTGTAAGCCCTTAGAGGGCTATGGTGAAAAAGAAAATATCCTCAGATGAAATCTGGAAAGAAGCTTTCTGAGAAACTGCTCACTGTTCTCTAAATTCATCTCACAGAGTTACATCTGTATTTCGTGGATCTCTTTGTTAGCCTTATTTCTGTGGAATCTGAGAACAGATATTTCGGATCCCTTTAAACACTATAGGGCCAAAGGAAATATCCTCCGATAACAAAGAGAAAGAAGCTTTCTGAGAAACTTCTTTGTGTTCTGTAAAATCATCTCACAGAGTTACAGCTTTCGCCTCAAGAAGCCTTTCGCTAACACAGTTCTTGTGGAATTGGCAAAGTGATATTTGGAAGCCCATAGAGGGCTACGGTGAAAAAGGAAATATCCTCAGATGAAATCTGGAAAGAAGCTTTCTGAGAAACTGCTTAGTGTTCTGTTAATTCAACTCACAGTGTTACATCTTTATTTCGAGGATCTCTTTGCTAGCCTTATTTCTGTGGAATCTGAGAACAGATATTTCGGATCGCTTTGAAGACTATAGGGCCAAAGGAAATATCCTCCGATAACAAAGAGAAAGAAGCTTTCTGAGAAACTTCTTTGTGTTCTGTGAAATCATCTCACATAGTTACAGCTTTCCCCTCAAGAAGCCTTTCTCTAACACATTTCTTGTGGAATTGGCAAAGTGATATTTGGAAGAACATAGAGGGCTATGGTGAAAAAGGAAATATCCTCAGATGAAATCTGGAAAGAAGCTTTCTGAGAAACTGCTTAGTGTTCTGTTAATTCATCTCACAGAGTTACATCTGTATTTCGTGGATCTCTTTGCTAGCCTTATTTCTGTGGAATCTGAGAGCAGATATTTCGGATCGCTTTGAAGACTATAGGGCCAAAGGAAATATCCTCCGAATACAAACAGAAAGAAGCTTTCTGAGAAACTTCTTTGTGTTCTGTGAAATCATCTCACAGAGTTACAGCTTTCCCCTCAGGAAGCCTTTCGCTAAGACAGTTCTTGTGGAAATGGCAAAGTGATATTTGGAAGCCCTTAGAGGGCTATGGTGAAAAAGGATATATCCTCAGATGAAATCTGGAAAGAATCTTTCTGAGAAACTGCTTAGTGTTCTGTTAATTCATCTCACAGAGTTACATCTGTATTTCGTGGATCTCTTTGCTAGCCTTATTTCTGTGGAATCTGAGAACAGATATTTCGGATCCCTTTGAAGACTATAGGGCCAAAGGAAATATCCTCCGATAACAAAGAGAAAGAAGCTTTCTGAGAAACTTCTTTGTGTTCTGTGAAATCATCTCACAGAGTTACAGCTTTCCCCTCAAGAACCCTTTCGCTAACACAGTTCTTGTGGAATTGGCAAAGTGATATTTCGAAGCCCATAGAGGGCTATGGTGAAAAAGGAAATATCCTCAGATGAAATCTGGAAAGAAGCTTTCTGAGAAACTGATTAGTTTTCTGTTAATTCATCTCACAGAGTTACATCTGTATTTCGAGGATCTCTTTGCTAGCCTTATTTCTGTGGAATCTGAGAACAGATATTTCAGATCGCTTTGAAGACTATAGGGCCAAAGGAAATATCCTCCGATAACAAAGAGAAAGAAGATTTCTGAGAAACTTCTTTGTGTTCTGTGAAATCATCTCACAGAGTTACAGCTTTCTCCTCAAGAAGACTTTCGCTAACACAGTTCTTGTGGAATTGGCAAAATGATATTTGGAAGCCCAGAGAGGGCTATGGTGAAAAAGGAAATATCCTCAGATGAAATCTGGAAAGAAGCTTTCTGAGAAACTGCTTAGTGTTCTGTTAATTCATCTCACAGAGTTACATCTTTATTTCGAGGATCACTTTCCTAGCCTTTTTTCTGTGGAATCTGAGAACAGATATTTCGGATCCCTTTGAAGACTATAGGGCCAAAGGAAATATCCTCCGATAACAAAGAGAAAGAAGCTTTCTGAGAAACTTCTTTGTGTTCTGTGAAATCATCTCACAGAGTTACAGCTTTCCCCTCAAGAACCCTTTCGCTAAGACAGTTCTTGTGGAATTGGCAAAGTGATATTAGGAAGCCCATAGAGGGCTAAGGTGAAAAAGGAAATATCCTCAGATGAAATCAGGAAAGAAGCTTTCTGAGAAACTGCTTAGTGTTCTGTTAATTCATCTCACAGAGTTACATCTGTATTTCGTGGATCTCTTTGCTAGCCTTATTTCTGTGGAATCTGAGAACAGATATTTCGGATCGCTTTGAAGACTATAGGGCCGAAGGAAATATCCTCCGAATACAAAGAGAAAGAAGCTTTCTGAGAAACTTCTTTGTGTTCTGTGAAATCATCTCACAGAGTTACAGCTTTCCCCTCAGGAAGCCTTTCGCTAAGCCAGTTCTTGTGGAATTGGCAAAGTGATATTTGGAAGCCCTTAGAGGGCTATGGTGAAAAAGGAAATATCCTCAGATGAAATCTGGAAAGAATCTTTCTAGGAAACTGCTTAGTGTTCTGTTAATTCATCTCACAGAGTTACATCTGTATTTCGTGGATCTCTTTGCTAGCCTTATTTCTGTGGAATCTGAGAACAGATATTTCGGATCCCTTTGAAGACTATTGGGCCAAAGGAAATATCCTCCGATAACAAAGAGAAAGAAGCTTTCTGAGAAACTTCTTTGTGTTCTGTGAAATCATCTCACAGAGTTACAGCTTTCGCCTCAAGAAGCCTTTCGCTAACACATTTCTTGTGGAATTGGCAAAGTGATATTTGGAAGAACATAGAGGGCTATGGTGAAAAAGGAAATATCCTCAGATGAAATCTGGAAAGAAGCTTTCTGAGAAACTTCTTAGTGTTCTCTTAATTCATCTCACAGATTTACATCTGTATTTCGAGGATCCCTTTGCTAGCCTTATTTCTGTGGAATCTGAGAAGAGATATTTCGGATCCCTTTGAAGACTATAGGGCCAAAGGAAATATCCTCCGATAACAAAGAGAACGAAGCTTTCTGAGAAACTTCTTTGTGTTCTGTGAAATCATCTCACAGAGTTACAGCTTTCCTCTCGGGAAGCCTTTGACTAAGACAGTTCTTGTGGAATTGGCAAAGTGATATTTGTAAGCCCTTAGAGGGCTATGGTGAAAAAGAAAATATCCTCAGATGAAATCTGGAAAGAAGCTTTCTGAGAAACTGCTCACTGTTCTCTAAATTCATCTCACAGAGTTACATCTGTATTTCGTGGATCTCTTTGTTAGCCTTATTTCTGTGGAATCTGAGAACAGATATTTCGGATCCCTTTAAACACTATAGGGCCAAAGGAAATATCCTCCGATAACAAAGAGAAAGAAGCTTTCTGAGAAACTTCTTTGTGTTCTGTAAAATCATCTCACAGAGTTACAGCTTTCACCTCAAGAAGCCTTTCGCTAACACAGTTCTTGTGGAATTGGCAAAGTGATATTTGGAAGCCCATAGAGGGCTACGGTGAAAAAGGAAATATCCTCAGATGAAATCTGGAAAGAAGCTTTCTGAGAAACTGCTTAGTGTTCTGTTAATTCAACTCACAGTGTTACATCTTTATTTCGAGGATCTCTTTGCTAGCCTTATTTCTGTGGAATCTGAGAACAGATATTTCGGATCGCTTTGAAGACTATAGGGCCAAAGGAAATATCCTCCGATAACAAAGAGAAAGAAGCTTTCTGAGAAACTTCTTTGTGTTCTGTGAAATCATCTCACATAGTTACAGCTTTCGCCTCAAGAAGCCTTTCTCTAACACATTTCTTGTGGAATTGGCAAAGTGATATTTGGAAGAACATAGAGGGCTATGGTGAAAAAGGAAATATCCTCAGATGAAATCTGGAAAGAAGCTTTCTGAGAAACTGCTTAGTGTTCTGTTAATTCAACTCACAGTGTTACATCTTTATTTCGAGGATCTCTTTGCTAGCCTTATTTCTGTGGAATCTGAGAACAGATATTTCGGATCGCTTTGAAGACTATAGGGCCAAAGGAAATATCATCCGATAACAAAGAGAAAGAAGCTTTCTGAGAAACTTCTTTGTGTTCTGTGAAATCATCTCACAGAGTTACAGCTTTCCCCTCAAGAAGCCTTTCGCTAAGACAGTTCTTGTGGAATTGGCAAAGTGATATTTCGAAGCCCATAGAGGGCTATGGTGAAAAAGGAAATATCCTCAGATGAAATCTGGAAAGAAGCTTTCTGAGAAACTGCTTAGTGTTCTGTTAATTCATCTCACAGAGTTACATCTGTATTTCGTGGATCTCTTTGCTAGCCTTATTTCTGTGGAATCTGAGAGCAGATATTTCGGATCGCTTTGAAGACTATAGGGCCAAAGGAAATATCCTCCGAATACAAAGAGAAAGAAGCTTTCTGAGAAACTTCTTTGTGTTCTGTGAAATCATCTCACAGAGTTACAGCTTTCCCCTCAGGAAGCCTTTCGCTAAGACAGTTCTTGTGGAAATGGCAAAGTGATATTTGGAAGCCCTTAGAGGGCAATGGTGAAAAAGGATATATCCTCAGATGAAATCTGGAAAGAATCTTTCTGAGAAACTGCTTAGTGTTCTGTTAATTCATCTCACAGAGTTACATCTGTATTTCGTGGATCTCTTTGCTAGCCTTATTTCTGTGGAATCTGAGAACAGATATTTCGGATCTCTTTGAAGACTATAGGGCCAAAGGAAATATCCTCCGATAACAAAGAGAAAGAAGCTTTCTGAGAAACTTCTTTGTGTTCTGTGAAATCATCTCACAGAGTTACAGCTTTCCCTTCAAGAAGCCATTCGCCAAGACAGCTCTTTTGGAATTGGCAAAGTGATATTTGGAAGCCCATATAGGGCTATGGTGAAAAAGGAAATATCCTCAGATGAAATCTGGAAAGAAGCTTTCTGAGAAACTGCTTAGTGTTCTGTTAATTCAACTCACAGTGTTACATCTTTATTTCGAGGATCTCTTTGCTAGCCTTATTTCTGTGGAATCTGAGAACAGATATTTCGGATCGCTTTGAAGACTATAGGGCCAAAGGAAATACCCTCCGATAACAAAGAGAAAGAAGCTTTCTGAGAAACTTCTTTGTGTTCTGTGAAATCATCTCACAGAGTTACAGCTTTCCCCTCAAGAAGCCTTTCGCTAAGACAGTTCTTGTGTAATTGGCAAAGTGATATTTCGAAGCCCATAGAGGGCTATGGTGAAAAAGGAAATATCCTCAGATGAAATCTGGAAAGAAGCTTTCTGAGAAACTGATTAGTGTTCTGTTAATTCATCTCACAGAGTTACATCTGTATTTCGTGGATCTCTTTGCTAGCCTTATTTCTGTGGAATCTGAGAACAGATATTTCAGATCGCTTTGAAGACTATAGGGCCAAAGGAAATATCCTCCGATAACAAAGAGAAAGAAGATTTCTGAGAAACTTCTTTGTGTTCTGTGAAATCATCTCACGGAGTTACAGCTTTCCCTTCAAGAAGCCTTTCGCTAAGACCGTTCTTGTGGAATTGGCAAAGTGATATTTGGAAGCCCTTAGAGGGCTATGGTGAAAAAAGAAATATCCTCCGATATCAAAGAGAAAGAAGCTTTCTCAGAAACTGCTTAGTGTTCTGTTAATTCATCTCACAGAGTTACATCTGTATTTCGTGGATCTCTTTGCTTGCCTTATTTCTGTGGAATCTGAGAACAGATATTTCGGATCCCTTTGAAGACTTTCGGGCGAAAGGAAATATCCTCCGATAACAAAGAGAAAGAAGCTTTCTGAGAAACTTCTTTGTGTTCCGTGAAATCATCTCACAGAGTTACAGCTTTCCCCTCAAGAAGCCTTTCGCTAAGACAGTTCTTGTGGAATTGGCAAAGTGATATTTGGAAGCCCCTAGAGGGCTATGGTGAAAAAGGAAATATCCTCAGTTGAAATTTCGAAAGAAGCTTTCTGAGAAACTGCTTAGTGTTCTTTTAATTCATCTCACAGAGTTACATCTGTATTTCGTGGATCTCTTTGCTAGCCTTATTTCTGTGGAATCTGAGAACAGATATTTCGGATCGCTTTGAAGACTATCGGGCCAAAGGAAATATCGTCCGATAACAAAGAGAAAGAAGCTTTCTGAGAAACTTCTTTGTGTTCTGTGAAATCATCTCACAGAGTTACAGCTTTCCCCTCAAGAAGCCTTTCGCTAAGACAGTTCTTGTGGAATTGGGAAAGTGATATTAGGAAGCCCATAGAGGGCTAAGGTGAAAAAGGAAATATCCTCAGATGAAATCTGGAAAGAAGCTTTCTGAGAAACTGCTTAGTGTTCTGCTAATTCACCTCACAGAGTTACATCTGTATTTCGAGGATCTCTTTGCTAGCCTTATTTCTGTGGAATCTGAGAACAGATATTTCGGATCGCTTTGAAGACTATGGGGCCAAAGGAAATATCCTCCGATAACAAAGAGAATGAAGCTTTCTGAGAAACTTCTTTGTGTTCTGGGAACTCATCTCACAGAGTTACAGATTTCCCCTCAGGAAGCCTTTCGCTGAGAAAGTTCTTGTGAAATTGCGAAAGTGATATTTGGAAGCCCTTAAAGGGCTATGGTGAAAAAGGAAATATCCTCAGATGAAATCTGGAAAGAAGCTTTCTGAGAAACTGCTCAGTGTTCTGTAAATTCATCTCACAGAGTTACATCTGTATTTCGTGGATCTCTTTGCTAGCCTTATTTCTGTGGAATCTGAGAACAGATATTTCGGATCGCTTTGAAGACTATAGGGCCAAAGGAAATATCCTCCGATAACAAAGAGAAAGAAGCTTTCTGAGAAACTTCTTTGTGTTCTGTGAAATCATCTCACAGAGTTACAGCTTTCGCCTCAAGAAGCCTTTCGCTAACACATTTCTTATGGAATTGGCAAAGTGATATTTGGAAGCCCAAAGAGGGCTATGTTGAAAAAGGAAATATCCTCAGATGAAATCTGGAAAGAAGCTTTCTGAGAAACTGATTAGTGTTCTGTTAATTCAACTCACAGTGTTACATCTTTATTTCGAGGATCTCTTTGCTAGCGTTATTTCTGTGGAATCTGAGAACAGATATTTAGGATCGCTTTGAAGACTATAGGGCCAAAGGAAATATCCTCCCATAACAAAGAGAAAGAAGCTTTCTGAGAAACTTCTTTGTGTTCTGTGAAATCATCCCACAGCGTTAACAGCTTTCGCCTCAAGAAGCCTTTCGCTAACACATTTCTTGTGGAATTCGCAAAGTGATATTTGGAAGAACATAAAGGGCTATGGTGAAAAAGGAAATATCTTCAGATGAAATCTGGAAAGAAGCTTTCTGAGAAACTGCTTAGTGTTCTGTTAATTCAACTCACAGTGTTACATCTTTATTTCGAGGATCTCTTTGCTAGCCTTATTTCTGTGGAATCTGAGAACAGATATTTCGGATCGCTTTGAAGACTATAGGTCCAAAGGAAATATCCTCCGATAACAAAGAGAAAGAAGCTTTCTGAGAAACTTCTTTGTGTTCTGTGAAATCATCTCACAGAGTTACAGCTTTCCCCTCAAGAAACCTTTCACTAAGACAGTTCTTGTGGAATTGGCGAAGTGATATTTCGAATCCCATAGAGGGCTATGGTGAAAAAGGAAATATCCTCAGATGAAATCTGGAAAGAAGCTGTCTGAGAAACTGCTTAGTGTTTAGTTAATTCATCTCACAGAGTTACATCTGTATTTCGTGGATCTCTTTGCTAGCCTTATTTCTGTGGAATCTGAGACCAGATATTTCGGATCGCTTTGAAGACTATAGGGCCAAAGGAAATATCCTCCGATAACAAAGAGAAAGAAGCTTTCTGAGAAACTTCTTTGTGTTGTGTGAAATCATCTCACACAGTTACAGCTTTCCCCTCAGGAAGCCTTTCGCTAAGACAGTTCTTGTGGAATTGGCAAAGTGATATTTGGAAGCCCTTAGAGGGCTATGGTGAAAAAGGAAATATCCTCAGATGAAATCTGGAAAGAAGCTTTCTGAGAAACTGATTAGTGTTCTGTTAATTCATCTCACAGAGTTACATCTGTATTTCGAGTATCTCTTTCCTAGCCTTATTTCTGTGGAATTTGAGAACAGATATTTCGGATCGCTTTGAAGACTATAGGGCCAAAGGAAATATCCTCCGATAACAAAGAGAAAGAAGATTTCTGAGAAACTTCTTAGTGTTCTGTGAAATCATCTCACAGAGTTACAGCTTTCCCCTCAAGAAGCCTTTCGCTAACACAGTTCTTGTGGAATTGGAAAAATGATATTTGGAAGCCCAGAGAGGGCTATGGTGTAAAAGGAAATATCCTCAGATGAAATCTGGAAAGAAGCTTTCAGAGAAACTGCTTAGTGTTCTGTTAATTCATCTCACAGAGTTACATCTTTATTTCTAGGATCACTTTCCTAGCCTTTTTTCTGTGGAATCTGAGAACAGATATTTCGGATCGCTTTGAAGACTATAGAGCCAAAGGAAATATCCTCCGATAACAAAGAGAAAGAAGCTTTCTGAGAAACTTCTTTGTGTTCTGTGAAATCATCTCACAGAGTTACAGCTTTCCCCTCAAGAAGCCTTTCGCTAAGACAGTTCTTGTGGAATTGGCAAAGTGATATTAGGAAGCCCATAGAGGGCTAAGGTGAAAAAGGAAATATCCTCAGATGAAATCTGGAAATAAGCTTTCTGGGAAACTGCTTAGTGTTCTGCTAATTCATCTCACAGAGTTACATCTGTATTTCGAGGATCTCTTTGCTAGCCTTATTTCTGTGGAATCTGAGAACAGATATTTCTGATCGCTTTGAAGAGTATAGGGCCAAAGGAAATATCCTCCGATAACAAAGAGAAAGAAGCTTTCAGAGAAACTTCTTTGTGTTCTGGGAAATCATCTCACAGAGTTACAGATTTCCCCTCAGGAAGCCTTTCGCTAAGATAGTTCTTGTGAAATTGGCAAAGTGATATTTGGAAGCCCATAAAGGGCTATGGTGAAAAAGGAAATATCCTGAGATGAAATCTGGAAAGAAGCTTTCTGAGAAACTGCTCAGTGTTCTGTAAATTAATGTCACAGAGTTACATCTGTATTTCGTGGATCTCTTTGCTAGCCTTATTTCTGTGGAATCTGAGAACAGATATTTCGGATCGCTTAGAAGACTATAGGGCCAAAGGAAATATCCTCCGATAACAAAGAGAAAGAAGATTTCTGAGAAACTTCTTTGTGTTCTGTGAAATCATCTCACAGAGTTGCAGCTTTCCTCTCAGGAAGCCTTTCCCTAAGACAGTTCTTGTGGAATTGGCAAAGTATTATTTGGAAGCCCTTAGAGGGCTATGGTGAAAAAGGAAATATCCTCAGATGAAATCTGGAAAGAAGCTTTCTGAGAAACTGCTTAGTGTTCTGTTAATTCATCTCACAGAGTTACATCTGTATTTCGTGGATCTCTTTGCTAGCCTTATTTCTGTGGAATCTGAGAACCGGTATTTCGGATTCCTTTGAAGACTATAGGGCCAAAGGAAATATCCTCCGATAACAAAGAGAAAGAAGCTTTCTGAGAAACTTCTTTGTGTTCTGTGAAATCATCTCACAGAGTTACAGCTTTCCCCTCAAGAAGCCTTTCGCTAAGACAGTTCTTGTGGAATTGGCAAAGTGATATTTGGAAGCCCATAGAGGGCTATGGTGAAAAAGGAAATATCCTCAGATGAAATCTGGAGAGAAGCTTTCTGAGAAACTGATTAGTGTTCTGTTAATTCATCTCACAGAGTTACATCTGTATTTCGAGGATCTCTTTGATAGCCTTATTTCTGTGGAATCTGAGAACAGATATTTCGGATCGCTTTGAAGACTATAGGGCCAAAGGAAATATCCTCCGATAACAAAGAGAAAGAAGATTTCTGAGAAACTTCTTTGTGTTCTGTGAAATCATCTCACAGAGTACAGCTTTCCCCTCAGGAAGCCTTTCGCTAAGACAGTTCTTGTGGAATTGGCAAAGTGATATTTGGAAGCCCATAGAGGGCTATGGTGAAAAAGGAAATATCCTCAGATGAAATCTGGAAAGAATCTTTCTGAGAAACTGCTCACTGTTCTGTTAATTCATCTCACAGAGTTACATCTGTATTTCGTGGATCTCTTTGATAGCCTTATTTCTGTGGAATCTGAGAACAGATATTTCGGATCCCTTTGAAGACTATAGGGCCAAAGGAAATATCCTCCGATAACAAAGAGAAAGAAGCTTTCTGAGAAGCTTCTTTGTGTTCTGTGAAATCATCTCACCGAGTTACAGCTTTCCCTTCAAGAAGCCTTTCGCTAAGACCGTTCTTGTGGAATTGGCAAAGTGATATTTGGAAGCCCATAGAGGGCTATGGTGAAAAAGGAAATATCCTCAGATTAAATCTGGAAAGAAGCTTTCTGAGAAACTGCTTAGTGTTCTGTTAAATCATCTCACAGAGTTACATCTGTATTTCGTGGATCTCTTTGCTAGCCTTATTTCTGTGGAATCTGAGAACAGATATTTCGGATTGCTTTGAAAACTATAGGGCCAAAGGAAATATCCTCCGATAACAAAGAGAAAGAAGCTTTCTGAGAAACTTCTTTGTGTTCTGTGAAATCATCTCACAGAGTTACAGCTTTCCCTTGAAGAAGCCTTTCGCTAATACAGTTCTTGTGGAATTGGCAAAGTGATATTTGGAAGCCCATAGAGGGCTATGGTGAAAAAAGAAATATCCTCCGATAACAAAGAGAAAGAAGCTTTCTCAGAAACTGCTTAGTGTTCTGCTAATTCATCTCACAGAGTTACATCTGTATTTCGAGGATCTCTTTGCAGCCTTATTTCTGTGGAATCTGAGAACAGATATTTCTGATCGCTTTGAAGACTATGGGGCCAAAGGAAATATCCTCCGATAACAAAGAGAAAGAAGCTTTCTGAGAAACTTCTTTGTGTTCTGGGAAATCATCTCACAGAGTTACAGATTTCCCCTCAGGAAGCCTTTCGCTGAGAAAGTTCTTGGGAAATTGGCAAAGTGATATTTGGAAGCCCTTAATGGGCTATGGTGAAAAAGGAAATATCCTCAGATGAAATCTGGAAAGAAGCTTTCTGAGAAACTGCTCAGTGTTCTGTAAATTCATCTCACAGAGTTACATCTGTATTTCGTGGATCTCTTTGCTAGCCTTATTTCTGTGGAATCTGAGAACAGATATTTCGGATCGCTTTGAAGACTATAGGGCCAAAGGAAATATCCTCCGATAACAAAGAGAAAGAAGCTTTCTGAGAAACTTCTTTGTGTTCTGTGAAATCATCTCACAGAGTTACAGCTTTCCTCTCAGGAAGCCTTTCGCTAAGACAGTTCTTGTGGAATTGGCAAAGTGATATTTGGAAGCCCACAGAGGGCTATGGTGAAAAAGGAAATATCCTCAGATGAAATCTGGAAACAAGCTTTCTGAGAAACTGCTCCGTGTTCTTTTAATTCATCTCACAGAGTTACATCTGTATTTCGTGGATCTCTTTGCTAGCCTTATTTCTGTGGAATCTGAGAGCAGATATTTCGGATCGCTTTGAAGACTATCGGGCCAAAGGAAATATCCTCCGATAACAAAGAGAAAGAAGCTTTCTGCGAAACTTCTTTTTGTTCTGTGAAATCACCTCACAGAGTTACAGCTTTCCCCTCAAGAAGACTTTCGCTAAGACAGTTCTTGTGGAATTGGCAAAGTGATATTTGGAAGCCCCTAGAAGGCTATGTTGAAAAAGGAAATATCCTCAGATGAAATCTGGAAAGAGGCTTTCTGAGAAACTGCTTAGTGTTCTGTTAATTCATCTCACGGAGTTACATCAGTATTTTGTGGATCTCTTTGCTAGCCTTATTTCTGTGGAATCTGAGAACAGATATTTCGGATCCCTTTGAACACATTACTGGGGCAAAGGAAATATCTTCCGATAACAAGGAGAAAGAAGCTTTCTGTGAAACTCCTTTGTGTTCTGTGAAATCATCTGACAGAGCTACAGCTTTCCCCTCAAGAAGCCTTTCGCTAAGACAGTTCTTGTGGAATTGGCAAAGTGATATTTGGAAGCCCATAGAGGGCTATGGTGAAAAAGGAAATATCCTCAGATGAAATCTGGAAAGAAGCTTTCTGAGAAACTGCTTAGTGTTCTGTTAATTCATCTCACAGAGTTACATCTGTATTTCATGGATCCCTTTGCTAGCCTTATTTCTGTGGAATCTGAGAACAGATATTTCGGATCCCTTTGAAGACTATAGGGCCAAAGGAAATATCCTCCGATAACAAGGAGAAAGAAGCTTTCTGAGAAACTCCTTTGTGTTCTGTGAAATCATCTCACAGAGCTACAGTTTTCTCCTCAAGAAGCCTTTCCCTAAGACAGTTCTTGTGGAATTGGCAAAGTGATATTTGGAAGCCCATAGAGGGCTATGGTGAAAAAGGAAATATCCTCAGATGAAATCTGGAAAGAAGCTTTCTGAGAAACTGTTTAGTGTTCTGTTAATTCATCTCACAGAGTTACATCTATATTTCGTGGATCTCTTTGCTAGCCTTATTTCTGTGAAATCTGAGAACAGATATTTCGGATCGCTTTGAAGACTATCGGGCCAAAGGAAATATCCTCCGATAACAAAGAGAAAGAAGCTTTCTGCGAAACTTCTTTGTGTTCTGTGAAATCATCTCACAGAGTTACAGCTTTCCCCTCAAGAAGACTTTCGCAAAGACAGTTCTTGTGGAATTGGCAAAGTGATATTTGGAAGCCCATAGAGGGCTATGTTGAAAAAGGAAATATCCTCAGATGAAATCTGGAAAGAGGCTTTCTGACAAACTGCTTAGTGTTCTGTTAATTCATCTCACAGAGTTACATCAGTATTTTGTGGATCTCTTTGCTACCCTTATTTCTGTGGAATCTGAGAACAGATATTTCGGATCCCTTTGAAGACTAAGGGCCAAACGAAATATCCTCCAATAACAAAGAGAAAGAAGCTTTCTGAGAAACTTCTTTGCGTTCTGTGAAATCATCTCACAGAGTTACAGCTTTCCCTTCAAGAAGCCTTTCGCTAACACAGTTCTTGTGGAATTGGCAAAGAGATATTTGGAAGCCCATAGAGGGCCATGGTGAAAAAGGAAATATCCTCAGATGAAATCTGGAAAGAAGCTTTCTGAGAAACTGCTCAGTGTTCTTTTAATTCCTCTCACAGAGTTACATCTGTATTTCGTGGATCTCTTTGCTAGCCTTATTTCTGTGGAATCTGAGAACAGATATTTCGGATCGCTTTGAAGACTATAGGGCCAAAGGAAATATCCTCCGATAACAAGGAGAAAGAAGCTTTCTGTGAAACTCCTTTGTGTTCTGTGAAATCATCTGACAGAGCTACAGCTTTCCCCTCAAGAAGCCTTTCCCTAGGAGAGTTCTTGTGGAATTGGCAAAGTGATATTTGGAAGCCCATAGAGGGCTATGGTGAAAAAGGAAATATCCTCAGATGAAATCTGGAAAGAAGCTTTCTGAGAAACTGCTTAGTGTTCTTTTAATTCATCTCACAGAGTTACATCTGTATTTCGTGGATCTCTTTGCTAGCCTTATTTCTGTGGAATCTGAGAACAGATATTTCGGATCCCTTTGAACACTATAGGGCCAAAGGAAATATCATCCGATAACAATGAGAAAGAAGCTCTCTGTGAAACTCCTTTGTGTTCTGTGAAATCATCTCACAGAGTTACAGCTTTCCCCTCAAGAAGCCTTTCGCTAAGACAGTTCTTGTGTAATTGGCAAAGTGATATTTGGAAGCCCATAGAGGGCTATGGTGAAAAAGGAAATATCCTCAGATGGAATCTGGAAAGAAGCTTTCTGAGAAACTGCTTAGTGTTCTGTTAATTCATCTCACAGATTTACATCTGTATTTCGAGGATCTCTTTGCTAGCCTTATTTCTGTGGAATCTGAGAACAGATATTTCGGATCGCTTTGGAGACTATCAGGCCAAAGGAAATATCCTCCGATAACAAAGAGAAAGAAGCTTTCTGCGAAACTTCTTTGTGTTCTGTGAAATCATCTCACAAAGTTACAGCTTTCCCCTCAAGAAGCCTTTCGCTAAGAGAGTTCTTGTGGAATTGACAAAGTGATATTTGGAAGCCCACAGAGGACTATGGTGAAAAAGGAAATATCCTCAGATGAAATCTGGAAAGAAGCTTTCTGAGAAACTGCTCCGTGTTCTTTTAATTCATCTCACAGAGTTACATCTGTATTTCGTGGATCTCTTTGCTAGCCTTATTTCTGTGGAATCTGAGAACAGATATTTCGGATCGCTTTGAAGACTATCGGGCCAAAGGAATTATCCTCCGATAACAAAGAGAAAGAAGCTTTCTGCGAAACTTTTTTTTGTTCTGTGAAATCATCTCACAGAGTTACAGCTTTCCCCTCAAGAAGACTTTCGCTAAGACAGTTCTTGTGGAATTGGCAAAGTGATATTTGGAAGCCCCTAGAGGGCTATGTTGAAAAAGGAAATATCCTCAGATGAAATCTGGAAAGAGGCTTTCTGAGAAACTGCTTAGTGTTCTGTTAATTCATCTCACAGAGTTACATCAGTATTTTGTGGATCTCTTTGCTAGACTTATTTCTGTGGAATCTGAGAACAGATATTTCGGATCCCTGTGAACACTATAGGGCCAAAGGAAATATCCTCCGATAACAAGGAGAAAGAAGCTTTCTGTGAAACTCCTTTGTGTTCTGTGAAATCATCTCACAGAGTTACAGCTTTCCCCTCAAGAAGCCTTTCGCTAAGACAGTTCTTGTGGAATTGGCAAAGTGATATTTGGAAGCCCATAGAGGGTTATGGTGAAAAAGGAAATATCCTCAGATGGAATCTGGAAAGAAGCTTTCTGAGAAACTGCTTAGTGTTCTGTTAATTCATCTCACAGAGTTACATCTGTATTTCGTGGATCTCTTTGCTAGCCTTATTTCTGTGGAATCTGAGAACAGATATTTCGGATCGCTTTGAAGACTATAGGGCCAAAGGAAATATCCTCCGATAACAAAGAGAAAGAAGCTTTCTGCGAAACTTCTTTGTGTTCTGTGAAATCATCTCACAGAGTTACAGCTTTCCCCTCAAGAAGCCTTTCGCTAAGACAGTTCTTGTGGAATTGGCAAAGTGATATTTGGAAGCCCATAGAGGGCTATGTTGAAAAAGGAAATATCCTCAGATGAAATCTGGTAAGAGGCTTTCTGACAAACTGCTTAGTGTTCTGTTAATTCATCTCACAGAGTTACATCAGTATTTTGTGGATGTCTTTGCTAGCCTTATTTCTGTGGAATCTGAGAACAGATATTTCGGATCCCTTTGAACACTATAGGGGCAAAGGAAATATCCTCCGATAACAAGGAGAAAGAAGCTTTCTGGGAAACTCCTTTGTGTTCTGTGAAATCATCTGACAGAGCTACAGCTTTCCCCTCAAGAAGCCTTTCCCTAAGACAGTTCTTGTGGAATTGGCAAAGTGATATTTGGAAGCCCATAGAGGGCCATGGTGAAAAAGAAAATATCCTCAGATGAAATCTGGAAAGAGGCTTTCTGAGAAACTGCTTAGGGTTCTGTTAATTCATCTCACTGAGTTACATCTGTATTTCGAGGATCCCTTTGCTAGCCTTATTTCTGTGGAATCTGAGAACAGATATTTCGGATCCCTTTGAAGACTATAGGGCCAAAGGAAATATCCTCCCATAACAAGGAGAAAGAACCTTTCTGTGAAACACCTTTGTGTTCTGTGAAATCATCTCACAGAGCTACAGCATTCCCCTCAAGAAGCCTTTCCCTAAGACAGTTCTTGTGGAATTGGCAAAGTGATATTTGGAAGCCCATAGAGGGCTATGGTGAAAAAGGAAATATCCTCAGATGAAATCTGGAAAGAAGCTTTCTGAGAAACTGTTTAGTGTTCTGTTAATTCATCTCACAGAGTTACATCAATATTTCGTGGATCTCTTTGCTAGCCTTATTTCTGTGGAATCTGAGAACAGATATTTCGGATCCCTTTCAAGACTATAGGGCCAAAGGAAATATCCTCCGATAACAAAGAGAAAGAAGCTTTCTGAGACACTTCTTTGTGTTCTGTGAAATCATCTCACAAAGTTTCAGCTTTCCCCTCAAGAAGCCTTTCGCTAAGACAGTTCTTGTGGAATTGGCAAAGTGATATTTGGAAGCCCATAGAGGGCTATGGTGAAAAAGGAAATATCCTCAGATGGAATCTGTAAAGAAGCTGTCTGAGAAACTGCTTAGTGTTCTGTTAATTCGTCTCACAGAGTTTCATCTGTATTTCGAGGATCTCTTTGCTAGCCTTATTTCTGTGGCACCTGAGAACAGATATTTCGGATCGTTTTGAAGACTATAGGGCCAAAGGAAATATCCTCCGATAACAAAGAGAAACAAGCTTTCTGTGAAACTCCTTTGTGTTCTGTGAAAACATCTCACAGAGTTACAGCTTTCCCCTCAAGAAGCCTTTCGCTAAGACAGTACTTGTGGAATTGGCAAAGTGATATTTGGAAGCCCTTAGAGGGCTATGGTGAAAAAGGAAATATCCTCAGATGAAATTTGGAAAGAAGCTTTCTGAGAAAATAGTTTGTGTTCTGTTAATTCATCTCACAGAGTTACATCTGTATTTTGTGGATCTCTTTGCTAGTCTTATTTCTGTGGAATCTCAGAACAGATATTTCGGATCCCTTTGAAGACTATAGGGCCAAAGGAAATATCCTCCAATAACAAAGAGAAAGAAGCTTTCTGATAAACTTCTTTGTGTTCTGTGAAATCATCTCACAGAGTTACAGCTTTCCCCTCAAAAAGCCTTCGCTAAGACACTTCTTGTGGAATTGGCAAAGTGATATTTGGAAGCCCATAGAGGGCTCTGGTGAAAAAGGAAATATCCTCAGATGGAATCTGGAAAGAAGCTTTCTGAGAAACTGCTTAGTGTTCTGTTAATTCATCTCACAGAGTTACATCTGTATTTCGGGGATCTCTTTGCTAGCCTTATTTCTGTGGAATCTGAGAACAGATATTTCGGATCGCTTTGAAGACTATAGGGCCAAAGGAAATATCCTCCGATAACAAAGAGAAAGAAGCTTTCTGAGAAACTTCTTTGTGTTCTGTGAAATCATCTCACAGAGTTACAGCTTTCCCCTCAAGCAGCGTTTCGCTAAGACAGTTTTGTGGAATTGGCAAAGTGATATTTGGAAGCCCATAGAGGGCTATTGTGAAAAAGGAAATATTCTCAGTTGAAATTTCGAAAGAAGCTTTCTGAGAAACTGCTTAGTGTTCTGTTAATTAATCTCACAGAGTTACATCTGTATTTCGTGGATCTCTTTGCCAGCCTTATTTCTGTGTAATCTGAGAACAGATATTTCGGATCCCTTTGAACACTATAGGGCAAAAGGAAATATCCTCCGATAACAAAGAGAAAGAAGCTTTCTGTGAAACTGCTCAGTGTTCTTTTAATTCATCTCACAGAGTTACATCGGTATTTCGTGGATCTCTTTGCTAGCCTTATTTCTGTGGAATCTGAGAACAGATATTTCGGATCCCTTTGAAGTCTATAGGGCCAAAGGAAATATCCTCCGATAACAAAGAGAAAGAAGCTTTCTGAGAAACTTCTTTGTGTTCTGGGAAATCAACTCACAGAGTTACAGCTTTCCCCTCAAGAAGCCTTTCGCTAAGACAGTTCTTGTGGAATTGGAAAAGTGATATTTGGAAGCCCATAAAGGGCTATGGTGAAAAAGGAAATATCCTCAGATGAAATCTGGAAAGAAGCTGTCTGACAAACTGCTCAGTGTTCTGTTAATTCATCTCACAGAGTTACATCTGTATTTCGTGGATCTCTTTGCTAGCCTTATTTCTGTGGAATCTGAGAACAGATATTTCGGATCCCTTTGAACACTATAGGGCCAAAGGAAATATCCTCTGATAACAAAGAAAGAAGCTTTCTGTGAAAGTCCTTTGTGTTCTGTGAAATCATCTCACAGAGTTACAGCTTTCCCCTCAAGAAGCCTTTCGCTAAGACAGTTCTTGTGGAATTGGCAAAGTGATATTTGGAAGCCCATAGAGGGCTATGGTGAAAAAGGAAATATCCTCAGATTAAATCTTGAAAGAAGCTTTCTGAGAAACTGCTTAGTGTTCTGTTAATTCATCTCACAGAGTTACATCTGTATTTCGTGGATCTCTTTGCTAGCCTTATTTCTGTGGAATCTGAGAACAGATATTTCGGATCTCTTTGAAGACTATAGGGCCAAAGGAAATATCCTCCTATAACAAAGAGAAAGAAGCTTTCTGAGAAACTTCTTTGTGTTCTGTGAAATCATCTCACAGAGTTACAGCTTTCCCCTCAAGAAGCCTTTCGCTAAGACAGTTCTTGTGGAATTGGCAAGTGATATTTGGAAGCCCATAAAGGGCTCTAGTGAAAAAGGAAATATCCTAAGATGAAATCTGGAAAGAAGCTTTCTGAGAAACTGCTCAGTGTTCTTTTAATTCATCTCACAGTGTTACATCTCTATTTCGTGGATCTCTTTGCTAGCCTTATTTCTGTGGAATCTGAAAACAGATATTTCGGATCAGTTTGAAGACTATAGGGCCAAAGGAAATATCCTCCGATAACAAAGAGAAAGAAGCTTTCTGAGAAACTTCTTTGTGTTCTGTGAAATCATCTCACAGAGTTACAGCTTTCCCCTCAAGAAGCCTTTCGCTAAGACAGTTCTTGTGGAATTGGCAAAGTGATATTTGGAAGCCCATAGAGGGCTATTGTGAAAAAGGAAATATTCTCAGTTGAAATTTCGAAAGAAGCTTTCTGAGAATCTGCTTAGTGTTCTGTTAATTCATCTCACAGAGTTACATCTGTATTTCGTGGATCTCTTTGCTAGCCTTATTTCTGTGGAATCTGAGAACAGATATTTCGGATCCCTTTGAAGACTGCAGTGCCAAAGGAAATATCCTCCGATAACAAAGAGAAAGAAGCTTTCTGAGAAACTTCTTTGTGTTCTGTGAAATCATCTCACAGAGTTACAGCTTTCCTCTCAAGAAGCCTTTCGCTAAGATAGTTCTTGTGGAATTGGCAAAGTGATATTTGGAAGCCCATAGAGGGCTCTGGTGAAAAAGGAAATATCCTCAGATGAAATCTGGAAAGAAGCTTTCTGAGAAACTGCTCAGTATTCTTTTAATTCATCTCACAGAGTTACATCTGTATTTCGTGGATCTCTTTGCTAGCCTTATTTCTCTGGAATCTGAGAACAGATATTTCGGATCCCTTTGAACACTATAGGGCCAAAGGAAATATCCTCCGATAACAAGGAGAAAGAAGCTTTCTGAGAAACTTCTTTGTGTTCTGTGAAATCATTTCACAGAGTTACAGCTTTCCCCTCAAGAAGCCTTTCGCTAAGACAGTTCTTGTGGAATTGGCAAAGTGATATTTGGAAGCCAATAGAGGGCTATGGTGAAAAAGGAAATATCATCAGTTGAAATTTCGAAAGAAGCTTTCGGAGAAACTGCTTAGTGTTCTGTTAATTCATCTCACAGAGTTACATCTGTATTTCATGGATCTCTTTCCTAGCCTTATTTCTGTGGAATATGAGAACAGATATTTCGGATCCCTTTGAAGACTATAGGGCCAAGGGAAATATCCTCCGATAACAAAGAGAAAGAAGCTCTCTGTGAAACTCCTTTGTGTTCTGTGAAATCATCTCACTGAGTTACAGCTTTCCCCTCAAGAAGCCTTTCGCTAAGACAGTTCTTGTAAAATTGGCAAAGTGATATTTGGAAGCCCATAGATGGCTATGGTGAAAAAGGAAATAACCTCAGATGAAATCTGGAAAGAAGCTTTCTGAGAAACTGCTCAGTATTCTTTTAATTCATCTCACAGAGTTACATCTGTATTTCGTGGATCTCTTTGCTAGCCTTATTTCTGTGGAATCTGAGAACAGATATTTCGGATCCCTTTGAACAATATAGGGCCAAAGGAAATATCCTCCGATAACAAAGAGAAAGACGCTTTCTGAGAAACTTCTTTGTGTTCTGTGAAATCGTCTCACAGAGTTGCAGCTTTCTCCTCAAAAGCCTTTCCCTAAGACAGTTCTTGTGGAATTGGCAAAGTAATATTTGGAAGCCCATAGAGGGCTATGGTGAAAAAGGAAATATCCTCAGATGAAATCGGGAAAGATGCTTTCTGAAAAACTGCTTGCTGTTCTGTTAATTCATCTCAAAGAGTTACATCTGTATTTCGTGGATCTCTTTCCTAGCCTTATTTCTGTGGAATCTGAGAACAGATATTTCGTATCGCTTTGAAGACTATCGGGCCAAAGGAAATATCCTCCGATAACAAAGAGAAAGAAGCTTTCTGAGAAACTTCTTTGTGTTCTGTGAAATCATCTCACAGAGTTACAGTTTTCAACTGAAAAAGACTTTCGCTAAGACTGTTCTTGTGGAATTGGCAAAGTGATATTTGGAAGCCCATAGATTGCTATGGTGAAAAAAGAAATATCCTGAGATGAAATCTGGAAAGAAGCTTTTGAGAAACTGCTCAATGTTCTTTTAATTCATTTCACAGAGTTACATCTGTATTTCGTGGATCCCTTTGCTAGCCTTATTTCTGTGGAATCTGAGAACAGATATTTCGGATCCCTTTGAACACTATAGGGCCAAGGGAATTATCCTCCGATAACAAAGAGAAAGACGCTTTCTGAGAAACTTCTTTGTGTTCTGTGAAATCGTCTCACAGAGTTGCAGCTTTCTCCTCAAAAGCCTTTCCCTAAGACAGTTCTTGTGGAATTGGCAAAGTAATATTTGGAAGCCCATAGAGGGCTATGGTGAAAAAGGAAATATCCTCAGAAGAAATCTGGAAAGATGCTTTCTGAAAAACTGCTTGGTGTTCTGTTAATTCATCTCAAAGAGTTACATCTGTATTTCGTGGATCTATTTCCTAGCCTTATTTCTGTGGAATCTGAGAACAGATATTTCGTATCGCTTTGAAGACTATCGGGCCAAAGGAAATATCCTCCGATAACAAAGAGAAAGAAGCTTTCTGAGAAACTTCTTTGTGTTCTGTGAAATCATCTCACAGAGTTACAGCTTTCCCCTCAAGAAACCTTTCGCTAAGACAGTTCTTGTGGAATTGGCAAAGTGATATTTGGAAGCCCATAGAGGGCTATGTTGAAAAAGGAAATATCCTCAGATGAAATCTGGAAAGAGGCTTTCTGAGAAACTGCTTAGTGTTCTGTTAATTCATCTCACAGAGTTACATCTGTATTTCGTGGATCTCTTTGCTAGCCTTATTTCTGTGGAATCTGAGAAGAGATATTTCGGATCCCTTTGAAGACTATAGGGCCAAAGGAAATATCCTCCGATAACAAAGAGAAAGAAGCTTTCTGAGAAACTTCTTTGTGTTCTGTGAAATCATCTCACAGAGTTACAGCTTTCCCCTGAAAAAGCCTTTCGCTAAGACAGTTCTTGTGGAATTGGCAAAGTGATATTTGGAAGCCCATAGATTGCTATGCTGAAAAAAGAAATATCCTCAGATGAAATCTGGAAAGAAGCTTTCTGAGAAACTGCTCCATGTTCTTTTAATTCACCTCACAGAGTTACATCTGTATTTCGTGGATCTCGTTGCTAGCCTTATTTCTGTGTAATCTGAGAACAGATATTTCGGATCGCTTTGAAGACTATCGGGCCAAAGGAAATATCCTCCGATAACAAAGAGAAAGAAGCTTTTGAGAAACTTCTTTGTGTTCTGTGAAATCATCTCAGAGAGTTATAGCTTTCCCCTCAAGAAGCCTTTCGCTAAGACAGTTCTTGTGGAATTGTCAAAGTGATATTTGGAAGCCCATAGAGGGCTATGTTGAAAAAGGAAATATCCTCAGATGAAATCTGGAGAGGCTTTCTGAGAAACTGCTTAGTGTTCTGTGAATTCATCTCACAGAGTTACATCTGTATTTCGTGGATCTCTTTGCTAGCCTTATTTCTGTGGAATCTGAGAACAGATATTTCGGATCGCTTTGAAGACTATAGGGCCAAAGGAAATATCCTCCGATAACAAAGAGAAAGAAGCTTTCTGAGAAACTTCTTTGTGTTCTGTGAAATCATCTCACAGAGTTACAGCTTTCCCCTCAGGAAGCCTTTCGCTAAGACAATTCTTGTGAAATTGGCAAAGTGATATTTGGAAGCCCTTAGAGGGCTATGTTGAAAAAGGAAATATCCTCAGATGAAATCTGGAAAGAAGCTTTCTGAGAAACTGCTCACTGTTCTGTTAATTCATCTCACAGAGTTACATCTGTATTTCGTGGATCTCTTTGCTAGCCTTATTTCTGTGGAATCTGAGAACAGATATATCGTATCCCTTTGAAGACTTTAGGGCCAAAGGAAATATCCTCCGATAACAAAGAGAAAGAAGCTTTCTGAGAAACTTCTTTGTGTTCTGTGAAATCATCTCACAGAGTTACAGCTTTCCCCTGAAAAAGCCTTTCGCTAAGACAGTTCTTGTGGAATTGGCAAAGTGATATTTGGAAGCCCATAGATTGCCATGGTGAAAAAAGAAATATCCTCAGATGAAATCTGGAAAGAAGCTTTCTGAGAAACTGCTCAATGTTCTTTTAATTCATTTCACAGAGTTACATCTGTATTTCGTGGATCTCTTTGGTAGCCTTATTTCTGTGGAATCTGAGAACAGATATTTCGGATCGCTTTGAAGACTATCGGGCCAAAGGAAATATCCTCCGATAACAAAGAGAAAGAAGCTTTCTGAGAAACTTCTTTGTGTTCTGTGAAATCATCTCACAGAGTTACAGCTTTCCCCTCAAGAAGCCTTTCGCTAAGACATTTCTTGTGGAATTGGCAAAGTGATATTTGGAAGCCCATAGAGGGCTATGGTGAAAAAGGAAATATCCTCAGATGAAATCTGGAAAGAAGCTTTCTGAGAATCTGCTCAGTGTTCTGTTAATTCATCTCACAGAGTTACATCTGTATTTCGTGGATCTCTTTGCTAGCCTTATTTCTGTGGAATCTGAGAACAGATATTTCGGATCGCTTTGAAGACTATCGGGCCAAAGGAAATATCCTCCGATAACAAAGAGAAAGAAGCTTTCGGAGAAACTTCTTTGTGTTCTGTGAAATCATCTCACAGAGTTACAGCTTTCCCCTCAAGAAGCCTTTCGCTAAGACAGTTCTTGTGGAATTGGCAAAGTGATATTTGGAAGCCCATAGATTGCTATGGTGAAAAAAGAAATATCCTCAGATGAAATCTGGAAAGAAGCTTTCTGAGAAACTGCTCAATGTTCCTTTAATTCATCTCACAGAGTTACATCTGTATTTCGTGGATCTCTTTGCTAGCCTTATTTCTGTGGAATCTGAGAACAGATATTTCGGATCCTTTTGAACACTATAGGGCCAAAGGAAATATCCTCCGATAACAAAGAGAAAGAAGCTTTCTGCGAAACTTCTTTGTGTTCTGTGAAATCATCTCACAGAGTTACAGCTCTCCACTCAAGAAGCCTTTCGCTAAGACAGTTCTTGTGGAATTGGCAAAGTGATATTTGGAAGCCCGTAGAGAGCTATGGTGAAAAAGAAATATCCTCAGGTGAAATCTGGAAAGAAGCTTTCTGAGAAACTGCTTAGTGTTCTGTTAATTCGTCTCACAGAGTGACATCTGTATTTCGTGGATCTCTTTGCTAGCCTTATTTCTGTGGAATCTGAGAACAGATATTTCGGATCGCTTTGAAGACCATAGGGCCAAAAGAAATATCCTCTCATAACAAAGAGAAAGAAGCTTTCTGAGAAACTTCTTTGGGTTCTGTTAAATCATCTCACAGAGTTACAGCTTTCCCCTCAAGAAGCCTTTCGCTAAGACAGTTCTTGTGGAATTGGCAAAGTGATATTTGGAAGCCCATAGAGGGCTATGGTGAAAAAGGAAATATCCTCAGATGAAATTTCGAAAGAAGCTTTCTGAGAAACTGCTTAGTGTTCTGTTAATTCATCTCACAGAGTGACATCTATATTTCGTGGATCTCTTTGCTAGCCTTATTTCTGTGGAATCTGAGAACAGATATTTCGGATCCCTTTGAACACTACAGGTCCAAAGGAAATATCCTCCGATAACAAAGGGAAAGAAGCTTTCTGTGAAACTGTTTTGTGTTCTGTGAAATCATCTCACAGAATTACAGCTTTCCCCTCAAGAAGCCTTTTGCTAAGACAGTTCCTGTGGAATTGGAAAAGTGATATTTGGAAGCCCATAAAGGGCTCTAGTGAAAAAGGAAATATCCTAAGATGAAATCTGGAAAGAAGCTTTCTGAGAAACTGCTCAGTGTTCTTTTAATTCATCTCACAGTGTTACATCTGTATTTCGTGGATCTCTTTGCTAGCCTTATTTCTGTGGAATCTGAGAACAGATATTTCGGATCCCTTTGAAGACTGCAGTGCCAAAGGAAATATCCTCCGATAACAAAGAGAAAGAAGCTTTCTGAGAAACTTCTTTGTGTTCTGTGAAATCATCTCACAGAGTTACAGCTTTCCCCTCAAGAAGCCTTTCGCTAAGATAGTTCTTGTGGAATTGGCAGAGTGATATTTGGAAGCCCATAGAGGGCTCTGGTGAAAAAGGAAATATCCTCAGATGAAATCTGGAAAGAAGCTTTCTGAGAAACTGCTCAGTATTCTTTTAATTCATCTCACAGAGTTACATCTGTATTTCGTGGATCTCTTTGCTAGCCTTATTTCTCTGGAATCTGAGAACAGATATTTCGGATCCCTTTGAACACTATAGGGCCAAAGGAAATATCCTCCGATAACAAGGAGAAAGAAGCTTTCTGAGAAACTTCTTTGTGTTCTGTGAAATCATCTCACAGAGTTACAGCTTTCCCCTCAAGAAGCCTTTCGCTAAGACAGTTCTTGTGGAATTGGCAAAGTGATATTTGGAAGCCAATAGAGGGCTATGGTGAAAAAGGAAATATCATCAGTTGAAATTTCGAAAGAAGGTTTCGGAGAAACTGCTTAGTGTTCTGTTAATTCATCTCACAGAGTTACATCTGTATTTCATGGATCTCTTTCCTAGCCTTATTTCTGTGGAATCTGAGAACAGATATTTCGGATCCCTTTGAAGACTATAGGGCCAAGGGAAATATCCTCCGATAACAAAGAGAAAGAAGCTCTCTGTGAAACTCCTTTGTGTTCTGTGAAATCATCTCACTGAGTTACAGCTTTCCCCTCAAGAAGCCTTTCGCTAAGACAGTTCTTGTAAAATTGGCAAAGTGATATTTGGAAGCCCATAGATGGCTATGGTGAAAAAGGAAATAACCTCAGATGAAATCTGGAAAGAAGCTTTCTGAGAAACTGCTCAGTATTCTTTTAATTCATCTCACAGAGTTACATCTGTATTTCGTGGATCTCTTTGCTAGCCTTATTTCTGTGGAATCTGAGAACAGATATTTCGGATCCCTTTGAACAATATAGGGCCAAAGGAAATATCCTCCGATAACAAAGAGAAAGAAGCTTTCTGAGAAACTTCTTTGTGTTCTGTGAAATCATCTCACAGAGTTACAGCTTTCCCCTCAAGAAGCCTTTCGCTAAGACAGTTCTTGTGGAATTGGCAAGTGATATTTGGAAGCCCATAGAGGGCTCTAGAGAAAAAGGAAATATCCAAAGATGAAATCTGGAAAGAAGCTTTCTGAGAAACTGCTCAGTGTTCTTTTAATTCATCTCACAGAGTTACATCTCTATTTCGTGGATCTCTTTGCTAGCCTTATTTCTGTGGAATCTGAAAACAGATATTTCGGATCAGTTTGAAGATTATAGGGCCAAAGGAAATATCCTCCGATAACAAAGAGAAAGAAGCTTTCTGAGAAACTTCCTTGTGTTCTGTGAAATCATCTCACAGAGTGACAGCTTTCCCCTCAAGAAGCCTTTCGCTAAGACAGTTCTTGTGGAATTGGCAAAGTGATATTTGGAAGCCCTTAGAGGGCTATTGTGAAAAAGGAAATATTCTCAGTTGAAATTTCGAAAGAAGCTTTCTGAGAAACTGCTTAGTGTTCTGTTAATTCATCTCACAGAGTTACATCTGTATTTCGTGGATGTCTTTGCTAGCCTTATTTCTGTGTAATGTGAGAACAGATATTTCGGATCCCTTTGAAGACTATAGGGCCAAAGGAAATATCCTCCGATAACAAAGAGAAAGAAGCTTTCTGTGAAACTCCTTTGTGTTTTGTGAAATCATCTCACAGAGTTACAGCTTTCCCCTCAAGAAACCTTTCGCTAAGACAGTTCTTGTGGAATTGGCAAAGTGATATTTGGAAGCCCATAGAGGCCTAAGGTGAAAAAGGAAATATCCTCAGATGGAATATGGAAAGAAGCTTTCTGAGAAACTGCTTAGTGTTCTGTTAATTCATCTCACAGAGTTACATCTGTATTTAGTGGATCTCTTTGCTAGCCTTATTTCTGTGGAATCTGAGAACAGATATTTCGGATCCCTTTGAAGACTACAGTGCCAAAGGAAATATCCTCCGATAACAAAGAGAAAGAAGCTTTCTGAGAAACTTCTTTGTGTTCTGTGAAATCATCTCACAGAGTTACAGCTTTCCCCTCAAGAAGCCTTTCGCTAAGAGAGTTCTTGTGGAATTGGAAAAGTGATATTTGGAAGCCAATAAAGGACTATGGTAAAAAAGGAAATATCCTCAGATGAAATCTGGAAAGAAGCTTTCTGACAAACTGCTCAGTGTTCTGTTAATTCATCTCACAGAGTTACATCTGTGTTTCGTGGGTCTCTTTGCTAGCCTTATTTCTGTGGAATCTGAGAACAGATACTTCGGATCCCTTTGAAGACTATAGGGCCAAAGGAAATATCCTCCGATAACAAATAGAAAGAAGCTTTCTGAGAAACTTCTTTGTGTTCTGTAAAATAATCTCACAGAGTTACAGCTTTCCCTTCAAGAAGCCTTTCGCGAAGACAGTTCTTGTGGAATTGGCAAAGTGATATTTGGAAGCCCATAGAGGGCTATGGTGAAAAAGGAAATATCCTCAGATGAAATCTGGAAAGAAGCTTTCTGAGAAACTGCTTAGGGTTCTGTTAATTCATTTCACTGAGTTACATCTGTATTTCGAGGATCTCTTTCCTACCCTTATTTCTGTGGAATCTGAGAACAGATATTTCGGATCGCTTTGATGACTATAGGGCCAAAAGAAATATCCTCCGATAACAAAGAGAAAGAAGCTTTCTGAGAAACTTCTTTGTGTTCTGTGAAATCATCTCACAGAGTTACAGCTTTCCCCTCAAGAAGCCTTTCTCTAAGACAGTTCTTGTTTAATTGGCAAAGTGATATTTGGAAGCCCATAGAGGGCTATGGTGAAAAAGGAAATATCCTCAGTTGAAATTTCGAAAGAAGCTTTCTGAGAAACTGCTTAGTGTTCTGTTAATTCATCTCACAGAGTTACATCTGTATTTCGTGGATCTCTCTGCTAGCCTTATTTCTGTGGAATCTGAGAACAGATATTTCGGATCCCTTTGAACACTATAGGGCCAAAGGAAATATCCTCTGATAACAAAGAAAGAAGCTTTCTGTGAAACTCCTTTGTGTTCTGTGAAATCATCTCAAAGAGTTACAGCTTTCCCCTCAAGAAGCCTTTCGCTAAGACAGTTCTTGTGGAATTGGCAAACTGATATTTGGAAGCCCATAGAGGGCTATGGTGAAAAAGGAAATATCCTCAGATTAAATCTTGAAAGAAGCTTTCTGAGAAACTGCTTAGTGTTCTGTTAATTCATCTCACAGAGTTACATCTGTATTTCGTGGATCTCTTTGCTAGACTTATTTCTGTGGAATCTGAGAACAGATATTTCGGATCTCTTTGAAGACTATAGGGCCAAAGGAAATATCCTCCGATAACAAAGAGAAAGAAGCTTTCTGAGAAACTTCTTTGTGTTCTGTGAAATCATCGCACAGAGTTACAGCTTTGCCCTCAAGAAGCCTTTCGCTAAGACAGTTCTTGTGGAATTGGCAAAGTTATATTTGGAAGCCCATAGAGGGCTATGGTGAAAAAGGAAATATCCTCAGATGAAATCTGGAAAGAAGCTTTCTGAAAAACTGCTTAGTGTTCTGTTAACTCATCTCACAGAGTTAAATCTGTATTTCGTGGATGTCTTTGCTATCCTTATTTCTGTGGAATCTGAGAACAGATATTTCGGATCCCTTTGAAGACAATACGGCCAAAGGAAATATCCTCCGATAACAAAGAGAAAGAAGCTTTCTGAGAAACTTCTTTGTGTTCTGTGAAATCATCACACAGAGTTACAGCTTTCCCCTCAAGAAGCCTTTCGCTAAGACAGTTCTTGTGGAATTGGCAACTGATATTTGGAAGCCCATAGAGGGCTCTAGTGAAAAAGGAAATATCCTAAGATGAAATCTGGAAAGAAGCTTTCTGAGAAACTACTCAGTGTTCTTTTTATTCATCTCACAGAGTTACATCTCTATTTCGTGGATCTCTCTGCTAGCCTTATTTCTGTGTAATCTGAGAACAGATATTTCGGATCCCTTTGAAGACTATAGGGCCAAAGGAAATATCCTCTGATAACAAAGAAAGAAGCTTTCTGTGAAACTCCTTTGTGTTCTGTGAAATCATCTCACAGAGTTACAGCTTTCCCCTCAAGAAGCCTTTCGCTAAGACAGTTCTTGTGGAATTGGCAAAGTTATATTTGGAAGCCCATAGAGGGCCATGGTGAAAAAGGAAATAACCCCAGATGAAATCTGGAAAGAAGCTTTCTGAGAAACTGCTTAGTGTTCTGTTAATTCATCTCACAGAGTTACATCTGTATTTCGTGGATCTCTTTGCTAGCCTTATTTCTGTGGAATCTGAGAAGAGATATTTCGGATCCCTTTGAAGGCAATAGGGCCAAAGGAAATATCCTCCGATAACAAAGAGAAAGAAGCTTTCTGAGAAACTTCTTTGTGTTCTGTCAAATCATCTCACAGAGTTACAGCTTTCCCCTCAAGAAGCCTTTCGCTAAGACAGTTCTTGTGGAATTGGCAAGTGATATTTGGAAGCCCATAGAGGGCTCTAGTGAAAAAGGAAATATCCTAAGATGAAATCTGGAAAGAAGCTTTCTGAGAAACTACTCAGTGTTCTTTTAATTCATCTCACAGAGTTACATCTCTATTTCGTGGATCTCTTTGCTAGCCTTATTTCTGTGGAATCTGAAAACAGATATTTCGGATCAGTTTGAAGACTATAGGGCCAAAGGAAATATCTTCCGATAACAAAGAGAAAGAAGCTTTCTGAGAAACTTCTTTGTGTTCTGTGAAATCATCTCACAGAGTTACAGCTTTCCCCTCAAGAAGCCTTTCGCTAAGACAGTTCTAGTGGAATTGGCAAAGTGATATTTGGAAGCCCGTAGAGGGCTATTGTGAAAAAGGAAATATTCTCAGTTGAAATTTCGAAAGAAGCTTTCTGAGAAACTGCTTAGTGTTCTGTTAATTCATCTCACAAGGTTACATCTGTATTTCGTGGATCTCTTTGCTAGCCTTATTTCTGTGTAATCTGAGAACAGATATTTCGGATCCCTTTGAACACTATAGGGCAAAAGGAAATATCCTCCGATAACAAAGAGAAAGAAGCTTTCTGTGAAACTCCTTTGTGTTTTGTGAAATCATCTCACAGAGTTACAGCTTTCCCCTCAAGAAACCTTTCGCTAAGACAGTTCTTGTGGAATTGGCAAAGTGATATTTGGAAGCCCTTAGAGGGCTATGGTGAAAAAGGAAATATCCTGAGATGGAATCTGGAAAGAAGCTTTCTGAGAAACTGCTTAGTGTTCTGTTAATTCATCTCACAGAGTTACATCTGTATTTCGTGGATCTCTTTGCTAGCCTTATTTCTGTTGAATCTGAGAACAGATATTTCGGATCCCCTTGAAGACTTCAGGGCCAAAGGATATATCCTCCGATAACAAAGAGAAAGAAGCTTTCTGAGAAACTTCTTTGTGTTCTGTGAAATCATCTCACAGAGTTACAGCTTGCCCCTCAAGAAGCCTTTCGCTAAGACAGTTCTTGTGGAATTGGAAAAGTGATATTTGGAAGCCCATAAAGGGCTATGTTGAAAAAGGAAATATCCTCAGATGAAATCTGGAAAGAAGCTTTCTGACAAACTGCTCAGTGTTCTGTTAATTCATCTCACAGAGTTACATCTCTATTTCGTGGATCTCTTTGCTAGCCTTATTTCTGTGGAATCTGAAAACAGATATTTCGGATCAGTTTGAAGACTATAGGGCCAAAGGAAATATCCTCCGATAACAAAGAGAAAGAAGCTTTCTGAGAAACTTCTTTGTGTTCTGTGAAATCATCTCACAGAGTTACAGCTTTCCCCTCAAGAAGCCTTTCGCTAAGACAGTTCTAGTGGAATTGGCAAAGTGATATTTGGAAGCCCATAGAGGGCTATTGTGAAAAAGGAAATATTCTCAGTTGAAATTTCGAAAGAAGCTTTCTGAGAAACTGCTTAGTGTTCTGTTAATTCATCTCACAAGGTTACATCTGTATTTCGTGGATCTCTTTGCTAGCCTTATTTCTGTGTAATCTGAGAACAGATATTTCGGATCCCTTTGAACACTATAGGGCAAAAGGAAATATCCTCCGATAACAAAGAGAAAGAAGCTTTCTGTGAAACTCCTTTGTGTTTTGTGAAATCATCTCACAGAGTTACAGCTTTCCCCTCAAGAAACCTTTCGCTAAGACAGTTCTTGTGGAATTGGCAAAGTGATATTTGGAAGCCCATAGAGGGCTATGGTGAAAAAGGAAATATCCTCAGATGGAATCTGGAAAGAAGCTTTCTGAGAAACTGCTTAGTGTTCTGTTAATTCATCTCACAGAGTTACATCTGTATTTCGTGGATCTCTTTGCTAGCCTTATTTCTGTGGAATCTGAGAACAGACATTTCGGATCCCTTTGAAGACTACAGGGCCAAAGGAAATATCCTCCGATAACAAAGAGAAAGAAGCTTTCTGAGAAACTTCTTTGTGTTCTGTGAAATCATCTCACAGATTTACAGCTTGACCCTCAAGAAGCCTTTCGCTAAGACAGTTCTTGTGGAATTGGCAAAGTGATATTTGGAAGCCCATAGAGGGCTATGTTGAAAAAGGAAATATCCTCAGATGAAATCTGGAAAGAAGCTTTCTGAGAAACTGCTCAGTGTTCTTTTAATTCATATCACAGAGTTACATCTCTATTTCGTGGATCTCTTTGCTAGCCTTATTTCTGTGGAATCCGAGAACAGATATTTTGGATCCCTTTGAAGACTATAGGGCCAAAGGAAATATCCTCCGATAACAAAGAGAAAGAAGCTTTCTGAAAAACTTCTTTGTGTTCTGTGAAATCATCTCACAGAGTTACAGCTTTCCCCTCAACAAGCCTTTCTCTAAGACAGTTCTTGTGGAATTGACAAAGTGATATTTGGAAGCCCATAGAGGGCTATGGTGAAAAAGGAAATATCCTCAGTTGAAATTTTGAAAGAAGCTTTCTGATAAACTGCTTAGTGTTCTGTTTATTTATCTCACAGAGTTACATCTGTATTTCGTGGATCTCTCTGCTAGCCTTATTTCTGTGGAATCTGAGAACAGATATTTCGGATCCCTTTGAACACTATAGGGCCAAAGGAAATATCCTCTGATAACAAAGAAAGAAGCTTTCTGTGAAACTCCTTTGTGTTCTGTGAAATCATGTCACAGAGTTACAGCTTTCCCCTCAAGAAGCCTTTCGCTAAGACAGTTCTTGTGGAATTGGCAAAGTGATATTTGGAAGCCCATACAGGGCTATGGTGAAAAAGGAAATATCCTCAGATGAAATCTGGAAAGAAGCTTTCTGAGAAACTGCTCAGTGTTCTTTTAATTCATCTCACAGAGTTACATCTCTATTTCGTGGATCTCTTTGCTAGCCTTATTTCTGTGGAATCTGAAAACAGATATTTCGGATCAGTTTGAAGACTATAGGGCCAAAGGAAATATCCTCCGATAACAAAGAGAAAGAAGCTTTCTGAGAAACTTCTTTGTGTTCTGTGAAATCATCTCACAGAGTTACAGCTTTCCCCTCAAGAAGCCTTTCGCTAAGACAGTTCTTGTGGAATTGGCAAAGTGATATTTGGAAGCCCATAGAGGGCTATTGTGAAAAAGGAAATATTCTCAGTTGAAATTTCGGAAGAAGCTTTCTGAGAAACTGCTTAGTGTTCTGTTAATTAATCTCACAGAGTTACATCTGTATTTCGTGGATCTCTTTGCCAGCCTTATTTCTGTGTAATCTGAGAACAGATATTTCGGATCCCTTTGAACACTATAGGGCAAAAGGAAATATCCTCCGATAACAAAGAGAAAGAAGCTTTCTGTGAAACTGCTCAGTGTTCTTTTAATTCATCTCACAGAGTTACATCGGTATTTCGTGGATCTCTTTGCTAGCCTTATTTCTGTGGAATCTGAGAACAGATATTTCGGATCCCTTTGAAGTCTATAGGGCCAAAGGAAATATCCTCCGATAACAAAGAGAAAGAAGCTTTCTGAGAAACTTCTTTGTGTTCTGGGAAATCATCTCACAGAGTTACAGCTTTCCCCTCAAGAAGCCTTTCGCTAAGACAGTTCTTGTGGAATTGGAAAAGTGATATTTGGAAGCCCATAATGGGCTATGGTGAAAAAGGAAATATCCTCAGATGAAATCTGGAAAAAAGCTGTCTGACAAACTGCTCAGTGTTCTGTTAATTCATCTCACAGAGTTACATCTGTATTTCGTGGATCTCTTTGCTAGCCTTATTTCTGTGGAATCTGAGAACAGATATTTCGGATCCCTTTGAAGACTGCAGTGCCAAAGGAAATATCCTCCGATAACAAAGAGAAAGAAGCTTTCTGAGAAACTTCTTTGTGTTCTGTGAAATCATCTCACAGAGTTACAGCTTGCCCCTCAAGAAGCCTTTCGCTAAGATAGTTCTTGTGGAATTGGCAAAGTGATATTTGGAAGCCCATAGAGGGCTCTGGTGAAAAAGGAAATATCCTCAGATGAAATCTGGAAAGAAGCTTTCTGAGAAACTGCTCAGTATTCTTTTAATTCATCTCACAGAGTTACATCTGTATTTCGTGGATCTCTTTGCTAGCCTTATTTCTGTGGAATCTGAGAACAGATATTTCGGATCCCTTTGAACACTATAGGGCCAAAGGAAATATCCTCCGATAACAAGGAGAAAGAAGCTTTCTGAGAAACTTCTTTGTGTTCTGTGAAATCATTTCACAGAGTTACAGCTTTCCCCTCAAGAAGCCTTTCGCTAAGACAGTTCTTGTGGAATTGGCAAAGTGATATTTGGAAGCCAATAGAGGGCTATGGTGAAAAAGGAAATATCATCAGTTGAAATTTCGAAAGAAGCTTTCGGAGAAACTGCTTAGTGTTCTGTTAATTCATCTCACAGAGTTACATCTGTATTTCATGGATCTCTTTCCTAGCCTTATTTCTGTGGAATATGAGAACAGATATTTCGGATCCCTTTGAAGACTATAGAGCCAAGGGAAATATCCTCCGATAACAAAGAGAAAGAAGCTCTCTGTGAAACTCCTTTGTGTTCTGTGAAATCATCTCACTGAGTTACAGCTTTCCCCTCAAGAAGCCTTTCGCTAAGACAGTTCTTGTAAAATTGGCAAAGTGATATTTGGAAGCCCATAGATGGCTATGGTGAAAAAGGAAATAACCTCAGATGAAATCTGGAAAGAAGCTTTCTGAGAAACTGCTCAGTATTCTTTTAATTCATCTCACAGAGTTACATCTGTATTTCGTGGATCTCTTTGCTAGCCTTATTTCTGTGGAATCTGAGAACAGATATTTCGGATCCCTTTGAACAATATAGGGCCAAAGGAAATATCCTCCGATAACAAAGAGAAAGACGCTTTCTGAGAAACTTCTTTGTGTTCTGTGAAATCGTCTCACAGAGTTGCAGCTTTCTCCTCAAAAGCCTTTCCCTAAGACAGTTCTTGTGGAATTGGCAAAGTAATATTTGGAAGCCCATAGAGGGCTATGGTGAAAAAGGAAATATCCTCAGATGAAATCTGGAAAGATGCTTTCTGAAAAACTGCTTGGTGTTCTGTTAATTCATCTCAAAGAGTTACATCTGTATTTCGTGGATCTCTTTCCTAGCCTTATTTCTGTGGAATCTGAGAACAGATATTTCGTATCGCTTTGAAGACTATCGGGCCAAAGGAAATATCCTCCGATAACAAAGAGAAAGAAGCTTTCTGAGAAACTTCTTTGTGTTCTGTGAAATCATCTCACAGAGTGACAGTTTTCAACTGAAAAAGACTTTCGCTAAGACAGTTCTTGTGGAATTGGCAAAGTGATATTTGGAAGCCCATAGATTGCTATGGTGAAAAAAGAAATATCCTGAGATGAAATCTGGAAAGAAGCTTTTGAGAAAACTGCTCAATGTTCTTTTAATTCATTTCACAGAGTTACATCTGTATTTCGTGGATCCCTTTGCTAGCCTTATTTCTGTGGAATCTGAGAACAGATATTTCGGATCCCTTTGAACACTATAGGGCCAAGGGAATTATCCTCCGATAACAAAGAGAAAGACGCTTTCTGAGAAACTTCTTTGTGTTCTGTGAAATCGTCTCACAGAGTTGCAGCTTTCTCCTCAAAAGCCTTTCCCTAAGACAGTTCTTGTGGAATTGGCAAAGTAATATTTGGAAGCCCATAGAGGGCTATGGTGAAAAAGGAAATATCCTCAGATGAAATCTGGAAAGATGCTTTCTGAAAAACTGCTTGGTGTTCTGTTAATTCATCTAAAAGAGTTACATCTGTATTTCGTGGATCCCTTTCCTAGCCTTATTTCTGTGGAATCTGAGAACAGATATTTCGTATCGCTTTGAAGACTATCGGGCCAAAGTAAATATCCTCCGATAACAAAGAGAAAGAAGCTTTCTGAGAAACTTCTTTGTGTTCTGTGAAATCATCTCACAGAGTTACAGCTTTCCCCTCAAGAAGCCTTTCGCTAAGACAGTTCTTGTGGAATTGGCAAAGTGATATTTGGAAGCCCATAGAGGGCTATGTTGAAAAAGGAAATATCCTCAGATGAAATCTGGAAAGAGGCTTTCTGAGAAACTGCTTAGTGTTCTGTTAATTCATCTCACAGAGTTACATCTGTATTTCGTGGATCTCTTTGCTAGCCTTATTTCTGTGGAATCTGAGAACAGATATTTCGGATCCCTTTGAAGACTATAGGGCCAAAGGAAATATCCTCCGATAACAAAGAGAAAGAAGCTTTCTGAGAAACTTCTTTGTGTTCTGTGAAATCATCTCACAGAGTTACAGCTTTCCCCTGAAAAAGCCTTTCGCTAAGACAGTTCTTGTGGAATTGGCAAAGTGATATTTGGAAGCCCATAGATTGCTATGCTGAAAAAAGAAATATCCTCAGATGAAATCTGGAAAGAAGCTTTCTAAGAAACTGCTCAATGTTCTTTTAATTCACCTCACAGAGTTACATCTGTATTTCGTGGATCTCGTTGCTAGCCTTATTTCTGTGGAATCTGAGAACAGATATTTCGGATCGCTTTGAAGACTATCGGGCCAAAGGAAATATCCTCCGATAACAAAGAGAAAGAAGCTTTTGAGAAACTTCTTTGTGTTTTTTGAAATCATCTCAGAGAGTTACAGCTTTCCCCTCAAGAAGCCTTTCGCTAAGACAGTTCTTATGGAATTGTCAAAGTGATATTTGGAAGCCCATAGAGGGCTATGTTGAAAAAGGAAATATTCTCAGATGAAATCTGGAAAGAGGCTTTCTGAGAAACTGCTTAGTGTTCTGTGAATTCATCTCACAGAGTTACATCTGTATTTCGTGGATCTCTTTGCTAGCCTTATTTCTGTGGAATCTGAGAACAGATATTTCGGATCGCTTTGAAGACTATAGGGCCAAAGGAAATATCCTCCGATAATAAGGAGAAAGAAGCTTTCTGAGAAACTTCTTTGTGTTCTGTGAAATCATCTCACAGAGTTACAGCTTTCCCCTGAAAAAGCCTTTCGCTAAGACAGTTCTTGTGGAATTGGCAAAGTGATATTTGGAAGCCCATAGATTGCCATGGTGAAAAAAGAAATATCCTCAGATGAAATCTGGAAAGAAGCTTTCTGAGAAACTGCTCAATGTTCTTTTAATTCATTTCACAGAGTTACATCTGTATTTCGTGGATCTCTTTGGTAGCCTTATTTCTGTGGAATCTGAGAACAGATATTTCGGATCGCTTTGAACACTATCGGGCCAAAGGAAATATCCTCCGATAACAAAGAGAAAGAAGCTTTCTGAGAAACTTCTTTGTGTTCTGTGAAATCATCTCACAGAGTTACAGCTTTCCCCTCAAGAAGCCTTTCGCTAAGACAGTTCTTGTGGAATTGGCAAAGTGATATTTGGAAGCCCATAGAGGGCTATGGTGAAAAAGGAAATATCCTCAGATGAAATCTGGAAAGAAGCTTTCTGAGAATCTGCTCAGTGTTCTGTTAATTCATCTCACAGAGTTACATCTGTATTTCGTGGATCTCTTTGCTAGCCTTATTTCTGTGGAATCTCAGAACAGATATTTCGGATCGCTTTGAAGACTATCGGGCCAAAGGAAATATCCTCCGATAACAAAGAGAAAGAAGCTTTCTGAGAAACTTCTTTGTGTTCTGTGAAATCATCTCACAGAGTTACAGCTTTCCCCTCAAGAAGCCTTTCGCTAAGACAGTTCTTGTGGAATTGGCAAAGTGATATTTGGAAGCCCATAGATTGCTATGGTGAAAAAAGAAATATCCTGAGATGAAATCTGGAAAGAAGCTTTCTGAGAAACTGCTCAATGTTCCTTTAATTCATCTCACAGAGTTACATCTGTATTTCGTGGATCTCTTTGCTAGCCTTATTTCTGTGGAATCTGAGAACAGATATTTCGGATCCTTTTGAACACTATAGGGCCCAAGGAAATATCCTCCGATAACAAAGAGAAAGAAGCTTTCTGCGAAACTTCTTTGTGTTCTGTGAAATCATCTCACAGAGTTACAGCTCTCCACTCAAGAAGCCTTTCGCTAAGACAGTTCTTGTGGAATTGGCAAAGTGATATTTGGAAGCCCGTAGAGAGCTATGGTGAAAAAGAAATATCCTCAGATGTAATCTGGAAAGAAGCTTTCTGAGAAACTGCTTAGTGTTCTGTTTATTCGTCTCACAGAGTGACATCTGTATTTCGTGGATCTCTTTGCTAGCCTTATTTCTGTGGAATGTGAGAACAGATATTTCGGATCGCTTTGAAGACCATAGGGCCAAAAGAAATATCCTCTGATAACAAAGAGAAAGAAGCTTTCTGAGAAACTTCTTTGTGTTCTGTTAAATCATCTCACAGAGTTACAGGTTTCCCCTCAAGAAGCCTTTCGCTAAGACAGTTCTTGTGGAATTGGCAAAGTGATATTTGGAAGCCCATAGAGGGCTATGGTGAAAAAGGAAATATCCTCAGTTGAAATTTCGAAAGAAGCTTTCTGAGAAACTGCTTAGTGTTCTGTTAATTCATCTCACAGAGTGACATCTATATTTCGTGGATCTCTTTGCTAGCCTTATTTCTGTGGAATCTGAGAACGGATATTTCGGATCCCTTTGAACACTACAGGGCCAAAGGAAATATCCTCCGATAACAAAGGGAAAGAAGCTTTCTGTGAAACTGTTTTGTGTTCTGTGAAATCATCTCACAGAATTACAGCTTTCCCCTCAAGAAGCCTTTTGCTAAGACAGTTCCTGTGGAATTGGAAAAGTGATATTTGGAAGCCCATAGAGGGCTGTGGTGAAAAAGGAAATATCCTCAGATGAAATCTGGAAAGACGCTTTCTGAGAAACTGCTCAGTGTTCTGTTAATTCATCTCACAGAGTTACATCTGTATTTCGTGGATCTCTTTGCTAGCCTTATTTCTGTGGAATCTGAGAACAGATATTTCGGATCCCTTTGAACACTATAGGGCCAAAGGAAATATCCCCCGATAATAAAGAGAAAGAAGCTTTCTGAGAAACTTCTTTGTGTTCTGTGAAATCATCTCACAGAGTTACAGCTTTCCCCTCAAGAAGCCTTTCGCTAAGACAGTTCTTGTGGAATTGGCAAAGTGATATTTGGAAGCCCATAGAGGGCTATGGTGAAAAAGGAAATATCCTCAGATGAAATCTGGAAAGAAGCTTTCTGAGAAACTGCTCAGTGTTCTTTTAATTCATCTCACAGAGTTACATCTGTATTTCGTGGATCTCTTTGCTAGCCTTATTTCTGTGGAATCTGAGAACAGATATTTCGGATCCTTTTGAAGACTATAGGGCCAAAGGAAATATCCTCCGATAACAAAGAGAAAGAAGCTTTCTGAGAAACTTCTTTGTGTTCTGTGAAATCATCTCACAGAGTTACAGCTTTCCCCTCAAGTAGCCTTTCGCTAAGACAGTTCTTGTGGAATTGGCAAAGTGATATTTGGAAGCCCATAGAGGGCTATGGTGAAAAAGGAAATATCCTCAGTTGAAATTTCGAAAGAAGCTTTCTGAGAAACTGCTTAGTGTTCTGTTAATTCATCTCACAGAGTTACATCTATATTTCGTGGATCTCTTTGCTAGCCTTATTTCTGTGGAATATGAGAACAGATATTTCGGATCCCTTTGAACACTACAGGGCCAAAGGAAATATCCTCCGATAACAAAGGGAAAGAAGCTTTCTGTGAAACTGTTTTGTGTTCTGTGAAATCATCTCACAGAATTACAGCTTTCCCCTCAAGAAGCCTTTTGCTAAGACAGTTCTTGTGGAATTGGCAAAGTGATATTTGGAAGCCCATAGAGGGCTATGTTGAAAAAGGAAATATCCTCAGATGAAATCTGGAAAGAGGCTTTCTGAGAAACTGCTTAGTGTTCTGTGAATTCATCTCACAGACTTACATCTGTATTTCGTGGATCTCTTTGCTAGCCTTATTTCTGTGGAATCTGAGAACAGATATTTCGGATCCCTTTGAAGACTATAGGGCCAAAGGAAATATCCTCCGATAACAAGGAGAAAGAAGCTTTCTGAGAAACTTCTTTGTGTTCTGTGAAATCATCTCACAGAGTTACAGCTTTCCCCTCAAGAAGCCTTTCGCTGAGACAGTTCTTGTGGAATTGGCAAGTGATATTTGGAAGCCAATAGAGGGCTCTACTGAAAAAGGAAATATCCTAAGATGAAATCTGGAAAGAAGCTTTCTGAGAAACTGCTCAGTGTTCTTTTTATTCATCTCACAGCGTTACATCTCTATTTCGTGCATCTCTTTGCTAGCCTTATTTCTGTGGAATCTGAAAACAGATATTTCGGATCAGTTTGAAGTCTATAGGGCCAAAGGAAATATCCTCCGATAACAAAGAGAAAGAACCTTTCTGAGAAACTTCTTTGTGTTCTGTGAAATCATCTCACAGAGTTACAGCTTTCCCCTCAAGAAGCCTTTCGCTAAGACAGTTCTTGTGGAATTGGCAAAGTGATATTTGGAAGCCCATACTGGGCTATGGTGAAAAAGGAAATATTCTCAGTTGAAATTTCGAAAGAAGCTTTCTGAGAAACTGCTTAGTGTTCTGTTAATTCATCTCACAGAGTTACATCTGTATTTCGTGGATATCTTTGCTAGCCTCATTTCTGTGAAATCTGAGAACAGATATTTCGGATCCCTTTGAAGACTACAGGGCCAAAGGAAATATCCTCCGATAACAAAGAGAAAGAAGCTTTTGAGAAACTTCTTTGTGTTCTGTGAAATCATCTCACAGAGTTACAGCTTTCCCCTCAAGAAGCCTTTCGCTAAGACAGTTCTTGTGGAATTGTCAAAGTGATATTTGGAAGCCCTTAGAGGGCTATGTTGAAAAAGGAAGTATCCTCAACTGAAATCTGGAAAGAGGTTTTCTGAGAAACTGCTTAGTGTTCTGTTAATTCATCTCACAGAGTTACATCTGTATTTCGTGGATCTCTTTGGTGGCCTTATTTCTCTGGAATCTGAGAACAGATATTTCGGATCCCTTTGAAGACTATAGGGCCAAAGGAAATATCCTCCGATAACAAAGAGAAAGAAGCTTTCTGAGAAACTTCTTTGTGTTCTGTGAAATCATCTCACAGAGTTACAGTTTTCAACTGAAAAAGACTTTCGCTAAGACTGTTCTTGTGGAATTGGCAAAGTGATATTTGGAAGCCCATAGATTGCTATGGTGAAAAAAGAAATATCCTGAGATGAAATCTGGAAAGAAGCTTTTGAGAAACTGCTCAATGTTCTTTTAATTCATTTCACAGAGTTACATCTGTATTTCGTGGATCCCTTTGCTAGCCTTATTTCTGTGGAATCTGAGAACAGATATTTCGGATCCCTTTGAACACTATAGGGCCAAGGGAATTATCCTCCGATAACAAAGAGAAAGACGCTTTCTGAGAAACTTCTTTGTGTTCTGTGAAATCGTCTCACAGAGTTGCAGCTTTCTCCTCAAAAGCCTTTCCCTAAGACAGTTCTTGTGGAATTGGCAAAGTAATATTTGGAAGCCCATAGAGGGCTATGGTGAAAAAGGAAATATCCTCAGATGAAATCTGGAAAGATGCTTTCTGAAAAACTGCTTGGTGTTCTGTTAATTCATCTCAAAGAGTTACATCTGTATTTCGTGGATCTCTTTCCTAGCCTTATTTCTGTGGAATCTGAGAACAGATATTTCGGATCCTTTTGAACACTATTGGGCCAAAGGAAATATCCTCCGATAACAAAGAGAAGGAAGCTTTCTGCGAAACTTCTTTGTGTTCTGTGAAATCATCTCACAGAGTTACAGCTCTCCACTCAAGAAGCCTTTCGCTAAGACAGTTCTTGTGGAATTGGCAAAGTGATATTTGGAAGCCCGTAGAGAGCTATGGTGAAAAAGAAATATCCTCAGATGAAATCTGGAAAGAAGCTTTCTGAGAAACTGCTTAGTGTTCTGTTAATTCGTCTCACAGAGTGACATCTGTATTTCGTGGATCTCTTTGCTAGACTTATTTCTGTGGAATGTGAGAACAGATATTTCGGATCGCTTTGAAGACCATAGGGCCAAAAGAAATATCCTCTGATAACAAAGAGAAAGAAGCTTTCTGAGAAACTTCTTTGTGTTCTGTGAAATCATCTCACAGAGTTACAGCTTTCCCCTCAAGAAGCCTTTCGCTAAGACAGTTCTTGTGGAATTGGCAAAGTGATATTTGGAAGCCCATAGAGGGCTATGGTGAAAAAGGAAATATCCTCAGTTGAAATTTCGAAAGAAGCTTTCTGAGAAACTGCTTAGTGTTCTGTTAATTCATCTCACAGAGTGCCATCTATATTTCGTGGATCTCTTTGCTAGCCTTATTTCTGTGGAATCTGAGAACAGATATTTCGGATCCCTTTGAACACTACAGGGCCAAAGGAAATATCCTCCGATAACAAAGGGAAAGAAGCTTTCTGTGAAACCGTTTTGTGTTCTGTGAAATCATCTCACAGAATTACAGCTTTCCCCTCAAGAAGCCTTTTGCTAAGACAGTTCCTGTGGAATTGGAAAAGTGATATTTGGAAGCCCATAGAGGGCTATGGTGAAAAAGGAAATATCCTCAGATGAAATCTGGAAAGACGCTTTCTGAGAAACTGCTCAGTGTTCTGTTAATTCATCTCACAGAGTTACATCTGTATTTCGTGGATCTCTTTGCTAGCCTTATTTCTGTGGAATCTGAGAACAGATATTTCGGATCCCTTTGAACACTATAGGGCCAAAGGAAATATCCCCCGATAATAAAGAGAAAGAAGCTTTCTGAGAAACTTCTTTGTGTTCTGTGAAATCATCTCACAGAGTTACAGCTTTCCCCTCAAGAAGCCTTTCGCTAAGACAGTTCTTGTGGAATTGGCAAAGTGATATTTGGAAGCCCATAGAGGGCTATGGTGAAAAAGGAAATATCCTCAGATGAAATCTGGAAAGAAGATTTCTGAGAAACTGCTCAATGTTCTGTTAATTCATCTCACAGAGTTACATCTGTATTTCGAGGATCTCTTTGCTAGCCTTATTTCTGTGGAATCTGAGAACAGATATTTCGGATCGCTTTGAAGACTATAGGGCCAAAGGAAATATCCTCCGATAACAAAGAGAAAGAAGCTTTCAGAGAAACTTCTTTGTGTTCTGTGAAATCATCTCACAGAGTTACAGCTCTCCCCTAAAGAAGCCTTTCGCTAAGACAGTTCTTGTGGAATTGGCAAAGTGATATTTGGAAGCCCATAGAGGGCTATGGTGAAAAAGAAATATCCTCAGATGAAATCTGAAAAGAAGCTTTCTGAGAAACTGCGACTGTTCTGTTAATTCGGCTCACAGAGTTACATATGTATTTCGAGCATCTCTTTGCTAGCCTTATTTCTGTGGAATGTGAGAACAGATATTTCGGATCCCTTTGAAGACTATAGGGCCGAAAGAAATATCCTCTGATAACAAAGAGAAAGAAGCTTTCTGAGAAACTTCTTTGTGTTCTGTGAAATCATCTCACAGAGTTACAGCTTTCCCCTCAAGAAGCCTTTCGCTAAGACAGTTCTTGTGGAATTGGCAAAGTGATATTTGGAAGCCCATAGAGGGCTATGGTGAAAAAGGAAATATCCTCAGTTGAAATTTCGAAAGAAGCTTTCTGAGAAACTGCTTAGTGTTCTGTTAATTCATCTCACAGAGTTATTTCTGCATTTCGTGGATCTCTTTGGTAGCCTTATTTCTGTGGAATCTGAGAACAGATATTTCGAATCCCTTTGAAGACTATAGGGCCAAAGGAAATATCCTCCGATAACAAAGAGAAAGAAGCTTTCTGTGAAACTGTTTTGTGTTCTGTGAAATCATCTCACAGAGTTACAGCTTTCCCCTCAAGAAGCCTTTCGCTAAGACAGTTCTTGTGGAATTGGCAAAGTGATATTTGGAAGCCCATAGAGGGCTACGGTGAAAAAGGAAATATCTTAAGTTGAAATTTCGAAAGAAGCTTTCTGAGAAACTGCTTAGTGTTCTGTTAATTCATCTCACAGACTTACATTTGTATTTCGTGGATCTCTTTCCTAGCCTTATTTCTGTGGAATCTGAGAATAGATATTTCGGATCCCTTTGAAGACTATAGGGCCAAAGGAAATATCCTCCGATAACAAAGAGAAAGAAGCTTTCTGTGAAACTGCTTTGTGTTCTGTGAAATCATCTCACAGAGTTACAGCTTTTCCCTCAAGAAGCCTTTCGTTAAGACAGTTCTTGTGGAATTAGCAAAGTGATATTTGGGAGCCCTTAGAGGGCTATGGTGAAAAAGGAAATATCCTCAGATGGAATCTGGGAAGAAGCTTTCTGGGAAACTGCTTAGTGTTCTGTTAATTCATCTCACAGAGTTACATCTGTATTTCGTGGATCTCTTTTCTAGCCTTATTTTTGTGGAATCTGAGAACAGATATTTCGGATCGCTTTGAAGACTATCGGGCCAAAGGAAATATCCTCCGATAACAAAGAGAAAGAAGCTTTCTGAGAAACTTCTTTGTGTTCTGTGAAATCATCTCACAGAGTTACAGCTTTCACCTCAAGAAGCCTTTCGCTAAGACAGTTCTTGTGGAATTGGCAAAGTGATATTTCGAAGCCCATAGAGGGCTATGTTGAAAAAGGAAATATCCTAAGATGAAATCTGGAAAGAGGCTTTCTGAGAAACTGCTTAGTGTTCTGTTAATTCATCTCACAGAGTTACATCTGTATTTCGTGGATCTCTTTGCTAGCCTTATTTCTGTGGAATCTGAGAACAGATATTTCTGATCGCTTTGAAGACTACAGGGCCAAAGGAAATATCCTCCGATAACAAAGAGAAAGAAGCTTTCTGAGAGACTTCTCTGTGTTCTGGGAAATCATCTCACAGAGTTACAGATTTCCCCTCAAGAAGCCTTTCGCTAAGACAGTTCTTGTGAAATTGGCAATGTGATATTTGGAAGCCCTTAGAGGGCTATGGTGAAAAAGGAAATATCCTCAGATGAAATCTGGAAAGAAGCTTTCTGAGAAACTGCTTAGTGTTCTGTTAATTCACCTCACTGAGTTACATCTGTATTTCGAGGATCTCTTTGCTAGCCTTATTTCTGTGGAATCTGAGAACAGATATTTCGGATCGCTTTGAAGACTATAGGGCCAAAGGAAATATCCTCCGATAACATAGAGAACGAAGCTTTCTGAGAAACTTCATTGTGTTCTGTGAAATCATCTCACAGAGGTACAGCTTTCCTCTCAGGAAGCCTTTCGATAAGACAGTTCTTGTGGAATTGGCAAAGTGATATTTGGAAGCCCTTAGAGGGCTATGGTGAAAAAGAAAATATCCTCAGATGAAATCTGGAAAGAAGCTTTCTGAGAAACTGCGACTTTTCTGTTAATTCATCTCCCAGAGTTATATCTGTATTTCGTGGATCTCTTCGCTAGCCTTATTTCTGTGGAATCTGAGAACAGATATTTCGGATCCCTTTGAAGACTATAGGGCCAAAGGAAATATCCTCCGATAACAAAGAGAAAGAAGCTTTCTGAGAAACTTCTTTGTGTTCTACGAAATCATCTCACAGAGTTACAGCGTTCGCCTCAAGAAGCCTTTCGCTAACACAGTTTTTGTGGAATTGCAAAAGTGATATTTGGAAACCCTTAAAGGGCTATGGTGAAAAAGGAAATATCCTCAGATGAAATCTGGAAAGAAGCTTTCTGAGAAACTGCTTAGTGTTCTGTTAATTCATCTCACAGAGTTACATCTGTATTTCGAGGATCTCTTTCCTAGCCTTATTTCTGTGGAATCTGAGAACAGATATTTCGGATCGCTTTGAAGACTATAGGGACAAAGGAAATATCCTCCGATAACAAAGAGAACGAAGCTTTCTGAGAAACTTCTTGGTGTTCTGTGAAATCATCACACAGAGTTACAGCTTTCCTCGCAGGAAGCCTTTCGCTAAGCCAGTTCTTGTGGAATTGGCAAAGTGATATTTGGAAGCCCTTAGAGGGCTATGGTGAAAATGAAAATATCCTCAGATGAAATCTGGAAAGAAGCTTTCTGAGAAACTGCGACTGTTCTCTTAATTCATCTCACAGAGTTACATCTGTATTTCGTGGATCTCTTTGCTAGCCTTATTTCTGTGTAATCTGAGAACAGATATTTCGGATCGCTTTGAAGACTATAGGGCCAAAGGAAATATCCTCCGATAACAAAGAGAAAGAAGCTTTCTGAGAAACTGTTTTGTGTTCTGTGAAATCATCTCACAGAATTACAACTTTCCCCTCAAGAAGCCTTTGGATAAGACAGTTCTTGTGGAATTGGCAAAGTGATATTTGGAAGCCCATAGAGGGCTATGTTGAAAAAGGAAATATCCTCAGATGAAATCTGGAAAGAGGCTTTCTGAGAAACTGCTTAGTGGTCTGTTAATTCATCTCACAGAGTTACATCTGTATTTCGTGAATCTCTTTGCTAGCCTTATTTCTGTGGAATCTGAGAACAGATATTTCGGATCCCTTTGAAGACTATAGGGCCAAAGGAAATATCCTCCGATAACAAAGAGAAAGAAGCTTTCTGAGAAACTTCTTTGTGTTCTGTGAAATCATCTCACAGAGTTACAGCTTTCCCCTCAAGAAGCCTTTCGGTAAGACAGTTCTTGTGGAATTGGCAAAGTGATATTTGGAACCCCTAGAGGGCTATGGTGAAAAAGGAAATATCCTCAGATGGAATCTGGGAAGAAGCTTTCTGAGAAACTGCTTAGTGTTCTGTTAATTCATCTCACAGAGTTACATCTGTATTTCGTGGATCTCTTTGCTAGCCTTATTTCTGTGGAATCTGAGAACAGATATTTCGGATCGCTTTGAAGACTATCGGGCCAAAGGAAATATCCTCCGATAACAAAGAGAAAGAAGCTTTCTGAGAAACTTCTTTGTGTTCTGTAAAATCATCTCACAGAGTTACAGATTTCCCCTCAGGAAGCCTTTCGCTAAGACAGTTCTTGTGGAATTGGCAAAGTGATATTTGGAAGCCCTTAGAGGGCTATGGTGAAAAAGAAAATATCCTCAGATGAAATCTGTAAAGAAGCTTTCTGAGAAACTGCGACTGTTCTGTTAATTCATCTCACAGAGGTATATCTGTATTTCGTGGATCTCTTTGCTAGCCTTATTTCTGTGGAATCTGAGAACAGATATTTCGGATCCCTTTGAACACTATAGGGCCAAAGGAAATATCCTCCGATAAAGAAGAGAAAGAAGCTTTCTGAGAAACTTCTTTGTGTTCTGTGAAATCATCTCACAGAGTTACAGCGTTCGCCTCAAGAAGCCTTTCGCTAACACAGTTCTTGGGGAATTGGCAAAGTGATATTTGGAAGCCCATAGAGGGCTATGGTGAAAAAGGAAATATCCTCAGATGAAATCTGGAAAGAAGCTTTTTCAGAAACTGCTTACTGTTCTGTTAATTCATCTCACAGAGTTACATCTGTATTTCGAGGATCTCTTTGCTAGCCTTATTTCTGTGGAATCTGAGAACAGATATTTCGGATCGCTTTGAAGACTATAGGGCCAAAGGAAATATCCTCCGATAACAAAGAGAACGAAGCTTTCTGAGAAACTTCTTTGTGTTCTGTGAAATCATCTCACAGAGTTACAGCTTTCCCCTCAAGAAGCCTTTCACTAACACAGTTCTTGTGGAATTGGCAAAGTGATATTTGGAAGCCCTTAGAGGGCTACGGTGAAAAAGGAAATATCCTCAGATGAAATCTGGAAAGAAGCTTTCTGAAAAACTGCTTAGTGTTCTGTTAATTCATCTCACAGAGTTACATCTGTATTTCGAGGATCTCTTTGCTAGCCTTATTTCTGTGGAATCTGAGAACCGATATTTCGCATCGCTTTGAAGACTATAGGGCCAAAGAAAATATCCTCCGATAACAAAGAGAAAGAAGCTTTCTGAGAATCTTCTTTGTGTTCTGTGAAATCATCTCACAGAGTTACAGCTTTCCCCTCAAGGAACCTTTCTCTAAGACAGTTCTTGTGGAATGGGAAAAGTGATATTTGGAAGCCAATAGAGGGCTATGGTGAAAAAGGAAATATCCTCAGATGAAATCTGGAAAGAAGCTTTCTGAGAAACTTCTTAGTGTTCTGTTAATACATTTCACTGAGTTACATCTGTATTTCGAGGATCTCTTTGCTAGCCTTATTTCTGTGGAATCTGAGAACAGATATTTCGGATCTCTTTGAAGACTATAGGGCCAAAGGAAATATCCTCCGATAACAAAGAGAAAGAAGATTTCTGAGAAACTTCTTTGTGTTCTGTGCAATCATCTCACAGAGTTACAGCTTTCCCCTCAGGAAGCCTTTCGCTAAGACAGTTCTTGTGGAATTGGCAAAGTGATATTTGGAAGCCCATAGAGGGCTATGGTGAAAAAGGAAATATCCTCCGATGAAATCTGGAAAGAAGCTTTCTGAGAAACTGCTCAGTGTTCTGTTAATTCATCTCACAGAGTTACATCTGTATTTCGTGGATCTCTTTGCTCGCCTTATTTCTGTGGAATCTGAGAACAGATATTTCGGATCCGTTTGAACACTATAGGGCCAAAGGAAATATCCTCTGATAACAAAGAGAAAGAAGCTTTCTGAGAAACTTCTTTGTGTTCTGTGAAATCATCTCACAGAGTTACAGATTTCCCCTCAAGAAGCCTTTCGCTAAGACAGTTCTTGTGGTATTGGCAAAGTGATATTTGGAAGCCCTTAGAGGTCTATGGTGAACAAGGATATATCCTCAGATGAAATTTCGAAAGAAGCTTTCTGAGAAACTGCTTAGTGTTCTGTTAATTCATCTCACAGAGTTACATCTGTATTTCGTGGATCTCTTTGCTAGCCTTATTTCTGTGGAATCTGAGAACAGATATTTCGGATCGCTTTGAAGACTATAGGGTCAAAGGAAATATCCTCCGATAACAAAGAGAAAGAAGATTTCTGTGAAACTTCTTTGTGTTCTTTGAAATCATCTCACAGAGTTACAGCTTTCCCCTCAAGAAGTCTTTCGCTAAGACAGTTCTTGTGGAATTCGCAAAGTGATATTTGGAGGCCCATAGAGGGCTATGGTGAAAAAGGAAATATCCTCAGATGAAATCTGGAAAGAAGCTTTCTGAGAAACTGCTCAGTGTTCTTTTAATTCATCTCACAGAGTTACATCTGTATTTCGTGGATCTCTTTGCTAGCCTTATTTCTGTTTAATTTGAGAACAGATATTGCGGATCCCTTTGAAGACTATAGGGCCAAAGGAAATATCCTCCGATAACAAATAGAAAGAAGCTTTCTGAGAAACTTCTTTGTGTTCTGTGAAATCATCTCACAGAGTTACAGCTTTCCCCTCAAGAAGCCTTTCGCTAAGACAGTTCTTGTGGAATTGGCAAAGTGATATTTCGAAGCCCATAGAGGGCTATGTTGAAAAAGGAAATATCCTCAGATGAAATCTGGAAACAAGCTTTCTGAGAAACTGCTTAGTGTTCTGTTAATTCATCTCACAGAGTTACATCTTTATTTCGAGGATCACTTTCCTAGCCTTTTTTCTCTGGAATCTGAGAACTGATATTTCGGATCGCTTTGAAGAGTATAGGGCCAAAGGAAATATCCTCCGACAACAAAGAGAAAGAAGCTTTCTGAGAAACCTCTTTGTGTTCTGTGAAATCATCTCACAGAGTTACAGCTTTCCCCTCAAGACGCCTTTCGCTAAGACAGTTCTTGTGGAATTGGCAAAGTGATATTAGGAAGCCCATGGAGGGATAAGGTGAAAAAGGAAATATCCTCAGATGAAATCTGGAAAGAAGCTTTCTGAGAAACTGCTTAGTGTTCTGTTAATTCATCTCAAAGAGTTACATCTGTATTTCGAGGATCTCTTTGCTAGCCTTATTTCTGTGGAATCTGAGAAAAGATATTTCTGACCGCTTTGAAGACTATAGTTCCAAAGGAAATATCCTCCGATAACAAAGATAAAGAAGCTTTCTGAGAAACTTCTTTGTGTTCTGGGAAATCATCTCACAGAGTTAAAGATTTCCCCTCAGGAAGCCTTTCGCTAAGACAGTTCTTGTGAAATTGGCAAAGTGATATTTGGAAGCCCATAGAGGGCTATGGTGAAAAAGGAAATATCTCAGATGAAATCTGGAAAGAAGCTTTCTGAGAAACTGCTAAGTGTTTTGTTAATTCATCTCACAGAGTTACATCTGTATTTCGTGGATCTCTTTGTTAGCCTTATTTCTGTGGAATCTGAGAACAGATATTTCGGATCGCTTTGAAGACTATAGGGCCAAAGGAAATATCCTCCGATAACAAAGAGAAAGAAGCTTTCTGAGAAACTTCTTTGTGTTCTGTGAAATCATCTCACAGAGTTACAGCTTTCCCTTGAAGAAGTCTTTCGCTAAGACACTTCTTGTGGAATTGGCAAAGTGATATTTGGAAGCCCTTAGAAGGCTATGGAGAAAAAGGAAATATCCTGAGATGAAATCTGGAAAGAAGCTTTCTGAGAAACTGCTTAGTGTTCTGTTAATTCATCTCACAGAGGTACATCTGTATTTCGTGGATCTCTTTGCTAGCCTTATTTCTGTGGAATCTGAGAACAGATATTTCGGATCTTTTTGAAGACTATAGGGCCAAAGGAAATATCCTCCGATAACAAAGAGAAAGAAGCTTTCTGAGAAACTTCTTTGTGTTCTGTGTAATCATCTCACAGAGTTACAGCTTTCGCCTCAAGAAGCCTTTCGCTAACACAGTTCTTGTGGAATTGGCAAAGTGATATTTGGAAGCCCTTAGAGGGCTATGGTGAAAAAGGAAATATCCTCAGATGAAATCTGAAAAGAAGCTTTCTGAGAAACTGATTAGTGTTCTGTTAATTCATCTCAGAGTTACATCTGTATTTCGAGGATCTCTTTGCTAGCCTTATTTCTGTGGAATCTGAGAACAGATATTTCGGATCTCTTTGAAGACTACAGGGCCAAAGGAAATATCCTCAGATAACAAAGAGAAAGATGATTTCTGAGAAACTTCTTTGTGTTCTGTGAAATCATCTCACAGAGTTACAGCTTTCCCCTCAAGAAGCCAATCCCTAACACAGTTCTTGTGGAATTGGCAAAGTGATATTTGGAAGCCCAGAGAGGGCTATGGTGAAAAAGGAAATATCCTCCGATGAAATCTGGAAAGAAGCTTTCTGAGAAACTGCTCAGTGTTCTCTTAATTCATCTCACAGAGTTTCATCTGTATGTCATGGATCTCTTTGCTAGCCTTATTTCTGTGGAATCTGAGAACAGATATTTCGGATCCGTTTGAACACTATAGGGCCAAAGGAAATATCCTCTGATAACAAAGAGAAAGAAGCTTTCTGAGAAACTTCTTTGTGTTCTGTGAAATCATCTCACAGAGTTACAGCTTTCCCCTCAAGAAGCCTTTCGCTAAGAGAGTTCTTGTGGAATTGGCACAGTGATATTTGGAAGCCCATAGAGGGCTATGGTGAAAAAGGAAATATCCTCAGATGAAATCTGGAAAGAAGATTTCTGAGAAACTGCTTAGTGTTCTGTTAATTCATCTCACAGTGTTACATCTTTACTTCGAGGATCTCTTTGCTAGCCTTATTTCTGTGGAATTTGAGAACCGATATTTCGCATCGCTTTGAAGCTATAGGGCCAAAGGAAATATCCTCCGATAACAAAGAGAAAGAAGATTTCTGAGAAACTTCTTTGTGTTCTGTGAAATCATTTCACAGAGTTACAACTTTGCCCTCAAAAAGCCTTTCGCTAAGACAGTTCTTGTGGAATTGGCAAAGTGATATTTGGAAGCCCATAGAGGGCTATGGTGAAAAAGGAAATATCCTCAGATGAAATATGGAAAGAAGCTTTCTGAGAAACTGCTTAGTGTTCTGTTAATTCATCTCACAGAGTTACATCTGTATTTCGAGGATCTCTTTGCTAGCCTTATTTCTGTGGAATCTGAGAACAGATATTTCGGATCTCTTTGAAGACTATAGGGCCAAAGGAAATATCCTCCGATAACAAAGAGAACGAAGCTTTCTGAGAAACTTCTTTGTGTTCTGTGAAATCATCTCACAGAGTTACAGCTTTCCTCTTAGGAAGCCTTTCGCTAAGACAGTTCTTGTGGATGTGGCAAAGTGATATTTGGAAGCCCTTAGAGGGCTATGGTGAAAAAGAAAATATCCTCAGATGATATCTGGAAAGAAGCTTTCTGAGAAACTGCTCACTGTTCTGTTAATTCATCTCACAGAGTTATATCTGTATTTCGTGGATCTCTTTGCTAGCCTTATTTCTGTGGAATCTGAGAACAGATATTTCGGATCCCTTTGAAGACTATAGGGCCAAAGGAAATATCCTCCGATAACAAAGAGAAAGAAGCTTTCTGAGAAACTTCTTTGTGTTCTGTGAAAACATCTCACAGAGTTACTGCTTTCGCCTCAAGAACCCTTTCGCTAAGACAGTTCTTGTGAAATTGGCAAAGTGATATTTGGAAGCCCTTAGAGGGCTACGGTGAAAAAGGAAATATCCTCAGATGAAATCTGGAAAGAAGCTTTCTGAAAAACTGCTTAGTGTTCTGTTAATTCATCTCACAGAGTTACATCTGTATTTCGAGGATCTCTTTGCTAGCCTTATTTCTGTGGAATCTGAGAACCGATATTTCGCATCGCTTTGAAGACTATAGGGCCAAAGGAAATATCCTCCGATAACAAAGAGAAAGAAGCTTTCTGAGAAACTTCTTTGTGTTCTGTGAAATCATCTCACAGAGTTACAGCTTTCCCCTCAAGGAACCTTTCTCTAAGACAGTTCTTGTGGAATTGGAAAAGTGATATTTGGAAGCCCATAGAGGGCTATGGTGAAAAAGGAAATATCCTCAGATGAAATCTGGAAAGAAGCTTTCTGAGAAACTTCTTAGTGTTCTGTTAATTCATCTCACTGAGTTACATCTGTGTTTCGAGGATCTCTTTGCTAGCCTTATTTCTGTGGAATCTGAGAACAGATATTTCGGATCTCTTTGAAGACTATAGGGCCAAAGGAAATATCCTCCGATAACAAAGAGAAAGAAGCTTTCTGAGAAACTTCTTTGTGTTCTGTGAAATCATCTCACAGAGTTACAGCTTTCCCCTCAGGAAGCCTTTCGCTAAGACAGTTCTTGTGGAATTGGCAAAGTGATATTTGGAAGCCCATAGAGGGCTATGGTGAAAAAGGAAATATCCTCCGATGAAATCTGGAAAGAAGCTTTCTGAGAAACTGCTCAGTGTTCTGTTAATTCATCTCACAGAGTTACATCTGTATTTCGTGGATCTCTTTGCTAGCCTTATTTCTGTGGAATCTGAGAACAGATATTTCGGATCCGTTTGAACACTATAGGGCCAAAGGAAATATCCTCTGATAACAAGGAGAAAGAAGCTTTCTGAGAAACTTCTTTGTGTTCTGTGAAATCATCTCACAGAGTTACAGCTTTCCCCTCAAGAAGCCTTTCGCTAAGACAGTTCTTGTGGTATTGGCAAAGTGATATTTGGAAGCCCTTAGAGGTCTATGGTGAACAAGGATATATCCTCAGATGAAATTTCGAAAGAAGCTTTCTGAGAAACTGCTTAGTGTTCTGTTAATTCATCTCACAGAGTTACATCTGTATTTCGTGGATCTCTTTGCTAGCCTTATTTCTGTGGAATCTGAGAACAGATATTTCGGATCGCTTTGAAGACTATAGGGTCAAAGGAAATATCCTCCGATAACAAAGAGAAAGAAGATTTCTGTGAAACTACTTTGTGTTCTTTGAAATCATCTCACAGAGTTACAGCTTTCCCCTCAAGAAGTCTTTCGCTAAGACAGTTCTTGTGGAATTCGCAAAGTGATATTTGGAAGCCCATAGAGGGCTATGGTGAAAAAGGAAATATCCTCAGATGAAATCTGGAAAGAAGCTTTCTGAGAAAATGCTCAGTGTTCTTTTAATTCATCTCACAGAGTTACATCTGTTTTTCGTGGATCTCTTTGCTAGCCTTATTTCTGTTGAATTTGAGAACAGATATTGCGGATCCCTTTGAAGACTATAGGGCCAAAGGAAATATCCTCCGATAACAAAGAGAAAGAAGCTTTCTGAGAAACTTCTTTGTGTTCTGTGAAATCATCTCACAGAGTTACAGCTTTCCCCTCAAGAAGCCTTTCGCTAAGACAGTTCTTGTGGAATTGGCAAAGTGATATTTCGAAGCCCATAGAGGGCTATGTTGAAAAAGGAAATATCCTCAGATGAAATCTGGAAAGAAGCTTTCTGAGAAACTGCTTGGTGTTCTGTTAATTCATCTCACAGAGTTACATCTGTATTTCGAGGATCTCTTTGCTAGCCTTATTTCTGTGTAATCTGAGAACAGATATTTCGGATCGCTTTGAAGACTATAGGGCCAAAGGAAATATCCTCCGATAACAAAGAGAAAGAAGCTTTCGGAGAAACTTCTTTGTGTTCTGTGAAATCATCTCACAGAGTTACAGCTTTCGCCTCAAGAAGCCTTTCGCTAACACAGTTCTTGTTGAATTGGCAAAGTGATATTTGGAAGCCCAGAGAGGTCTACGGTGAAAAAGGAAATATCCTCAGATGAAATCTGGAAAGAAGCTTTCTGAGAAACTGCTTAGTGTTCTGTTAATTCATCTCACAGAGTTACATCTTTATTTCGAGGATCACTTTCCTAGCCTTTTTTCTCTGGAATCTGAGAACTGATATTTCGGATGGCTTTGAAGAGTATAGGGCCAAAGGAAATATCCTCCGATAACAAAGAGAAAGAAGCTTTCTGAGAAACCTCTTTGTGTTCTGTGAAATCATCTCACAGAGTTACAGCTTTCCCCTCAAGACGCCTTTCGCTAAGACAGTTCTTGTGGAATTGGCAAAGTGATATTAGGAAGCCCATAGAGGGATAAGGTGAAAAAGGAAATGTCCTCAGATGAAATCTGGAAAGAAGCTTTCTGAGAAACTGCTTAGTGTTCTGTTAATTCATCTCAAAGAGTTACATCTGTATTTCGAGGATCTCTTTGCTAGCCTTATTTCTGTGGAATCTGAGAAAAGATATTTCTGACCGCTTTGAAGACTATAGTTCCAAAGGAAATATCCTCCGATAACAAAGATAAAGAAGCTTTCTGAGAAACTTCTTTGTGTTCTGGGAAATCATCTCACAGAGTTACAGATTTCCCCTCAGGAAGCCTTTCACTAAGACAGTTCTTGTGGAATTGGCAAAGTGATATTTGGAAGCCCAGAGAGGGCTATGGTGAAAAAGGAAATATCCTCCGATGAAATCTGGAAAGAAGCTTTCTGAGAAACTGCTCAGTGTTCTCTTAATTCATCTCACAGAGTTTCATCTGTATTTCATGGATCTCTTTGCTAGCCTTATTTCTGTGGAATCTGAGAACAGATATTTCGGATCCGTTTGAACACTATAGGGCCAAAGGAAATATCCTCTGATAACAAAGAGAAAGAAGCTTTCTGAGAAACTTCTTTGTGTTCTGTGAAATCATCTCACAGAGTTACAGCTTTCCCCTCAAGAAGCCTTTCGCTAAGAGAGTTCTTGTGGAATTGGCACAGTGATATTTGGAAGCCCATAGAGGGCTATGGTGAAAAAGGAAATATCCTCAGATGAAATCTGGAAAGAAGATTTCTGAGAAACTGCTTAGTGTTCTGTTAATTCATCTCACAGTGTTACATCTTTACTTCGAGGATCTCTTTGCTAGCCTTATTTCTGTGGAATTTTAGAACCGATATTTCGCATCGCTTTGAAGCTATAGGGCCAAAGGAAATATCCTCCGATAACAAAGAGAAAGAAGCTTTCTGAGAAACTTCTTTGTGTTCTGTGAAATCATTTCACAGAGTTACAACTTTGCCCTCAAAAAGCCTTTCGCTAAGACAGTTCTTGTGGAATTGGCAAAGTGATATTTGGAAGCCCATAGAGGGCTATGGTGAAAAAGGAAATATCCTCAGATGAAATATGGAAAGAAGCTTTCTGAGAAACTGCTTAGTGTTCTGTTAATTCATCTCACAGAGTTACATCTGTATTTCGAGGATCTCTTTGCTAGCCTTATTTCTGTGGAATCTGAGAACAGATATTTCGGATCTCTTTGAAGACTATAGGGCCAAAGGAAATATCCTCCGATAACAAAGAGAACGAAGCTTTCTGAGAAACTTCTTTGTGTTCTGTGAAATCATCTCACAGAGTTACAGCTTTCCTCTTAGGAAGCCTTTCGCTAAGACAGTTCTTGTGGATGTGGCAAAGTGATATTTGGAAGCCCTTAGAGGGCTATGGTGAAAAAGAAAATATCCTCAGATGATATGTGGAAAGAAGCTTTCTGAGAAACTGCTCACTGTTCTGTTAATTCATCTCACAGAGTTATATCTGTATTTCGTGGATCTCTTTGCTAGCCTTATTTCTGTGGAATCTGAGAACAGATATTTCGGATCCCTTTGAAGACTATAGGGCCAAAGGAAATATCCTCCGATAACAAAGAGAAAGAAGCTTTCTGAGAAACTTCTTTGTGTTCTGTGAAAACATCTCACAGAGTTACTGCTTTCGCCTCAAGAACCCTTTCGCTAAGACAGTTCTTGTGGAATTGGCAAAGTGATATTTGGAAGCCAATAGAGGGCTACGGTGAAAAAGGAAATATCCACAGATGAAATCTCTAAAGTAGCTTTCTGAGAAACTGCTTAGTGTTCCGTTAATTCATCTCACAGAGTTACATCTGTATTTCGTGGATCTCTTTGCTAGCCTTATTTCTGTGGAATCTGAGAACAGATATTTCGGATCCCTTTGAAGACTACAGAGCCAAAGGAAATATCCTGCGATAACAAAGAGAAAGAAACTTTCTGAGAAACTTCTTTGTGTTCTGTGAAATCATCTCACAGAGTTACAGCTTTCCCCTCAAGAAGCCTTTCGCTAACACAGTTCTTGTGGAATTGGCAAAGTGATATTTGGAAGCCCATAGAGGGCTATGGTGAAAAAGGAAATATCCTCAGATGAAATCTGGAAAGAAGCTTTCTGAGAAACTGCTTAGTGTTCTGTTAATTCATCTCACAGAGTTACATCTGTATTTCGAGGATCTCTATGCTAGCCTTTTTTCTGTGGAATCAGAGAACAGATATTTCGGATCGCTTTGAAGACTATAGGGCCAAAGGAAATATCCTCCGATAACAAAGAGAAAGAAGCTTTCTGAGAAACTTCTTTGTGTTCTGTGAAATCATCTCACAGAGTTACAGCTTTCCCCTCAAGAAGCCTTTCGCTAAGACAGTTCTTGTGGAATTGGCAAAGTGATATTAGGAAGTCCATAGAGGGCTATGGTGAAAAAGGAAATATCCTCAGATGAAATCTGGGAAGAAGCTTTCTGAGAAACTGTTTAGTGTTCTGTTAATTCATCTCACAGAGTTACATCTGTATTTCGAGGATCTCTTTGCTAGCCTTATTTCCGTGGAATCTGAGAACAGATATTGCAGATCGCTTTGAAGACTATAGGGCCAAAGGAAATATCCTCCGATAACAAAGAGAAAGAATCTTTCTGAGAAACTTCTTTGTGTTCTACGAAATCATCTCACAGAGTTACAGCTTTCGCCTCAAGAAGCCTTTCGCTAACACAGTTCTTGTGGAATTGGCAAAGTGATATTTGGAAGCCCATAGAGGGCTATGGTGAAAAAGGTAATATCCTCAGATGAAATCTGGAAAGAAGCTTTTTGAGAAACTGCTTACTGTTCTGTTAATTCATCTTACAGAGTTACATCTGTATTTCGAGGATCTCTTTGCTAGCCTTATTTCTTTGGAATCTGAGAACAGATATATCGGATCGCATTGAAGACTATAGGGCCAAAGGAAATATCCTCCGATAACAAAGAGAACGAAGCTTTCTGAGAAACTTCTTTGTATTCTGTGAAATCATATCACAGAGTTACAGCTTTCCTCTCAGGAAGCCTTTCGCTAAGACAGCTCTTGTGGAAGTCGCAAAGTGATATTTGGAAGCCCTTAGAGGGCTATGGTGAAAAAGGAAATATCCTCAGATGAAATCTGGAAAGAAGCTTTCTGAGAAACTGCGACTGTTCTGTTAATTCATCTCACAGAGATATATCTGTATTTCGTGGATCTCTTTGCTAGCCTTATTTCTGTGGAATCTGAGAACAGATATTTCGGATCCCTTTGAAGACTATAGGGCCAAAGGAAATATCCTCCGATAACAAAGAGAAAGAAGCTTTCTGAGAAACTTCTTTGTGTTCTGTGAAATCATCTCACAGAGTTACAGCTTTCGCCTCAAGAAGCCTTTTGCTAAGTCAGTTCTTGTGGAATTGGCACAGTGATATTTGGAAGCCCATAGAGGGCTATGGTGAAAAAGGAAATATCCTCCGATAACAAAGAGAAAGAAGCCTTCTGAGAAACTGCTTTGTGTTCTGTGAAATCATCTCACAGAGTTACAGCTTTCCCTTCAAGAAGTCTTTCGCTAAGACAGTTCTTGTGGAATTGGCAAAGTGATATTAGGAAGCCCATAGAGGTCTATGGTGAAAAAGGAAATATCCTTAGATGAAATCTGGAAGGAAGCTTTCTGAGAAACTACTCAGTGTTCTTTTAATTCATCTCACAGAGTTACATCTGTATTTCGTGGATCTCTTTGCTATCCTTATTTCTGTGGATTTTGAGAACAGATATTTCGGATCCCTATGAAGACTATAGGGCCAAAGGAAATATCCTCCGATAACAAAGAGAAAGAAGCTTTCTGAGAAACTTCTTTGTGTTCTGCGAAATCATCTCACAGAGTTACAGCTTTCCCCTCAAGAAGCCTTTCGCTAAGAGAGTTCTTGTGTAATTGGCACAGTGATATTTGGAAGCCCTTAGAGGGCTATGGTGAAAAAGGAAATATCCTCCGATAACAAAGAGAAAGAAGCTTTCTGAGAAACTGCTTAGTGTTCTGTTAATTCATCTCACAGAGTTACATCTGTATTTCGTGGATCTCTTTGTTAGCCTTATTTCTGTGGAATTTGAGAACAGATATTGCGGATCCCTTTGAAGACTATAGGGCCAAAGGAAATATCCTCCGATAACAAAGAGAAAGAAGCTTTCTGAGAAACTTCTTTGTGTTCTGTGAAATCATCTCACAGAGATACAGCTTTCCCTTCAAGAAGTCTTTCGCTAAGACAGTTCTTGTGGAATTGGCAAAGTGATATTAGGAAGCCCATAGAGGTCTCTGGTGAAAAAGGAAATATCCTCAGATGAAATCTGGAAGGAAGCTTTCTGAGAAACTGCTCAGTGTTCTTTTAATTCATCTCACAGAGTTACATCTGTATTTCGTGGATCTCTTTGCTATCCTTATTTCTGTGGAATCTGAGAACAGATATTTCGGATCCCTTTGAAGACTATAGGGCCAAAGGAAATATCCTCCCATAACAAAGAGAAAGAAGATTTCTGAGAAACTTCTTTGTGTTCTGTGAAATCATCTCACAGAGTTACAGCTTTCCCCTGAAGAAGCCTTTCGCTAAGAGAGTTCTTGTGGAATTGGCACAGTGATATTTGGAAGCCCATAGAGGGCTATGGTGAAAAAGGAAATATCCTCCGATAACAAAGAGAAAGAAGCTTTCTGAGAAACTGCTTAGTGGTCTGTTAATTCATCTCACAGAGTTACATCTGTATTTCGTGGATCTCTTTGCTAGCTTTATTTCTGTGGAATCTGAGAACAGATATTTTGGATCCCTTTGAACTCTATAGGGCCAAAGGAAATATCCTCCGATAACAAAGAGAAAGAAGCTTTCTGTGAAACTGCTTAGTGTTCTGTGAAATCATCTCACAGAGTTACAGCTTTCCCCTCATGAAGCCTTTCGCTAAGACAGTTCTTGTGGAATTGGCAAAGTGATATTTGGAAGCCCATAGAGGGCTATGGTGAAAAAGGAAATATCCTCAGATGGAATCTGGAAAGAAGCTTTCTGAGAAACTGCTTAGTGTTCTTTTAATTCATCTCACAGAGTTACATCTGTATTTCGTGGATCTCTTTGCTAACCTTATTTCTGTGAAATCTGAGAACAGATATTTCGGATCGCTTTGAAGACTATCGGGCCAAAGGAAATATCCTCCGATAACAAAGAGAAAGAAGCTTTCTGAGAAACTTCTTTGTGTTCTGTGAAATCATCTCACAGAGTTACAGCTCTCCCCTCAAGAAGCCTTTCGCTAAGACAGTTCTTGTGGAATTGGCAAAGTGATATTAGGAAGCCCATAGAGGGCTATGGTGAAAAAGGAAATATCCTCAGATGAAATCTGGGAAGAAGCTTTCTGAGAAACTGTTTAGTGTTCTGTTAATTCATCTCACAGAGTTACATCTGTATTTCGAGGATCTCTTTGCTAGCCTTATTTCTGTGGAATCTGAGAACAGATATTTCTGATCGCTTTGAAGACTATAGGGCCAAAGGAAATATCCTCCGATAACAAAGAGAAAGAAGCTTTCTGAGAAACTTCTTTGTGTTCTACGAAATCATCTCACATAGTTACAGCGTTCGCCTCAAGAAGCCTTTCGCTAACACAGTTCTTGTGGAATTGGCAAAGTGATATTTGGAAGCCCATAGAGGGCTATGGTGAAAAAGGTAATATCCTCAGATGAAATCTGGAAAGAAGCTTTTTGAGAAACTGCTTACTGTTCTTTTAATTCATCTCAGAGAGTTACATCTGTATTTCGAGGATCTCTTTGCTAGCCTTATTTCTTTGGAATCTGAGAACAGATATTTCGGATCGCATTGAAGACTATAGGGCCAAAGGAAATATCCTCCGATAACAAAGAGAACGAAGCTTTCTGAGAAACTTCTTTGTGTTCTGTGAAATCATATCACAGAGTTACAGCTTTCCTCTCAGGAAGCCTTTCGCTAAGACAGTTCTTGTGGAATTGGCAAAGTGATATTTGGAAGCCCATAGAGGGCTATGGTGAAAAAGAAAATATCCTCTGATGAAATCTGGAAAGAAGCTTTCTGAGAAACTGCGACTGTTCTGTTAATTCATCTCACAGAGTTATATCTGTATTTCGTGGATCTCTTTGCTAGCCTTATTTCTGTGGAATCTGAGAACAGATATTTCGGATCCCTTTGAAGACTATAGGGCCAAAGGAAATATCCTCCGATAACAAAGAGAAAGAAGCTTTCTGAGAAACTTCTTTGTGTTCTGTGAAATCATCTCACAGAGTTACAGCTTTCGCCTCAAGAAGCCTTTCGCTAAGACAGTTCTTGTGGAATTGGCAAAGTGATATTTGGAAGCCCATAGAAGGCTATGGTGAAAAAGGAAATATCCTCAGATGAAATCTGGAATGAAGCTTTCTGAGAAACTGCTTAGTGTTCTGTTAATTCATCTCACAGAGTTACATCTGTATTTCGTGGATCTCTTTGCTAGCCTTATTTCTGTGGAATCTGAGAACAGATATTTCGGAACCCTTTGAACACTATAGGGCCAAAGGATATATCCTCCGATAACAAAGAGAAAGAAGCTTTCTGTGAACCTGCTTTGTGTTCTGTGAAATCATCTCACAGAGTAACAGCTTTTCCCTCAAGAAGCCTTTCGCTAAGACGGTTCTTGTGGAATTGGCAAAGTGATATTTGGAAGCCCATAGAGGGCTATGGTGAAAAAGGAAATATCCTCAGATGGAATCTGGAAAGAAGCTTTCTGAGAAACTGCTTAGTGTTCTGTTAATTCATCTCACAGAGTTACATCTGTATTTCGTGGATCTCTTTGCTAGCCTTATTTCTGTGGAATCTGTGAACAGATATTTCGGATCGCTTTGAAGACAATCGGGCCAAAGGAAATATCCTCCGATAACAAAGAGAAAGAAGCTTTCTGAGAAACTTCTTTGTGTTCTGTGAAATCATCTCACAGAGTTACAGCTTTCCCCTCAAGAAGCCTTTCGCTAAGACAGTTCTTGTGGAATTGGCAAAGTGATATTTGGAAGCCCATAGAGGTCTATGGTGAACAAGGATATATCCTCAGATGAAATTTCGAAAGAAGCTTTCTGAGAAACTGCTTAGTGTTCTGTTAATTCATCTCACAGAGTTACATCTGTATTTCGTGAATCTCTTTGCTAGCCTTATTTCTGGGGAATCTGGGATCAGATATTTCGGATCCCTTTGAACACTATAGGGCCAAAGGAAATATCCTCCGATAACAAAGAGAAAGAAGATTTCTGTGAAACTGCTTTGTGTTCTGTGAAATCATCTCACAGAGTTACAGCTTTCCCCTCAAGAAGCCTTTCGATAAGACAGTTCTTGTGGAATTGGCAAAGTGATATTTGGAAGCCCATAGAGGGCTATGGTGAAAAAGGAAATATCCTCAGATGAAATCTGGAAAGAAGCTTTCTGAGAAACTGCTCAGTGTTCTTTTAATTCATCTCACAGAGTTACATCTGTATTTCGTGGATCTCTTTGCTATCCTTATTTCTGTGGAATCTGAGAACAGATATTTCGGATCCCTTTGAAGACTATAGGGCCAAAGGAAATATCCTCCGATAAAAAAGAGAAAGAAGCTTTCTGAGAAACTTCTTTGTGTTCTGTGAAATCATCTCACAGAGTTACAGCTTTCCCCTCAAGAAGCCTTTCGCTAAGACAGTTCTTGTGGAATTGGCAAAGCGATATTTGGAAGCCTATAGATGTCTTTGGTGAACAAGGATATATCCTCAGATGAAATTTCGAAAGAAGCTTTCTGAGAAACTGCTTAGTGTTCTGTTAATTCATCTCACAGAGTTACATCTGTATATCGTGGATCTCTTTGCTAGCCTTATTTCTGGGGAATCTGGGAACAGCTATTTCGGATCCCACTGAACACTATAGGGCCAAAGGAAATATCCTCCGATAACAAAGAGAAAGAAGATTTCTGTGAAACTGCTTTTGTTCTGTGAAATGATCTCACAGAGTTACAGCTTTCCCTTCAAGAAGCCTTTCGCTAAGACAGTTCTTGTGGAATTGGCAAAGTGATATTTGGAAGCCCATAGAGGGCTATGGTGCAAAAGGAAATATCCTCAGATGAAATCTGGAAAGAAGCTTTGTGAGAAACTGCTTAGTGTTCTGTTAATTCATCTCACAGAGTTACATCTGTATTTCGTAGATCTCTTTGCTAGCCTTATTTCTGTGGAATCTGAGAACAGATATTTCGGATCCCTTTGAAGACTATAGGGCCAAAGGAAATATCCTCCGATAACAAAGAGAAAGAAGCTTTCTGAGAAACTTCTTTGTGTTCTGTGAAATCATCTCACAGAGTTACAGCTTTCCCCTCAAGAAGCCTTTCGCTAAGACAGTTCTTGTGGAATTGGCAAAGTGATATTTGGAAGCCCACAGAGGGCTATGGTGAAAAAGGAAATATCCTCAGATGAAATCTGGAAAGAAGCTTTCTGAGAAACTGCTTAGTGTTCTGTTAATTCATCTCACAGAGTTACATCTTTATTTCGAGGATCTCTTTGCTAGCCTTATTTCTGTGGAATCTGAGAACCGATATTTCGCATCGCTTTAAAGACTATAGGGCCAAAGGAAATATCCTCCGATAACAAAGAGAAAGAAGCTTTCTGAGAAACTTCTTTGTGTTCTGTGAAATCATCTCACAGAGTTACAGCTTTCCCCTCAAGGAAACTTTCTCTAAGACAGTTCTTGTGGAATTGGCAAAGTGGTATTTGGAAGCCCATAGAGGGCTATGGTGAAAAAGGAAATATCCTCAGATGAAATCTGGAAAGAAGCTTTGTGAGAAACTGCTTAGTGTTCTGTTAATTCATCTCACAGAGTTACATCTGTATTTCGTGGATCTCTTTGCTATCCTTATTTCTGTGGTATCTGAGAACAGATATTTCGGATTCCTTTGAAGACTATAGCGCCAAAGGAAATATCCTCCGATAACAAAGAGAAAGAAGCTTTCTGAGAAACTTCTTTGTGTTCTGTGAAATCATCTCACAGAGTTACAGCTTTCCCCTCAAGAAGCCTTTCAATAACACAATTCTTGTGGAATTGGCAAAGTGATATTTGGAAGCCCATAGAGGGCTATGGTGAAAAAGGAAATATCCTCAGTTGAAATTTCGAAAGAAGCTTTCTATGAAACTGCTCAGTATTCTTTTAATTCATCTCACAGAGTTACATCTGTATTTCGTGGATCTCTTTGCTATCCTTATTTCTGTGGTATCTGAGAACAGATATTTCGGATTCCTTTGAAGACTATAGCGCCAAAGGAAATATCCTCCGATAACAAAGAGAAAGAAGCTTTCTGAGAAACTTCTTTGTGTTCTGTGAAATCATTTCACAGAGTTACAGCTTTGCCTCAAAAAGCCTTTCGCTAAGACAGTTCTTGTGGAATTGGCAAAGTGATATTTGGAAGCCCAGAGAGGGCTATGGTGAAAAAGGAAATATCCTCAGATGAAATCTGGAAAGAAGCTTTCTGAGAAACTGCTTAGTGTTCCGTTAATTCATGTCAGAGAGTTACAACTGTATTTCGAGGATCTCTTTGCTAGCCTTATTTCTGTGGAGTCTGAGAACAGATATTTCTGATCGCTTTGAAGACTATAGGGCCAAAGGAAATATCCTCCGATAACAAAGAGAAAGAAGCTTTCTGAGAAACTTCTTTGTGTTCTGTGAAATCATCTCACAGAGTTACAAATTTCCCCTCAAGAAGCCTTTCGCTAAGACAGTTCTTGTGGAATTGGCAAAGTGATATTTGGAAGCCCATAGAGGGCTATGGTGAAAAAGGAAATATCTTCAGTTGAAATTTCGAAAGAAGCTTTCTGAGAAACTGCTTAGTGTTCTGTTAATTCATCTCACAGAGTTACATCTGTATTTCGTGGATCTCTTTCCTAGCCTTATTTCTGTGGAATCTGAGAACAGATATTTCGGATCCCTTTGAACACTATAGGGCCAAAGGATATATCCTCCGATAACAAAGAGAAAGAAGCTTTCTGTGAAACTGCTTTGTGTTCTGTGAAATCATCTCACAGAGTAACAGCTTTTCCCTCAAGAAGCCTTTCGCTAAGACGGTTTTTGTGGAATTGGCAAAGTGATGTTTGGAAGCCCATAGAGGGCTATGGTGAAAAAGGAAATATCCTCAGATGGAATCTGGAAAGAAGCTTTCTGAGAAACTGCTTAGTGTTCTGTTAATTCATCTCACAGAGTTACATCTGTATTTCGTGGATCTCTTTGCTAGCCTTATTTCTGTGGAATCTGAGAACAGATATTTCGGATCCCTTTGAACACTATAGGGCTAAAGGAAATATCCTCCGATAACAAAGAGAAAGAAGCTTTCTGAGAAACTTCTTTGTGTTCTGTGAAATCATCTCACAGAGTTACAGCTTTCCCCTCAAGAAGCCTTTCGCTAAGAGAGTTCTTGTGGAATTGGCACAGTGATATTTGGAAGCCCATAGAGGGCTATGGTGAAAAAGGAAATATCCTTCGATAACAAAGAGAAAGAAGCTTTCTGAGAAACTGCTTAGTGGTCTGTTAATTCATCTCACAGAGTTACATCTGTATTTCGTGGATCTCTTTGCTAGCCTTATTTCTGTGGAATCTGAGAACAGATATTTCGGATCGCTTTGAAGAGTATCGTGCCAAAGGAAATATCCTCCGATAACAAAGAGAAAGAAGCTTTCTGAGAAAATTCTTTGTGTTCTGTGAAATCATCTCACAGAGTTTCAGCTTTCCCCTCAAGAAGCCTTTCGCTAAGACAGTTCTTGTGGAATTGGCAAAGTGATATTTGGAAGCCCATAGAGGGCTATGGGGAAAAGGAAATATCCTCAGATGAAATCTGGAAAGAGGCTTTCTGAGAAATTGCTTAGTGTTCTGTTAATTCATCTCACAGAGTTACATCAGTATTTTGTGGATCTCTTTGCTAGCCTTATTTCTGTGGAATCTGAGAACAGATATTTCGGATCCCTTTGAAGACTATAGGGCCAAAGGAAATATCCTCCGATAACAAAGAGAAAGAAGCTTTCTGAGAAACTTCTTTGTGTTCTGTGAAATCATCTCACAGAGTTACAGCTTTCCCCTCAAGAAGCCTTTCGCTAAGACAGTTCTTGTGGAATTGGCAAAGTGATATTTGGAAGCCCATAGAGGGCTATGGTGAAAAAGGAAATATCCTCAGATGAAATCTGGAAAGAAGCTTTCTGAGAAGCTGCTCAGTGTTCTTTTAATTCATCTCACAGAGTTACATCTGTATTTCGTGGATCTCTTTGCTCTCCTTATTTCTGTGGAATCTGAGAACAGATATTTCGGATCCCTTTGAAGACTATAGGGCCAAAGGAAATATCCTCCGATAACAAAGAGAAAGAAGCTTTCTGAGAAACTTCTTTGTGTTCTGTGAAATCATCTCACAGACTTACAGCTTTCCCCTCAAGAAGCCTTTCGCTAAGAGAGTTCTTGTGGAAATGTCACAGTGATATTTGGAAGCCCATAGAGGGCTATGGTGAAAAAGGAAATATCCTCCGATAACAAAGAGAAAGAAGCTTTCTGAGAAACTGCTCAGTGTTCTTTTAATTCATCTCACAGAGTTACATCTGTATTTCGTGGATCTCTTTGCTATCCTTATTTCTGTGGAATCTGACAACAGATATTTCGGATCCCTTTGAAGACTATAGGGCCAAAGGAAATATCCTCCGATAACAAAGAGAAAGAAGCTTTCTGTGAAACTTCTTTGTGTTCTGTGAAATCATCTCACAGAGTTACAGCTTTCCCCTCAAGAAGCCTTTCGCTACGACAGCTCTAGTGGAATTGGCAAAGTGATATTTGGAAGGCCATAGAGGGCTATGGTGAAAAAGGAAATATCCTCAGATGAAATCTGGAAAGAACTTTTCTGAGAAACTGCTCAGTGTTCTTTTAATTCATCTCTCAGAGGTACATCTGTATTTCGTGGATCTCTTTGCTAGCCTTATTTCTGTGGAATCTGAGAACAGATATTTCGGATCCCTTTCAACACTATAGGGCCAAAGGATATATCCTCCGATAACAAAGAGAAAGAAGCTTTCTGTGAAACTGCTTTGTGTTCTGTGAAATCATCTCACAGAGTAACAGCTTTTCCCTCAAGAAGCCTTTCGCTAAGACGGTTCTTGTGGAATTGGCAAAGTGACATTTGGAAGCCCATAGAGGGCTACGGTGAAAAAGGAAATATCCTCAGATGGAATCTGGAAAGAAGCTTTCTGAGAAACTGTTTAGTGTTCTGTTAATTCATCTCACAGAGTTACATCTGTATTTCGTGGATCTCTTTGCTAGCCTTATTTCTGTGGAATCTGAGAACAGATATTTCGGATCGCTTTGAAGACAATCGGGCCAAAGGAAATATCCTCCTATAACAAATAGAAAGAAGCTTTCTGAGAAACTTCTTTGTGTTCTGTGAAATCATCTCACAGAGTTACAGCTTTCCCCTCAAGAAGCCTTTCGCTAAGACAGTTCTTGTGGAATTGGCAAATTGATATTTGGAAGCCCATAGAGGGCTATGTTGAAAAAGGAAATATCCTCATATGAAATCTGGAAAGAGGCTTTCTGAGAAACTGCTTAGTGTTCTGTTAATTCATCTCACAGGGTTACATCTGTATTTCGTGGATCTCTTTGCTAGCCTTATTTCTGTGGAATCTGAGAACAGATATTTCGGATCCCTTTGAACACTATAGGGCCAAAGGAAATATCCTCCGATAACAAAGAGAAAGAAGCTTTCTGAGAAACTTCTTTGTGTTCTGTGAAATCATCTCACAGAGTTACAGCTTTCCCCTCAGGAAGCCTTTCGCTAAGACAGTTCTTGTGGAATTGGCAAAGTGATATTTGGAAGCCCATAGAGGGCTATGGTGAAAAAGGAAATATCCTCCGATGAAATCTGGAAAGAAGCTTTCTGAGAAACTGCTCAGTGTTCTGTTAATTCATCTCACAGAGTTACATCTGTATTTCGTGGATCTCTTTGCTAGCCTTATTTCTGTGGAATCTGAGAACAGATATTTCGGATCCGTTTGAACACTATAGGGCCAAAGGAAATATCCTCCGATAACAAAGAGAAAGAAGCTTTCTGAGAAACTTCTTTGTGTTCTGTGAAATCATCTCACAGAGTTACAGCTTTCCCCTCAAGAAGCCTTTCGCTAAGACAGTTCTTGTGGTATTGGCAAAGTGATATTTGGAAGCCCATAGACGTCTATGGTGAACAAGGATATATCCTCAGATGAAATTTCGAAAGAAGCTTTCTGAGAAACTGCTTAGTGTTCTGTTAATTCATCTCACAGAGTTACATCTGTATTTCGTGGATCTCTTTGCTAGCCTTATTTCTGTGAAATCTGAGAACAGATATTTCGGATCCCTTTGAACACTATAGGGCCAAAGGAAATATCCTCCGATAACAAAGAGAAAGATGATTTCTGTGAAACTGCTTTGTGTTCTGTGAAATCATCTCACAGAGTTACAGCTTTCTCCTCAAGAAGCCTTTCGCTAAGTCAGTTCTTGTGGAATTGGCAAAGTGATATTTGGAAGCCCATAGAGGGCTATGGTGAAAAAGGAAATATCCTCAGATGAAATCTGGAAGGAAGCTTTCTGAGAAACTGCTCAGTGTTCTTTTAATTCATCTCACAGAGTTACATCTGTATTTCGTGGATCTCTTTGCTATCCTTATTTCTGTGGAATCTGACAACAGATATTTCGGATCCCTTTCAACACTATAGGGCCAAAGGATATATCCTCCGATAACAAAGAGAAAGAAGCTTTCTGTGAAACTGCTTTGTGTTCTGTGAAATCATCTCACAGAGTAACAGCATTTCCCTCAAGAAGCCTTTCGCTAAGACGGTTCTTGTGGAATTGGCAAAGTGATATTTGGAAGCCCATAGAGGGCTACGGTGAAAAAGGAAATGTCCTCAGATGGAATCTGGAAAGAAGCTTTCTGAGAAACTGTTTAGTGTTCTGTTAATTCATCTCACAGAGTTACATCTGTATTTCGTGGATCTCTTTGCTAGCCTTATTTCTTTGGAATCTGAGAACAGATATTTCGGATCGCTTTGAAGACAATCGGGCCAAAGGAAATATCCTCCTATAACAAAGAGAAAGAAGCTTTCTGAGAAACTTCTTTGTGTTCTGTGAAATCATCTCACAGAGTTACAGCTTTGCCCTCAAGAAGCCTTTTGCTAAGACAGTTCTTGTGGAATTGGCAAATTGATATTTGGAAGCCCATAGAGGGCTATGTTGAAAAAGGAAATATCCTCATATGAAATCTGGAAAGAGGCTTTCTGAGAAACTGCTTAGTGTTCTGTTAATTCATCTCACAGGGTTACATCTGTATTTCGTGGATCTCTTTGCTAGCCTTATTTCTGTGGAATCTGAGAACAGATATTTCGGATCCCTTTGAACACTATAGGGCCAAAGGAAATATCCTCCGATAACAAAGAGAAAGAAGCTTTCTTAGAAACTTCTTTGTGTTCTGTGAAATCATCTCACAGAGTTACAGCTTTCCCCTCAGGAAGCCTTTCGCTAAGACAGTTCTTGTGGAATTGGCAAAGTGATATTTGGAAGCCCATAGAGGGCTTTGGTGAAAAAGGAAATATCCTCAGATGAAATCTGGAAAGAAGCTTTCTGAGAAACTGCTCAGTGTTCTGTTAATTCATCTCACAGAGTTACATCTGTATTTCGTGGATCTCTTTGCTAGCCTTATTTCTGTGGAATCTGAGAACAGATATTTCGGAATCGTTTGAACTCTATAGGGCCAAAGGAAATATCCTCCGATAACAAAGAGAAAGAAGCTTTCTGAGAAACTTCTTTGTGTTCTGTGAAATCATCTCACAGAGTTACAGCTTTCCCCTCAAGAAGCCTTTCGCTAAGACAGTTCTTGTGGTATTGGCAAAGTGATATTTGGAAGCCCATAGAGGTCTATGGTGAACAAGGATATATCCTCAGATGAAATTTCGAAAGAAGCTTTCTGAGAAACTGCTTAGTGTTCTGTTCATTCATCTCACAGAGTTACATCTGTATTTCGTGGATCTCTTTGCTAGCCTTATTTCTGTGAAATCTGAGAACAGATATTTCGGATCCCTTTGAACACTATAGGGCGAAAGGAAATATCCTCCGATAACAAAGAGAAAGATGATTTCTGTGAAACTGCTTTGTGTTCTGTGAAATCATCTCACAGAGTTACAGCTTTCTCCTCAAGAAGCCTTTCGCTAAGACAGTTCTTGTGGAATTGGCAAAGAGATATTTGGAAGCCCATAGAGGGCTATGGTGAAAAAGGAAATATCCTCAGATGAAATCTGGAAAGAAGCTTTCTGAGAAACTGCTCAGTGTTCTTTTAATTCATCTCACAGAGTTACATCTGTATTTCGTGGATCTCTTTGCTAGCCTTATTTCTGTGGAATCTGAGAACAGATATTTCGGATCCCTTTGAACACTATAGGGCCAAAGGAAATATCCTCCGATAACAAAGATAAAGAAGCTTTCTGAGAAACTTCTTTGTGTTCTGTGAAATCATCTCACAGAGTTTCAGCTTTCCCCTCAAGAAGCCTTTCGCTAACACAGTTCTTGTGGAATTGGCAAAGTGATATTTGGAAGCCCATAGGGGGCTATGGTGAAAAAGGAAATATCCTCAGATGAAATCTGGAAAGAAGCTTTCTGAGAAACTGCTTAGTGTTCTGTTAATTCATCTCACAGAGTTACATCTGTATTTCGAGGATCTCTTTGCTAGCCTTTTTTCTGTGGAATCAGAGAACAGATATTTCGGATCACTTTGAAGACTATAGGGCCAAAGGAAATATCCTCCGATAACAAAGAGAAAGAAGCTTTCTGAGAAACTTCTTTGTGTTCTGTGAAATCATCTCACAGAGTTACAGCTTTCCCCTCAAGAAGCCTTTCGCTAAGACAGTTCTTGTGGAATTGGCAAAGTGATATTTGGAAGCCCATAGAGGGCTATGGTGAAAAAGGAAATATCCTCAGATGAAATCTGGGAAGAAGTTTCTGAGAAACTGTTTAGTGTTCTGTTAATTCATCTCACAGAGTTACATCTGTATTTCGAGGATCTCTTTGCTAGCCTTATTTCTTTGGAATCTGAGAACAGATATTTCTGATCGCTTTGAAGACTATAGGGTCAAAGGAAATATCCTCCGATAACAAAGAGAAAGAAGCTTTCTGAGAAACTTCTTTGTGTTCTACGAAATCATCTCACAGAGTTACAGCGTTCGCCTCAAGAAGCCTTTCGCTAACACAGTTCTTGTGGAATTGGCAAAGTGATATTTGGAAGCCCATAGAGGGCTATGGTGAAAAAGGTAATATCCTCAGATGAAATCTGGAAAGAAGCTTTTTGAGAAACTGCTTACTGTTATGTTAATTCATCTCACAGAGTTACATCTGTATTTCGAGGATCTCTTTGCTAGCCTTATTTCTTTGGAATCTGAGAACAGATATTTCGGATCGCTTTGAAGACTATAGGGCCAAAGAAAATATCCTCCGATAACAAAGAGAAAGAAGCTTTCTGAGAAACTTCTTTGTGTTCTGTGAAATCATATCACAGAGTTACAGCTTTCCTCTCAGGAAGCCTTTCGCTCAGACAGTTCTTGTGGAAATGGCAAAGTGATATTTGGAAGCCCATAGAGGGCAATGGTGAAAAAGAAAATATCCTCAGATGAAATCTGGAAAGAAGCTTTCTGAGAAACTGCGACTGTTCTGTTAATTCATCTCACAGAGTTATATCTGTATTTCGTGGATCTCTTTGCTAGCCTTATTTCTGTGGAATCTGAGAACAGATATTTCGGATCCCTTTGAAGACTATAGGGCCAAAGGAAATATCCTCCGATAACAAAGAGAAAGAAGCTTTCCGAGGAACTTCTTTGTGTTCTGTGAAATCATCTCACAGAGTTACAGCTTTCGCCTCAAGAAGCCTTTCGCTAAGACAGTTCTTGTGGAATTGGCAAAGTGATATTTGGAAGCCCATAGAGGGCTATGGTGAAAAAGGAAATATCCTCAGATGAAATCTGGAAAGAAGCTTTCTGAGAAACTGCTTAGTGTTCTGTTAATTCATCTCACAGAGTTACATCTGTATTTCGTGGATCTCTTTGCTAGCCTTATTTCTGTGGAATCTGAGAACAGATATTTCGGATCCCTTTGAAGACTATAGGGCCAAAGGAAATATCCTCCGATAACAAAGAGAAAGAAGCTTTCTGAGAAACTTCTTTGTGTTCTGTGAAATCATCTCACAGAGTTACAGCTTTCCCCTCAAGAAGCCTTTCGCTAAGACAGTTCTTGTGGAATTGGCAAAGTGATATTTGGAGGCCCATAGAGGGCTACGGTGAAAAAGGAAATATCCTCAGATGAAATCTGGAAAGAAGCTTTCTGAGAAACTGCTTAGTGTTCGGTTAATTCATCTCACAGAGTTACATCTTTATTTCGAGGATCTCTTTGCTAGCCTTATTTCTGTGGAATCTGAGAACAGATATTTCGCATCGCTTTGAAGACTATAGGGCCAAAGGAAATATCCTCCGATAACAAAGAGAAAGAAGCTTTCTGAGAAACTTCTTTGTGTTCTGTGAAATCATCTCACAGAGTTAAAGCTTTCCCCTCAAGGAACCTTTCTCTAAGACAGTTCTTGTGGAATTGGCAAAGTGATATTTGGAAGCCCATAGAGGGCTATGGTGAAAAAGGAAATATCCTCAGATGAAATCTGGAAAGAAGCTTTCTGAGAAACTGCTTAGTGTTCTGTTAATTCATCTCACAGAGTTACATCTGTATTTCGAGGATCTCTTTGCTAGCCTTATTTCTGTGGAATCTGAGAACAGATATTTCGGATCTCTTTGAAGACTATAGGGCCAAAGGAAATATCCTCCGATAACAAAGAGAAAGAAGCTTTCTGAGAGACTTCTTTGTGTTCGGTGAAATCATCTCACAAAGTTACATCTTTCCCCTCAAGAAGCCTTTCGCTAAGGCAGTTCTTGTGGAATTGGCAAAGTGATATTTGGAAGCCCACAGTGGGCTAGGGTGAAAAAGGAAATATCCTCAGATGAAATCTGGAAAGAAGCTTTCTGAGAAACTGCTCAGTGTTCTTTTAATTCATCGCACAGGGTTACATCTGTATTTCGTGGATCTCTTTGCTAGCCTTATTTCTGTGGAATCTGAGAACAGATATTTCGGATCCCTTTGAAGACTATAGGGCCAAAGGAAATATCCTCCGATAACAAGGAGAAAGAAGCTTTCTGAGAAACTTCTTTGTGTTCTGTGAAATCATCTCACAGAGTTACAGCTTTCCCCTCAAGAAGCCTTTCGCTAAGAGAGTTCTTGTGGAATTGGCAAAGTGATAATTGGAAGCCCATAGAGGGCTATGGTGAAAAAGGAAATATCATCCGATAACAAAGAGTAAGAAGCTTTCTGAGAAACTGCTTAGTGTTCTGTTAATTCATCTCACAGAGTTACATCTGTATTTCGTGGATCTCTTTGTCAGCCTTATTTCTGTGGAATCTGAGAACAGATATTTCGGATCCCTTTGAACACTATAAGGCCAAAGGAAATATCCTCCGATAACAAAGAGAAAGAAGCTTTCTGAGAAACTTCTTTGTGTTCTGTGAAATCATCTCACAGAGTTACAGCTTTCCCTTCAAGAAGTCTTTCGCTAAGACAGTTCTTGTGGTATTGGCAAAGTGATATTTGGAAGCCCATAGAGGTCTATGGTGAAAAAGGAAATATCCTCAGATGAAATCTGGAAGGAAGCTTTCTGAGAAACTACTCAGTGTTCTTTTAATTCATCTCACAGAGTTACATCTGTATTTCGTGGATCTCTTTGCTATCCTTATTTCTGTGGAGTTTGATAACAGATATTTCGGATCCCTATGAAGACTATAGGGCCAAAGGAAATATCCTCCGATAACAAAGAGAAAGAAGCCTTCTGAGAAACTTCTTTGTGTTCTGTGAAATCATCTCACAGAGTTACATCTTTCCCCTCAAGAAGCCTTTCGCTAAGGCAGTTCTTGTGGAATTGGCAAAGTGATATTTGGAAGCCCATAGAGGGCTATGGTGAAAAAGGTAATATCCTCAGATGAAATCTGGAAAGAAGCTTTTTGAGAAACTGCTTACTGTTCTGTTAATTCATCTCACAGAGTTACATCTGTATTTCGAGGATCTCTTTGCTAGCCTTATTTCTTTGGAATCTGAGAACAGATATTTCGGATCGCTTTGAAGACTATAGGGCCAAAGGAAATATCCTCCGATAACAAAGAGAACGAAGCATTCTGAGAAACTTCTTTGTGTTCTGTGAAATCATATCACAGAGTTACAGCTTTCCTCTCAGGAAGCCTTTCGCTCAGACAGTTCTTGTGGAATTGGCAAAGTGATATTTGGAAGCCCATAGAGGGCAATGGTGAAAAAGAAAATATCCTCAGATGAAATCTGGAAAGAAGCTTTCTGAGAAACTGCGACTGTTCTGTTAATTCATCTCACAGAGTTATATCTGTATTTCGTGGATCTCTTTGCTAGCCTTATTTCTGTGGAATCTGAGAACAGATATTTCGGATCCCTTTGAAGACTATAGGGCCAAAGGAAATATCCTCCGATAACAAAGAGAAAGAAGCTTTCTGAGAAACTTCTTTGTGTTCTGTGAAATCATCTCACAGAGTTACAGCTTTCGCCTCAAGAAGCCTTTCGCTAAGACAGTTCTTGTGGAATTGGCAAAGTGATATTTGGAAGCCCATAGAGGGCTATGGTGAAAAAGGAAATATCCTCAGATGAAATCTGGAAAGAAGCTTTCTGAGAAACTGCTTAGTGTTCTGTTAATTCATCTCACAGAGTTACATCTGTATTTCGTGGATCTCTTTGCTATCCTTATTTCTGTGAAATCTGAGAACAGATATTTCGGATCCCTTTGAAGACTATAGGGCCAAAGGAAATATCCTCCGATAACAAAGAGAAAGAAGCTTTCTGAGAAACTTCTTTGTGTTCTGTGAAATCATCTCACAGAGTTACAGCTTTCCCCTCAAGAAGCCTTTCGCTAAGACAGTTCTTGTGGAATTGGCACAGTGATATTTGGAAGCCTATAGAGGGCTATGGTGAAAAAGGAAATATCCTCCGATAACAAAGAGAAAGAAGCTTTCTGAGAAACTGCTTAGTGGTCTGTTAATTCATCTCACAGAGTTACATCTGTATTTCGTGGATCTCTTTGCTAGCCTTATTTCTGTGGAATCTGAGAACAGATATTTCGGATCCCTTTGAACACTATAGGGCCAAAGGAAATATCCTCCGATAACAAAGAGAAAGAAGCTTTCTGTGAAACTGCTTAGTGTTCTGTGAAATCATCTCACAGAGTTACAGCTTTCCCCTCAAGAAGCCTTTCGCTAAGACAGTTCTTGTGGAATTGGCAAAGTGATATTTGGAAGCCCATAGTGGGCTATGTTGAAAAAGGAAATATCCTCAGATGAAATCTGGAAAGAGGCTTTCTGAGAAATTGCTTAGTGTTCTGTTAATTCATCTCACAGAGTTACATCAGTATTTTGTGGATCTCTTTGCTAGCCTTATTTCTGTGGAATCTGAGAACAGATATTTCGGATCCCTTTGAAGACTATAGGGCCAAAGGAAATATCCTCCGATAACAAAGAGAAAGAAGCTTTCTGAGAAACTTCTTTGTGTTCTGTGAAATCATCTCACAGAGTTACAGCTTTCCCCTCAAGAAGCCTTTCAATAACACAGTTCTTGTGGAATTGGCAAAGTGATATTTGGAAGCCCACAGAGGGCTATGGTGAAAAAGGAAATATCCGCAGATGAAATCTGGAAAGAAGCTTTCTGAGAGACTGCTCAGTGTTCTTTTAATTCATCTCACAGAGTTACATCTGTATTTCGTGGATCTCTTTGCTAGCCGTATTTCTGTGGAATCTGAGAACAAATATTTCGGATCACTTTGAACACTATAGGGCCAAAGGAAATATCCTCCGATAACAAGGAGAAAGAAGCTTTCTGTGAAACTACTTTGTGTTCTGTGAAATCATCTCACAGAGCTACAGCTTTCCCCTCAAGTAGCCTTTCACTAAGACAGTTCTTGTGGAATTGGCAAAGTGATATTTGGAAGCCCGTAGAGGGCTATGGTGAAAAAGGAAATATCCTTAGATGAAAAGTGGAAAGAAGCTTTCTGAGAAACTGCTTAGTGTTCTGTTAATTCATCTCACAGAGTTACATCTGTATTTCGTGGATCTCTTTGCTAGCCTTATTTCTGTGGAATCTGAGAACAGATATTTCGGATCCCTTGGAAGACTATGGGGCCAAAGGAAATATCCTCCGATAACAAAGAGAAAGAAGCTTTCTGAGAGACTTCTTTGTGTTCTGTGAAATCATCTCACAAAGTTACATCTTTCCCCTCAAGAAGACTTTCGCTAAGGCAGTTCTTTTGAAATTGGCAAAGTGATATTTGGAAGCCCACAGTGGGCTATGGTGAAAAAGGAAATATCCTCAGATGAAATCTGGAAAGAAGCTTTCTGAGAAACTGCTCAGTGTTCTTTTAATTCATCGCACAGGGTTACATCTGTATTTCGTGGATCTCTTTGCTAGCCTTATTTCTGTGGAATCTGAGAACAGATATTTCGGATCCCTTTGAAGACTATAGGGCCAAAGGAAATATCCTCCGATAACAAAGAGAAAGAAGCTTTCTGAGAAACTTCTTTGTGTTCTGTGAAATCATCTCACAGAGTTACAGCTTTCCCCTCAAGAAGCCTTTCGCTAAGAGATTTCTTGTGGAATTGGCAAAGGGATATTTGGAAGCCCATAGAGGACTATGGTGAAAAAGGAAATATCCTTAGTTGAAATTTCGAAAGAAGCTTTCTGAGAAACTGCTTAGTGTTCTGTTAATTCATCTCACAGAGTTACATCTGTATATCGTGGATCTCTTTGCTAGCCTTATTTCTGTGGAATCTGAGAACAGATATTTCGGATCCCTTTGAACACTATAGCGCCAAAGGAAATATCCTCCGATAACAAAGAGTAAGAAGCTTTCTGTGAAACTCCTTTGTGTTCTGTGAAATCATCTCACAGAGTTACAGCTTTCCCCTCAAGAAGCCTTTCGCTGAGAGAGTTCTTGTGGAATTGGCAAAGTGATATTTGGAAGCCCATAGAGGGCTATGGTGAAAAAGGAAATATCCTCAGATGAAATCTGGAAAGAAGCTTTCTGAGAAACTGCTTAGTGTTCTGTTAATTCATCTCACAGAGTTACATCTGTATTTCGAGTATCTCTTTGCTAGCCTTATTTCTGTGGAATCTGAGAACAGATATTTCGGATCCCTTTGAAGACTATAGGGCCAAAGGAAATATGCTCCGATAACAAAGAGAAAGAAGCTTTCTGAGAAACTTCTTTGTGTTCTGTGAAATCATCTCACAGAGTTACACCTTTCGCCTCAAGAAGCCTTTCGCTAAGACAGTTCTTGTGGAATTGGCAAAGTGATATTTGGAAGCCCACAGAGGGCTATGGTGAAAAAGGAAATATCCTCAGATGAAATTTGGAAAGAAGCTTTCTGAGAAACTGCTCAGTGTTCTTTTAATTCATCGCACAGAGTTACATCAGTATTTCGTGGATCTCTTTGCTACCCTTATTTCTGTGGAATCTGAGAATAGATATTTCGAATCCCTTTGAAGACTATAGGGCCAAAGGAAATATCCTCCGATAACAAAGAGAAAGAAGCTTTCTGAGAAACTTCTTTGTGTTCTGTGAAATCATCTCACAGAGTTACAGCTTTCCCCTCAAGAAGCCTTTCGCTAAGAGAGTTCTTGTGGAATTGGCAAAGTGATATTTGGAAGCCCATAGAATGCTACGGTGAAAAAGGAAATATCCCCAGTTGAAATTTCGAAAGAAGCTTTCTGAGAAACTGCTTAGTGTTCTGTTAATTCATCTCACAGAGTTACATCTGTATTTCGTGGATCTCCTTGTTAGCCTTATTTCTGTGGAATCTGAGAACAGATATTTCGGATCCCTTTGAACACTATAGGGCCAAAGGAAATATCCTCCGATAACAATGAGAAAGAAGCTTTCTGTGAAACTCCTTTGTGTTCTGTGAAATCATCTCACAGAGTTACAGATTTCCCCTCAAGAAGCCTTTCGCTAACACAGTTCTTGTGGAATTGGCAAAGTGATATTTGGAAGTCCCTAGAGGGCTATGGTGAAAAAGGATATATACTCAGATGAAATCTGGAAAGAAGCTTTCTGAGAAGCTGCTTAGTGTTCTGTTCATTCATCTCACATATTTACATCTGTATTTCATGGATCTCTTTGCTAGCGTTATTCCTGTGGAATCATAGAACAGATATTTCGGATCCCTTTGAACACTATAGGGCCAAAGGAAATATCCTCCGATAACAAAGAAAAAGAAGCTTTCTGAGAAACTGCTTAGTGTTCTGTTAATTCATCTCACAGAGTTACATCTGTATTTCGTGGATCTCTTTCCTAGCCTTATTTCTGTGGAATCTGAGAACAGATATTTCGGATCCCTTTGAACACTATAGGGCCGAAGGAAATATCCTCCGATAACAAAGAGAAAGAAGCTTTCTGTGAAACTACTTTGTGTTCTGTGAAATCATCTCACAGAATTACAGCTTTCCCTTCAAGAAACCTATCACTAAGACAGTTCTTGTGGAATTGGCAAAGTGATATTTGGAAGCCCATAGAGGGCTATGGTGAAAAAGGAAATATCCTCAGATGAAATCTGGAAAGAAGCTTTCTGAGAAACTGCTCAGTGTTCTTTTAATTCATATCACAGAGATACATCTGTATTTCGTGGATCTCTTTGCTATCCTTATTTCTGTGGAATCTGAGAACAGATATTTCGGATCCCTTTGAAGACTATAGGGCCAAAGGTAATATCCTCCGATAACAAAGAGAAAGAAGCTTTCTGAGAAACTTCTTTGTGTTCTGTGAAATCATCTCACAGAGTTACAGCTTTCCCCTCAAGAAGCCTTTCGCTAAGACAGTTCTTGTTTAATTGGCAAAGTGATATTTGGAAGCCCATAGAGGGCAATGGTGAAAAAGGAAATATCCTCAGTTGAAATTTCGAAAGAAGCTTTCTGAGAAACTGCTTAGTGTTCTGTTAATTCATCTCACAGAGTTACATCTGTATTTCGTGGATCTCTTTGCTAGCCTTATTTCTGTGGAATCTGAAAACAGATATTTCGGATCCCTTTGAACACTATAGGGCCAAAGGAAATATCCTCCGATAACAAAGGGAAAGAAGCTTTCTGAGAAACTGCTTTGTGTTCTGTGAAATCATCTCACAGAGTTACAGCTTTTCCCTCAAGAAGCGTTTCGCTAAGACAGTTCTTGTGGAATTGGCAAAGTGATATTTCGAAGCCCATAGAGGGCTATAGTGAAAAAGGAAATATCCTCAGATGGAATCTGGAAAGAAGCTTTCTGAGAAACTGCTTAGTGTTCTGTTAATTCATCTCACAGAGTTACATCTGTATTTCGTGGATCTCTTTGCTAGCCTTATTTCTGTGGAATCTGAGAACAGATATTTCGGATCGCTTTGAAGACTATCGGGCCAAAGGAAATATCCTCCGATAACAAAGAGAAAGAACCTTTCTGAGAAACTTCTTTGTGTTCTGTGAAATCATCTCACAGAGTTCAGCTTTCCAATAAAGAAGCCTTCCGCTAAGACAGTTCTTGTGGAATTGGCAAAGTGATATTTGGAAGCCCTTAGAGGGCTATCGTGAAAAAGGAAATATCCTCAGATGAAATCTGGAAAGAAGCTTTCTGAGAAACTGCTTAGTGTTCTGTTAATTCATCTCACAGAGTTACATCTGTATTTCGTGGATCTCTTTGCTAGCCTTATTTCTGTGGAATCTGAGAACAGATATTTCGGATCCATTTGAACACTATAGGGCCAAAGGAAATATCCTCCGATAACAAAGAGAAAGAAGCTTTCTGAGAAACTTCTTTGTGTTCTGTGAAATCATCTCACAGAGTTACAGCTTTCGTCTCAAGAAGCCTTTGGCTAAGACAGTTCTTGTGGAATTGGCAAAGTGATATTTGGAAGCCCATAGAGGGCTACGGTGAAAAAGGAAATATCCTCCGATGATATCTGGAGAGAGGCTTTCTGAGACACTGCTTAGTGTTCTGTTAATTCATCTCAGAGGGTACATCTGTATTTCGTGGATCTCTTTGCTAGCCTTATTTCTGTGGAATCTGTGAACAGATATTTCGGATCCCTTTGAACACTATAGGGAAAAAGGAAATATCCTCCGATAACAAAGAGAAAGAATCTTTCTGAGAAACTTCTCTGTGTTCTGTGAAATCATCTCACAGAGTTACAGCTTTCCCTTCAAGAAGCCTTTCGCTATGACAGTTCTTGTGGAATTGGCAAAGTGATATTTGGAAGCCCATGGAGGGCTATGGTGAAAAAGGAAATATCCTCAGATGAAATCTGGAAAGAAGCTTTCTGAGAAACTGCTTAGTGTTCTTTTAATTCATCTCACAGAGTTACATCTGTATTTCGTGGATCTCTTTGCTAGCCTTATTTCTGAGGAATCTGAGAACAGATATTTCGGATCCCTTTGAACACTATAGGGCCAAAGGAAATATCCTCCGATAACAAAGAGAAAGAAGCTTTCTGAGAAACTTCTTTGTGTTCTGTGAAATCATTTCACAGAGTTACACCTTTCCCCTCAAGAAGCCTTTCGCTAAGACAGTTCTTGTGGAATTGGCAAAGTGATATTTGGAAGCCCACAGAGGGCTAGGGTGAAAAAGGAAATATCCTCAGATGAAATCTGGAAAGAAGCTTTCTGAGAAACTGCTCAGTGTTCTTTCAATTCATCGCACAGAGTTACATCTGTATTTCGTGGATCTCTTTGCTCCCTTATTTCTGTGGAATCCGAGAAGAGATATTTCGGATCCCTTTGAAGACTATATGGCCAAAGGAAATATCCTCCGATAACAAAGAGAAAGAAGCTTTCTGAGAAACTTCTTTGTGTTCTGTGAAATCATCTCACAGAGTTACTGCTTTCACTTCAAGAAGCCTTTCGCTAAGAGAGTTCTTGTGGAATTGGCAAAGTGATAATTGGAAGCCCATAGAGGGCTATGGTGAAAAAGGAAATATCCTCCGATAACAAAGAGAAAGAAGCTTTCTGAGAAACTGCTTAGTGTTCTGTTAATTCATCTCACAGAGTTACATCTGTATTTCGTGCATCTCTCTGGCAGCCTTATTTCTGTGGAATCTGAGAACAGATATTTCGGATCCCTTTGAACACTATAGGGCCAAAGGAAATATCCTCCGATAACAAAGAGAAAGAAGCTTTCTGAGAAACTTCTTTGTGTTCTGTGAAATCATCTCACAGAGTTACAGCTTTCCCTTCAAGAAGTCTTTCGCTAAGACAGTTCTTGTGGAATTGGCAAAGTGATATTTGGAAGCCCATAGAGGTCTATGGTGAAAAAGGAAATATCCTCAGATGAAATCTGGGAGGAAGCTTTCTGAGAAACTACTCAGTGTTCTTTTAATTCATCTCACAGAGTTACATCTGTATTTCGTGGATCTCTTTGCTATCCTTATTTCTGTGGAGTTTGAGAACAGATATTTCGGATCCCTATGAAGACTATAGGACCAAAGGAAATATCCTCCGATAACAAAGAGAAAGAAGCTTTCTGAGAAACTTCTTTGTGTTCTGTGAAATCATCTCACAGAGTTACAGCTTTCCCCTCAAGAAGCCTTTCGCTAAGAGAGTTCTTGTGGAATTGGCACAGTGATATTTGGAAGCCCATAGAGGGCTATGGTGAAAAAGGAAATATCCTCCGATAACAAAGAGAAAGAAGCTTTCTGAGAAACTGCTTAGTGGTCTGTTAATTCATCTCACAGAGTTACATCTGTATTTCGTGGATCTCTTTGCTAGCCTTATTTCTGTGGAATCTGAGAACAGATATTTCGGATCCCTTTGAACACTATAGGGCCAAAGGAAATATCCTCCGATAACAAAGAGAAAGAAGCTTTCTGTGAAACTGCTTAGTGTTCTGTGAAATCATCTCACAGAGTTACAGCTTTCCCCTCAAGAAGCCTTTCGCTAAGACAGTTCTTGTGGAATTGGCAAAGTGATATTTGGAAGCCCATAGAGGGCTATGTTGAAAAAAGAAATATCCTCAGATGAAATCTGGAAAGAGGCTTTCTGAGAAATTGCTTAGTGTTCTGTTAATTCATCTCACAGAGTTACATCAGTATTTTGTGGATCTCTTTGCTAGCCTTATTTCTGTGGAATCTGAGAACAGATATTTCGGATCCCTTTGAAGACTATAGGGCCAAAGGAAATATCCTCCGATAACAAAGAGAAAGAAGCTTTCTGAGAAACTTCTTTGTGTTCTGTGAAATCATCTCACAGAGTTACAGCTTTCCAATAAAGAAGCCTTTCAATAACACAGTTCTTGTGGAATTGGCAAAGTGATATTTGGAAGCCCACAGAGGGCTATGGTGAAAAAGGAAATATCCGCAGATGAAATCTGGAAAGAAGCTTTCTGAGAGACTGCTCAGTGTTCTTTTAATTCATCTCACAGAGTTACATCTGTATTTCGTGGATCTCTTTGCTAGCCGTATTTCTCTGGAATCTGAGAACAGATATTTCGGATCCCTTTGAACACTATAGGGCCAAAGGAAATATCCTCCGATAACAAGGAGAAAGAAGCTTTCTGTGAAACTACTTTGTGTTCTGTGAAATCATCTCACAGAGCTACAGCTTTCCCCTCAAGAAGCCTTTCACTAAGACAGTTCTTGTGGAATTGGCAAAGTGATATTTGGAAGCCCTTAAAGGGCTATGGTGAAAAAGAAAATATCCTCAGATGAAATCTGGAAAGAAGCTTTCTGAGAAACTGCTCACTGTTCTGTAAATTCATCTCACAGAGTTACATCTGTATTTCGTGGATCTCTTTGCTAGCCTTATTTCTGTGGAATCTGAGAACAGATATTTCGGATCCCTTTGAAGACTATAGGGCCAAAGGAAATATCCTCCGATAACAAAGAGAAAGAAGCTTTCTGAGAAACTTCTTTGTGTTCTGTGAAATCATCTCACAGAGTTACAGCTTTCCCTTCAAGAAGCCATTCGCTAAGACAGCTCTTTTGGAATTGGCAAAGTGATATTAGGAAGCCCATAGAGGGCTATGGTGAAAAAGGAAATATCCTCAGATGAAATCTGGAAAGAAGCGTTCTGAGAAACTGCGTAGTGTTCTGTTAAGTCATCTCATAGAGTTACATCTGTATTTCGTGGATGTCTTTGTTAGCCTAATTTCTGTGGAATCTGAGAACAGATATTTCGGATCCCTTTGAACACTATAGGGCCAAAGGAAATATCCTCCGATAACAAAGAGAAAGAAGCTTTCTGAGAAACTTCTTTGTGTTCTGTAAAATCATCTCACAGAGTTACAGATTTCGCCTCAAGAAGCCTTTCGCTAACACATTTCTTGTGGAATTGGCAAAGTGATATTTGGAAGAATATAGAGGGCTATGGTGAAAAAGGAAATATCCTCAGATGAAATCTGGAAAGAAGCTTTCTGAGAAACTGCTTAGTGTTCTGTTAATTCAACTCACAGTGTTACATCTTTATTTCGAGGATGTCTTTGCTAGCCTTATTTCTGTGGAATCTGAGAACAGATATTTCGGATCGCTTTGAAGACTATAGGGCCAAAGGAAATATCCTCCGAATACAAAGAGAAAGAAGCTTTCTGAGAAACTTCTTTGTGTTCTGTGAAATCATCTCACAGAGTTACAGCTTTCCCCTCAGGAAGCCTTTCACTAAGACAGTTATGTGGAAATGGCAAAGTGATATTTGGAAGCCCTTAGAGGGCTATGGTGAAAAAGGAAATATCCTCAGATGAAATCTGGAAAGAAGCTTTCTGAGAAACTGCTTAGTGTTCTGTTAATTCATCTCACAGAGTTACATCTGTATTTCGTGGATCTCTTTGCTAGCCTTATTTCTGTGGAATCTGAGAGCAGATATTTCGGATCCCTTTGAAGACTATAGGGCCAAAGGAAATATCCTCCGATAACAAAGAGAAAGAAGCTTTCTGAGAAACTTCTTTGTGTTCTGTGAAATCATCTCACAGAGTTACAGTTTTCGCCTCAGGAAGCCTTTCGCTAACACAGTTCTTGTGGAATTGGCAAAGTGATATTTGGAAGCCCTTAGAGGGCTATGGTGAAAAAGGAAATATCCTCAGATGAAATCTGGAAAGAAGATTTCTGAGAAACTGCTTAGTGTTCTGTTAATTCATCTAACAGATTTACATCTGTATTTTGAGGATCTCTTTGCTAGCCTTATTTCTGTGGAATCTGAGAACAGATATTTATGATCGCTTTGAAGACTATAGGGCCAAAGGAAATATCTTCCGATAACAAAGAGAAAGAAGCTTTCTGAGAAACTTCTTTGTGTTCTGTGAAATCATCTCACAGAGTTACAGCTTTCCTCTCAGGAAGCCTTTTGCTAAGACAGTTCTTGTGGAATTGGAAAAGTGATATTTGGAAAACCTTAGAGGGCTATGGTGAAAAAGAAAATATCCTCAGATGAAATCTGGAAAAAAGCTTTCTGAGAAACTGCTCACTGTTCTGTAAATTCATCTCACAGAGTTACATCTGTATTTCGTGGATCTCTTTGCTAGCCTTATTTCTGTGGAATCTGAGAACAGATATTTCGGATACCTTTGAAGACTATAGGGCCAAAGGAAATATCCTCCGATAACAAAGAGAAAGAAGCTTTCTGAGAAACTTCTTTGTGTTCTGTGAAATCATCTCACAGAGTTACAGCTTTCCCTTCAAGAAGCCATTCGCTAAGACAGCTCTTTTGGAATTGGCAAAGTGATATTTGGAAGCCCATAGAGGGCTATGGTGAAAAAGGAAATATCCTCTGATGAAATCTGGAAAGAAGCTTTCTGAGAAACTGCTTAGTGTTCTGTTAAGTCATCTCATAGAGTTACATCTGTATTTCGTGGATCTCTTTGTTAGCCTTATTTCTGTGGAATCTGAGAACAGATATTTCGGATCCCTTTTTACACTCTAGGGCCAAAGGAAATATCCTCCGATAACAAAGAGAAAGAAGCTTTCTGAGAAACTTCTTTGTGTTCTGTAAAATCATCTCACAGAGTTACAGCTTTCGCCTCAAGAAGCCTTTCGCTAACACATTTCTTGTTGAATTGGCAAAGTGATAATTGGAAGCCCATAGAGGGCTATGGAGAAAAAGGAAATATCCTCAGATGAAATCTGCAAAGAAGCTTTCTGAGAAACTGCTTAGTGTTCTGTTAATTCATCTCACAGATTTACATCTGCATTTCGAGGATGTCTTTGCTAGCCTTATTTCTGTGGAATCTGAGAACAGATATTTATGATCGCTTTGAAGACTATAGGGCCAAAGGAAATATCCTCCGATAACAAAGAGAACGAAGCTTTCTGAGAAACTTCTTTGTGTTCTGTGAAATCATCTCACAGAGTTACAGCTTTCCTCTCAGGAAGCCTTTCGCTAAGACAGTTCTTGTGGAATTGGCAAAGTGATATTTGGAAGCCCTTAGAGGGCTATGGTGAAAAAGAAAGTATCCTCAGATGAAATCTGGTCAGAAGCTTTCTGAGAAACTGCTCACTGTTCTGTAAATTCATCTCACAGAGTTACATCTGTATTTCGTGGATCTCTTTGCTAGCCTTATTTCTGTGGAATCTGAGAACTGATATTTCGGATCGCTTTGAAGACTATAGGGCCAAAGGAAATATCCTCCGATAACAAAGAGAAAGAAGCTTTCTGAGAAACTTCTTTGTGTTCTGTGAAATCATCTCACGGAGTTACAGCTTTCCCTTCAAGAAGCCTTTCGCTAAGACAGTTCTTGTGGAATTGGCAAAGTGATATTTGGAAGCCCATAGAGGGCTATGGTGAAAAAGGAAATATCCTCAGATGAAATCTGGAGAGAAGCTCTGGGAGAAACTGCTTAGTGTTCTGTTAATTCATCTCACAGAGTTATATCTGTATTTCGTGGATCTCTTTGCTAGCCTTATTTCTGTGGAATCTGAGAACAGATATTTCGGATCCCTTTGAAGACTATAGGGCCAAAGGAAATATCCTCCGATAACAAAGAGAAAGAAGCTTTCTGAGAAACTTCTTTGTGTTCTGTGAAATCATCTCACAGAGTTACAGCTTTCCTTTCAAGACGCCATTCGCTAAGAGAGCTCTTTTGGAATTGGCAAAGTGATATTTGGAAGCCCATAGAGGGCTATGGTGAAAAAGGAAATATCCTCAGATGAAATCTGGAAAGAAGCTTTCTGAGAAACTGCTTAGTGTTCTGTTAAGTCATCTCATACAGTTACATCGGTATTTCGTGGATGTCTTTGTTAGCCTTATTTCTGTGGAATCTGAGAACAGATATTTCGGATCCCTTTGAACACTATAGGGCCAAAGGAAATATCCTCCGATAACAAAGAGAAAGATGCTTTCTGAGAAGCTTCTTTGTGTTCTGTAAAATCATCTCACAGAGTTACAGCTTTCGCCTCAAGAAGCCTTTCGCTAACACATTTCTTTTGGAATTGGCAAAGTGATATTTGGAAGCCCATAGAGGGCTATGGTGAAAAAGGAAATATCCTCAGATGAAATCTGGAAAGAAGCTTTCTGAGAAACTGCTTAGTGTTCTGTTATTTCAACTCACAGTGTTACATCTTTATTTCGAGGATCTCTTTGCTAGCCTTCTTTCTGTGGAAACTGAGAACAGATATTTCGGATCCCTTTGAAGACTATAGGGCCAAAGGAAATATCCTCCGATAACAAAGAGAAAGAAGCTTTCTGAGAAACTTCTTTGTGTTCTGTGAAATCATCTCACAGAGTTACAGCTTTCCCTTCAAGAAGCCATTCGCTAAGACAGCTCTTTTGGAATTGGCAAAGTGATATTTGGAAGCCCATAGAGGGCTATGGTGAAAAAGGAAATATCCTCTGATGAAATCTGGAAAGAAGCCTTCTGAGAAACTGCTTAGTGTTCTGTTAAGTCATCTCATAGAGTTACATCTGTATTTCGTGGATCTCTTCGTTAGCCTTATTTCTGTGGAATCTGAGAACAGATATTTCGGATCCCTTTGAACACTCTAGGGCCAAAGGAAATATCCTCCGATAACAAAGAGAAAGAAGCTTTCTGAGAAACTTCTTTGTGTTCTGTAAAATCATCTCACAGAGTTACAGCTTTCGCCTCAAGAAGGCTTTCGCTAACACATTTCTTGCTGAATTGGCAAAGTGATAATTGGAAGCCCATAGAGGGCTATGGAGAAAAAGGAAATATCCTCAGATGAAATCTGGAAAGAAGCTTTCTGAGAAACTGCTTAGTGTTCTCTTAATTCATCTCACAGATTTACATCTGTATTTCGTGGATGTCTTTGCTAGCCTTATTTCTGTGGAATCTGAGAACAGATATTTATGACCGCTTTGAAGACTATAGGGCCAAGGAAATATCCTCCGATAACAAAGAGAACGAAGCTTTCTGAGAAACTTCTTTGTGTTCTGTGAAATCATCTCACAGAGTTACAGCTTTCCTCTCAGGAAGACTTTCGCTAAGACAGTTCTTGTGGAATTGGCAAAGTGATGTTTGGAAGCCCTTAGAGGGCTATGGTGAAAAAGAAAGTATCCTCAGATGAAATCTGGAAAGAAGCTTTCTGAGAAACTGCTCACTGTTCTGTAAATTCATCTCACAGAGTTACATCTGTATTTCGTGGATCTCTTTGCTAGCCTTATTTCTGTGGAATCTGAGAACAGATATTTCGGATCGCTTTGAAGACTATAGGGCCAAAGGAAATATCCTCCGATAACAAAGAGAAAGAAGCTTTCTGAGAAACTTCTTTGTGTTCTGTGAAATCATCTCACGGAGTTACAGCTTTCCCTTCAAGAAGCCTTTCGCTAAGACAGTACTTGTGGAATTGGCAAAGTGATATTTGGAAGCCCATAGAGGGCTATGGTGAAAAAGGAAATATCCTCAGATGAAATCTGGAGAGAAGCTCTGTGAGAAACTGCTTAGTGTTCTGTTAATTCATCTCACAGAGTTATATCTGTATTTCGTGGATCTCTCTGCTAGCCTTATTTCTGTGGAATCTGAGAACAGATATTTCGGATCCCTTTGAAGACTACAGGGCCGAAGGAAATATCCTCCGATAACAAAGAGAAAGAAGCTTTCTGAGAAACTTCTTTGTGTTCTTTGAAATCGTCTCACAGAGTTACAGCTTTCCCCTCAAGAAGCCTTTCGGTAAGACAGTTCTGGTGGAATTGGCAAAGTGATATTTGGAAGCCCATAGAGGGCTATGGTGAAAAAGGAAATATCCTCAGATGAAATCTGGAAAGAAGCTTTCTGAGAAACTGCTTAGTGTTCTCTTAAGTCATCTCATAGAGTTACATCGGTATTTCGTGGATGTCTTTGTTAGCCTTATTTCTATGGAATCTGAGAACAGATATTTCGGATCCCTTTGAACACTATAGGGCCAAAGGAAATATCCTCCGATAACAAAGAGAAAGAAGCTTTCTGAGAAGCTTCATTGTGTTCTGTAAAATCATCTCACAGAGTTACAGCTTTCGCCTCAAGAAGCCTTTCGCTAACACATTTCTTTTGGAATTGGCAAAGTGATATTTGGAAGCCCATAGAGGGCTATGGTGAAATAGGAAATATCCTCAGATGAAATCTGGAAAGAAGCTTTCTGAGAAACTGCTTAGTGTTCTGTTAATTCAACTCACAGTGTTACATCTTTATTTCGAGGATCTCTTTGCTAGCCTTCTTTGTGTGGAATCTGAGAACAGATATTTCGGATCCCTTTGAAGACTACAGGGCCAAAGGAAATATCCTCCGATAACAAAGAGAAAGAAGCTTTCTGAGAAACTTCTTTGTGTTCTGTGAAATCATCTCACAGAGTTACAGCTTTCGCCTCAAGAAGCCTTTCGCTAACACATTTCTTGTGGAATTGGCAAAGTGATATTTGGAAGCCCTTAGAGGGCTATGGTGAAAAAGGAAATATCCTCAGATGAAATCTGGAAAGAAGCTTTCTGAGAAACTGCTTAGTGTTCTGTTAATTCATCTCACAGATTTACATCTGTATTTCGAGGATGTCTTTGCTAGCCTTATTTCTGTGGAATCTGAGAACAGATATTTATGATCGCTTTGAAGACTATAGGGTCAAAGGAAATATCCTCTGATAACAAAGAGAACGAAGCTTTCTGAGAAACTTCTTTGTGTTCTGTGAAATCATCTCACAGAGTTACAGCTTTCCTCTCAGGAAGCCTTTCGCTAAGACAGTTCTTGTGGAATTGGCAAAGTGATATTTGGAAGCCCTTAGAGGGCTATGGTGAAAAAGAAAATATCCTCAGATGAAATCTGGAAAGAAGCTTTCTGAGAAACTGCTCACTGTTCTGTAAATTCATCTCACTGAGTTACATCTGTATTTCGTGGATCTCTTTACTACCCTTATTTCTGTGGAATCTGAGAACATATATTTCGGATCGCTTTGAAGACTATAGAGCCAAAGGAAATATCCTCCGATAACAAAGAGAAAGAGGCTTTCTGAGAAACTTGTTTGTGTTCTGTGAAATAATCTCACAGAGTTACAGCTTTCCCTTCAAGAAGCCTTTCGCTAAGACAGTTCTTGTGGAATTGGCAAAGTGATATTTGGAAGCCCATAGAGGGCTATGGTGGAAAAGGAAATATCCTCAGATGAAATCTGGAAAGAAGCTTTCTGAGAAACTGCTTAGTGTTCTGTTAATTCATCTCACAGAGTTACATCTGTATTTCGTGGATCTCTTTGCTAGCCTTATTTCTGTGGAATCTGAGAACAGATATTTCGGATCCCTTTGAACACTATAGGGCAAAAGGAAATATCCTCCGATAACAAAGAGAAAGAAGCTTTCTGAGAAACTTCTTTGTGTTCTGTGAAATCGTCTCACAGAGTTACAGCTTTCGCCTCAAGAAGCCTTTCGCTAACACAGTTCTTGTGGAATTGGCAAAGTGATATTTGGAAGCCCTTAGTGGGCTATGGTGAAAAAGGAAATATCCTCAGATGAAATCTGAAAGAATCTTTCTGAGAAACTGCTCACTGTTCTGTTAATTCATCTCACAGAGTAACATCTGTATTTCGTGGATCTCTTTGCTAGCCTTATTTCTGTGGAATCTGAGAACAGATATTTCGGATACCTTTGAAGACTATAGGGCCAAAGGAAAAATCTTCGGATAACAAAGAGAAAGAAGCTTTCTGAGAAACTTCTTTGTGTTCTGTAAAATCATCTCACAGAGTTACAGCTTTCGCCTCAAGAAGCCTTTCGCTAACACATTTCTTGTTGAATTGGCAAAGTGATAATTGGAAGCCCATAGAAGGCTATGGAGAAAAAGGAAATATCCTCAGATGAAATCTAGAAAGAAGCTTTCTGAGAAACTGCTTAGTGTTCTGTTAATTCAACTCACAGTGTTACATCTTTATTTCGAGGATCTCTTTGCTAGCCTTATTTCTGTGGAATCTGAGAACAGATATTACGGATCGCTTTGGTGACTATAGGGCCAAAGGAAATATCCTCCGATAAGAAAGAGAAAAAGCTTTCTGAGAAACTTCTTTGTGTTCTGTGAAATCATCTCACCGAGTTACAGATTTCGCCTCAAGAAGCCTTTCGCTAACACATTTCTTGTGGAATTGGCAAAGTGATATTTGGAAGAATATAGAGGGCTATGGTGAAAAAGGAAATATCCTCAGATGAAATCTGGAAAGAAGCTTTCTGAGAAACTGCTTAGTGTTCTGTTAATTCAACTCACAGTGTTACATCTTTATTTCGAGGATGTCTTTGCTAGCCTTATTTCTGTGGAATCTGAGAACAGATATTTCGGATCGCTTTGAAGACTATAGGGCCAAAGGAAATATCCTCCGAATACAAAGAGAAAGAAGCTTTCTGAGAAACTTCTTTGTGTTCTGTGAAATCATCTCACAGAGTTACAGCTTTCCCCTCAGGAAGCCTTTCACTAAGACAGTTATGTGGAAATGGCAAAGTGATATTTGGAAGCCCTTAGAGGGCTATGGTGAAAAAGGAAATATCCTCAGATGAAATCTGAAGAGAAGCTCTGGGAGAAACTGCTTAGTGTTCTGTTAATTCATCTCACAGGGTTATATCTGTATTTCGTGGATCTCTTTGCTAGCCTTATTTCTGTGGAATCTGAGAACAGATATTTCGGATCCCTTTGAAGACTATAGGGCCAAAGGAAATATCCTCCGATAACAAAGAGAAAGAAGCTTTCTGAGAAACTTCTTTGTGTTCTGTGAAATCATCTCACAGAGTTACAGCTTTCCTTTCAAGACGCCATTCGCTAAGAGAGCTCTTTTGGAATTGGCAAAGTGATATTTGGAAGCCCATAGAGGGCTATGGTGAAAAAGGAAATATCCTCAGATGAAATCTGGAAAGAAGCTTTCTGAGAAACTGCTTAGTGTTCTGTTAAGTCATCTCATACAGTTACATCGGTATTTCGTGGATGTCTTTGTTAGCCTTATTTCTGTGGAATCTGAGAACAGATATTTCGGATCCCTTTGAACACTATAGGGCCAAAGGAAATATCCTCCGATAACAAAGAGAAAGATGCTTTCTGAGAAGCTTCTTTGTGTTCTGTAAAATCATCTCACAGAGTTACAGCTTTCGCCTCAAGAAGCCTTTCGCTAACACATTTCTTTTGGAATTGGCAAAGTATATTTGGAAGCCCATAGAGGGCTATGGTGAAAAAGGAAATATCCTCAGATGAAATCTGGAAAGAAGCTTTCTGAGAAACTGCTTAGTGTTCTGTTATTTCAACTCACAGTGTTACATCTTTATTTCGAGGATCTCTTTGCTAGCCTTCTTTCTGTGGAAACTGAGAACAGATATTTTGGATCCCTTTGAAGACTATAGGGCCAAAGGAAATATCCTCCGATAACAAAGAGAAAGAAGCTTTCTGAGAAACTTCTTTGTGTTCTGTGAAATCATCTCACAGAGTTACAGCTTTCCCTTCAAGAAGCCATTCGCTAAGACAGCTCTTTTGGAATTGGCAAAGTGATATTTGGAAGCCCATAGAGGGATATGGTGAAAAAGGAAATATCCTCTGATGAAATCTGGAAAGAAGCTTTCTGAGAAACTGCTTAGTGTTCTGTTAAGTCATCTCATAGAGTTACATCTGTATTTCGTGGATCTCTTCGTTAGCCTTATTTCTGTGGAATCTGAGAACAGATATTTCGGATCCCTTTGAACACTCTAGGGCCAAAGGAAATATCCTCCGATAACAAAGAGAAAGAAGCTTTCTGAGAAACTTCTTTGTGTTCTGTAAAATCATCTCACAGAGTTACAGCTTTCGCCTCAAGAAGGCTTTCGCTAACACATTTCTTGTTGAATTGGCAAAGTGATAATTGGAAGCCCATAGAGGGCTATGGAGAAAAAGGAAATATCCTCAGATGAAATCTGGAAAGAAGCTTTCTGAGAAACTGCTTAGTGTTCTCTTAATTCATCTCACAGATTTACATCTGTATTTCGTGGATGTCTTTGCTAGCCTTATTTCTGTGGAATCTGAGAACAGATATTTATGACCGCTTTGAAGACTATAGGGCCAAGGAAATATCCTCCGATAACAAAGAGAACGAAGCTTTCTGAGAAACTTCTTTGTGTTCTGTGAAATCATCTCACAGAGTTACAGCTTTCCTCTCAGGAAGACTTTCGCTAAGACAGTTCTTGTGGAATTGGCAAAGTGATGTTTGGAAGCCCTTAGAGGGCTATGGTGAAAAAGAAAGTATCCTCAGATGAAATCTGGAAAGAAGCTTTCTGAGAAACTGCTCACTGTTCTGTAAATTCATCTCACAGAGTTACATCTGTATTTCGTGGATCTCTTTGCTAGCCTTATTTCTGTGGAATCTGAGAACAGATATTTCGGATCGCTTTGAAGACTATAGGGCCAAAGGAAATATCCTCCGATAACAAAGAGAAAGAAGCTTTCTGAGAAACTTCTTTGTGTTCTGTGAAATCATCTCACGGAGTTACAGCTTTCCCTTCAAGAAGCCTTTCGCTAAGACAGTTCTTGTGGAATTGGCAAAGTGATATTTGGAAGCCCATAGAGGGCTATGGTGAAAAAGGAAATATCCTCAGATGAAATCTGGAGAGAAGCTCTGTGAGAAACTGCTTAGTGTTCTGTTAATTCATCTCACAGAGTTATATCTGTATTTCGTGGATCTCTTTGCTAGCCTTATTTCTGTGGAATCTGAGAACAGATATTTCGGATCCCTTTGAAGACTACAGGGCCGAAGGAAATATCCTCCGATAACAAAGAGAAAGAAGCTTTCTGAGAAACTTCTTTGTGTTCTTTGAAATCATCTCACAGAGTTACAGCTTTCCCCTCAAGAAGCCTTTCGGTAAGACAGTTCTGGTGGAATTGGCAAAGTGATATTTGGAAGCCCATAGAGGGCTATGGTGAAAAAGGAAATATCCTCAGATGAAATCTGGAAAGAAGCTTTCTGAGAAACTGCTTAGTGTTCTCTTAAGTCATCTCATAGAGTTACATCGGTATTTCGTGGATGTCTTTGTTAGCCTTATTTCTATGGAATCTGAGAACAGATATTTCGGATCCCTTTGAACACTATAGGGCCAAAGGAAATATCCTCCGATAACAAAGAGAAAGAAGCTTTCTGAGAAACTTCATTGTGTTCTGTAAAATCATCTCACAGAGTTACAGCTTTCGCCTCAAGAAGCCTTTCGCTAACACATTTCTTTTGGAATTGGCAAAGTGATATTTGGAAGCCCATAGAGGGCTATGGTGAAAAAGGAAATATACTCAGATGAAATCTGGAAAGAAGCTTTCTGAGAAACTGCTTAGTGTTCTGTTAATTCAACTCACAGTGTTACATCTTTATTTCGAGGATCTCTTTGCTAGCCTTCTTTGTGTGGAATCTGAGAACAGATATTTCGGATCCCTTTGAAGACTACAGGGCCAAAGGAAATATCCTCCGATAACAAAGAGAAAGAAGCTTTCTGAGAAACTTCTTTGTGTTCTGTGAAATCATCTCACAGAGTTACAGCTTTCGCCTCAAGAAGCCTTTCGCTAACACATTTCTTGTGGAATTGGCAAAGTGATATTTGGAAGCCCTTAGAGGGCTATGGTGAAAAAGGAAATATCCTCAGATGAAATCTGGAAAGAAGCTTTCTGAGAAACTGCTTAGTGTTCTGTTAATTCATCTCACAGAGTTACATCTGTATTTCGAGGATGTCTTTGCTAGCCTTATTTCTGTGGAATCTGAGAACAGATATTTATGATCGCTTTGAAGACTATAGGGTCAAAGGAAATATCCTCTGATAACAAAGAGAACGAAGCTTTCTGAGAAACTTCTTTGTGTTCTGTGAAATCATCTCACAGAGTTACAGCTTTCCTCTCAGGAAGCCTTTCGCTAAGACAGTTCTTGTGGAATTGGCAAAGTGATATTTGGAAGCCCTTAGAGGGCTATGGTGAAAAAGAAAATATCCTCAGATGAAATCTGGAAAGAAGCTATCTGAGAAACTGCTCACTGTTCTGTAAATTCATCTCACTGAGTTACATCTGTATTTCGTGGATCTCTTTACTACCCTTATTTCTGTGGAATCTGAGAACATATATTTCGGATCGCTTTGAAGACTATAGAGCCAAAGGAAATATCCTCCGATAACAAAGAGAAAGAGGCTTTCTGAGAAACTTGTTTGTGTTGTGTGAAATAATCTCACAGAGTTACAGCTTTCCCTTCAAGAAGCCTTTCGCTAAGACAGTTCTTGTGGAATTGGCAAAGTGATATTTGGAAGCCCATAGAGGGCTATGGTGGAAAAGGAAATATCCTCAGATGAAATCTGAAAGAATCTTTCTGAGAAACTGCTCACTGTTCTGTTAATTCATCTCACAGAGTAACATCTGTATTTCGTGGATCTCTTTGCTAGCCATATTTCTGTGGAATCTGAGAACAGATATTTCGGATACCTTTGAAGACTATAGGGCCAAAGGAAAAATCTTCGGATAACAAAGAGAAAGAAGCTTTCTGAGAAACTTCTTTGTTCTGTGAAATCTTCTCACAGAGTTACAGCTTTCCCTTCAAGAAGCCTTTCGCTAAGACCGTTCTTGTGGAATTGGTAAAGTGATATTTGGAAGCCCATAGAGGGCTCTGGTGAAAAAGGAAATATCCTCAGATGAAATCTGGAAAGAAGCTTTCTGAGAAACCGCTTAGTGTTCTGTTAATTCATCTCACAGAGTTACATCTGTATTTCGTGGATCTCTTTGCTAGCCTTATTTCTGTGGAATCTGAGAACCGATATTTCGGATTGCTTTGAAGACTGTAGGGCCAAAGGAAATATCCTTCGATAACAAAGAGAAAGAAGCTTTCTGAGAAACTTCTTTGTGTTTTGTGAAATCATCTCACAGAGTTACAGCTTTCCCCTCAAGAAGCCTTTCGCTAAGACAGTTCTTGTGGAATTGGCAAAGTGATATTTCGAAGCCCATAGAGGGCTATGGTGAAAAAGGAAATATCCTCAGATGAAATCTGGAAAGAAGCTTTCTGAGAAACTGATTAGTGTTCTGTTAATTCATCTCACAGAGTTACATCTGTATTTCGAGGATCTCTTTGCTAGCCTCATTTCTGTGGAATCTGAGAACAGATATTTCGGATCGCTTTGAAGACTATAGGGCCAAAGGAAATATCCTCCGATAACAAAGAGAAAGAAGATTTCTGAGAAACTTCTTTGTGTTCTGTGAAATCATCTCACAGAGTTACAGCTTTCACCTCAAGAAGCCTTTCGCTAAGACAGTTCTTGTGGATTTGGCAAAGTGATATTTGGAAGCTCTTAGAGGGCTATGGTGAAAAAGGAAATATCCTCAGATGAAATCTGGAAAGAAGCTTTCTGAGAAACTGCTTAGTGTTTTGTTAATTCATCTCACAGATTTACATCTGTATTTCGAGGATCTCTTTGCTTGCCTTATTTCTGTGGAATCTGAGAACAGATATTTCGGATCGCTTTGAAGACTATAGGGCCAAAGGAAATATCATCCGATAACAAAGAGAACGAAGCTTTCTGAGAAACTTCTTTGTGTTCTGTGAACTCATCTCACAGAGTTACAGCTTTCCTCTCAGGAAGCCTTTCGCTAAGACAGTTCTTGTGGAATTGGCAAAGTGATATTTGGATGCCCTTAGAGGGCTATGGTGAAAAAGAAAATATCCTCAGATGAAATCTGGAAAGAAGATTTCTGAGAAACTGCTCACTGTTCTGTTAATTCAACTCACAGAGTTATATCTGTATTTCATGGATCTGTTTGCTAGCCTTATTTCTGTGGAATCTGAGAACGGATATTTCGGATCGCTTTGAAGACTATAGGGCCAAAGGAAATCTCCTCCGATAACAAAGAGAAAGAAGCTTTCTGAGAAACTTCTTTGTGTTCTGTGAAATCATCTCACAGAGTTACAGCTTTCCCTTCAAGAAGCCTTTCGCTAAGACCGTTCTTGTGGAATTGGCAAAGTGATATTTGGAAGCCCTTAGAGGGCTATGGTGAAAAAGGAAATATCCTCAGATGAAATCTGTAAAGAATCTTTCTGTGAAACTGCTCACTGTTCTGTTAATTCATCTCACAGAGTTACATCTGTATTTCGTGGATCTCGTTGCTAGCCTTATTTCTGTGGAATCTGAGAACAGATATTTCGGATCGCTTTGAAGACTATAGGGCCAAAGGAAATATCCTCCGATAACAAAGAGAAAGAAGCTTTCTGAGAAACTTCTTTGTGTTCTGTGAAATCATCTCACAGAGTTACAGCTTTCCCTTCAAGAAGCCTTTCGCTAAGACAGTTCTTGTGGAATTGGCAAAGTGATATTTGGAAGCCCATAGAGGGCTATGGTGAAAAAGGAAATATCCTCAGATGAAATCTGGAAAGAAGCTTTGTGAGAAACTGCTTAGTGTTCTGTTAATTCATCTCACAGAGTTACATCTGTATTTCGTGGATCTCTTTGCTAGCCTTTTTTCTGTGGAATCTGAGAACAGATATTTCGGATCCCTTTGAAGACTATAGGGCCAAAGGAAATATCCTCCGATAACAAAGAGAAAGAAGCTTTCTGAGAAACTTCTTTGTGTTCTGTGAAATCATCTCACAGAGTTACAGCTTTCGCCTCAAAAAGCCTTTCACTAACACAGTTCTTGTGGAATTGGCAAAGTGATATTTGGAAGCCCATAGAGGGCTATGGTGAAAAAGGAAATATCCTCAGATGAAATCTGGAAAAAAGCTTTCTGAGAAACTGCTTAGTCTTCTGTTAATTCATCTCACAGATTTACATCTGTATTTCGAGGATCTCTTTGCTAGCCTTATTTCTGTGGAATCTGAGAACAGATATTTCGGATCCCTTTGAAGACTATCGGGCAAAAGGAAATATCCTCCGATAAAAAAGAGAAAGAAGCTTTATGAGAAACTTCTTTGTGTTCTGTGAAATCATCTCACAGAGTTACAGCTTTCCCCTCAGGAAGCCTTACGCTAAGACAGTTCTTGTGGAAATGGCAAAGTGATATTTGGAAGCCCTTAGAGGGCTACGGTGAAAAAGGAAATTTCCTCAGATGAAATCTGGAAAGAATCTTTCTGAGAAACTGCTTAGTGTTCTGTTAATTCATCTCACAGAGTTACATCTGTATTTCGTGGATCTCTTTGCTAGCCTTATTTCTGTGGAATCTGAGAACAGATATTTCGGATCCCTTTGAACACTATAGGGCCAAAGGAAATATCCTCCGATAACAAAGAGCAAGAAGCTTTCTGAGAAACTTCTTTGTGTTCTGTGTAATCATCTCACAGAGTTACAGCTTTCGCCTCAAGAAGCCTTTCGCTAACACAGTTCTTGTGGAATTGGCAAAGTGATATTTGGAAGCCCTTAGAGGGCTATGGTGAAAAAGGAAATATCCTCAGATGAAATCTGGAAAGAAGCTTTGTGAGAAACTGCTTAGTGTTCTGTTAATTCATCTCACAGAGTTACATCTGTATTTCGTGGATCTCTTTGCCAGCCTTATATCTGTGGAATCTGAGAACAGATATTTCGGATCCCTTTGAAGACTATAGGGCCAAAGGAAATATCCTCCGATAACAAAGAGAAAGAAGCTTTCTGAGAAACTTCTTTGTGTTCTGTGAAATCATCTCACAGAGTTACAGCTTTCGCCTCAAGAAGCCTTTCGCTAACACATTTCTTGTGGAATTGGCAAAGTGATATTTGGAAGCCCAAAGAGGGCTATGGTGAAAAAGGAAATATCCTCAGATGAAATCTGGAAAGAAGCTTTCTGAGAAACTGCTTAGTGTTCTGTTAATTCAACTCACAGTGTTACAACTTTATTTCGAGGATCTCTTTGCTAGCCTTATTTCTGTGGAATCTGAGAACAGATATTTCGGATCGCTTTGAAGACTATAGGGCCAAAGGAAATATCCTCCAATAACAAAGAGAAAGAAGCTTTCTGAGAAACTTCTTTGTGTTCTGGGAAATCATCTCACAGAGTTACAGATTTCCCCTCAGGAAGCCTTTCGCTAAGACAGTTCTTGTGAAACTGGCAAAGTGATATTTGGAAGCCCATAAAGGGCTATGGTGAAAAAGGAAATATCCTGAGATGAAATCTGGAAAGAAGCTTTCTGAGAAACTGCTCAGTGTTCTGTAAATTAATCTCACAGAGTTACATCTGTATTTCGAGGATCTCTTTGCTAGCCTCATTTCTGTGGAATCTGAGAACAGATATTTCGGATCGCTTTGAAGACTATAGGGCCAAAGGAAATATCCTCCGATAACAAAGAGAAAGAAGATTTCTGAGAAACTTCTTTGTGTTCTGTGAAATCATCTCACAGAGTTACAGCTTTCACCTCAAGAAGCCTTTCGCTAAGACAGTTCTTGTGGAATTGGCAAAGTGATATTTGGAAGCTCTTAGAGGGCTATGGTGAAAAAGGAAATATCCTCAGATGAAATCTGGAAAGAAGCTTTCTGAGAAACTGCTTAGTGTTTTGTTAATTCATCTCACAGATTTACATCTGTATTTCGAGGATCTCTTTGCTTGCCTTATTTCTGTGGAATCTGAGAACAGATATTTCGGATCGCTTTGAAGACTATAGGGCCAAAGGAAATATCATCCGATAACAAAGAGAACGAAGCTTTCTGAGAAACTTCTTTGTGTTCTGTGAACTCATCTCACAGAGTTACAGCTTTCCTCTCAGGAAGCCTTTCGCTAAGACAGTTCTTGTGGAATTGGCAAAGTGATATTTGGATGCCCTTAGAGGGCTATGGTGAAAAAGAAAATATCCTCAGATGAAATCTGGAAAGAAGATTTCTGAGAAACTGCTCACTGTTCTGTTAATTCAACTCACAGAGTTATATCTGTATTTCATGGATCTGTTTGCTAGCCTTATTTCTGTGGAATCTGAGAACGGATATTTCGGATCGCTTTGAAGACTATAGGGCCAAAGGAAATCTCCTCCGATAACAAAGAGAAAGAAGCTTTCTGAGAAACTTCTTTGTGTTCTGTGAAATCATCTCACAGAGTTACAGCTTTCCCTTCAAGAAGCCTTTCGCTAAGACCGTTCTTGTGGAATTGGCAAAGTGATATTTGGAAGCCCTTAGAGGGCTATGGTGAAAAAGGAAATATCCTCAGATGAAATCTGTAAAGAATCTTTCTGTGAAACTGCTCACTGTTCTGTTAATTCATCTCACAGAGTTACATCTGTATTTCGTGGATCTCGTTGCTAGCCTTATTTCTGTGGAATCTGAGAACAGATATTTCGGATCGCTTTGAAGACTATAGGGCCAAAGGAAATATCCTCCGATAACAAAGAGAAAGAAGCTTTCTGAGAAACTTCTTTGTGTTCTGTGAAATCATCTCACAGAGTTACAGCTTTCCCTTCAAGAAGCCTTTCGCTAAGACAGTTCTTGTGGAATTGGCAAAGTGATATTTGGAAGCCCATAGAGGGCTATGGTGAAAAAGGAAATATCCTCAGATGAAATCTGGAAAGAAGCTTTGTGAGAAACTGCTTAGTGTTCTGTTAATTCATCTCACAGAGTTACATCTGTATTTCGTGGATCTCTTTGCTAGCCTTTTTTCTGTGGAATCTGAGAACAGATATTTCGGATCCCTTTGAAGACTATAGGGCCAAAGGAAATATCCTCCGATAACAAAGAGAAAGAAGCTTTCTGAGAAACTTCTTTGTGTTCTGTGAAATCATCTCACAGAGTTACAGCTTTCGCCTCAAAAAGCCTTTCACTAACACAGTTCTTGTGGAATTGGCAAAGTGATATTTGGAAGCCCATAGAGGGCTATGGTGAAAAAGGAAATATCCTCAGATGAAATCTGGAAAAAAGCTTTCTGAGAAACTGCTTAGTCTTCTGTTAATTCATCTCACAGATTTACATCTGTATTTCGAGGATCTCTTTGCTAGCCTTATTTCTGTGGAATCTGAGAACAGATATTTCGGATCCCTTTGAAGACTATCGGGCAAAAGGAAATATCCTCCGATAAAAAAGAGAAAGAAGCTTTATGAGAAACTTCTTTGTGTTCTGTGAAATCATCTCACAGAGTTACAGCTTTCCCCTCAGGAAGCCTTACGCTAAGACAGTTCTTGTGGAAATGGCAAAGTGATATTTGGAAGCCCTTAGAGGGCTACGGTGAAAAAGGAAATTTCCTCAGATGAAATCTGGAAAGAATCTTTCTGAGAAACTGCTTAGTGTTCTGTTAATTCATCTCACAGAGTTACATCTGTATTTCGTGGATCTCTTTGCTAGCCTTATTTCTGTGGAATCTGAGAACAGATATTTCGGATCCCTTTGAAGACTATAGGGCCAAAGGAAATATCCTCCGATAACAAAGAGCAAGAAGCTTTCTGAGAAACTTCTTTGTGTTCTGTGAAATCATCTCACAGAGTTACAGCTTTCGCCTCAAGAAGCCTTTCGCTAACACAGTTCTTGTGGAATTGGCAAAGTGATATTTGGAAGCCCTTAGAGGGCTATGGTGAAAAAGGAAATATCCTCAGATGAAATCTGGAAAGAAGCTTTGTGAGAAACTGCTTAGTGTTCTGTTAATTCATCTCACAGAGTTACATCTGTATTTCGTGGATCTCTTTGCTAGCCTTATATCTGTGGAATCTGAGAACAGATATTTCGGATCCCTTTGAAGACTATAGGGCCAAAGGAAATATCCTCCGATAACAAAGAGAAAGAAGCTTTCTGAGAAACTTCTTTGTGTTCTGTGAAATCATCTCACAGAGTTACAGCTTTCGCCTCAAGAAGCCTTTCGCTAACACATTTCTTGTGGAATTGGCAAAATGATATTTGGAAGCCCAAAGAGGGCTATGGTGAAAAAGGAAATATCCTCAGATGAAATCTGGAAAGAAGCTTTCTGAGAAACTGCTTAGTGTTCTTTTAATTCAACTCACAGTGTTACAACTTTATTTCGAGGATCTCTTTGCTAGCCTTATTTCTGTGGAATCTGAGAACAGATATTTCGGATCGCTTTGAAGACTATAGGGCCAAAGGAAATATCCTCCAATAACAAAGAGAAAGAAGCTTTCTGAGAAACTTCTTTGTGTTCTGGGAAATCATCTCACAGAGTTACAGATTTCCCCTCAGGAAGCCTTTCGCTAAGACAGTTCTTGTGAAATTGGCAAAGTGATATTTGGAAGCCCATAAAGGGCTATGGTGAAAAAGGAAATATCCTGAGATGAAATCTGGAAAGAAGCTTTCTGAGAAACTGCTCAGGGTTCTGTAAATTAATCTCACAGAGTTACATCTGTATTTCGTGGATCTCTTTGCTAGCCTTATTTCTGTGGAATCTGAGAACAGATATTTCGGATCGCTTTGAGACTATCGGGCCAAAGGAAATATCCTCCGATAACAAAGAGAAAGGAGCTTTCTGAGAAACTTCTTTGTGTTCTGTGAAATCATCTCACAGAGTTACAGCTTTCCCTTCAAGAAGCCTTTCTCTAAGACGGTTCTTGTGGAATTGGCAAAGTGATATTTGGAAGCCCATAGAGGGCTATGGTGAAAAAGGAAATATCCTCAGATGAAATCTGGAAAGAAGCTTTCTGAGAAACTGCTTAGTGTTCTGTTAATTCATCTCACAGAGTCACATCTGTATTTCGTGGATCTCTTTGCTAGCCTTATTTATATGGAATCTGAGAATAGATATTTAGGATCCCTTTGAAGACTATATGGCCAAAGGAAATATCCTCCGATAACAAAGAGAAAGAAGGTTTCTGAGAAACTTCTTTGTGTTCTGTGAAATCATCTCACAGAGTTACAGCTTTCGCCTCAAGAAGCCTTTCGCTAACACAGTTCTTGTGGAATTGGCAAAGTGATATTTGGAAGCTCTTAGAGGGCTATGGTGAAAAAGGAAATATCCTCAGATGAAATCTGGAAAGAAGCTTTCTGAGAAACTGCTTAGTGTTCTGTTAATTCATCTCACAGATTTACATCTGTATTTCGAGGATCTCTTTGCTAGCCTTATTTCTGCGGAATCTGAGAACAGATATTTCGGATCGCTTTGAAGACTATAGGGCCGAAGGAAATATCCTCCGATAACAAAGAGAAAGAAGCTTTCTGAGAAACTTCTTTGTGTTCTGTGAAATCATCTCACAGAGTTACAGCTTTCCTCTCAGGAAGCCTTTCGCTAAGACAGTTCTTGTGGAATTGGCAAAGTGATATTTGGAAGCCCTTAGAGGGCTATGGTGAAAAAGAAAATATCCTCAGATGAAATCTGGAAAGAAGCTTTCTGAGAAACTGCTTAGTGTTCTGTTAATTCATCTCACAGATTTACATCTGTATTTCGAAGATCTCTTTGCTAGCCTTTTTTCTGTGGAATCTGAGAACAGATATTTCGGATCGCTTTGAAGACTATAGGGACAAAGGAAATATCCTCCGATAGCAAAGAGAACGAAGCTTTCTGAGAAACTTCTTTGTGTTCTGTGAAATCATCTCACAGAGTTACAGCTTTCCCTTCAGGAAGCCTTTCGCTAACACAGTTCTTGTGGAATTGGCAAAGTGATATTAGGAAGCCCATAGAGGGCTAAGGTGAAAAAGGAAATATCCTCAGATGAAATCTGGAAAGAAGCTTTCTGAGAAACTGCTTAGTGTTCTGCTAATTCATCTCACAGAGTTACATCTGTATTTCGAGTATCTCTTTGCTAGCCTTATTTCTGTGGAATCTGAGAACAGATATTTCTGATCGCTTTGAAGACTATAGGGCCAAAGGAAATATCCTCCGATAACAAAGAGAAAGAAGCTTTCTGAGAAACTTCTTTGTGTTCTGGGAAATCATCTCACAGAGTTACAGATTTCCCCTAAGGAAGCCTTTCGCTAAGACAGTTCTTGTGAAATTGGAAAAGTGATATTTGGAAGCCCATAAAGGGCTATGGTGAAAAAGGAAATATCCTGAGATGAAATCTGGAAAGAAGCTTTCTGAGAAACTGATTAGTGTTCTGTTAATTCATCTCACAGAGTTACATCTGTATTTCGAGGATCTCTTTGCTAGCCTTATTTCTGTGGAATCTGATAACAGATATTTCGGATCGCTTTGAAGACTATACGGCCAAAGGAAATATCCTCCGATAACAAAGAGAAAGAAGATTTCTGAGAAACTTCTTTGTGTTCTGTGAAATCATCTCACTGAGTTACAGCTTTCCCTTCAAGAAGACTTTCGCTAAGACAGTTCTTGTGGAATTGGCAAAGTGATATTTGGAAGCCCATAGAGGGCTATGGTGAAAAAGGAAATATCCTCCGATAACAAAAAGAAAGAAGCTTTGTGAGAAACTGCTTAGTGTTCTGTTAATTCATCTCACAGAGTTACATCTGTATTTCGTGGATCACTTTGCTAGCCTTATTTCTGTGGAATCTGAGAACAGATATTTCGGATCCCTTTGAAGACTATAGGGCCAAAGGAAATATCCTCCGATAACAAAGAGAAAGAAGCTTTCTGAGAAACTTCTTTGTGTTCTGTGAAATCATCTCACAGAGTTACAGCTTTCGCCTCAAGAAGCCTTTCGCTAACACAGTTCTTGTGGAATTGGCAAAGTGATATTTGGAAGCTCTTAGAGGGCTATGGTGAAAAAGGAAATATCCTCAGATGAAATCTGGAAAGAAGCTTTCTGAGAAACTGATTAGTGTTCTGCTAATTCATCTCACAGAGTTACATCTGTATTTCGAGGATCTCTTTGCTAGCCTTATTTCTGTGGAATCTGAGAACAGATATTTCGGATCGCTTTGAAGAGTATAGGGCCAAAGGAAATATCCTCCGATAACAAAGAGAAAGAAGATTTCTGAGAAACTTCTTTGTGTTATGTGAAATCATCTCACAAAGTTACAGCTTTCACCTCAAGAAGCCTTTCGCTAACACAGTTCTTGTGGAATTGGCAAAATGATATTTGGAAGCCCAGAGAGGGCTATGGTGAAAAAGGAAATATCCTCAGATGAAATCTGGAAAGAAGCTTTCTGAGAAACTGCTTAGTGTTCTGTTAATTCATCTCACAGATTTACATCTGTATTTCGAGGATCTCTTTGCTAGCCTTATTTCTGCGGAATCTGAGAACAGATATTTCAGATCGCTTTGAAGACTATAGGGCCAAAGGAAATATCCTCCGATAACAAAGAGAACGAAGCTTTCTGAGAAACTTCTTTGTGTTCTGTGAAATCATCTCACAGAGTTACAGCTTTCCCTTCAAGAAGCCTTTCGCTAATACCGTTCTTGTGGAATTGGCAAAGTGATATTTGGAAGCCCATAGAGGGCTATGGTGAAAAAGGAAATATCCTCAGATGAAATCTGGAAAGAAGCTTTCTGAGAAACTGCTTAGTGTTCTGTTAATTCATCTCACAGAGTTACATCTGTATTTCGTGGATCTCTTTGCTAGCCTTATTTCTGTGGAATCTGAGAACAGATATTTCGGATCGCTTTGAAGACTATAGGGCCAAAGGAAATATCCTCCGATAACAAAGAGAAAGAAGCTTTCTGAGAAACTTCTTTGTGTTCTGTGAAATCATCTCACAGAGTTACAGCTTTCGCCTCAGGAAGCCTTTCGCTAAGACAGTTCTTGTGGAATTGGCAAAGTGATATTTGGAAGCCCTTAGAGGGCTATGGTGAAAAAGGAAATATCCTCAGATGAAATCTGGAAAGAATCTTTCTGTGAAACTGCTCACTGTTCTGTTAATTCACCTCACAGAGTTACATCTGTATTTCGTGGATCTCGTTGCTAGCCTTATTTCTGTGGAATCTGAGAACAGATATTTCGGATCGCTTTGAAGACTATAGGGCCAAAGGAAATATCCTCCGATAACAAAGAGAAAGAAGCTTTCTGAGAAACTTCTTTGTGTTCTGTGAAATCATCTCACAGAGTTACAGCTTTCGCCTCAAGAAGCCTTTCGCTAACACAGTTCTTGTGGAATTGGCAAAGTGATATTTGGAAGCCCTTAGAGGGCTATAGTGAAAAAGGAAATATCCTCAGATGAATTCTGGAAAGAATCTTTCTGAGAAACTGCTTAGTGTTCTGTTAATTCATCTCACAGATTTACTTCTGTATTTCGAGGATCTCTTTGCTAGCCTTATTTCTGTGGAATCTGAGAACAGATATTTCGGATCGCTTTGAAGACTGCAGGGCCAAAGGAAATATCCTCCGATAACAAAGAGAAAGAAGCTTTCTGAGAAACTTCTTTGTGTTCTGTAAAATCATCTCACAGAGTTACAGATTTCGCCTCAAGAAGCCTTTCGCTAACACATTTCTTATGGAATTGGCAAAGCGATATTTGGAAGAACATAGAGGGCTATGGTGAAAAAGGAAATATCCTCAGATGAAATCTGGAAAGAAGCTTTCTGAGAAACTGCTCACTGTTCTGTTAATTCATCTCACAGAGTTACATCTGTATTTCGTCGATCTCTTTGCTAGCCTTATTTCTGTGGAATCTGAGAACCGATATTTCGGATTGCTTTGAAGACTATAGGGCCAAAGGAAATATCCTCCGATAAAAAAGAGAAAGAAGCTTTCTGAGAAACTTCTTTGTGTTCTGTGAAATCATCTCACAGAGTTACAGCTTTCCCCTCAAGAAGCCTTTCGCTAACACAGTTCTTGTGGAATTGGCAAAATGATATTAGGAATCCCATAGAGGGCTAAGGTGAAAAAGGAAATATCCTCAGATGAAATCTGGAAAGAAGCTTTCTGAGAAACTGCTTAGTGTTCTGCTAATTCATCTCACAGAGTTACATCTGTATTTCGAGGATCTCTTTGCTAGCTTATTTCTGTGGAATCTGAGAACAGATATTTCTGATCGCTTTGAAGACTATAGGGCCAAAGGAAATATCCTCCGATAACAAAGAGAAAGAAGCTTTCTGAGAAATTTCTTTGTGTTCTGGGAAATCATCTCACAGTGTTACAGATTTCCCCTCAGGAAGCCTTTCGCTAAGACAGTTCTTTTGAAATTGGCAAAGTGATATTTGGAAGCCCATAAAGGGCTATGGTGAAAAAGGAAATATCCTGAGATGAAATCTGGAAAGAAGCTTTCTGAGAAACTGATTAGTGTTCTGCTAATTCATCTCACAGAGTTACATCTGTATTTCTTGGATCTCTTTGCTAGCCTTATTTCTGTGGAATCTGAGAACTGATATTTCGGATCCCTTTGAACACTATAGGGCCAAAGGAAATATCCTCCAATAACAAAGAGAAAGAAGCTTTCTGAGAAACTTCTTTGTGTTCTGTGAAATCATCTCACAGAGTTACAGCTTTCGCCTCAAGAAGCCTTTCGCTAACACATTTCTTGTGTAATTGGCAAAGAGATATTTCGATGCCCAAAGAGGGCTATGGTGAAAAAGGAAATATCCTCAGATGAAATCTGGAAAGAAGCTTTCTGAGAAACTGCTCAGTGTTCTGTTAATTCAACTCACAGTGTTACATCTTTATTTCGAGGATCTCTTTGCTAGCCTTATTTCTGTGGAATCTGAGAACAGATATTTCGGATCGCTTTGAAGAGTATAGGGCCAAAGGAAATATCCTCCGATAACAAAGAGAAAGAAGATTTCTGAGAAACTTCTTTGTGTTATGTGAAATCATCTCACAAAGTTACAGCTTTCACCTCAAGAAGCCTTTCGCTAACACAGTTCTTGTGGAATTGGCAAAATGATATTTGGAAGCCCAGAGAGGGCTATGGTGAAAAAGGAAATATCCTCAGATGAAATCTGGAAAGAAGCTTTCTGAGAAACTGCTTAGTGTTCTGTTAATTCATCTCACAGATTTACATCTGTATTTCGAGGATCTCTTTGCTAGCCTTATTTCTGCGGAATCTGAGAACAGATATTTCAGATCGCTTTGAAGACTATAGGGCCAAAGGAAATATCCTCCGATAACAAAGAGAACGAAGCTTTCTGAGAAACTTCTTTGTGTTCTGTGAAATCATCTCACAGAGTTACAGCTTTCCCTTCAAGAAGCCTTTCGCTAATACCGTTCTTGTGGAATTGGCAAAGTGATATTTGGAAGCCCATAGAGGGCTATGGTGAAAAAGGAAATATCCTCAGATGAAATCTGGAAAGAAGCTTTCTGAGAAACTGCTTAGTGTTCTGTTAATTCATCTCACAGAGTTACATCTGTATTTCGTGGATCTCTTTGCTAGCCTTATTTCTGTGGAATCTGAGAACAGATATTTCGGATCGCTTTGAAGACTATAGGGCCAAAGGAAATATCCTCCGATAACAAAGAGAAAGAAGCTTTCTGAGAAACTTCTTTGTGTTCTGTGAAATCATCTCACAGAGTTACAGCTTTCGCCTCAGGAAGCCTTTCGCTAAGACAGTTCTTGTGGAATTGGCAAAGTGATATTTGGAAGCCCTTAGAGGGCTATGGTGAAAAAGGAAATATCCTCAGATGAAATCTGGAAAGAATCTTTCTGTGAAACTGCTCACTGTTCTGTTAATTCACCTCACAGAGTTACATCTGTATTTCGTGGATCTCGTTGCTAGCCTTATTTCTGTGGAATCTGAGAACAGATATTTCGGATCGCTTTGAAGACTATAGGGCCAAAGGAAATATCCTCCGATAACAAAGAGAAAGAAGCTTTCTGAGAAACTTCTTTGTGTTCTGTGAAATCATCTCACAGAGTTACAGCTTTCGCCTCAAGAAGCCTTTCGCTAACACAGTTCTTGTGGAATTGGCAAAGTGATATTTGGAAGCCCTTAGAGGGCTATAGTGAAAAAGGAAATATCCTCAGATGAATTCTGGAAAGAATCTTTCTGAGAAACTGCTTAGTGTTCTGTTAATTCATCTCACAGATTTACTTCTGTATTTCGAGGATCTCTTTGCTAGCCTTATTTCTGTGGAATCTGAGAACAGATATTTCGGATCGCTTTGAAGACTGCAGGGCCAAAGGAAATATCCTCCGATAACAAAGAGAAAGAAGCTTTCTGAGAAACTTCTTTGTGTTCTGTAAAATCATCTCACAGAGTTACAGATTTCGCCTCAAGAAGCCTTTCGCTAACACATTTCTTATGGAATTGGCAAAGCGATATTTGGAAGAACATAGAGGGCTATGGTGAAAAAGGAAATATCCTCAGATGAAATCTGGAAAGAAGCTTTCTGAGAAACTGCTCACTGTTCTGTTAATTCATCTCACAGAGTTACATCTGTATTTCGTCGATCTCTTTGCTAGCCTTATTTCTGTGGAATCTGAGAACCGATATTTCGGATTGCTTTGAAGACTATAGGGCCAAAGGAAATATCCTCCGATAAAAAAGAGAAAGAAGCTTTCTGAGAAACTTCTTTGTGTTCTGTGAAATCATCTCACAGAGTTACAGCTTTCCCCTCAAGAAGCCTTTCGCTAACACAGTTCTTGTGGAATTGGCAAAATGATATTAGGAATCCCATAGAGGGCTAAGGTGAAAAAGGAAATATCCTCAGATGAAATCTGGAAAGAAGCTTTCTGAGAAACTGCTTAGTGTTCTGCTAATTCATCTCACAGAGTTACATCTGTATTTCGAGGATCTCTTTGCTAGCTTATTTCTGTGGAATCTGAGAACAGATATTTCTGATCGCTTTGAAGACTATAGGGCCAAAGGAAATATCCTCCGATAACAAAGAGAAAGAAGATTTCTGAGAAATTTCTTTGTGTTCTGGGAAATCATCTCACAGTGTTACAGATTTCCCCTCAGGAAGCCTTTCGCTAAGACAGTTCTTTTGAAATTGGCAAAGTGATATTTGGAAGCCCATAAAGGGCTATGGTGAAAAAGGAAATATCCTGAGATGAAATCTGGAAAGAAGCTTTCTGAGAAACTGATTAGTGTTCTGCTAATTCATCTCACAGAGTTACATCTGTATTTCGAGGATCTCTTTGCTAGCCTTATTTCTGTGGAATCTGAAAACCGATATTTCGGATCCCTTTGAAGACTATAGGGCCAAAGGAAATATCCTCCGATAACAAAGAGAAAGAAGCTTTCTGAGAAACTTCTTTGTGTTCTGTGAAATCATCTCACAGAGTTACAGCTTTCACCTCAAGAAGCCTTTCGCTAACACAGTTCTTGTGGAATTGGCCAAATGATATTTGGAAGCCCAGAGAGGGCTATGGTGAAAAAGGAAATATCCTCAGATGAAATCTGGAAAGAAGCTTTCTGAGAAACTGCTTAGTGTTCTGTTAATTCATCTCACATATTTACATCTGTATTTCGAGGATCTCTTTGCTAGCCTTATTTCTGTGGAATCTGAGAACAGATATTTTGGATCGCTTTGAAGACTATAGGGCCAAAGGAAATATCCTCCGATAACAAAGAGAACGAAGCTTTCTGAGAAACTTCTTTGTGTTCCGTGAAATCATCTCACAGAGTTACAGCTTTCCTCTCAGGAAGCCTTTCGCTAAGACAGTTCTTGTGGAATTGGCAAAGTGATATTTGGAAGCCCTTAGAGGGCTATGGTGAAAAAGAAAATATCCTCAGATGAAATCTGTAAAGAAGTTTTCTGAGAAACTGCTCACTGTTCTGTTAATTCATCTCACAGAGTTATATCTGTATTTCGTGGATCTCTTTGTTAGCCTTATTTCTGTGGAATCTGAGAACAGATATTTCGGATCCCTTTGGAGACTATAGGACCAAAGGAAATATCCTCCGATAAGAAAGAGAAAGAAGCTTTCTGAGAAACTTCTTTGTGTTCTGTGAAATCATCTCACAGAGTTACAGCATTCGCCTCAAGAAGCCTTTCTCTAAGACAGTTCTTGTGGAATTGGCAAAGTGATATTTGGAAGCCCATAGAGGTCTATGGTGAAAAAGGAAATTTCCTCAGATGAAATCTGGAAAGAAGCTTTCTGAGAAACTGCTTAGTGTTCTGTTAATTCATCTCACAGGGTTACATCTGTATTTCGTGGATCTCTTTGCTAGCCTTATTTCTGTGGAATCTGAGAACAGATATTTCGGATCCCTTTGAAGACTATAGGGCCAAAGGAAATATCCTCCGATAACAAAGAGAAAGAAGCTTTCTGAGAAACCTCTTTGTGTTCTCTGAAATCATTTCACAGAGTTACAGCTTTCCCCTCAAGAAGCCTTTCGCTAACACAGTTCTTGTGGAATTGGCAAAGTGATATTTGGAGGCCCATAGAGGGCTATGGTGAAAAAGGAAATATCCTCAGATGAAATCTGGAAAGAAGCTTTCTGAGAAACTGCTTAGTGTTCTGTTAATTCATCTCACAGAGTTACATCTTTATTTCGAGGATCTCTTTGCTAGCCATATTTCTGTGGAATCTGAGAACCGATACTTCGCATCGCTTTGAAGACTATAGGGCCAAAGGAAATATCCTCCGATAACAAAGAGAAAGAAGCTTCCTGAGAAACTTCTTTGTGTTCTGTGAAATCATCTCACAGAGTTACAGCTTTCCCCTCAAGAAGCCTTTCGCTAAGACAGTTCTTGTGGAATTGGCAAAGTGATATTTGGAACCCCTAGAGGGCTATGGTTAAAAAGGAAATATCCTCCGATAACAAAGAGAAAGAAGCTTTCTGAGAAATTTCTTTGTGTTCTGGGAAATCATCTCACAGTGTTACAGATTTCCCCTCAGGAAGCCTTTCGCTAAGACAGTTCTTTTGAAATTGGCAAAGTGATATTTGGAAGCCCATAAAGGGCTATGGTGAAAAAGGAAATATGCTCAGATGAAATCTGGAAAGAAGCTTTCTGAGAAACTGCTTAGTGTTCTGTTAATTCATCTCATAGAGTTACATCTTTATTTCGAGGATCACTTTCCTAGCCTTTTTTCTGTGGAATCTGAGAACAGATATTTCGGATCGCTTTGAAGACTATAGGGCCAAAGGAAATATCCTCCGATAACAAAGAGAAAGAAGCTTTCTGAGAAACTTCTTTGTGTTCTGTGAAATCATCTCACAGAGTTTCAGCTTTCCCTTCAAGAAGACTTTCGCTAAGACAGTTCTTGTGGAATTGGCAAAGTGATATTTGGAAGCCCATAGAGGGCTATGGTGAAAAAGGAAATATCCTCCGATAACAAAGAGAAAGAAGCTTTGTGAGAAACTGCTTAGTGTTCTGTTAATTCCTCTCACAGAGTTACATCTTTATTTCGAGGATCTCTTTGCTAGCCATATTTCTGTGGAATCTGAGAACCGATATTTCGCATCGCTTTGAAGACTATAGGGCCAAAGGAAATATCCTCCGATAACAAAGAGAAAGAAGCTTTCTGAGAAACTTCTTTGTGTTCTGTGAAATCAACTCACAGAGTTACAGCTTTCCCCTCAAGAAGCCTTTCGCTAAGACAGTTCTTGTGGAATTGGCAAAGTGATATTTGGAAGCCCATAGAGCGCTATGGTGAAAAAGGAAATATCCTCCGATAACAAAGAGAAAGAAGCTTTCTGAGAAACTGCTTAGTGTTCTGTTAATTCATCTCACAGAGTTACATCTGTATTTCACGGATCTCTTTGCTAGCATTATTTCTGTGGAATCTGAGAACAGACATTTCGGATCCCTTTGAACACTATAGGGCCAAAGGAAATATCCTCCGATAACAAAGAAGAAGAAGCTTTCTGAGAAACTTCTTTGTGTTCTGTGAAATCATCTCACAGAGTTACAGCTTTCCCCTCAAGAAGCCTTTCGCTAAGACAGTTCTTGTGGAATTGGCAAAGTGATAATTGGAGGCCCATAGAGGACTATGGTGAATAAGGAAATATCCTCAGTTGAAATTTGGAAAGAAGCTTTCTGAGAAACTGCTTAGTGTTCTGTTAATTCATCTCACAGAGTTACATCTTTATTTCGAGGATCTCTTTGCTAGCCTTATTTCTGTGGAATCTGAGAACCGATACTTCGCATCGCTTTGAAGGCTATAGGGCCAAAGGAAATATCCTCCGATAACAAAGAGAAAGAAGCTTTCTGAGAAACTTCTTTGTGTTCTGTGAAATCATCTCACAGAGTTACAGCTTTCCCCTCAAGAAGCCTTTCGCTAAGACAGTTCTTGTGGAATTGGCAAAGTGATTTTTGGAAGCCCATAGAGGGCTATGGTGAAAAAGGAAATATCCTCCGATAACAAAGAGAAAGAAGCTTTCTGAGAAACTGCTTAGTGTTCTGTTAATTCATCTCACAGAGTTACATCTGTATTTTTTGGATCTCTTTCCTAGCCTTATTTCTGTGGAATCTGAGAACAGATATTTCGGATCCCTTTGAACACTATAGGGCCAAAGGAAATATCCTCCGATAAAAAAGAGAAAGGAGATTTCTGTGAAACTGCTTTGTGTTCTGTGAAATCATCTCACAGAGTTACAGCTTTTCCCTCAAGAAGCCTTTCGCTAAGACAGTTCTTGTGGAATTGGCAAAGTGATATTTGGAAGCCCATAGAGGGCTATGGTGAAAAAGGAAATATCCTCAGATGAAATCTGGAAAGAAGCTTTCTGAGAAACTGCTTAGTGTTCTGTTAATTCACCTCACAGAGTTACATCTGTATTTCGTGGATCTCTTTGCTAGCCTTATTTCTGTGGAATCTGAGAACAGATATTTCGGATCGCTTTGAAGACTATCGGGCCAAAGGAAATATCGTCCGATAACAAACAGAAAGAAGCTATCTGAGAAACTTCTTTGTGTTCTGTGAAATCATCTCACAGAGTTACAGCATTCCCCTCAAGAAGCCTTTCGCTAACACAGTTCTTGTGGAATTGGCAAAATGATATTTGGAAGCCCAGAGAGGGCTATGGTGAAAAAGGAAATATCCTCAGATGAAATCTGGAAAGAAGCTTTCTGAGAAACTGCTTAGTGTTCTGTTAATTCATCTCACAGAGTTACATCTTTATTTCGAGGATCACTTTCCTAGCCTTTTTTCTGTGGAATCTGAGAACAGATATTTCGGATCGCTTTGAAGACTATAGGGCCAAAGGAAATATCCTCCGATAACAAAGAGAAAGAAGCTTTCTGAGAAACTTCTTTGTGTTCTGTGAAATCATCTCACAGAGTTACAGCTTTCCCCTCAAGAAGCCTTTCGCTAAGACAGTTCTTGTGGAATTGGCAAAGTGATATTAGGAAGCCCATAGAGGGCTAAGGTGAAAAAGCAAATATCCTCTGATGAAATCTGGAAAGAAGCTTTCTGAGAAACTGCTTAGTGTTCAGCTAATTCATCTCACAGAGTTACATCTGTATTTCGAGGATCTCTTGGCTAGCCTTATTTCTGTGGAATCTGAGAACAGATATTTCTGATCGCTTTGAAGACTATGGGGCCAAAGGAAATATCCTCCGATAACAAAGAGAAAGAAGCTTTCTGAGAAACTTCTTTGTGTTCTGGGAAATCATCTCACAGAGTTACAGATTTCCCCTCAGGAAGCCTTTCGCTAAGACAGTTCTTGTGAAATTGGGAAAGTGATATTTGGAAGCCCTTAAAGGGCTATGGTGAAAAAGGAAATATCCTCAGATGAAATCTGGAAAGAAGCTTTCTGAGAAACTGATTAGTGTTCTGTTAATTCATCTCACAGAGTTACATCTGTATTTCGAGGATCTCTTTGCTAGCCTTATTTCTGTGGAATCTGAGAACAGATATTTCGGATCGCTTTGAAGACTATAGGGCCAAAGGAAATATCCTCCGATAACAAAGAGAAAGAAGATTTCTGAGAAACTTCTGTGTTCTGTGAAATCATCTCACAGAGTTACAGCTTTCCCCTCAAGAAGCCTTTCGCTAACACAGTTCTTGTGGAATTGGCAAAATGATATTAGGAAGCCCATAGAGGGCTAAGGTGAAAAAGGAAATATCCTCAGATGAAATCTGGAAAGAAGCTTTCTGAGAAACTGCTTAGTGTTCTGCTAATTCATCTCACAGAGTTACATCTGTATTTCGAGGATATCTTTGCTAGCCTTATTTCTGTGGAATCTGAGAACAGATATTTCTGATCGCTTTGAAGACTATAGGGCCAAAGGAAATATCCTCCGATAACAAAGAGAAAGAAGCTTTCTGAGAAATTTCTTTGTGTTCTGGGAAATCATCTCACAGTGTTACAGATTTCCCCTCAGGAAGCCTTTCGCTAAGACAGTTCTTTTGAAATTGGCAAAGTGATATTTGGAAGCCCATAAAGGGCTATGGTGAAAAAGGAAATATCCTGAGATGAAATCTGGAAAGAAGCTTTCTGAGAAACTGATTAGTGTTCTGCTAATTCATCTCACAGAGTTACATCTGTATTTCGAGGATCTCTTTGCTAGCCTTATTTCTGTGGAATCTGAAAACCGATATTTCGGATCCCTTTGAAGACTATAGGGCCAAAGGAAATATCCTCCGATAACAAAGAGAAAGAAGCTTTCTGAGAAACTTCTTTGTGTTCTGTGAAATCATCTCACAGAGTTACAGCTTTCACCTCAAGAAGCCTTTCGCTAACACAGTTCTTGTGGAATTGGCCAAATGATATTTGGAAGCCCAGAGAGGGCTATGGTGAAAAAGGAAATATCCTCAGATGAAATCTGGAAAGAAGCTTTCTGAGAAACTGCTTAGTGTTCTGTTAATTCATCTCATAGAGTTACATCTTTATTTCGAGGATCACTTTCCTAGCCTTTTTTCTGTGGAATCTGAGAACAGATATTTCGGATCGCTTTGAAGACTATAGGGCCAAAAGAAATATCCTCCGATATCAAAGAGAAAGAAGCTTTCTGAGAAACTTCTTTGTGTTCTGTGAAATCATCTCACAGAGTTTCAGCTTTCCCTTCAAGAAGACTTTCGCTAAGACAGTTCTTGTGGAATTGGCAAAGTGATATTTGGAAGCCCATAGAGGGCTATGGTGAAAAAGGAAATATCCTCCGATAACAAAGAGAAAGAAGCTTTGTGAGAAACTGCTTAGTGTTCTGTTAATTCATCTCACAGAGTTACATCTTTATTTCGAGGATCTCTTTGCTAGCCATATTTCTGTGGAATCTGAGAACCGATATTTCGCATCGCTTTGAAGACTATAGGGCCAAAGGAAATATCCTCCGATAACAAAGAGAAAGAAGCTTTCTGAGAAACTTCTTTGTGTTCTGTGAAATCAACTCACAGAGTTACAGCTTTCCCCTCAAGAAGCCTTTCGCTAAGACAGTTCTTGTGGAATTGGCAAAGTGATATTTGGAAGCCCATAGAGCGCTATGGTGAAAAAGGAAATATCCTCCGATAACAAAGAGAAAGAAGCTTTCTGAGAATCTGCTTAGTGTTCTGTTAATTCATCTCACAGAGTTACATCTGTATTTCACGGATCTCTTTGCTAGCATTATTTCTGTGGAATCTGAGAACAGATATTTCGGATCCCTTTGAACACTATAGGGCCAAAGGAAATATCCTCCGATAAAAAAGAGAAAGGAGATTTCTGTGAAACTGCTTTGTGTTCTGTGAAATCATCTCACAGAGTTACAGCTTTTCCCTCAAGAAGCCTTTCGCTAAGACAGTTCTTGTGGAATTGGCAAAGTGATATTTGGAAGCCCATAGAGGGCTATGGTGAAAAAGGAAATATCCTCCGATAACAAAGAGAAAGAAGCTTTCTGAGAAATTTCTTTGTGTTCCGTGAAATCATCTCACAGAGTTACAGCTTTCCCCTCAAGAAGCCTTTCGCTAAGACAGTTCTTGTGGAATTGGCAAAGTGATATTTGGAAGCCCATAGAGGGCTATGGTGAAAAAGGAAATATCCTCAGTTGAAATTTCGAAAGAAGCTTTCTGAGAAACTGCTTAGTGTTCTGTTAATTCATCTCACAGAGTTACATCTTTATTTCGAGGATCTCTTTGCTAGCCATATTTCTGTGGAATCTGAGAACCGATACTTCGCATCGCTTTGAAGACTATAGGGCCAAAGGAAATATCCTCCGATAACAAAGAGAAAGAAGCTTTCTGAGAAACTTCTTTGTGTTCTGTGATATCATCTCACAGAGTTACAGCTTTCCCCTCAAGAAGCCTTTCGCTAAGACAGTTCTTGTGGAATTGGCAAAGTGATTTTTGGAAGCCCATAGAGGGCTATGGTGAAAAAGGAAATATCCTCCGATAACAAAGAGAAAGAAGCTTTCTGAGAAACTGCTTAGTGTTCTGTTAATTCATCTCACAGAGTTACATCTGTATTTCGTGGATCTCTTTGCTTGCCTTATTTCTGTGGAATCTGAGAACAGATATTTCGGATCCCTTTGAAGACTATCGGGCCAAAGGAAATATCCTCCGATAACAAAGAGAAAGAAGCATTCTGAGAAACTTCTTTGTGTTCCGTGAAATCATCTCACAGAGTTACAACTTTCCCCTCAAGAAGCCTTTCTCTAAGACAGTTCTTGTGGAATTGGCAAAGTGATATTTGGAAGCCCATAGAGGGCTATGGTGAAAAAGGAAATATCCTCTGTTGAAATTTCGAAAGAAGATCTCTGAGAAACTGCTTAGTGTTCTGTTAATTCATCTCACAGAGTTACATCTGTATTTCTTGGATCTCTTTCCTAGCCTTATTTCTGTGGAATCTGAGAACAGATATTTCGGATCCCTTTGAACACTATAGGGCCAAAGGAAATATCCTCCGATAACAAAGAGAAAGGAGATTTCTGTGAAACTGCTTTGTGTTCTGTGAAATCATCTCACAGAGTTACAGCTTTTCCCTCAAGAATCCTTTCGCTAAGACAGTTCTTGTGGAATTGGCAAAGTGATATTTGGAAGCCCATAGAGGGCTATGGTGAAAAAGGAAATATCCTCAGATGGAATCTGGAAAGAAGCTTTTGGAGAAACTGCTTAGTGTTCTGTTAATTCACCTCACAGAGTTACATCTGTATTTCGTGGATCTCTTTGCTAGCCTTATTTCTGTGGAATCTGAGAACAGATATTTCGGATCGCTTTGAAGACTATCGGGCCAAAGGAAATATCGTCCGATAACAAACAGAAAGAAGCTATCTGAGAAACTTCTTTGTGTTCTGTGAAATCATCTCACAGAGTTACAGCATTCCCCTCAAGAAGCCTTTCGCTAACACAGTTCTTGTGGAATTGGCAAAATGATATTTGGAAGCCCAGAGAGGGCTATGGTGAAAAAGGAAATATCCTCAGATGAAATCTGGAAAGAAGCTTTCTGAGAAACTGCTTAGTGTTCTGTTAATTCATCTCACAGAGTTACATCTTTATTTCGAGGATCACTTTACTAGCCTTTTTTCTGTGGAATCTGAGAACAGATATTTCGGATCGCTTTGAAGACTATAGGGCCAAAGGAAATATCCTCCGATAACAAAGAGAAAGAAGCTTTCTGAGAAACTTCTTTGTGTTCTGTGAAATCATCTCACAGAGTTACAGCTTTCCCCTCAAGAAGCCTTTCGCTAAGACAGTTCTTGTGGAATTGGCAAAGTGATATTAGGAAGCCCATAGAGAGCTAAGGTGAAAAAGCAAATATCCTCTGATGAAATCTGGAAAGAAGCTTTCTGAGAAACTGCTTAGTGTTCTGCTAATTCATCTCACAGAGTTACATCTGTATTTCGAGGATCTCTTGGCTAGGCTTATTTCTGTGGAATCTGAGAACAGATATTTCTGATCGCTTTGAAGACTATGGGGCCAAAGGAAATATCCTCCGATAACAAAGAGAAAGAAGCTTTCTGAGAAACTTCTTTGTGTTCTGGGAAATCATCTCACAGAGTTACAGATTTCCCCTCAGGAAGCCTTTCGCTAAGACAGTTCTTGTGAAATTGGGAAAGTGATATTTGGAAGCCCTTAAAGGGCTATGGTGAAAAAGGAAATATCCTCAGATGAAATCTGGAAAGAAGCTTTCTGAGAAACTGCTCAGTGTTCTGTAAATTCATCTCACAGAGTTACATATGTATTTCGTGGATCTCTTTGCTAGCCTTATTTCTGTGGAATCTGAGAACAGATATTTCGGATTGCTTTGAAGACTATAGGGCCAAAGGAAATATCCTCCGATAACAAAGAGAAAGAAGATTTCTGAGAAACTTCTTTGTGTTCTGTGAAATCATCTCACAGAGTTACAGCTTTCCCTTCAAGAAGCCTTTCGCTAAGACAGTTCTTGTGGAATTGGCAAAGTGATATTTGGAAGCCCATAGAGGGCTATGGTGAAAAAGGAAATATCCTCAGATGAAATCTGGAAAGAAGCTTTCTGAGAAACTGCACAGTGTTCTTTTAATTCATCTCACAGAGTTACATCTGTATTTCGTGGATCTCTTTGCTAACCTTATTTCTGTGGAATCTGAGAACAGATATTTCGGATCGCTTTGAAGACTATACGGCGAAAGGAAACATCCTCCGATAACAAAGAGAAGGAAGCTTTCTGAGAAATTTCTTTGTGTTCTGTGAAATCATCTCACAGAGTTACAGCTTTCCCTTGAAGAAGCCTTTCGCTAAGACAGTTCTTGTGGAATTAGCAAAGTGATATTTGGAAGCCCATAGAGGGCTATGGTGAAAAAGGAAATATCCTCCGATAACAAAGAGAAAGAAGCTTTCTGAGAAATTTCTTTGTGTTCCGTGAAATCATCTCACAGAGTTACAGCTTTCCCCTCAAGAAGCCTTTCGCTAAGACAGTTCTTGTGGAATTGGCAAAGTGATATTTGGAAGCCCATAGAGGGCTATGGTGAAAAAGGAAATATCCTCAGTTGAAATTTCGAAAGAAGCTTTCTGAGAAACTGCTTAGTGTTCTGTTAATTCATCTCACAGAGTTACATCTTTATTTCGAGGATCTCTTTGCTAGCCATATTTCTGTGGAATCTGAGAACCGATACTTCGCATCGCTTTGAAGACTATAGGGCCAAAGGAAATATCCTCCGATAACAAAGAGAAAGAAGCTTTCTGAGAAACTTCTTTGTGTTCTGTGATATCATCTCACAGAGTTACAGCTTTCCCCTCAAGAAGCCTTTCGCTAAGACAGTTCTTGTGGAATTGGCAAAGTGATTTTTGGAAGCCCCTAGAGGGCTATGGTGAAAAAGGAAATATCCTCCGATAACAAAGAGAAAGAAGCTTTCTGAGAAACTGCTTAGTGTTCTGTTAATTCATCTCACAGAGTTACATCTGTATTTCGTGGATCTCTTTGCTTGCCTTATTTCTGTGGAATCTGAGAACAGATATTTCGGATCCCTTTGAAGACTATCGGGCCAAAGTAAATATCCTCCGATAACAAAGAGAAAGAAGCATTCTGAGAAACTTCTTTGTGTTCCGTGAAATCATCTCACAGAGTTACAACTTTCCCCTCAAGAAGCCTTTCTCTAAGACAGTTGTTGTGGAATTGGCAAAGTGATATTTGGAAGCCCATAGAGGGCTATGGTGAAAAAGGAAATATCCTCTGTTGAAATTTCGAAAGAAGATCTCTGAGAAACTGCTTAGTGTTCTGTTAATTCATCTCACAGAGTTACATCTGTATTTCTTGGATCTGTTTCCTAGCCTTATTTCTGTGGAATCTGAGAACAGATATTTCGGATCCCTTTGAACACTATAGGGCCAAAGGAAATATCCTCCGATAACAAAGAGAAAGGAGATTTCTGTGAAACTGCTTTGTGTTCTGTGAAATCATCTCACAGAGTTACAGCTTTTCCCTCAAGAAGCCTTTCGCTAAGACAGTTCTTGTGGAATTGGCAAAGTGATATTTGGAAGCCCATAGAGGGCTATGGTGAAAAAGGAAATATCCTCAGATGGAATCTGGAAAGAAGCTTTCTGAGAAACTGCTTAGTGTTCTGTTAATTCACCTCACAGAGTTACATCTGTATTTCGTGGATCTCTTTGCTAGCCTTATTTCTGTGGAATCTGAGAACAGATATTTCGGATCGCTTTGAAGACTATCGGGCCAAAGGAAATATCGTCCGATAACAAACAGAAAGAAGCTATCTGAGAAACTTCTTTGTTTTCTGTGAAATCATCTCACAGAGTTACAGCATTCCCCTCAAGAAGCCTTTGGCTAACACAGTTCTTGTGGAATTGGCAAAATGATATTTGGAAGCCCAGAGAGGGCTATGGTGAAAAAGGAAATATCCTCAGATGAAATCTGGAAAGAAGCTTTCTGAGAAACTGCTTAGTGTTCTGTTAATTCATCTCACAGAGTTACATCTTTATTTCGAGGATCACTTTCCTAGCCTTTTTTCTGTGGAATCTGAGAACAGATATTTCGGATCGCTTTGAAGACTATAGGGCCAAAGGAAATATCCTCCGATAACAAAGAGAAAGAAGCTTTCTGAGAAACTTCTTTGTGTTCTGTGAAATCATCTCACAGAGTTACAGCTTTCCCCTCAAGAAGCCTTTCGCTAAGACAGTTCTTGTGGAATTGGCAAAGTGATATTAGGAAGCCCATAGAGGGCTAAGGTGAAAAAGCAAATATCCTCAGATGAAATCTGGAAAGAAGCTTTCTGAGAAACTGCTTAGTGTTCTGCTAATTCATCTCACAGAGTTACATCTGTATTTCGAGGATCTCTTGGCTAGCCTTATTTCTGTGGAATCTGAGAACAGATATTTCTGATCGCTTTGAAGACTAGGGGCCAAAGGAAATATCCTCCGATAACAAAGAGAAAGAAGCTTTCTGAGAAACTTCTTTGTGTTCTGGGAAATCATCTCACAGAGTTACAGATTTCCCCTCTGGAAGCCTTTCGCTAAGACAGTTCTTGTGAAATTGGGAAAGTGATATTTGGAAGCCCTTAAAGGGCTATGGTGAAAAAGGAAATATCCTCAGATGAAATCTGGAAAGAAGCTTTCTGAGAAACTGCTCAGTGTTCTGTAAATTCATCTCACAGAGTTACATCTGTATTTCGTGGATCTCTTTGTTAGCCTTATTTCTGTGGAATCTGAGAACAGATATTTCGGATCGCTTTGAAGACTATAGGGCCAAAGGAAATATCCTCCAATAACAAAGAGAAAGAAGATTTCTGAGAAACTTCTTTGTGTTCTGTGAAATCATCTCACAGAGTTACAGCTTTCCCCTCAAGAAGCCTTTCGCTAATACAGTTCTTGTGGAATTGGCAAAGTGATATTTGGAAGCCCATAGAGGGCTATGGTGAAAAAGGAAATATCCTCAGATGAAATCTGGAAAGAAGCTTTCTGAGAAACTGCACAGTGTTCTTTTAATTCATCTCACAGAGTTACATCTGTATTTCGTGGATCTCTTTGCTAACCTTATTTCTGTGGAATCTGAGAACAGATATTTCGGATCCCTTTGAAGACAATACGGCGAAAGGAAACATCCTCCGATAACAAAGAGAAGGAAGCTTTCTGAGAAATTTCTTTGTGTTCTGTGAAATCATCTCACAGAGTTACAGCTTTCCCTTGAAGAAGCCTTTCGCTAAGACAGTTCTTGTGGAATTGGCAAAGTGATATTTGGAAGCCCATAGAGGGCTATGGTGAAAAAGGAAATATCCTCCGATAACAAAGAGAAAGAAGCTTTCTGAGAAACTGCTTAGTGTTCTGTTAATTCATCTCACAGAGTTACATCTGTATTTCGTGGATCTCTTTGCTTGCCTTATTTCTGTGGAATCTCAGAACAGATATTTCGGATCCCTTTGAAGACTATCGGGCCAAAGGAAATATCCTCCGATAACAAAGAGAAAGAAGCTTTCTGAGAAACTTCTTTGTGTTCTGTGAAATCATCTCACAGAGTTACAGCTTTCCCCTCAAGAAGCCTTTCGCTAAGACAGTTCTTGTGGAATTGGCAAAGTGATATTTGGAAGCCCATAGAGGGCTATGGTGAAAAAGGAAATATCCTCAGTTGAAATTTCGAAAGAAGCTTTCTGAGAAACTGCTTAGTGTTCTCTTAATTCATCTCACAGAGTTACATCTGTATTTCACGGATCTCTTTGCTAGCCTTATTTCTTTGGAATCTGAGAACAGATATTTCGGATCCCTTTGAACACTATAGGGCCAAAGGAAATATCCTCCGATAACAAAGAAGAAGAAGCTTTCTGAGAAACTTCTTTGTGTTCTGTGAAATCATCTCACAGAGTTACAGCTTTTCCCTCAAGAAGTCTTTCGCTAAGACAGTTCTTGTGAAATTGGCAAAGTGATATTTGGAAGAACATAGAGGGCTAAGGTGAAAAAGGAAATATCCTCAGATGGAATCTGGAAAGAAGCTTTCTGAGAAACTGCTTAGTGTTCTGTTAATTCATCTCACAGATTTACATCTGCATTTCAAGGATCTCTTTGCTAGCCTTATTTCTGTGGAATCTCAGAACAGATATTTCGGATCGCATTGAAGACTATAGGGCCAAAGGAAATATCTTCCGATAACAAAGAAAACGAAGCTTTCTGAGAAACTTCTTTGTGTTCTGTGAAATCATCTCACAGAGTTACAGCTTTCCTCTCAGGAAGCCTTTCGCTAAGACAGTTCTTGTGGAATTGGCAAAGTGATATTTGGAAGCCCTTAGAGGGCTATGGTGAAAAAGAAAATATCCTGAGATGAAATCTGGAAAGAAGATTTCTGAGAAACTGCTCACTGTTCTGTTAATTCAACTCACAGAGTTATATCTGTATTTCATGGAACTCTTTGCTAGCCTTATTTCTGTGGAATATGAGAACGTATATTTCGGATCCCTTTGAACACTATAGGGCCAAAGGAAATATCCTCTGATAACAAAGAGAAAGAAGCTTTCTGAGAAACTTCTTTGTGTTCTGTAAAATCATCTCACAGAGTTACAGCTTTCGCCTCAAGAAGCCTTTCGCTAACACATTTCTTGTGGAATTGGCAAAGTGATATTTGGAAGAACATAGAGGGCTATGGTGAAAAAGGAAATATCCTCAGATGAAATCTGGAAAGAAGCTTTCTGAGAAACTGCTTAGTGTTCTGTTAATTCAACTCACAGTGTTACATCTTTATTTCGAGGATCTCTTTCCTAGCCTTATTTCTGTGGAATGTGAGAACAGATATTTCGGATAGCTTTGAAGACTATAGGGCCAAAGGAAATATCCTCCGATAACAAAGAGAAAGAAGCTTTCTGAGAAACTTCTTTGTGTTCTGTGAAATCATCTCACAGAGTTACAGCTTTCCCCTCAAGAAGACTTTCGCTAAGACAGTTCTTCTGGAATTGGCAAAGTGATATTTCGAAGCCCATAGAGGGCTATGGTGAAAAAGGAAATATCCTCAGATGAAATCTGGAAAGAAGCTTTCTGAGAAACTGCTTAGTGTTCTGTTAATTCATCTCACAGAGTTACATCTGTATTTCGTGGATCTCTTTGCTAGCCTTCTTTCTGTGGAATCTGAGAACAGATATTTCGGATCGCTTTGAAGACTATAGGGCCAAAGGAAATATCCTCCGATAACAAAGAGAAAGAAGCTTTCTGAGAAACTTCTTTGTGTTCTGTGAAATCATCTCACAGAGGTACAGCTTTCCCCTCAGGAAGCCTTTCGCTAAGACAGTTCTTGTGGAAATGGCAAAGTGATATTTGGCAGCCCTTACAGGGCTACGGTGAAAAAGGAAATTTCCTCAGATGAAATCTGGAAAGAATCTTTCTGAGAAACTTCTTAGTGTTCTGTTAATTCATCTCACAGAGTTATATCTGTATTTCGTGGATCTCTTTGCTAGCCTTATTTCTGTGGAATCTGAGAACAGATATTTCGGATCCCTTTGAAGACCATAGGGCCAAAGGAAATATCCTCCGATAACAAAGAGAAAGAAGCTTTCTGAGAAACTTCTTTCTGTTCTGTGAAATCATCTCACAGAGTTACAGCTTTCGCCTCAAGAAGCCTTTCGCTAAGACAGTTCTTGTGGAATTGGCAAAGTGATATTTGGAAGCCCTTAGAGGGCTATGGTGAAAAAGGAAATATCCTCAGATGAAATCTGGAAAGAAGCTTTGTGAGAAACTGCTTAGTGTTCTGTTAATTCATCTCACAGATTTATATCTGTATTTCGTGGATCTATTTGCTAGCCTTATTTCTGTGGAATCTGAGAACAGATATTTCGGATCCCTTTGAAGAATATAGGGCCAAAGGAAATATCCTCCGATAACAAAGAGAAAGAAGCTTTCTGAGAAACTTCTTTGTGTTCTGTGAAATCATCTCACAGAGTTACAGCTTTCCCTTCAAGAAGCCTTTCGCTAAGACAGCTCTTTTGGAATTGGCAAAGTGATATTTGGAAGCCCATAGAGGGCTATGGTGAAAAAGGAAATATCCTCAGATGAAATCTGGAAAGAAGCGTTCTGAGAAACTGCTTAGTGTTCTGTTAAGTCATCTCAGAGAGTTACATCTGTATTTCGTGGATCCCTTTGTTAGCCTTATTTCTGTGGAATCTGAGAACAGATATTTCGGATCCCTTTGAACACTATAAGGCCAAAGGAAATATCCTCCAATAACAAAGAGAAAGAAGCTTTCTGAGAAACTTCTTTGTGTTCTGTGAAATCATCTCACAGAGTTACAGCTTTCCTCTCAGGAAGCCTTTCGCTAAGACAGTTCTTGTGGAATTGGCAAAGTGATATTTGGAAGCCCTTAGAGGGCTATGGTGAAAAAGAAAATATCCTCAGATGAAATCTGGAAAGAAGCTTTCTGAGAAACTGCTCACTGTTCTGTTAATTCAACTCACAGAGTTATATCTGTATTTCATGGATCTCTTTGCTAGCCTTATTTCTGTGGAATCTGAGAACGGATATTTCGGATCCCTTTGAAGACTATTGGGCCAAAGGAAATATCCTCCGATAACAAAGAGAAAGAAGCTTTCTGAGAAACTTCTTTGTGTTCTGTGAAATCATCTCACAGAGTTACAGCTTTCCCTTCAAGAAGCCTTTCGCTAAGACCGTTCTTGTGGAATTGGCAAAGTGATATTTGGAAGCCCATAGAGGGCTACGGTGAAAAAGGAAATATCCTAAGATGAAATCTGGAAAGAAGCTTTCTGAGAAACTGCTTAGTGTTCTGTTAGTTCATCTCACAGAGTTACATCTGTATTTCTTGGATCTCTTTGCTAGCCTTATTTCTGTGGAATCTGAGAACAGATATTTCGGATCGCTTTGAAGACTATAGGGCCAAAGGAAATATCCTCCGATAACAAAGAGAAAGAATCTTTCTGAGAAACTTCTTTGTGTTCTGTGAAATCATCTCACAGAGTTACAGCTTTCACTTCAAGAAGACCTTCACTAAGACAGTTCTTGTGGAATTGGCAAAGTGATATTTGGAAGCCCATAGAGGGCTATGGTGAAAAAGGAAATATCCTGTGATGAAATCTGGAAAGACGCTTTGTGAGAAACTGCTTACTGTTCTGTTAATTCATCTCACAGAGTTACATCTGTATTTCGTGGATCTCTTTGCTAGCCTTATTTCTGTGGAATCTGAGAACAGATATTTCGGATCGCTTTGAAGACTATAGGGCCAAAGGAAATATCTTCCGAATACAAAGAGAAAGAAACTTTCTGAGAAACTTCTTTGTGTTCTGTGAAATCATCTCACAGAGTTACAGCTTTCCCCTCAGGAAGCCTTTCGCTAAGACAGTTATTGTGGAAATGGCAAAGTGATATTTGGAAGCCCTTAGAGGGCTATGGTGAAAAAGGAAATATCCTCAGATGAAATCTGGAAAGAATCTTTCTGAGAAACTGCTCACTGTTCTGTTAATTCATCTCACAGAGTTACATCTGTATTTCGTGGATCTCTTTGCTAGCCTTATTTCTGTGGAATCTGAGAACAGATATTTCGGATCCCTTTGAAGACTATAGGGCGAAAGGAAATATCCTCCGATAACAAAGAGAAAGAAGCTTTCTGAGAAACTTCTTTGTGTTCTGTGAAGTCATCTCACAGAGTTACAGCTTTCCCTTCAAGAAGCGTTTCGCTAAGACAGCTCCTTTGGAATTGGCAAAGTGATATTTGGAAGCCCATAGAGGGCTATGGTGAAAAAGGAAATATCCTCAGCTGAAATCTGGAAAGAAGCTTTCTGAGAAACTGCTTAGTGTTCTGTTAAGTCATCTCATAGAGTTACATCTGTATTTCGTGGATCTCTTTGTTAGCCTTATTTCTGTGGAATCTGAGAACAGATATTTCGGATCCCTTTGAACAATATAGGGCCAAAGGAAATATCCTCCAATAACAAAGAGAAAGAAGCTTTCTGAGAAACTTCTTTGTGTTCTGTAAAAATCATCTCACAGAGTTACAACTTTCGCCTCAAGAAGCTTTTCGCTAACACATTTCTTGTGAAATTGTCAAAGTGATATTTCGAAGCTCATAGAGGGCTATGGTGAAAAAGGAAATATCCTCAGATGAAATCTGGAAAGAAGCTTTCTGAGAAACTGATTAGTGTTCTGTTAATTCAACTCACAGTGTTACATCTTTATTTCGAGGATCTCTTTGCTAGCCTTATTTCTGTGGAATCTGAGAACAGATATTTCGGATCGCTTTGAAGACTATAGGGCCAAAGGAAATATCCTCCGATAACAAAGAGAAAGAAGCTTTCTGAGAAACTTCTTTGTGTTCTGTGAAATCATCTCACAGAGTTACAGCTTTCGCCTCAAGAAGCCTTTCACTAACACATTTCTTGTGGAATTGGCAAAGTGATATTTGGAAGAACATAGAGGGCTATGGTGAAAAAGGAAATATCCTCAGATGAAATCTGGAAAGAAGATTTCTGAGAAACTGCTTAGTGTTCTGTTAATTCAACTCACAATGTTACATCTTTATTTCAAGGATCTCTTTGCTAGCCTTATTTCTGTGGAATCTGAGAACAGATATTTCGGATCGCTTTGAAGACTATAGGGCCAAAGGAAATATCCTCCGATAACAAAGAGAAAGAAGCTTTCTGAGAAACTTCTTTGTGTTCTGTGAAATCATCTCACAGAGTTACAGCTTTCCCCTCAAGAAGCCTTTCGCTAAGACAGTTCTTGTGGAATTGGCAAAGTGATATTTCGAAGCCCATAGAGGGCTATGGTGAAAAAGGAAATATCCTCAGATGAAATCTGGAAAGAAGCTTTCTGAGAAACTGCTTAGTGTTCTGTTAATTCATCTCGCAGAGTTACATCTGTATTTCGTGGATCTCTTTGCTAGCCTTATTTCTGTGGAATCTGAGAACAGATATTTCGGATCGCTTTGAAGACTATAGGGCCAAAGGAAATATCCTCCGAATACAAAGAGAAAGAAGCTTTCTGAGAAACTTCTTTGTGTTCTGTGAAATCGTCTCACAGAGTTACAGCTTTCCCCTCAGGAAGCCTTTCGCTAAGACAGTTCTTGTGGAAATGGCAAAGTGATATTTGGAAGCCCTTACAGGGCTATGGTGAAAAAGGAAATATCCTCAGATGAAATCTGGAAAGAATCTTTCTGAGAAACTGCTCACTGTTCTGTTAATTCATCTCACAGAGTTACATCTGTATTTCGTGGATCTCTTTGCTAGCCTTATTTCTTTGGAATCTGAGAACACATATTTCGGATCCTTTTGAAGACTATAGGGCGAAAGGAAATATCCTCCGATAACAAAGAGAAAGAAGCTTTCTGAGAAACTTCTTTGTGTTCTGTGAAGTCATCTCACAGAGTTACAGCTTTCCCTTCAAGAAGCGTTTCGCTAAGACAGCTCCTTTGGAATTGGCAAAGTGATATTTGGAAGCCCATAGAGGGCTACGGTGAAAAAGGAAATATCCTCAGCTGAAATCTGGAAAGAAGCTTTCTGAGAAACTGCTTAGTGTTCTGTTAAGTCATCTCATAGAGTTACATCTGTATTTCGTGGATCTCTTTGTTAGCCTTATTTCTGTGGAATCTGAGAACAGATATTTCGGATCCCTTTGAACACTATAGGGCCAAAGGAAATATCCTCCAATAACAAAGAGAAAGAAGCTTTCTGAGAAACATCTTTGTGTTCTGTGAAATCATCTCACAGAGTTACAACTTTCGCCTCAAGAAGCCTTTCGCTAACACAGTTCTTGTGGAATTGGCAAAGTGATATTTGGAAGCCCATAGAGGGCTAGGGTAAAAAAGGAAATATCCTCAAATGAAATCTGGAAAGAAGCTTTCTGAGAAACTGCTTAGTGTTCTGTTAATTCATCTCACATATTTACATCTGTATTTCGAGGATCTCTTTGCTAGCCTTATTTCTGTGGAATCTGAGAACAGATATTTTGGATCGCTTTGAAGACTATAGGGCCAAAGGAAATATCCTCCGATAACAAAGAGAACGAAGCTTTCTGAGAAACTTCTTTGTGTTCCGTGAAATCATCTCACAGAGTTACAGCTTTCCTCTCAGGAAGCCTTTCGCTAAGACAGTTCTTGTGGAATTGGCAAAGTGATATTTGGAAGCCCTTAGAGGGCTAGGGTGAAAAAGAAAATATCCTCAGATGAAATCTGTAAAGAAGTTTTCTGAGAAACTGCTCACTGTTCTGTTAATTCATCTCACAGAGTTATATGTGTATTTCGTGGATCTCTTTGTTAGCCTTATTTCTGTGGAATCTGAGAACAGATATTTCGGATCCCTTTGGAGACTATAGGACCAAAGGAAATATCCTCCGATAACAAAGAGAAAGAAGCTTTCTGAGAAACTTCTTTGTGTTCTGTGAAATCATCTCACAGAGTTACAGCTTTCGCCTCAAGAAGCCTTTCTCTAAGACAGTTCTTGTGGAATTGGCAAAGTGATATTTGGAAGCCCATAGAGGTCTATGGTGAAAAAGGAAATATCCTCAGATGAAATCTGGAAAGAAGCTTTCTGAGAAACTGCTTAGTGTTCTGCTAATTCATCTCACAGGGTTACATCTGTATTTCGTGGATCTCTTTGCTAGCCTTATTTCTGTGGAATCTGAGAACAGATATTTCGGATCCCTTTGAAGACTATCGGTCCAAAGGAAACATCCTCCGTAAACAAAGAGAAAGAAGCTTTTGACAAACTTCTTTGTGTTCTGTGAAATCATCTCACAGAGTTACAGCTTTCCCATCAAGAAACCTTTCGCTAAGACAGTTCTTGTGGAATTGGCAAAGTGATAATTGGAGGCCCATAGAGGGCTATGGTGAAAAAGGAAATATCCTCAGTTGAAATTTGGAAAGAAGCTTTCTGAGAAACTGCTTAGTGTTCTGTTAATTCATCTCACAGAGTTACATCTTTATTTCGAGGATCTCTTTGCTAGCCATATTTCTGTGGAATCTGAGAACCGATATTTCGCACCGCTTTGAAGACTATAGGGCCAAAGGAAATATCCTCCGATAACAAAGAGAAAGAAGCTTTCTGAGAAACTTCTTTGTGTTCTGTGAAATCATCTCACAGAGTTACAGCTTTCCCCTCAAGAAGCCTTTCGCTAAGACAGTTCTTGTGGAATTGGCAAAGTGATTTTTGGAAGCCCATAGAGGGCTATGGTGAAAAAGGAAATATCCTCCGATAACAAAGAGAAAGAAGCTTTCTGAGAAACTGCTTAGTGTTCTGTTAATTCATCTCACAGAGTTACATCTGTATTTCTTGGATCTCTTTCCTAGCCTTTTTTCTGTGGAATCTGAGAACAGATATTTCGGATCCCTTTGAACACTATAGGGCCAAAGGAAATATCCTCCGATAAAAAAGAGAAAGGAGATTTCTGTGAAACTGCTTTGTGTTCTGTGAAATCATCTCACAGAGTTACAGCTTTTCCCTCAAGAAGCCTTTCGCTAAGACAGTTCTTGTGGAATTGGCAAAGTGATATTTGGAAGCCCATAGAGGGCTATGGTGAAAAAGGAAATATCCTCAGATGGAATCTGGAAAGAAGCTTTCTGAGAAACTGCTTAGTGTTCTGTTAATTCACCTCACAGAGTTACATCTGTATTTCGTGGATCTCTTTGCTAGCCTTATTTCTGTGGAATCTGAGAACAGATATTTCGGATCGCTTTGAAGACTATCGGGCCAAAGGAAATATCGTCCGATAACAAACAGAAAGAATCTATCTGAGAAACTTCTTTGTGTTCTGTGAAATCATCTCACAGAGTTACAGCATTCCCCTCAAGAAGCCTTTCGCTAACACAGTTCTTGTGGAATTGGCAAAATGATATTTGGAAGCCCAGAGAGGGCTATGGTGAAAAAGGAAATATCCTCAGATGAAATCTGCAAAGAAGCTTTCTGAGAAACTGCTTAGTGTTCTGTTAATTCATCTCACAGAGTTACATCTGTATTTCGTGGATCTCTTTGCTAGCCTTCTTTCTGTGGAATCTGAGAACAGATATTTCGGATCGCTTTGAAGACTATAGGGCCAAAGGAAATATCCTCCGATAACAAAGAGAAAGAAGCTTTCTGAGAAACTTCTTTGTGTTCTGTGAAATCATCTCACAGAGGTACAGCTTTCCCCTCAGGAAGCCTTTCGCTAAGACAGTTCTTGTGGAAATGGCAAAGTGATATTTGGCAGCCCTTACAGGGCTACGGTGAAAAAGGAAATTTCCTCAGATGAAATCTGGAAAGAATCTTTCTGAGAAACTTCTTAGTGTTCTGTTAATTCATCTCACAGAGTTATATCTGTATTTCGTGGATCTCTTTGCTAGCCTTATTTCTGTGGAATCTGAGAACAGATATTTCGGATCCCTTTGAAGACCATAGGGCCAAAGGAAATATCCTCCGATAACAAAGAGAAAGAAGCTTTCTGAGAAACTTCTTTCTGTTCTGTGAAATCATCTCACAGAGTTACAGCTTTCGCCTCAAGAAGCCTTTCGCTAAGACAGTTCTTGTGGAATTGGCAAAGTGATATTTGGAAGCCCTTAGAGGGCTATGGTGAAAAAGGAAATATCCTCAGATGAAATCTGGAAAGAAGCTTTGTGAGAAACTGCTTAGTGTTCTGTTAATTCATCTCACAGATTTATATCTGTATTTCGTGGATCTATTTGCTAGCCTTATTTCTGTGGAATCTGAGAACAGATATTTCGGATCCCTTTGAAGAATATAGGGCCAAAGGAAATATCCTCCGATAACAAAGAGAAAGAAGCTTTCTGAGAAACTTCTTTGTGTTCTGTGAAATCATCTCACAGAGTTACAGCTTTCCCTTCAAGAAGCCTTTCGCTAAGACAGCTCTTTTGGAATTGGCAAAGTGATATTTGGAAGCCCATAGAGGGCTATGGTGAAAAAGGAAATATCCTCAGATGAAATCTGGAAAGAAGCGTTCTGAGAAACTGCTTAGTGTTCTGTTAAGTCATCTCAGAGAGTTACATCTGTATTTCGTGGATCCCTTTGTTAGCCTTATTTCTGTGGAATCTGAGAACAGATATTTCGGATCCCTTTGAACACTATAAGGCCAAAGGAAATATCCTCCAATAACAAAGAGAAAGAAGCTTTCTGAGAAACTTCTTTGTGTTCTGTGAAATCATCTCACAGAGTTACAGCTTTCCTCTCAGGAAGCCTTTCGCTAAGACAGTTCTTGTGGAATTGGCAAAGTGATATTTGGAAGCCCTTAGAGGGCTATGGTGAAAAAGAAAATATCCTCAGATGAAATCTGGAAAGAAGCTTTCTGAGAAACTGCTCACTGTTCTGTTAATTCAACTCACAGAGTTATATCTGTATTTCATGGATCTCTTTGCTAGCCTTATTTCTGTGGAATCTGAGAACGGATATTTCGGATCCCTTTGAAGACTATTGGGCCAAAGGAAATATCCTCCGATAACAAAGAGAAAGAAGCTTTCTGAGAAACTTCTTTGTGTTCTGTGAAATCATCTCACAGAGTTACAGCTTTCCCTTCAAGAAGCCTTTCGCTAAGACCGTTCTTGTGGAATTGGCAAAGTGATATTTGGAAGCCCATAGAGGGCTACGGTGAAAAAGGAAATATCCTAAGATGAAATCTGGAAAGAAGCTTTCTGAGAAACTGCTTAGTGTTCTGTTAGTTCATCTCACAGAGTTACATCTGTATTTCTTGGATCTCTTTGCTAGCCTTATTTCTGTGGAATCTGAGAACAGATATTTCGGATCGCTTTGAAGACTATAGGGCCAAAGGAAATATCCTCCGATAACAAAGAGAAAGAATCTTTCTGAGAAACTTCTTTGTGTTCTGTGAAATCATCTCACAGAGTTACAGCTTTCACTTCAAGAAGACCTTCACTAAGACAGTTCTTGTGGAATTGGCAAAGTGATATTTGGAAGCCCATAGAGGGCTATGGTGAAAAAGGAAATATCCTGTGATGAAATCTGGAAAGACGCTTTGTGAGAAACTGCTTACTGTTCTGTTAATTCATCTCACAGAGTTACATCTGTATTTCGTGGATCTCTTTGCTAGCCTTATTTCTGTGGAATCTGAGAACAGATATTTCGGATCGCTTTGAAGACTATAGGGCCAAAGGAAATATCTTCCGAATACAAAGAGAAAGAAACTTTCTGAGAAACTTCTTTGTGTTCTGTGAAATCATCTCACAGAGTTACAGCTTTCCCCTCAGGAAGCCTTTCGCTAAGACAGTTATTGTGGAAATGGCAAAGTGATATTTGGAAGCCCTTAGAGGGCTATGGTGAAAAAGGAAATATCCTCAGATGAAATCTGGAAAGAATCTTTCTGAGAAACTGCTCACTGTTCTGTTAATTCATCTCACAGAGTTACATCTGTATTTCGTGGATCTCTTTGCTAGCCTTATTTCTGTGGAATCTGAGAACAGATATTTCGGATCCCTTTGAAGACTATAGGGCGAAAGGAAATATCCTCCGATAACAAAGAGAAAGAAGCTTTCTGAGAAACTTCTTTGTGTTCTGTGAAGTCATCTCACAGAGTTACAGCTTTCCCTTCAAGAAGCGTTTCGCTAAGACAGCTCCTTTGGAATTGGCAAAGTGATATTTGGAAGCCCATAGAGGGCTATGGTGAAAAAGGAAATATCCTCAGCTGAAATCTGGAAAGAAGCTTTCTGAGAAACTGCTTAGTGTTCTGTTAAGTCATCTCATAGAGTTACATCTGTATTTCGTGGATCTCTTTGTTAGCCTTATTTCTGTGGAATCTGAGAACAGATATTTCGGATCCCTTTGAACAATATAGGGCCAAAGGAAATATCCTCCAATAACAAAGAGAAAGAAGCTTTCTGAGAAACTTCTTTGTGTTCTGTAAAAATCATCTCACAGAGTTACAACTTTCGCCTCAAGAAGCTTTTCGCTAACACATTTCTTGTGAAATTGTCAAAGTGATATTTCGAAGCTCATAGAGGGCTATGGTGAAAAAGGAAATATCCTCAGATGAAATCTGGAAAGAAGCTTTCTGAGAAACTGATTAGTGTTCTGTTAATTCAACTCACAGTGTTACATCTTTATTTCGAGGATCTCTTTGCTAGCCTTATTTCTGTGGAATCTGAGAACAGATATTTCGGATCGCTTTGAAGACTATAGGGCCAAAGGAAATATCCTCCGATAACAAAGAGAAAGAAGCTTTCTGAGAAACTTCTTTGTGTTCTGTGAAATCATCTCACAGAGTTACAGCTTTCGCCTCAAGAAGCCTTTCACTAACACATTTCTTGTGGAATTGGCAAAGTGATATTTGGAAGAACATAGAGGGCTATGGTGAAAAAGGAAATATCCTCAGATGAAATCTGGAAAGAAGATTTCTGAGAAACTGCTTAGTGTTCTGTTAATTCAACTCACAATGTTACATCTTTATTTCAAGGATCTCTTTGCTAGCCTTATTTCTGTGGAATCTGAGAACAGATATTTCGGATCGCTTTGAAGACTATAGGGCCAAAGGAAATATCCTCCGATAACAAAGAGAAAGAAGCTTTCTGAGAAACTTCTTTGTGTTCTGTGAAATCATCTCACAGAGTTACAGCTTTCCCCTCAAGAAGCCTTTCGCTAAGACAGTTCTTGTGGAATTGGCAAAGTGATATTTCGAAGCCCATAGAGGGCTATGGTGAAAAAGGAAATATCCTCAGATGAAATCTGGAAAGAAGCTTTCTGAGAAACTGCTTAGTGTTCTGTTAATTCATCTCGCAGAGTTACATCTGTATTTCGTGGATCTCTTTGCTAGCCTTATTTCTGTGGAATCTGAGAACAGATATTTCGGATCGCTTTGAAGACTATAGGGCCAAAGGAAATATCCTCCGAATACAAAGAGAAAGAAGCTTTCTGAGAAACTTCTTTGTGTTCTGTGAAATCGTCTCACAGAGTTACAGCTTTCCCCTCAGGAAGCCTTTCGCTAAGACAGTTCTTGTGGAAATGGCAAAGTGATATTTGGAAGCCCTTACAGGGCTATGGTGAAAAAGGAAATATCCTCAGATGAAATCTGGAAAGAATCTTTCTGAGAAACTGCTCACTGTTCTGTTAATTCATCTCACAGAGTTACATCTGTATTTCGTGGATCTCTTTGCTAGCCTTATTTCTTTGGAATCTGAGAACACATATTTCGGATCCTTTTGAAGACTATAGGGCGAAAGGAAATATCCTCCGATAACAAAGAGAAAGAAGCTTTCTGAGAAACTTCTTTGTGTTCTGTGAAGTCATCTCACAGAGTTACAGCTTTCCCTTCAAGAAGCGTTTCGCTAAGACAGCTCCTTTGGAATTGGCAAAGTGATATTTGGAAGCCCATAGAGGGCTACGGTGAAAAAGGAAATATCCTCAGCTGAAATCTGGAAAGAAGCTTTCTGAGAAACTGCTTAGTGTTCTGTTAAGTCATCTCATAGAGTTACATCTGTATTTCGTGGATCTCTTTGTTAGCCTTATTTCTGTGGAATCTGAGAACAGATATTTCGGATCCCTTTGAACACTATAGGGCCAAAGGAAATATCCTCCAATAACAAAGAGAAAGAAGCTTTCTGAGAAACATCTTTGTGTTCTGTGAAATCATCTCACAGAGTTACAACTTTCGCCTCAAGAAGCCTTTCGCTAACACAGTTCTTGTGGAATTGGCAAAGTGATATTTGGAAGCCCATAGAGGGCTAGGGTAAAAAAGGAAATATCCTCAAATGAAATCTGGAAAGAAGCTTTCTGAGAAACTGCTTAGTGTTCTGTTAATTCATCTCACATATTTACATCTGTATTTCGAGGATCTCTTTGCTAGCCTTATTTCTGTGGAATCTGAGAACAGATATTTTGGATCGCTTTGAAGACTATAGGGCCAAAGGAAATATCCTCCGATAACAAAGAGAACGAAGCTTTCTGAGAAACTTCTTTGTGTTCCGTGAAATCATCTCACAGAGTTACAGCTTTCCTCTCAGGAAGCCTTTCGCTAAGACAGTTCTTGTGGAATTGGCAAAGTGATATTTGGAAGCCCTTAGAGGGCTAGGGTGAAAAAGAAAATATCCTCAGATGAAATCTGTAAAGAAGTTTTCTGAGAAACTGCTCACTGTTCTGTTAATTCATCTCACAGAGTTATATGTGTATTTCGTGGATCTCTTTGTTAGCCTTATTTCTGTGGAATCTGAGAACAGATATTTCGGATCCCTTTGGAGACTATAGGACCAAAGGAAATATCCTCCGATAACAAAGAGAAAGAAGCTTTCTGAGAAACTTCTTTGTGTTCTGTGAAATCATCTCACAGAGTTACAGCTTTCGCCTCAAGAAGCCTTTCTCTAAGACAGTTCTTGTGGAATTGGCAAAGTGATATTTGGAAGCCCATAGAGGTCTATGGTGAAAAAGGAAATATCCTCAGATGAAATCTGGAAAGAAGCTTTCTGAGAAACTGCTTAGTGTTCTGCTAATTCATCTCACAGGGTTACATCTGTATTTCGTGGATCTCTTTGCTAGCCTTATTTCTGTGGAATCTGAGAACAGATATTTCGGATCCCTTTGAAGACTATCGGTCCAAAGGAAACATCCTCCGTAAACAAAGAGAAAGAAGCTTTTGACAAACTTCTTTGTGTTCTGTGAAATCATCTCACAGAGTTACAGCTTTCCCATCAAGAAACCTTTCGCTAAGACAGTTCTTGTGGAATTGGCAAAGTGATAATTGGAGGCCCATAGAGGGCTATGGTGAAAAAGGAAATATCCTCAGTTGAAATTTGGAAAGAAGCTTTCTGAGAAACTGCTTAGTGTTCTGTTAATTCATCTCACAGAGTTACATCTTTATTTCGAGGATCTCTTTGCTAGCCATATTTCTGTGGAATCTGAGAACCGATACTTCGCATCGCTTTGAAGACTATAGGGCCAAAGGAAATATCCTCCGATAACAAAGAGAAAGAAGCTTTCTGAGAAACTTCTTTGTGTTCTGTGAAATCATCTCACAGAGTTACAGCTTTCCCCTCAAGAAGCCTTTCGCTAAGACAGTTCTTGTGGAATTGGCAAAGTGATTTTTGGAAGCCCATAGAGGGCTATGGTGAAAAAGGAAATATCCTCCGATAACAAAGAGAAAGAAGCTTTCTGAGAAACTGCTTAGTGTTCTGTTAATTCATCTCACAGAGTTACATCTGTATTTCTTGGATCTCTTTCCTAGCCTTTTTTCTGTGGAATCTGAGAACAGATATTTCGGATCCCTTTGAACACTATAGGGCCAAAGGAAATATCCTCCGATAAAAAAGAGAAAGGAGATTTCTGTGAAACTGCTTTGTGTTCTGTGAAATCATCTCACAGAGTTACAGCTTTTCCCTCAAGAAGCCTTTCGCTAAGACAGTTCTTGTGGAATTGGCAAAGTGATATTTGGAAGCCCATAGAGGGCTATGGTGAAAAAGGAAATATCCTCAGATGGAATCTGGAAAGAAGCTTTCTGAGAAACTGCTTAGTGTTCTGTTAATTCACCTCACAGAGTTACATCTGTATTTCGTGGATCTCTTTGCTAGCCTTATTTCTGTGGAATCTGAGAACAGATATTTCGGATCGCTTTGAAGACTATCGGGCCAAAGGAAATATCGTCCGATAACAAACAGAAAGAATCTATCTGAGAAACTTCTTTGTGTTCTGTGAAATCATCTCACAGAGTTACAGCATTCCCCTCAAGAAGCCTTTCGCTAACACAGTTCTTGTGGAATTGGCAAAATGATATTTGGAAGCCCAGAGAGGGCTATGGTGAAAAAGGAAATATCCTCAGATGAAATCTGCAAAGAAGCTTTCTGAGAAACTGCTTAGTGTTCTGTTAATTCATCTCACAGAGTTACATCTTTATTTCGAGGATCACTTTACTAGCCTTTTTTCTGTGGAATCTGAGAACAGATATTTCGGATCGCTTTGGAGACTATAGGGCCAAAGGAAATATCCTCCGATAACAAAGAGAAAGAAGCTTTCTGAGAAACTTCTTTGTGTTCTGTGAAATCATCTCACAGAGTTACAGCTTTCCCCTCAAGAAGCCTTTCGCTAAGACAGTTCTTGTGGAATTGGCAAAGTGATATTAGGAAGCCCATAGAGGGCTAAGGTGAAAAAGCAAATATCCTCAGATGAAATCTGGAAAGAAGCTTTCTGAGAAACTGCTTAGTGTTCTGCTAATTCATCTCACAGAGTTACATCTGTATTTCGAGGATCTCTTGGCTAGCCTTATTTCTGTGGAATCTGAGAACAGATATTTCTGATCGCTTTGAAGACTATGGGGCCAAAGGAAATGTCCTCCGATAACAAAGAGAAAGAAGCTTTCTGAGAAACTTCTTTGTGTTCTGGGAAATCATCTCACAGAGTTACAGATTTCCCCTCAGGAAGCCTTTCGCTAAGACAGTTCTTGTGAAATTGGGAAAGTGATATTTGGAAGCCCTTAAAGGGCTATGGTGAAAAAGGAAATATCCTCAGATGAAATCTGGAAAGAAGCTTTCTGAGAAACTGCTCAGTGTTCTGTAAATTCATCTCACAGAGTTACATCTGTATTTCGTGGATCTCTTTGCTAGCCTTATTTCTGTGGAATCTGAGAACAGATATTTCGGATCGCTTTGAAGACTATAGGGCCAAAGGAAATATCCTCCAATAACAAAGAGAAAGAAGATTTCTGAGAAACTTCTTTGTGTTCTGTGAAATCATCTCACAGAGTTACAGCTTTCCCCTCAAGAAGCCTTTCGCTAAGACAGTTCTTGTGGAATTGGCAAAATGATATTTGGAAGCCCATAGAGGGCTATGGTGAAAAAGGAAATATCCTCAGATGAAATCTGGAAAGAAGCTTTCTGATAAACTGCACAGTGTTCTTTTAATTCATCTCACAGAGTTACATCTGTATTTCGTGGATCTCTTTGCTAACCTTATTTCTGTGGAATCTGAGAACAGATATTTCGGATCCCTTTGAAGACTATACGGCGAAAGGAAACATCCTCCGATAACAAAGAGAAGGAAGCTTTCTGAGAAATTTCTTTGTGTTCTGTGAAATCATCTCACAGAGTTACAGCTTTCCCTTGAAGAAGCCTTTCGCTAAGACAGTTCTTGTGGAATTGGCAAAGTGATATTTGGAAGCCCATAGAGGGCTATGGTGAAAAAGGAAATATCCTCCGATAACAAAGAGAAAGAAGCTTTCTGAGAAATTTCTTTGTGTTCCGTGAAATCATCTCACAGAGTTACAGCTTTCCCCTCAAGAAGCCTTTCGCTAAGACAGTTCTTGTGGAATTGGCAAAGTGATATTTGGAAGCCCATAGAGGGCTATGGTGAAAAAGGAAATATCCTCAGTTGAAATTTCGAAAGAAGCTTTCTGAGAAACTGCTTAGTGTTCTGTTAATTCATCTCACAGAGTTACATCTTTATTTCGAGGATCTCTTTGCTAGCCATATTTCTGTGGAATCTGAGAACAGATACTTCGCATCGCTTTGAAGACTATAGGGCCAAAGGAAATATCCTCCGATAACAAAGAGAAAGAAGCTTTCTGAGAAACTTCTTTGTGTTCTGTGATATCATCTCACAGAGTTACAGCTTTCCCCTCAAGAAGCCTTTCGCTAAGACAGTTCTTGTGGAATTGGCAAAGTGATTTTTGGAAGCCCATAGAGGGCTATGGTGAAAAAGGAAATATCCTCCGATAACAAAGAGAAAGAAGCTTTCTGAGAAACTGCTTAGTGTTCTGTTAATTCATCTCACAGAGTTACATCTGTATTTCGTGGATCTCTTTGCTTGCCTTATTTCTGTGGAATCTGAGAACAGATATTTCGAATCCCTTTGAAGACTATCGGGTCAAAGGAAATATCCTCCGATAACAAAGAGAAAGAAGCTTTCTGAGAAACTTCTTTGTGTTCCTTGAAATCATCTCACAGAGTTACAACTTTCCCCTCAAGAAGCCTTTCTCTAAGACATTTCTTGTGGAATTGGCAAAGTGATATATGGAAGCCCTTAGAGGGCTATGGTGAAAAAGGAAATATCCTCAGTTGAAATTTCGAAAGAAGATCTCTGAGAAACTGCTTAGTGTTCTGTTAATTCATCTCACAGAGTTACATCTGTATTTCTTGGATCTCTTTCCTAGCCTTATTTCTGTGGAATCTGAGAACAGATATTTCGGATCCCTGTGAACACTATAGGGCCAAAGGAAATATCCTCCGATAACAAAGAGAAAGGAGATTTCTGTGAAACTGCTTTGTGTTCTGTGAAATCATCTCACAGAGTTACAGCTTTTCCCTCAAGAAGCCTTTCGCTAAGACAGTTCTTGTGTAATTGGCAAAGTGATATTTGGAAGCCCATAGAGGGCTATGATGAAAAAGGAAATATCCTCAGATGGAATCTGGAAAGAAGCTTTCTGAGAAACTGCTTAGTGTTCTGTTAATTCACCTCACAGAGTTACATCTGTATTTCGTGGATCTCTTTGCTAGCCTTATTTCTGTGGAATCTGAGAACAGATATTTCGGATCGCTTTGAAGACTATCGGGCCAAAGGAAATATCGTCCGATAACAAACAGAAAGAAGCTATCTGAGAAACTTCTTTGTGTTCTGTGAAATCATCTCACAGAGTTACAGCATTCCCCTCAAGAAGCCTCTCGCTAACACAGTTCTTGTGGAATTGGCAAAATGATATTTGGAAGCCCAGAGAGGGCTATGGTGAAAAAGGAAATATCCTCAGATGAAATCTGGAAAGAAGCTTTCTGAGAAACTGCTTAGTGTTCTGTTAATTCATCTCACAGAGTTACATCTTTATTTCGAGGATCACTTTCCTAGCCTTTCTTCTGTGGAATCTGAGAACAGATATTTCGGATCGCTTTGAAGACTATAGGGCCAAAGGAAATATCCTCCGATAACAAAGAGAAAGAAGCTTTCTGAGAAACTTCTTTGTGTTCTGTGAAATCATCTCACAGACTTACAGCTTTCCCCTCAAGAAGCCTTTCGCTAAGACAGTTCTTGTGGAATTGGCAAAGTGATATTAGGAAGCCCATAGAGGGCTAAGGTGAAAAAGCAAATATCCTCAGATGAAATCTGGAAAGAAGCTTTCTGAGAAACTGCTTAGTGTTCTGCTAATTCATCTCACAGAGTTACATCTGTATTTCGAGGATCTCTTGGCTACCCTTATTTCTGTGGAATCTGAGAACAGATATTTCTGATCGCTTTGAAGACTAGGGGCCAAAGGAAATATCCTCCGATAACAAAGAGAAAGAAGCTTTCTGAGAAACTTCTTTGTGTTCTGGGAAATCATCTCACAGAGTTACAGATTTCCCCTCAGGAAGCCTTTCGCTAAGACAGTTCTTGTGAAATTGGGAAAGTGATATTTGGAAGCCCTTAAAGGGTTATGGTGAAAAAGGAAATATCCTCAGATGAAATCTGGAAAGAAGCTTTCTGAGAATCTGTTCAGTGTTCTGTAAATTCATCTCACAGAGTTACATCTGTATTTCGTGGATCTCTTTGCTAGCCTTATTTCTGTGGAATCTGAGAACAGATATTTCGGATCGCTTTGAATACTATAGGGCCAAAGGAAATATCCTCCGATAACAAAGAGAAAGAAGATTTCTGAGAAACTTCTTTGTGTTCTGTGAAATCATCTCACAGAGTTACAGCTTTCCCCTCAAGAAGTCTTTCGCTAAGACAGTTCTTGTGGAATTGGCAAAGTGATATTTGGAAGCCCATAGAGGGCTATGGTGAAAAAGGAAATATCCTCAGATGAAATCTGGAAAGAAGCTTTCTGAGAAACTGCACAGTGTTCTTTTAATTCATCTCACAGAGTTACATCTGTATTTCGTGGATCTCTTTGCTAACCTTATTTCTGTGGAATCTGAGAACAGATATTTCGGATCCCTTTGAAGACTATACGGCGAAAGGAAACATCCTCCGATAACAAAGAGAAGGAAGCTTTCTGAGAAATTTCTTTGTGTTCTGTGAAATCATCTCACAGAGTTACAGCTTTCCCTTGAAGAAGCCTTTCGCTAAGACAGTTCTTGTGGAATTGGCAAAGTGATATTTGGAAGCCCATAGAGGGCTATGGTGAAAAAGGAAATATCCTCCGATAACAAAGAGAAAGAAGCTTTCTGAGAAACTGCTTAGTGTTCTGTTAATTCATCTCACAGAGTTACATCTGTATTTCGTGGATCTCTTTGCTTGCCTTATTTATGTGGAATCTGAGAACAGATATTTCGGATCCCTTTGAAGACTATCGGGCCAAAGGAAATATCCTCCGATAACAAAGAGAAAGAAGCTTTCTGAGAAACTTCTTTGTGTTCCGTGAAATCATCTCACAGAGTTACAGCTTTCCCCTCAAGAAGCCTTTCACTAAGACAGTTCTTGTGGAATTGGCAAAGTGATATTTGGAAGCCCATAGAGGGCTATGGTGAAAAAGGAAATATCCTCAGTTGAAATTTCGAAAAAAGCTTTCTGAGAAACTGCTTAGTGTTCTCTTAATTCATCTCACAGAGCTACATCTGTATTTCACGGATCTCTTTGCTAGCCTTATTTCTTTGGAATCTGAGAACAGATATTTCGGATCCCTTTGAACACTATAGGGCCAAAGGAAATATCCTCCGATAACAAAGAAGAAGAAGCTTTCTGAGAAACTTCTTTGTGTTCCGTGAAATCATCTCACAGAGTTACAGCTTTCCCCTCAAGAAGCCTTTCGCTAAGACAGTTCTTGTGGAATTGTTAAATTGATATTTGGAAGCTCTTAGAGGGCTATGGTGAAAAAGGAAATATCCTCAGATGAAATCTGGAAAGAAGCTTTCTGAGAAACTGCTTAGTGTTCTGTTAATTCATCTCACAGATTTACATCTGTATTTCGAGGATCTCTTTGCTAGCCTTATTTCTGTGGAATCTGAGAACAGATATTTCGGATCGCTTTGAAGACTATAGGGCCAAAGGAAATATCCTCCGATAACAAAGAGAAAGAAGCTTTCTGAGAAACTTCTTTGTGTTCTGTGAAATCATCTCACAGAGTTACAGCTTTCGCCTCAGGAATCCTTTCGCTAAGACAGTTCTTGTGGAATTGGCAAAGTGATATTTGGAAGCCCTTAGAGGGCTATGGTGAAAAAGGAAATATCCTCAGATGAAATCTGGAAAGAATCTTTCTGTGAAAATGCTCACTGTTCTGTTAATTCATCTCACAGAGTTACATCTGTATTTCGTGGATCTCGTTGCTAGCCTTATTTCTGTGGAATCTGAGAACAGATATTTCGGATCGCTTTGAAGACTATAGGGCCAAAGGAAATATCCTCCGATAACAAAGAGAAAGAATCTTTCTGAGAAACTTCTTTGTGTTCTGTGAAATCATCTCACAGAGTTACAGCTTTCCCTTCAAGAAGACCTTCGCTAAGACAGTTCTTGTGGAATTGGCAAAGTGATATTTGGAAGCCCATAGAGGGCTATGGTGAAAAAGGAAATATCCTGTGATGAAATCTGGAAAGACGCTTTGTGAGAAACTGCTTAGTGTTCTGTTAATTCATCTCACAGAGTTACATCTGTATTTCGTGGATCTCTTTGCTAGCCTTATTTCTGTGGAATCTGAGAACAGATATTTCGGATCCCTTAGAAGACTATAGGGCCAAAGGAAATATCCTCCGATAACAAAGAGAAAGAAGCTTTCTGAGAAACTTCTTTGTGTTCTGTGAAATCATCTCACAGAGTTACAGCTTTCCCTTCAAGAAGCCATTCGCTAAGACAGCTCTTTTGGAATTGGCAAAGTGATATTTGGAAGCCCATAGAGGGCTATGGTGAAAAAGGAAATATCCTCAGTTGAAATTTCGAAAGAAGATCTCTGAGAAACTGCTTAGTGTTCTGTTAATTCATCTCACAGAGTTCCATCTGTATTTCTTGGATCTCTTTCCTAGCCTTATTTCTGTGGAATCTGAGAACAGATATTTCGAATCCCTTTGAACACTATAGGGCCAAAGGAAATATCCTCCGATAACAAAGAGAAAGGAGATTTCTGTGAAACTGCTTTGTGTTCTGTGAAATCATCTCACAGAGTTACAGCTTTTCCCTCAAGAAGCCTTTCGCTAAGACAGTTCTTGTGGAATTGGCAAAGTGATATTTGGAAGCCCATAGAGGGCTATGGTGAAAAAGGAAATATCCTCAGTTGAAATTTCGAAAGAAGCTTTCTGAGAAACTGCTTAGTGTTCTCTTAATTCATCTCACAGAGTTACATCTGTATTTCACGGATCTCTTTGCTAGCCTTATTTCTTTGGAATCTGAGAACAGATATTTCTGATCCCTTTGAACACTATAGGGCCAAAGGAAATATCCTCCGATAACAAAGAAGAAGAAGCTTTCTGAGAAACTTCTTTGTGTTCTGTGAAATCATCTCACAGAGTTACAGCTTTTCCCTCAAGAAGTCTTTCGCTAAGACAGTTCTTGTGAAATTGGCAAAGTGATATTTGGAAGCCCATAGAGGGCTAAGGTGAAAAAGGAAATATCCTCAGATGGAATCTGGAAAGAAGCTTTCTGAAAAACTGCTTAATGTTCTGTTAATTCATCTCAGGGAGTTACATCTGTATTTCGCGGATCTCTTTGCTAGCCTTATTTCTGTGGAATCTGAGAACAGATATTTCGGATCGCTTTGAAGACTATCGGTCCTAAGGAAACATCCTTCGTAAACAAAGAGAAAGAAGCTTTTGAGAAACTTCTTTGTGTTCTGTGAAATCATCTCACAGAGTTACAGCTTTCCCTTCAAGAAGACCTTCGCTAAGACAGTTCTTGTGGAATTGGCAAAGTGATATTTGGAAGCCCATAGAGGGCTATGATGAAAAAGGAAATATCCTGTGATGAAATCTGGAAAGACGCTTTGTGAGAAACTGCTTAGTGTTCTGTTAATTCATCTCACAGAGTTACATCTGTATTTCGTGGATCTCTTTGCTAGTATTATTTCTGTGGAATCTGAGAACAGATATTTCGGATCCCTTTGAAGACTATAGGGACAAAGGAAATATCCTCCGATAACAAAGAGAAAGAAGCTTTCTGAGAAACTTCTTTCTGTTCTGTGAAATCATCTCACAGAGTTACAGCTTTCCCTTCAAGAAGCCATTCGCTAAGACAGCTCTTTTGGAATTGGCAAAGTGATATTTGGAAGCCCATAGAGGGCTATGGTGAAAATGGAAATATCCTCAGCTGAAATCTGGAAAGAAGCTTTCTGAGAAACTGCTTAGTGTTCTGTTAAGTCATCTCATAGAGTTACATCTGTATTTCGTGGATCTCTTTGCTAGCCTTATTTCTGTGGAATCTGAGAACAGATATTTCGGATCCCTTTGAACACTATAGGGCCAAAGGAAATATCCTCCAATAACAAAGAGAAAGAAGCTTTCTGAGAAACTTCTTTGTGTTCTGTAAAATCATCTCACAGAGTTACAGCTTTCGCCTCCAGAAGCTTTTCGCTAACACATTTCTTGTGGAATTGGCAAAGTGATATTTCGAAGCTCATAGAGGGCTATGGTGAAAAAGGAAATATCCTCAGATGAAATCTGGAAAGAAGCTTTCTGAGAAACTGATTAGTGTTCTGTTCATTCAACTCACAGTGTTACATCTTTATTTCGAGGATCTCTTTGCTAGCCTTATTTCTGTGGAATCTGAGAAGAGATATTTCGGATCCCTTTGAAGACTATAGGGCCAAAGGAAATATCCTCCGATAACAAAGAGAAAGAAGCTTTCTCTAAAACTCCTTTGGTTCTGTGAAATCATCTCACAGAGTTACAGATTTCCCCTCAGGAAGCCTTTCGCTAAGACAGTTCTTGTGAAATTGGCAAAGTGATATTTGGAAGCCCATAGAGGGCTATGGTGAAAAAGGAAATATCCTCAGATGAAATCTGGAAAGAAGGTTTCTGAGAAACTGCTTAGTGATCTGTTAAATCATCTCACAGAGTTACATCTGTACTTCGTGGATCTCTTTTCTAGCCTTATTTCTGTGGAATCTGAGAACAGATATTTCGGATCGCTTTGAAGACTATAGGGCCAAAGGAAATATCCTCCGATAACAAAGAGAAAGAAGCTTTCTGAGAAACTTCTTTGTGTTCTGTGAAATCATCTCACAGAGTTACAGCTTTCGCCTCAAGAAGTTTTCTCTAAGACAGTTCTTGTGGAATTGGCAAAGTGATATTTGGAAGCCCATAGAGGTCTATGGTGAAAAAGGAAATATCCTCAGATGAAGTCTGGAAAGAAGCTTTCTGAGAAACTGCTTAGTGTTCTGTTAATTCATCTCACAGGGTTACATCTGTATTTCGTGGATCTCTTTGCTAGCCTTATTTCTGTGGAATCTGAGAACAGATATTTCGGATCCCTTTGAAGACTATAGGGCCAAAGGAAATATCCTCCGATAACAAAGAGAACGAAGCTTTCTGAGAAACTTCTTTGTGTTCTGGGAAATCATCTCACAGAGTTACAGATTTCCCCTCAGGAAGCCTTTCGCTAAGACAGTTCTTGTGAAATTGGCAAAGTGATATTTGGAAGCCCATAAAGGGCTATGGTGAAAAAGGAAATATCCTGAGATGAAATCTGTAAAGAAGGTTTCTGAGAAACTGCTCAGTGTTCTGTAAATTAATGTCACAGAGTTACATCTGTATTTCGTGGATCTCTTTGCTAGCCTTATTTCTGTAGAATCTGAGAACAGATATTTCGGATCCCTTTGAAGACTATACGGCGAAAGGAAACATCCTCCGATAACAAAGAGAAGGAAGCTTTCTGAGAAACTTCTTTGTGTTCTGTGAAATCATCTCACAGAGTTACAGCTTTCCCCTCAAGAAGCCTTTCGCTAAGACAGTTCTTGTGGAATTGTCAAAGTGATATTTGGAAGCCCATAGAGGGCTATGTTGAAAAAGGAAATATCTTCAGATGAAATCTGGAAAGAGGCTTTCTGAGAAACTGCTTAGTGTTCTGTGAATTCATCTCACAGAGTTACATCTGTATTTCGTGGATCTCTTTGCTAGCCTTATTTCTGTGGAATATGAGAACAGATATTTCGGATCCCTTTGAAGACTATAGGGCCAAAGGAAATATCCTCCGATAACAAGGAGAAAGAAGCTTTCTGAGAAACTTCTTTGTGTTCCGTGAAATCATCTCACAGAGTTACAGCTTTCCCCTGAAAAAGCCTTTCGCTAAGACAGTTCTTGTGGAATTGGCAAAGTGATATTTGGAAGCCCATAGATTGCTATGGTGAAAAAAGAAATATCCTCAGATGAAATCTGGAAAGAAGCATTCTGAGAAACTGCTCAATGTTCTTTTAATTCATTTCACAGAGTTACATCTGTATTTCGTGGATCTCTTTGCTAGCCTTATTTCTGTGGAATCTGAGAACAGATATTTCGGATCCCTTTGAACACTATAGGGCCAAAGGAATTATCCTCCGATAACAAAGAGAAAGACGCTTTCTGAGAAACTTCTTTGTGTTCTGTGAAATCATCTCACAGAGTTACAGCTTTCTCCTCAAGAAGCCTTTCGCTAAGACAGTTCTTGTGGAATTGGCAAAGTAATATTTGGAAGCCCATAGAGGGCTATGGTGAAAAAGGAAATATCCTCAGATGAAATCTGGTGAGAAGATTTCTGAGAAACTGCTCAATGTTCTGTTAATTCATCTCACAGAGTTACATCTGTATTTCGAGGATCTCTTTGCTAGCCTTATTTCTGTGGAATCTGAGAACAGATATTTCGGATCGCTTTGAAGACTATAGGGCAAAGGAAATATCCTCCGATAACAAAGAGAAAAAAGCTTTCTGAGAAACTTCTTTGTGTTCTGTGAAATCATCTCACAGAGTTACAGCTCTCCCCTCAAGAAGCCTTTCGCTAAGACAGTTCTTGTGGAATTGGCAAAGTGGTATTTGGTAGGCCGTAGAGGGCTATGGTTAAAAAGAAATATCCTCAGATGAAATCTGGAAAGAAGCTTTCTGAGAAACTGCTTAGTGTTCTGTTAATTCGTCTCACAGAGTTACATCTGTATTTCGAGGATCTCTTTGGTAGCCTTATTTCTGTGGAATGTGAGAACAGATATTTCGGATCGCTTTGAAGACTATAGGGCCAAAAGAAATATCCTCTGATAACAAAGAGAAAGAAGCTTTCTGAGAAACTTCTTTGTGTTCTTTGAAATCATCTCACAGAGTTACAGCTTTCTCCTCAAGAAGCCTTTCGCTAAGACAGTTCTTGTGGAATTGGCAAAGTGATATTTGGAAGCCCATAGAGGGCTATGGTGAAAAAGGAAATATCCTCAGTTGAAATTTCGAAAGAAGCTTTCTGAGAAACTGCTTAGTGTTCTGTTAATTCATCTCACTGAGTTACATCTATATTTCGTGGATCTCTTTGCTAGCCTTATTTCTGTGGAATCTGAGAACAGATATTTCGGATCCCTTTGAACACTACAGGGCCAAAGGAAATATCCTCCGATAACAAAGAGAAAGAAGCTTTCTGTGAAACTGTTTTGTGTTCTGTGAAATCATCTCACAGAATTACAGCTTTCCCCTCAAGAAGCCTTTTGCTAAGACAGTTCTTGTGGAATTGGCAAAGTGATATTTGGAAGCCCATAGAGGGCTATGGTGAAAAAGAAAATATCCTCAGATGAAATCTGGAAAGAAGCTTTCTGAGAAACTGCTCACTGTTCTCTAAATTCATCTCACAGAGTTACATCTGTATTTCGTGGATCTCTTTGCTAGCCTTATTTCTGTGGAATCTGAGAACAGATATTTCGGATCCCTTTGAACACTATAGGGCCAAAGAAAATATCCTCCGATAATAAAGAGAAAGAAGCTTTCTGAGAAACTACTTTGTGTTCTGTGAAATCATCTCACAGAGTTACAGCTTTCCCTTCAAGAAGCCTTTCGCTAAGACAGTTCTTGTGGAATTGGCAAAGTGATATTTGGAAGCCCATAGAGGGCTATGGTGAAAAAGGAAATATCCTCAGATGAAATCTGGAAAGAAGCTTTCTGAGAAACTGCTCAGTTTTCTTTTAATTCATCTCACAGAGTTACATCTGTATTTCGTGGATCTCTTTGCTAGCCTTATTTCTGTGGAATCTGAGAACAGATATTTCGGATCCCTTTGAAGACTATAGGGCCAAAGGAAATATCCTCCAATAACAAAGAGAAAGAAGCTTTCTGAGAAACTTCTTTGTGTTCTGTGAAATCATCGCACAGAGTTACAGCTCTCCCCTCAAGAAGCCTTTCGCTAAGACAGTTCTTGTGGAATTGGCAAAGTGATATTTGGAAGCCCGTAGAGGGCTATGGTGAAAAAGAAATATCCTCAGCTGAAATCTGGAAAGAAGCTTTCTGAGAAACTGCTTAGTGTTCTGTTAATTCGTCTCACAGAGTTACATCTGTATTTCGAGGATCTCTTTGCTAGCATTATTTCTGTGGAATGTGAGAACAGATATTGCGGATCGCTTTGAAGACTATAGGGCCAAAAGAAATATCCTCTGATAACAAAGAGAAAGAAGCTTTCTGGGAAATTTCTTTGTGTTCTGTGAAATCATCTCACAGAGTTACAGCTTTCCCCTCAAGTAGCCTTTCGCTAAGACAGTTCTTGTGGAATTGGCAAAGTGATATTTGGAAGCCCATAGAGGGCTATGGTGAAAAAGGAAATATCCTCAGTTGAAATTTCGAAAGAAGCTTTCTGAGAAACTGCTTAGTGTTCTGTTAATTCATCTCACAGAGTTACATCTATATTTCGTGGATCTCTTTGCTAGCCTTATTTCTGTGGAATCTGAGAACAGATATTTCGGATCCCTTTGAACACTATAGGGCCAAAGGAAATATCCTCCGATAACAAAGAGAAAGAAGCTTTCTGTGAAACTGTTTTGTGTTCTGTGAAATCATCTCAAAGAGTTACAGCTTTCCCCTCAAGAAGCCTTTCGCTAAGACAGTTCTTCTGGAATTGGCAAAGTGATATTTGGAAGCCCATAGAGGGCAATGGTGAAAAAGGAAATATCTTCAGATGAAATCTGGAAAGAAGCTTTCTGAGAAACTACTTAGTGTTCTGTTAATTCATCTCACAGAGTTACATCTGTATTTCGAGGATCTCTTTGCTAGCCTTATTTCTGTGGAATCTGAGAACAGATATTTCGGATAGCGTTGAAGACTATAGGGCCAAAGGAAATATCCTCCGATAACAAAGAGAAAGACGCTTTCTGAGAAACTTCTTTGTGTTCTGTGAAATCATCTCACAGAGTTACAACTTTCTCCTCAAGAAGCCTTTCGCTAAGACAGTTCTTGTGGAATTGGCAAAGTAATATTTTGAAACCCATAGAGGGCTATGGTGAAAAAGGAAATATCCTCAGATGAAATCTGGAAAGAAGCTTTCTGAGAAACTGCTTAGTGTTCTGTTAATTCATCTCACAGAGTTACATCTGTATTTCGTGGATCTCTTTGCTAGCCTTATTTCTGTGGAATCTGAGAACAGATATTTCGGATCGCTTTGAAGACTATCGGGCCAAAGGAAATATCCTACCATAACAAAGAGAGAGAAGCTTTCTGAGAAACTTCTTTGTGTTCTGTGAAATCATCTCACATAGTTACAGCTTTCCCCTCAAGAAGCCTTTCGCTAAGACAGTTCTTGTGGAATTGGCAAAGTGATATTTGGAAGCCCATAGATTGCTAGGGTGAAAAAAGAAATATCCTCAGATGAAATCTGGAAAGAAGCTTTCTGAGAAACTGCTCAATGTTCTTTTAATTCATCTCACGGAGTTACATCTGTATTTCGAGGATCTCTTTGCTAGCCTTATTTCTGTGGAATCTGAGAACAGATATTTCGGATGCCTTTGAAGACTACAGGGCCAAAGGAAATATCCTCCGATAATAAAGAGAAAGCAGCTTTCTGAGAAACTTCTTTGTGTTCTGTGAAATCATCTCACAGAGTTACAGCTCTCCCCTAAAGAAGTCTTTCGCTAAGACAGTTCTTGTGGAATTGGCAAAGTGGTATTTGGAAGCCCATAGAGTGCTATGGTGAAAAAGGAAATATCCTCAGATGAAATCTGGAAAGAAGCTTTTTGAGAAACTGCTCAGTGTTCTGTTAATTCATCTCACAGAGTTACATCTGTATGTCGTGGATCTCTTTGCTAGCCTTATTTCTGTGGAATCTGAGAACAGATATTTCGGATCCCTTTGAACACTATAGGGCCAAAGGAAATATCCTCCGATAATAAAGAGAAAGAAGCTTTCTGAGAAACTTCTTTGTGTTCTGTGAAATCATCTAACAGAGTTACAGCTTTCCCCTCAGGAAGCCTTTCGCTAAGACAGTTCTGTGGAATTGGCAAAGTGATATTTGGAAGCCCATAGAACGCTATGGTGAAAAAGGAAATATCCTCAGTTGAAATTTCGAAAGAAGCTTTCTGAGAAACTGCTTAGTGTTCTGTTAATTCATCTCACAGAGTTACGTCTATATTTTGTGGATCTCTTTGCTAGCCTTATTTCTGTGGAATCTGAGATCAGATATTTCGGATCCCTTTGAACACTGTAGGGCCAAAGGAAATATCCTCCGATAACAAAGAGAAAGAAGCTTTCTGTGAAACTGTTTTGTGTTCTGTGAAATCATCTCACACAATTACAGCTTCCCCCTCAAGAAGCCTTTCGCTAAGACAGTTCTTGTGGAATTGGCAAAGTGATATTTGGAAGCCCATAGAGGACTATTGTGATAAAGGAAATATCCTCAGATGAAATTTGGAAAGAAGCTTTCTGAGAAACTGCTCAGTGGTCTCTTAATTCATCTCACAGAGTTATATTTGTATTTCGAGGATCTCTTTGCTAGCCTTATTTCTGTATAATCTGAGAACAGATATTTCGGATACCTTTGAAGACTATAGGGCCCAAGGAAATATCCTCCGATAACAAAGAGGAAGAAGCTTTCTGAGAAACTTCTTTGTGTTCTGTGAAATCATCTCACAGAGATACAGCTCTCCCCTCAAGAAGCCTTTCGCTAACACAGTTCTTGTGGAATTGGCAAAGTGATATTTGGAAGCCCATAGAGGGCTATGGTGAAAAAGAAATATCCTCAGATGAAATCTGGAAAGAAGCTTTCTGAGAAACTGCTTAGTGTTCTGTTAATTCGTCTCACAGAGTTACATCTGTATTTCGAGGATCTCTTTGCTAGCCTTATTTCTGTGGAATGTGAGAACAGATATTTCGGATCGCTTTGAAGACTATAGGGCCAAAAGAAATAACCTCTGATAACAAAGAGAAAGAAGCTTTCTGAGAAACTTCTTTGTGTTCTGTGAAATCATCTCACAGAGTTACAGCTTTCCCCTCAAGAAGCCTTTCGCTAAGACAGTTCTTGTGGAATTGGCAAGTGATATTTGGAAGCCCATAGAGGGCTATGGTGAAAAAGGAAATATCCTCAGATGAAATCTGGAAAGAATCTTTCTGAGAAACTGCTTAGTGTTCTGTTAATTCACCTCACAGAGTTACGTCTTTATTTCGAGGATCTCTTTGCTAGCCTTATTTCTGTGGAATCTGAGAACAGATATTTCTAATCGCTTTCAAGGCTATCGGGCCAAAGGAAATATCCTCCGATTACAAAGAGAAAGAAGCTTTCTGAGAAACTTCTTTGTGTTCTGTGAAATCATCTCACAGAATTACAGCTTTCTCCTCAAGAAGACTTTCGCTACGACAGTTCTTGTGGAATTGGCAAAGTGATATTTGGACGCCCATAGAGGGCTATAGTGGAAAAGGAAATATCCTCAGATGAAATCTGGAAAGAAGCTTTCTGAGAAACTGCTTAGTGTTCTGTTAATTTTTCTCACAGAGTTACATCTGTATTTCGTGGATCTCTTTGCTAGCCTTATTTCTGTGGAATCTGAGAACAGATATTTCGGATCCCTTTGAAGACTATAGGGCCAAAGGAAATATCCTCCGAAAACAAAGAGAAAGAAGCTTTCTGAGAAACTTCTTTGTGTTCAGTGAAATCATATCACAGAGTTACAGCTTTCGTCTCAGGAAGCCTTTCGCTAACACAGTTCTTGTGGAATTGGCAAAATGATATTTGGAAGCCCATAGAGGGCTACGGTGAAAAAGGAAATATCCTCAGATGAAATCTGGAAAGAAGCTTTCTGAGAAACTGCTTAGTGTTCTGTTAATTCATCTCACAGAGTTACATCTTTATTTCGAGGATCTCTTTGCTAGCCTTATTTCTGTGGAATCTGAGAACAGATATTTCGGATCGCTTTCTGGACTCTCGGGCCAAAGGAAATATCCTCCGATAACAAGGCGAAAGAAGCTTTCTGAGAAACTTCTTTGTGTTCTGTGAAATCATCTCACAGAGTTACAGCTTTACCCTCAAGAAGACTTTCGCTAAGACAGTTCTTGTGGAATTGGCAAAGTGATATTTGGAAGGCCATAGAGGGCTATGGTGAAAAAGGAAATATCCTCAGATGAAATCTGGAAAGAGGCTTTCTGAGAAACGGCTTAGTGTTCTGTTAATTTATCTCACAGAGTTACATCTGTATTTCTTGGATCTCTTTGCTAGCCTTATTTCTGAGGAATCAGAGAACAGATATTTCGGATCCCTTTGAAGACTATAAGGCCAAAGGAAATATCTTCCGATAACAAAGAGAAAGAAGCTTTCTGAGAGACTTCTTTGTGTTCTGTGAAATCATCTCACAGAGTTACAGCTTTCCCCTCAAGAAGCCTTTCGCTAAGACAGTTCTTGTGGAATTGGCAAAGTGATATTTGGAAGCCCATAGAGGGCTATGGTGAAAAAGGAAATATCCTCAGATGAATTCTGGAAAGAAGCTTTCTGAGAAACTGATCAGTGTTCTGTTAATTCATCTCACAGAGTTACATCTTTATTTCGAGGATCTCTTTGCTCGTCTTATTTCTGTGGAATCTGAGAACCGATATTTCGGATCGCTTTGAAGACTATGGGGCCAAAGGAAATATCCTCCGATAACAAAGAGAAAGAAGCTTTCTGAGAAACTTCTTTGTGTTCTGTGAAATCATCTCACAGAGTTACAGCTTTTCCCTCAAGAAGCTTTTCGCTAAGACAGTTCTTGTGGAATTGGAAAGTGATATTTGGAAGCCCATAGAGGGCTATGGTGAAAAAGGAAATATCCTCAGATGAAATCTGGAAAGAAGCTTTCTGAGAAACTGCTCAGTGTTCTTTTAATTCATCTCACAGTGTTACATCTGTATTTCGTGGATCTCTTTGCTAGCCTTATTTCTGTGGAATCTGAGAACAGATATTTCGGATCCCTTTGAAGATTATAGGGCCAAAGGAAATATCCTCCGATAACAAAGAGAAAGAAGCTTTCTGAGAAACTTCTCTGTGTTCTGTGAAATCATCTCACAGAGTTACAGCTTTCCCCTCAAGAAGCCTTTCGCTAAGACAGTTCTTGTGGAATTGGCAAAGTGATATTTGGAAGCCCATAGACGTCTACGGTGAAAAAGGAAATATCCTCAGATGAAATCTGGAAAGAAGCTTTCTGAGAAACTGCTCAGTGTTCTGTTAATTCATCTCACAGGGTTACATATGTATTTCGAGGATCTCTTTGCTAACGTTAATTCTGTGTAATCTGAGAACAGATAATTCGGATTGCTTTGAAGTCTATACGGCCAAAAGAAATATCCTCCGATAACAAAGAGAAAGAAGCTTTCTGAGAAACTTCTTTGTGTTCTGTGAAATCAACTCACAGAGATACAGCTTTCCCCTCAGGAAGCCTTTCGCTAAAACAGTTCTTGTGAAATTGGCAAAGTGATATTTGGAAGCCCATAGAGGGCTATGGTGAAAAAGGAAATATCCTCAGATGAAATCTGGAAAGAAGCTTTCTGAGAAACTGCTCAGTGTTCTGTTATTTCATCTCACAGAGTTACATCTGTATTTCGTGGATCTCTTTGCTAGCCTTATTTCTGTGGAATCTGAGAACAGATATTTCGGATCCCTTTGAAGACTATAGGGCCAAAGGAAATATCCTCCGATAAAAAAGAGAAAGAAGCTTTCTCAGAAACTTCTTTGTGTTCTGTGAAATCATCTCACAGAGTAACAGCTTTCCCTTCAGGAAGCCTTTCGCTAAGACAGTTCTTGTGGAATTGGCATAGTGATATTTGGAAGCCCATAGAGGGCTATGGTGAAAAAGGAAATATCCTCAGATGAAATCTGGAAAGAACCTTTCTGAGAAACTGCTAAGTGTTCTGTTAATTCATCTCACAGAGTTACATCTGTGTTTCGTGGATCTCTTTGCTAGCCTTATTTCTGTGGAATCTGAGAACAGATATTTCGGATCCCTTTGAACCCCTTAGGGCCAAAGGAAATATCCTCCGATAACAAAGAGAAAGAAGCTTTCCGAGAAACTTCTTTGTGTTCTGTGAAATCATCTCACAGAGTAACAGCTTTCCCCTCAAGAAGCCTTTCGCTAAGACAGTTCTTGTGGAATTGGCAAAGTGATATTTGGAAGACCATAGAGGGCTATGGTGAAAAAGCAAATATCCCCAGATGAAATCTGGAAAGAAGCTTTCTGAGAAACTGCTTACTATTCTGTTAATTCATCTCAGAGAGTTACATCTTTATTTCGAGGATCTCTTTGCTAGCCTTATTTCTGTGGAATCTGAGAACAGATATTTCGGATCCCTTTGAAGACTATAGGGCCAAAGGAAATATTCTCCGATAACAGAGAGAAAGAAGCTTTCTGAGAAACTTCTTTGTGTTCTGCGAAATCATCTCACAGAGTTACAGCTTTCCCCTCAGGAAGCCTTTCGCTAAGACAATTCTTGTGGAATTGGCAAAGTGATATTTGAAAGCCCTTAGAGGGCTATGGTGAAAAAGGAAAAATCCTCAGATGAAATCTGGAAAGAAGCTTTCTGAGAAACTGCTTAGTGTTCTGTTAATTCATCTCACAGAGTTACATCTGTATTTAGTGGATCTCTTTGCTCGCCTTATTTCTGTGGAATCTGAGAACAGATATTTCGGATCCCTTTGAACACTCTAGGGCCAAAGGAAATATCCTCCGATAACAAAGAGAAAAAAGCTTTCTGAGAAACTTCTTTGTGTTCTGTGAAATCATCTCACAGAGTAACAGCTTTGCCCTGAAGAAGCCTTTCGCTAAGACAGTTCTTGTGGAATTGGCAAAGTGATATTTGGAAGCCCATAGAGGGCTATGGTGAAAAAGGAAATATCCTCAGATGAAATCTGGAAAGAAGCTTTCTGAGAAACTGCTTAGTGTTCTGTTAATTCATCTCACAGAGTTACATCTGTATTTCGAGGATCTCTTTGCTAGCCTTATTTCTGTGGAATCAGAGAACAGATATTTCGGATCCCTTTGTTGACTATAGGGCCAAAGGAAATATCCTCCGATAACAAAGAGAAAGAAGCTTTCTGAGAAACTTCTTTGTGTTCTGTGAAATCATCTCACAGAGTTACAGCTTTCCCCTCAGGAAGCCTTTCGCTAAGACAATTCTTGTGGAATTGGCAAAGTGATATTTGGAAGCCCATAGAGGTTTATGGTGAAAAAGGAAATATCCTCAGTTGACATCTGGAAAGAAGCTTTCTGATAAACTGCTTGGTGTTCTGTTAATTCATCTCACAGAGTTACATCTGTATTTCGTGGATCTCTTTGCTAGCATTATTTCTGTGGAATCTGAGAACAGATATTTCGGATCCATTTGAACACTATAGGGCCAAAGGAAATATCCTCCGATAACAAAGAGAAACAAGCTTTCGGAGAAACTTCTTTGTGTTCTGTGAAATCATCTCACAGAGTTACAGCTTTCCCCTCAAGAAGCCTTTCGCTAAGATAGTTCTTGTGGAATTGGAAAAGTGATATTTGGAAGCCCATAAAGGGCTATGGGGAAAAAGGAAATATCCTCATATGAAATCTGGAAAGAAGCTTTCGGAGAAACTGCTTAGTCTTCTGTTAATTCATCTAACAGAGTTACATCTGTATTTCGAGGATCTCTTTGCTAGCGTTATTTCTGTGGAATCTGAGAACAGATATTTTTGATCGCTTTGATGACCATAGGGCCAAAGGAAATATCCTCCGATAACAAAGAGAAAAAAGCTTTCTGAGAAACTTCTTTGTGTTCTGTGAAATCATCTCTCAGAGTTACAGCTTTCCCCTCAGGAAGCCTTTCGCTAAGACAGTTCTTGTGGAATTGGCAAAGTGATATTTGGAAGCCCATAGAGGGCTATGGTGAAAAAGGAAATATCCTCAGTTGAAATCTGGAAAGAAGCTTTCTGAGAAACTGCTTAGTGTTCTGTTAATTCATCTGACAGAGTTACATCTTTATTTCGAGGATCTCTTTGCTAGCCTTATTTCTGTGGAATCTGAGAACAGATGTTTCGGATCGCTTTTAAGACTATAGGGCCAAAGGAAATATCCTCAGATAACAAAGAGAAAGAAGCTTTCTGAGAAACTTCTTTGTGTTCTGTGAAATCATCTCACAGAGTTACAGCTTTCCCCTCAAGAAGCCTTTCGCTAACACAGTTCTTGTGGAATTGGAAAGTGATATTTGGAAGCCCATAGAGGGCTATGGTGAAAAAGGAAATATCCTCTGATGAAATCTGGAAAGAAGCTTTCTGATAAACTGCTTAGTGTTCTGTTAATTCATCTCACAGAGTTACATCTGTATTTCGTGGATCTCTTTGCTAGCCTTATTTCTGTGGAATCTGAGAACAGATATTTCGGATCCATTTGAACACTATAGGGCCAAAGGAAATATCCTCCGATAACAAAGAGAAAGAAGCTTTCTGAGAGACTTCTTTGTGTTCAGTGAAATCATCTCACAGAGTTACAGCTTTCCCCTCAAGAAGCCTTTCGCTAAGACAGTTCTTGTGGAATTGGCAAAGTGATATTTAGAAGCCCATAGAGGGCTACGGTGAAAAAGGAAATATCCTCAGGTGAAATCTGGAAAGAAGCTTTCTGATAAACTGCTTAGTGTTCTTTTAATTCATCTCACAGAGTTACATCTGTATTTCGTGGATCTCTTTGCTAGCCTTATTTCTGTGGAATCTGAGATCAGATATTTCGGATCCCTTTGAAGACTATAGGGCCAAAGGAAATATCCTCCGATAACAAAGAGAAAGAAGCTTTCTGAGAAACTTCTTTGTGTTCTGTGAAATCATCTAACAGAGTAACAGCTTTCCCCTCAAGAAGCCTTTCGCTAAGACAGTTCTTGTGGAATTGGCAAAGTGATATTTGGAAGACCATAGAGGGCTATGGTGAAAAAGCAAATATCCCCAGATGAAATCTGGAAAGAAGCTTTCTGAGAAACTGCTTACTATTCTGTTAATTCATCTCAGAGAGTTACATCTTTATTTCGAGGATCTCTTTGCTAGCCTTATTTCTGTGGAATCTGAGAACAGATATTTCGGATCCCTTTGAAGACTATAGGGCCAAAGGAAATATTCTCCGATAACAGAGAGAAAGAAGCTTTCTGAGAAACTTCTTTGTGTTCTGCGAAATCATCTCACAGAGTTACAGCTTTCCCCTCAGGAAGCCTTTCGCTAAGAGAATTCTTGTGGAATTGGCAAAGTGATATTTGAAAGCCCTTAGAGGGCTATGGTGAAAAAGGAAAAATCCTCAGATGAAATCTGGTAAGAAGCTTTCTGAGAAACTGCTTAGTGTTCTGTTAATTCATCTCACAGAGTTACATCTGTATTTAGTGGATCTCTTTGCTCGCCTTATTTCTGTGGAATCTGAGAACAGATATTTCGGATCCCTTTGAACACTCTAGGGCCAAAGGAAATATCCTCCGATAACAAAGAGAAAAAAGCTTTCTGAGAAACTTCTTTGTGTTCTGTGAAATCATCTCACAGAGTAACAGCTTTGCCCTGAAGAAGCCTTTCGCTAAGACAGTTCTTGTGGAATTGGCAAAGTGATATTTGGAAGCCCATAGAGGGCTATGGTGAAAAAGGAAATATCCTCAGATGAAATCTGGAAAGAAGCTTTCTGAGAAACTGCTTAGTGTTCTGTTAATTCATCTCACAGAGTTACATCTGTATTTCGAGGATCTCTTTGCTAGCCTTATTTCTGTGGAATCAGAGAACAGATATTTCGGATCCCTTTGATGACTATAGGGCCAAAGGAAATATCCTCCGATAACAAAGAGAAAGAAGCTTTCTGAGAAACTTCTTTGTGTTCTGTGAAATCATCTCACAGAGTTACAGCTTTCCCCTCAGGAAGCCTTTCGCTAAGACAATTCTTGTGGAATTGGCAAAGTGATATTTGGAAGCCCATAGAGGTTTATGGTGAAAAAGGAAATATCCTCAGTTGACATCTGGAAAGAAGCTTTCTGATAAACTGCTTGGTGTTCTGTTAATTCATCTCACAGAGTTACATCTGTATTTCGTGGATCTCTTTGCTAGCATTATTTCTGTGGAATCTGAGAACAGATATTTCGGATCCATTTGAACACTATAGGGCCAAAGGAAATATCCTCCGATAACAAAGAGAAACAAGCTTTCGGAGAAACTTCTTTGTGTTCTGTGAAATCATCTCACAGAGTTACAGCTTTCCCCTCAAGAAGCCTTTCGCTAAGATAGTTCTTGTGGAATTGGAAAAGTGATATTTGGAAGCCCATAAAGGGCTATGGGGAAAAAGGAAATATCCTCATATGAAATCTGGAAAGAAGCTTTCGGAGAAACTGCTTAGTCTTCTGTTAATTCATCTAACAGAGTTACATCTGTATTTCGAGGATCTCTTTGCTAGCGTTATTTCTGTGGAATCTGAGAACAGATATTTTTGATCGCTTTGATGACCATAGGGCCAAAGGAAATATCCTCCGATAACAAAGAGAAAAAAGCTTTCTGAGAAACTTCTTTGTGTTCTGTGAAATCATCTCTCAGAGTTACAGCTTTCCCCTCAGGAAGCCTTTCGCTAAGACAGTTCTTGTGGAATTGGCAAAGTGATATTTGGAAGCCCATAGAGGGCTATGGTGAAAAAGGAAATATCCTCAGTTGAAATCTGGAAAGAAGCTTTCTGAGAAACTGCTTAGTGTTCTGTTAATTCATCTCACAGAGTTACATCTTTATTTCGAGGATCTCTTTGCTAGCCTTATTTCTGTGGAATCTGAGAACAGATGTTTCGGATCGCTTTTAAGACTATAGGGCCAAAGGAAATATCCTCAGATAACAAAGAGAAAGAAGCTTTCTGAGAAACTTCTTTGTGTTCTGTGAAATCATCTCACAGAGTTACAGCTTTCCCCTCAAGAAGCCTTTCGCTAACACAGTTCTTGTGGAATTGGAAAGTGATATTTGGAAGCCCATAGAGGGCTATGGTGAAAAAGGAAATATCCTCTGATGAAATCTGGAATGAAGCTTTCTGATAAACTGCTTAGTGTTCTGTTAATTCATCTCACAGAGTTACATCTGTATTTCGTGGATCTCTTTGCTAGCCTTATTTCTGTGGAATCTGAGAACAGATATTTCGGATCCATTTGAACACTATAGGGCCAAAGGAAATATCCTCCGATAACAAAGAGAAAGAAGCTTTCTGAGAGACTTCTTTGTGTTCAGTGAAATCATCTCACAGAGTTACAGCTTTCCCCTCAAGAAGCCTTTCGCTAAGACAGTTCTTGTGGAATTGGCAAAGTGATATTTAGAAGCCCATAGAGGGCTACGGTGAAAAAGGAAATATCCTCAGGTGAAATCTGGAAAGAAGCTTTCTGATAAACTGCTTAGTGTTCTTTTAATTCATCTCACAGAGTTACATCTGTATTTCGTGGATCTCTTTGCTAGCCTTATTTCTGTGGAATCTGAGATCAGATATTTCGGATCCCTTTGAAGACTATAGGGCCAAAGGAAATATCCTCCGATAACAAAGAGAAAGAAGCTTTCTGAGAAACTTCTTTGTGTTCTGTGAAATCATCTCACAGAGTTACAGCTTTCCCCTCAGGAAGCCTTTCGCTAAGACAATTCTTGTGGAATTGGCAAAGTGATATTTGGAAGCCCATAGAGGTTTATGGTGAAAAAGGAAATATCCTCAGTTGACATCTGGAAAGAACTTTCTGATAAACTGCTTGGTGTTCTGTTAATTCATCTCACAGAGTTACATCTGTATTTCGTGGATCTCTTTGCTAGCATTATTTCTGTGGAATCTGAGAACAGATATTTCGGATCCATTTGAACACTATAGGGCCAAAGGAAATATCCTCCGATAACAAAGAGAAACAAGCTTTCTGAGAAACTTCTTTGTGTTCTGTGAAATCATCTCACAGAGTTACAGCTTTCCCCTCAGGAAACTTTCTCTAAGACAGTTCTTGTGGAATAGGCAAAGTGATATTTGGAAGCCCTTAGAGGGCTATAGTGAAAAAGGAAATATCCTCAGATGAAATCTGCAAAGAAGCTTTCTGAGAAACTGCTCAGTGTTCTGTTAATTCATCTCACAGAGTTACATCTGTATTTCGTGGATCCCTTTGCTAGCCTTATTTCTGTGGAATCTGAGAAGAGATATTTCGGATCGCTTTGAAGACTATAGGGCCAAAGGAAATATCCTCCGATACCAAAGACAAAGAAGCTTTCTGAGAAACTTGTTTGTCTTCTGTGAAATCATCTCACAGAGTTACAGCTTTCCCCTGAGGAAGCCTTTCCCTAAGACAGTTCTAGTGGAATTTGCAAAGTTATATTTGGAAGCCCATAGAGGGTTATGGTGAATAAGGAAATATACTCAGTTGAAATCAGGAAAGAAGCTTTCTGAGAAACTGCTTAGTGTTCTGTTAATTCATCTCAGAGTTACATCTGTATTGCGTGGATCTCTTTGCTAGCCTTATTTCTGTGGAATCTGAGAACAGATATTTCGGATCCCTTTGAACACTATAGGGCCAAAGGAAATATCCTCCGATAACAAAGAGAAAGAAGCTTTCTGAGAGACTTCTTTGTGTTCTGTGAAATCATCTCACAGAGTTACAGCTTTCCCCTCAAGAAGCCTTTCTCTAAGACAGTTCTTGTGGAATTGGCAAAGTGATATTTGGAAGCCCATACAGGGCTACGGTGAAAAAGGAAATATCCTCAGATGAATTCTGGAAAGAAGCTTTCTGAGAAACTGCTTAGTGTTCTTTTAATTCATCTCACAGAGTTACATCTGTATTTCGTGGATCTCTTTGCTAGCCTTATTTCTGTGGAATCTGAGAACAGATATTTCGGATCCCTTTGAACACTTTAGGGCCAAAGGAAATATCCTCCGATAACAAAGAGAAAGAAGCTTTCTGAGAAACTTCTTTGTGTTCTGTGAAATCATCTCACAGAGTTACAGCTTTCCCCTCAAGAAGCCTTTCGCGAAGACAGTCTTGTGGAATTGGCAAAGTCATATTTGGAAGCCCATAGAGGGCTATGGTGAAAAAGGAAATATCCTCAGAAGAAATCTGGAAAGAAGCTTTCTGAGAAACTGCTTAGTGTTCTGTTAATTCATCTCACAGAGTTACATCTGTATTTCGTGGATCTCTTTGCTAGCCTTGTTTCTGTGGAATCTGAGAACAGATATTTCGGATCGCTTTGAAGATTATAGGGCCAAAGGAAATATCCTCCGATAACAAAGAGAAAGAAGCTTTCTGGAGACTTCTTTGTGTTCTGTGAAATCATCTCACAGAGTTACAGCTTTCCCCTCAAGAAGCCTTTCGCTAAGACATTTCTTTTGGAATTGGCAAAGTGATATTCGGAAGCCCATAGAGGGCTATGGTGAAAAAGGAAATATCCTCAGATGAAATCTTTAAAGAAGCTTTCTGCGAAACTGCTTAGTGTTCTTTTAATTCATCTCACGGAGTTACATCTGTATTTCGAGGATCTCTTTGCTAGCCTTATTTCCGTGGAATCTGAGAACAGATATTTCGGATCCCTTTGAACACTTAAGGGCCAAAGGAAATATCATCCGATAACAAAGAGAAAGAAGCGTTCTGAGAAACTTCTTTGTGTTCTGTGAAATCTTCTCACAGAGTTACAGCTTTCCCCTCAAGAAGCCTTTCGCTAAGACAGTTCTTGTGGAATTGGCAAAGTGATATTTGGAAGCCCATAGAGGGCTATGGTGAAAAAGGAAATATCCTCAGATGAAATCTGGAAAGAGGCTTTCTGAGAAACTGCTTAGTGTTCTGTTAATTCATCTCACAGTGTTACATCTGTATTTCGTGGATCTCTTTGCTAGCCTTATTTCTGTGGAATCTGAGAACAGATATTTCGGATCGCTTTGAAGACTATAGGGCCAAAGGAAATATCCTCCGATAACAAAGAGAAAGAAGCTTTCTGAGAAACTTCTTTGTGTTCTGTGAAATGATCTCACAGAGTTACAGCTTTACCCTCAAGAAGCCTTTCGCTAAGACAGTTCTTGTGGAATTGGCAAAGTGATATTTGGAAGCCCATAGAGGGCTATGGTGAAAAAGGAAATATCCTCAGATGAAATCTGAAAAGAGGCTTTCTGAGAAACTGCTTAGTGTTCTGTTAATTCATCTCACAGAGTTACATCTGTATTTCGTGGATCTCTTTGCTAGCCTTATTTCTGTGGAATCTGAGAACAGATATTTCGGATCCCTTTGAAGACTATAGGGCCAAAGGAAATATCCTCCGATAACAAAGAGAAAGAAGCTTTCTGAGAAACTTCTTTGTGTTCTGTGAAATCATCTCACAGAGTTACACCTTTCCCCTCAAGAAGCCTTTCGGTAAGATAGTTCTTGTGGAATTGGCAAAGTGGTATTTGGAAGCCCCGAGAGGGCTATGGTGAAAAAGGAAATATCCTCAGATGAAATCTGGAAAGAAGCTTTCTTAGAAACTTCTCAGTGTTCTTTTAATTCATCTCACAGAGTTACATCTGTATTTCGTGGATCTCTTTGCTAGCCTTATTTCTGTGGAATCTCAGAACAGATATTTCGGATCCCTTTGAACACTATAGGGCCAAAGGAAATATCCTCCGATAACAAAGAGAAAGAAGCTTTCTGAGGAACTTCTTTGTGTTCTGTGAAATCATCTCACAGAGTTACAGATTTCCCCTCAGGAACCTTTCTCTAAGACAGTTCTAGTGGAATGGGCAAAGTGATATTTGGAAGCCCATAGAGGGCTATGGTGAAAAAGGAAATATCCTCAGATGAAATCTGGAAAGAAGCTTTCTGAGAACCTGCTCTGTAATGTGTGACTTCCACTCACAGAGTTACATCTGTATTTCGTGGATCTCTTTGCTAGCCTTATTTCTGTGGAATCTGAGAACAGATATTTCGGATCCCTTTGTAGACTAAAGGGCCAAAGGAAATATCCTCCGATAACAAAGAGAAAGAAGCTTTCTGAGAAACTTCTTTGTGTTCTGTGAAATCATCTCACAGAGTTACAGCTTTCCCCTCAAGAAGCCTTTTGCTAAGACAGTTCTTGTGGAATTGGCAAAGTGATATTTGGAAGCCCATAGAGGGCTATGGTGAAAAAGGAAATATCCTCAGATGAAATCTGGAAAGAAGCTTTCTGAGAAACTGCTCTGTAATGTGTGACTTCCACTCACAGAGTTACATCTGTATTTCGTGGATCTCTTTGCTAGCCTTATTTCTGTGGAATCTGAGAACAGATATTTCAGATCCCTTTGAAGACTATAGGGCCAAAGGAAATATCCTCTGATAACAAAGAGAAAGAAGCTTTCTGAGAAACTTCTTTGTGTTCTGTGAAATCATCTCACAGAGTTACAGCTTTCCCCTCAAGAAGCCTTTCACTAAGACAGTTCTAGTGGAATTGCCAAAGTGATATTTGGAAGCCCATAGAGGGCCATGGTGAAAAAGGAAATATCCTCAGATGAAATCTGGAAAGAAGCTTTCTGAGAAACTGCTTGTGTTCTGTTAATTCATCTCACAGAGTTACTTCTGTATTTCGTGGATCTCTTTGCTAGCCTTATTTCTGTGGAATCTGAGAACAGATATTTCGGATCCCTTTGAAGACTATAGGGACAAAGGAAATATCCTCCGATAACAAAGAGAAAGAAGCTTTCTGAGAAACTTCTTTGTGTTCTGTGAAATCACCTCACAGAGTTACAGCTTTCCCCTCTAGAAGCCTTTCGCTAAGACAGTTCTTGTGGAAGGCAAAGTGATATTTGGAAGCCCATAGAGGGCTATGGTGAAAAAGGAAATATCCTCAGATGAAATCTGGAAAGAAGCTTTCTGAGAAACTGCTTAGTGTTCTGTTAATTCATCTCACAGAGTTACATCTGAATTTCGTGGATCTCTTGGATAGCCTTATTTCTGTGGAATCTGAGAACAGATATTTCGGATCCCTTTGAAGACTATAGGGACAAAGGAAATATCCTCCGATAACAAAGAGAAAGAAGCTTTCTGAGAAACTTCTTTGTGTTCTGTGAAATCATCTCACAGAGTAACAGCTTTCCCTTCAAGAAGCCTTTCGCTAAGACAGTTCTAGTGGAATTGGTAAAGTGATATTTGGAAGCCCATAGAGGGCTATGGTGAAAAAGGAAATATCCTCAGATGAAATCTGGAAAGAAGCTTTCTGAGAAACTGCTTAGTGTTCTCTTAATTCCTCTCACAGAGTTACATCTGTATTTCGTGGATCTCTTTGCTAGCGTTATTTCTGTGGAATCTGAGAACAGATATTTCGGATCCCTTTGAAGACTATAGGGCCAAAGGAAATATCCTCCGATAACAAAGAGAAAGAAGCTTTCTGAGAAACTTCTTTGTGTTCTGTGAAATCATCTCACAGAGTTACAGCTTTCCGCTCAAGAAGCCTTTCGCTAAGACAGTTCTTGTGGAATTGGCAAAGTGATATTTGGGAGCCCATAGGGGGCTATGGTGAAAAAGGAAATATCCTCAGATGAAATCTGGAAAGAAGCTTTCTGAGAAACTGCTCTGTAATGTGTGACTTCCACTCACAGAGTTACATCTGTATTTCGTTTATCTCTTTGCTAGCCTTATTTCTGTGGAATCTGAGAACAGATATTTCGGATCCATTTGAAGACTATAGGGTCAAAGGAAATATCCTCCGATAACAAAGAGAAAGAAGCTTTCTGAGAAACTTCTTTGTGTTCTGTGAAATCATCTCACAGAGTTACAGCTTTCCCCTCAAGAAGCCTTTCGCTAAGACAGTTCTTGTGGAATTGGCAAAGTGATATGTGGAAGCCCATAGAGGGCTATGGTGAAAAAGGAAATATCCTCTGATGAAATCTGGAAAGAAGCTTTCTGAGAAACTGCTCTGTAATGTGTGACTTCCACTCACAGAGTTACATCTGTATTTCGTGGATCTCTTTGCTAGCCTTATTTCTGTGCAATCTGAGAACAGATATTTCGGATCCCTTTGAAGACTATAGGGCCAAAGGAAATATCCTCCGATAACAAAGAGAAAGAGGCTTTCTGAGAAACTTCTTTGTGTTCTGTGAAATCATCTCACAGAGTTAGAGCTTTCGCCTCAAGAAGCCTTTCGGTAAGACAGTTCTGGTGGAATTGGCAAAGTGATATTTGGAAGCCCATAGAGGGCTATGGTGAAAAAGGAAATATCCTCAGATGAAATCTCGAAAGAAGCTTTCTGAGAAACTGCTCTGTAAGTGTGACTTCCACTCACAGAGTTACATCTGTATTTCGTGGATCTCTTTGCTAGCCTTATTTCCGTAGAATCTGAGAACAGATATTTCGGATCCCTTTGAAGACTATAGGGCCAAAGGAAATATCCTCTGATAAGAAAGAGAAAGAAGCTTTCTGAGAAACTTCTTTGTGTTCTGTGAAATCATCTCACAGAGTTACAGCTTTCCCCTCAAGAAGCCTTTCGCTAAGACAGTGTTTGTGGAATTGGCAAAGTGATATTTGGAAGCCCTTAGAGGGCTATGGTGAAAAAGGAAATATCCTCAGATGAAATCTAGAAAGAAGCTTTCTGAGAAACTGCTTATTGTTCTGTTAATTCATCTCACAGAGTTACATCTGTATTTCGTGGATCTCTTTGCTAGCCTTATTTCTGTGGAATCTGAGAACAGATATTTCGGATCCCTTTGTAGACTATAGGGCCAAAGGAAATATCCTCCGATAACAAAGAGAAAGAAGCTTTCTGAGAAAATTCTTTGTGTTCTGTGAAATCATCTCACAAAGTTACAGCTTTCCCCTCAAGAAGCCTTTCGCGAAGACAGTTCTAGTGGAATTGGCCAAGTGATATTTGGAAGCCCATAGAGGGCTATGGTGAAAAAGGAAATATCCTCAGATGAAATCTGGACAGAAGCTTTCTGAGAAACTGCTTAGTGTTCTGTTAATTCATCTCACAGAGTTACATCTGTATTTTGTGGGTCTCTTTGCTAGCCTTATTTCTGTGGAATCTGAGAACAGATATTTCGGATCCCTTTGAAGACTATAGGGCCAAAGGAAATATCCTCCGATAACAAAGAGAAAGAAGCTTTCTGAGAAACTTCTTTGTGTTCTGTGAAATCATCTCACAGAGTTACAGCTTTCCCCTCAAGAAGCCTTTCGCTAAGACAGTTCTTGTGGAATTGGCAAAGTGATATTTGGAAGCCCATAGGGGGCTATGGTGAAAAAGGAAATATCCTCAGATGAAATCTGGAAAGAAGCTTTCTGAGAAACTGCTCTGTAATGTGTGACTTCCACTCACAGAGTTACATCTGTATTTCGTGGATCTCTTTGGAGCCTTATTTCTGTGCAATCTGAGAACAGATATTTCGGATCCCTTTGAAGACTATAGGGCCAAAGGAAATATCCTCTGATAACAAAGAGAAAGAAGCTTTCTGAGAAACTTCTTTGTGTTCTGTGATCATCTCACAGAGTTACAGCTTTCCCCTCAAGAAGCCTTTCGCTAAGACAGTTCTTGTGGAATTGGCAAAGTGATATTTGGAAGCCCATAGAGGGCTATGGTGAAAAAGGAAATATCCTCAGATGAAATCTGGAAAGAAGCTTTCTGAGAAACTGCTCTGTAATGTGTGACTTCCACTCATAGAGTTACATCTGTAATTCGTGGATCTCTTTGCTAGCCTTATTTCTGTGGAATCTGAGAACAGATATTTCGGATCCCTTTGAAGACTATAGGGCCAAAGGAAATATCCTCTGATAGCAAAGAGAAAGAAGCTTTCTGTGAAACTTCTTTGTGTTCTGTCAAATCATCTCACAGAGTTACAGCTTTGCCCTCAAGAAGCCTTTCGCTAAGACAGTTCTTGGGGAATTGGCAAAGTTATATTTGGAAGCCCTTAGAGGGCTATGGTGAAAAAGAAAATATCCTCAGATGAAATCTGGAAAGAAGGTTTCTGAGAAACGGCTCTCTAATGTTTGACTTCCCCTCACAGAGTTACATCTGTATTTCGTGAATCTCTTTGCTAGCCTTATTTCTGTGGAATCTGAGAACAGATATTTCGGATCCCTTTGAAGACTATAGGGCCAAAGGAAATATCCTCCGATAACAAAGAGAAAGAAGCTTTCTGAGAAACTTCTTTGGGTTCTGTTAAATCATCTCACAGAGTTACAGCTTTCCCTTCAAGGAGCCTTTCGCTAAGACAGTTCTTGTAGAATTGGCAAAGTGATATTTGGAAGCCCATAGAGGACTAGGGTGAAAAAGGAAATATCCTCAGATGAAATATGGAAAGAAGCTTTCTGAGAAACTGCTCTGTAATGTGTGACTTCCACTCACAGAGTTACATCTGTATTTCGTGGATCTCTTTGCTAGCCTTATTTCTGTGGAATCTGAGAACAGATATTTCGGATCCCTTTGAAGACTATAGGGCCAAAGGAAATATCCTCCGATAACAAAGAGAAAGAAGCTTTCTGAGAAACTTCTTTGTGTTCTGTGAAATCATCTCACAGAGTTACAGCTTTCCCCTCAGGAAGCCTTTCGCTAAGACAGTTCTTGTTGAATTGGCAAAGTGATATTTGGAAGCCCTTAGAGGGCTATGGTGAAAAAGGAAATATCCTCAGATGAAATCTGGAAAGAAGCTTTCTGAGAAACTGCTCTGTAATGTGTGACTTCCACTCATAGAGTTACATCTGTAATTCGTGGATCTCTTTGCTAGCCTTATTTCTGTGGAATCTGAGAACAGATATTTCGGATCCCTTTGAAGACTATAGGGCCAAAGGAAATATCCTCCGATAACAAAGAGAAAGAAGCTTTCTGAGAGACTTCTTTGTGTTCTGTGAAATTATCTCACAGAGTTACAGCTTTCCCCTCAAGAAGCCTTTCGCTAAGACAGTTCTAGTGGAATTGGCAAAGTGATATTTGGAAGCCCATAGAGGGCTATGTTGAAAAAGGAAATATCCTCAGATGAAATCTGGAAAGAAGGTTTCTGAGAAACTGCTTAGTGTTCTGTTAATTCATCTCACAGAGTTACATCTCTATTTCGTGGATCTCTTTGCTAGCCTTATTTCTGTGGAATCTGAGAACAGATATTTCGGATCCCTTTGAAGACTATAGGGCCAAAGGAAATATCCTCCGATAACAAAGAGAAAGAAGCTTTCTGAGAAACTTCTTTGTGTTCTGTGAAATCATCTCACAGAGTTACAGCTTTCCCCTCAAGAAGCCTTTCGCTAAGACAGTTCTTGTGGAATTGGCAAAGTGATATTTGGAAGCCCATAGAGGGCTATGGTGAAAAAGGAAATATCCTCAGATGTAATCTGGAAAGAAGCTTTCTGAGAAACTGCTCTCTACTGTGTGACTTCCACTCACAGAGTTACATCTGTATTTCGTGAATCTCTTTGCTAGCCTTATTTCTGTGGAATCTGAAAAGCGATATTTCGGATCCCTTTGAAGACTTTAGGGCCAAAGGAAATATCCTCCGATAACAAAGAGAAAGAAGCTTTCTGAGAAACGTCTTTGTCTTCTGTGAAATCACCTCACACAGTTACAGCTTTCCCCTCAAGAAGCCTTTCCCTAAGACAGTTCTTGTGGAATTGGCAAAGTGATATTTGGAAGCCCTTAGAGGGCTATGGTGAAAAAGGAAATATCCTCAGATGAAATCTGGAAAGAAGCTTTCTGAGAAACTGCTCTGTAATGTGTGACTTCCACTCACAGAGTTACATCTGTATTTCGTGGGTCCCTTTGCTAGCCTTATTTCTGTGGAATCTGAGAACAGATATTTCGGATCCCTTTGAAGACTATACGGCCAAGGAAATATCCTCTGATAAAAAAGAGAAAGAAGCTTTCTGAGAAACTTCTTTGTGTTCTGTGAAATCATCTCACAGAGTTACAGCTTTCCCCTCAAGAATCCTTTCGCTAAGACAGTCCTTGTGGAATTGGCAAAGTGATATTTGGAAGCCATATAGGGCTATGGTGAAAAAGGTAATATCTTCAGATGAAATCTGGAAAGAGGCTTTCTGAGAAACTGCTCTGTAATGTGTGACTTCCACTCACAGAGTTACATCTGTATTTCGTGGATCTCTTGGCTAGCCGTTTTTCTGTGGAATCTGAGACCAGATATTTCGGATCCCTTTGAAGACTATAGGGCCAAAGGAAATATCCTCCGATAACAAAGAGAAAGAAGCTTTCTGAGAAACTTCTTTGTGTTCTGTGAAATTATCTCACAGAGTTACAGCTTTCCCCTCAATAAGCCTTTCGCTAAGACAGTTCTAGTGGAATTGGCCAAGTGATATTTGGAAGCCCATAGAGGGCTATGGTAAAAAAGGAAATATCCTCAGATGAAATCTGGAAAGAAGCTTTCTGAGAGACTGCTTAGTGTTCTGTTAATTCATCTCACAGAGTTACATCTGTATTTCGTGGATCTCTTTGCTAGCCTTATTTCTGTGGAATCAGAACAGATATTTCGGATCCCTTTGAAGACTATAGGGCCAAAGGAAATATCCTCCGATAACAAAGAGAAAGAAGCTTTCTGAGAAACTTCTTTGTGTTCTGTGAAATAATCTCACAGAGTTACAGCTTTTCCCTCAGGAAGCCTTTCGCTAAGACAGTTCTTGTGGAATTGGCAAAGTGATATTTGGAAGCCCATAGAGGGCTATCGTGAAAAAGGAAATATCCTCAGATGAAATCTGGAAAGAAGCTTTCTGAGAAACTGCTCTGTAATGTGTGACTTCCACTCACAGAGTTACATCTGTATTTCGTGGATCTCTTTGCTAGCCTTATTTCTGTGGAATCTGAGAACAGATATTTCGGATCCCTTTGAAGACTATAGGGCCAAAGGAAATATCCTCCGATAACAAAGAGAAAGAAGCTTTCTGAGAAACTTCTTTGTGTTCTGTGAAATCATCTCACAGAGTTACAGCTTTCCCCTCAAGAAGCCTTTCGCTAAGACAGTTCTTGTGGAATTGGCAAAGTGATATTTGGAAGCCCATAGAGGGCTATGGTGAAAAAGGAAATATCCTCAGATGAAATCGGGAAAGAAGCTTTCTGAGAAACTGCTCTGTAATGTGTGACTTCCACTCACAGAGTTACATCTGTAATTCGTGGATCTCTTTGCTAGCCTTATTTCTGTGGAATCTGAGAACAGATATTTCGGATCCCTTTGAAGACTATAGGGCCAAAGGAAATATCCTCCGATAACAAAGAGAAAGAAGCTTTCTGAGAAACTTCTTTGTGTTCTGTGAAATTATCTCACAGAGTTACAGCTTTTCCCTCAAGAAGCCTTTCGCTAAGACAGTTCTAGTGGAATTGGCAAAGTGATATTTGGAAGCCCATAGAGGGCTATGGTGAAAAAGGAAATATCCTCAGATGAAATCTGGAAAGAAGCTTTCTGAGAAACTGCTCTGTAATGTGTGACTTCCACTCACAGAGTTACATCTGTATTTCGTGGATCTCTTTGATAGCCTTATTTCTGTGGAATCTGAGAACAGATATTTCGGATCCCTTTGTAGACTAAAGGGCCAAAGGAAATATCCTCCGATAACAAAGAGAAAGAAGATTTCTGAGAAACTTCTTTGTGTTCTGTGAAATCATCTCACAGAGTTACAGCTTTCCCCTCAAGAAGCCTTTTGCTAAGACAGTTCTTGTGGAATTGGCAAAGTGATATTTGGAAGCCCATAGAGGGCTATGGTGAAAAAGGAAATATCCTCAGATGAAATCTGGAAAGAAGCTTTCTGAGAAACTGCTTAGTGTTCTGTTAATTCATCTCACAGAGTTACATCTGTATTTCGTGGATCTCTTTGCTAGCCTTATTTCTGTGGAATCTGAGAACAGATATTTCGGATCCCTTTGAAGACTATAGGGACAAAGGAAATATCATCCGATAACAAAGAGAAAGAAGCTTTCTGAGAAACTTCTTTGAGTTCTGTGAAATCATCTCACAGAGTTACAGCTTTCCCCTCAAGAAGCCTTTCACTAAGACAGTGTTTGTGGAATTGGCAAAGCGATATTTGGAAGCCCATAGAGGGCTATGGTGAAAAAGGAAATATCCTCAGATGAAATCTGGAAAGAAGCTTTCTGAGAAACTGCTCTGTAATGTGTGACTTCCACTCACAGAGTTACATCTGTATTTCATGGATCTCTTTGCTAGCCTTATTCCTGTGGAATCTGAGAACAGATATTTCGGGTCCCTTTGAAGACTATTGGGCCAAAGGAAATATCCTCCGATAACAAAGAGAAAGAAGCTTTCTGAGAAACTTCTTTGTCTTCTGTGAAATCACCTCACAGAGTTACAGCTTTCCCCTCTAGAAGCCCTTCGCTAAGACAGTTCTTGTGGAATAGGCAAAATGATATTTGGAAGCTCTTAGAGGGCTATGGTGAAAAAGGAAATATCCTCAGATGAAATCTGGAAAGAAGCTTTCTGAGAAACTGGTTAGTGTTCTGTTAATTCATCTCACAGAGTTACGTCTGTATTTCGTGGATCTCTTGGCTAGCCTTATTTCTGTGGAATCTGAGAACAGATATTTCGGATCCCTTTGAAGGCTATAGGGCCAAAGGAAATATCCTCCGATAACAAAGACAAAGAAGCTTTCTGAGAAACTTCTTTGTGTTCTGTGAAATCATCTCACAGAGTTACAGCTTTCCCCTCAAGAAGCCTTTCGCTAAGACAGTTCTTGTGGAATTGGCAAAGTGATATTTGGAAGCCAATAGGGGGCTATGGTGAAAAAGGGAATATCCTCAGATGAAATCTGGAAAGAAGCTTTCTGAGAAACTGCTCTGTAATGTGAGACTTCCACTCACAGAGCTACATCTGTATTTCGTGGATCTCTTTGCTAGCCTTATTTCTGTGGAATCTGAGAACAGATATTTCGGGTCACTTTGAAGACTATAGGGCCAAAGGAAATATCCTCCGATAACAAAGAGAAAGAAGCTTTCTGAGAAACTTCTTTGTGTTCTGTGAAATCACCTAACAGAGTTACAGCTTTCCCCTCAAGAAGCCTTTCGCTAAGACAGTTCTTGTGGAATTGGCAAAGTGATATTTGGAAGCCCATAGAGGGCTATGGTGAAAAAGGAAATATCCTCAGATGAAATCTGGAAAGAAGCTTTCTGAGAAACTGCTTAGTGTTCTGTTAATTCATCTCACAGAGTTACATCTGTATTTCGTGGATCTCTTGGCTAGCGTTATTTCTGTGGAATCTGAGAACAGATATTTCGGATCCCTTTGAAGATTATAGGGCCAAAGGAAATATCCTCCGATAACAAAGAGAAAGAAGCTTTCTGAGAAACTTCTTTGTGTTCTGTAAAATCATCTCACAGAGTTACAGCTTTCCCCTCAAGAAGCCTTTCAATAACACAGTTCTTGTGGAATTGGCAAAGTGATGTTTGGAAGCCCATAGAGGGCTATGGTGAAAAAGGAAATATCCTCAGATGAAATCTGGAAAGAAGCTTTCTGAGAAACTGCTCTCTAATGTGTGACTTCCACTCACAGAGTTACATCTGTATTTCGTGGATCTCTTTGCTAGCCTTATTTCTGTGGAATCTGAAAACCGATATTTCGGATCCCTTTGAAGACTATGGGGCCAAAGGAAATATCCTCCGATAACAAAGAGAAAGAAGCTTTCTGGGAAACTTGTTTGTGTTCTGTGAAATCATCTCACAGAGTTACAGCTTTCCCCTCAAGAAGCCTTTCGCTAAGACAGTTCTTGTGGAATTGGCAAAGTGATATTTGGAAGCCCATAGAGGGCTATGTTGAAAAAGGAAATATCCTCAGATGAAATCTGGAAAGAAGCTTTCTGAGAAACTGCTTAGGGTTCTGTTAATTCATCTCACAGAGTTACATCTGTATTTCGTGGATCTCTTTGCTAGCCTTATTCCGGTGGAATCTGAGAACAGATATTTCGGATCCCTTTGAAGATTATAGGGCCAAAGGAAATATCCTCCGATAACAAAGAGAAAGAAGCTTTCTGAGAAACTTCTTTGTGTTCTGTGAAATCAACTCACAGAGTTACAGCTTTCCCCTCAAGAAGCCTTTCGCTAAGACAGTTCTTGTGGAATTGGCAAAGTGATATTTGGAAGCCCATAGAGGGCTATGGTGAAAAAGGAAATATCCTCAGATGAAATCTGGAAAGAAGTTTTCTGAGAAAATGCTTAGTGTTCTGTTAATTCATCTCACAAAGTTACATATGTATTTCGTGGATCTCTTGGCTAGCCTTATTTCTGTGGAATCTGAGAACAGATATTTCGGATCCCTTTGAAGACTATAGGGCCAAAGGAAATATCCTCCGATAACAAAGAGAAAGAAGCTATCTGAGAAACTTCTTTGTGTTCTGTGAAATCATCTCACAGAGTTACAGCTTTCCCCTCAAGAACCTTTTCTCTAAGACAGTTCTTGTGGTATTGGCAAAGTGATATTTGGAAGCCCTTAGAGGTCTATGGTGAAAAAGGTAATATCCTCAGATGAAATCTGGACAGAAGCTTTCTGAGAAACTGCTCTGTAATGTGTGACTTCCACTCACAGAATTACATCTGTGTTTCGTGGATCTCTTTGTTAGCCTTATTTCTGTGGAATCTGAGAACAGATATTTCGGATCCCTTTGAAGACTATAGGGCCAAAGGAAATATCCTCCGATAGCAAAGAGAAAGAAGCTTTCTGTGAAACTTCTTTGTGTTCTGTCAAATCATCTCACAGAGTTACAGCTTTCCCCTCAAGAAGCCTTTCGCTAAGACAGTTCTTGGGGAATTGGCAAAGTTATATTTGGAAGCCCTTAGAGGGCTATGGTGAAAAAGAAAATATCCTCAGATGAAATCTGGAAAGAAGGTTTCTGAGAAACGGCTCTCAAATGTTTGAATTCCCCTCACAGAGTTACATCTGTATTTCGTGAATCTCTTTGCTAGCCTTATTTCTGTGGAATCTGAGAACAGATATTTCGGATCCCTTTGAAGACTATAGCGCCAAAGGAAATATCCTCCGATAACAAAGAGAAAGAAGCTTTCTGAGAAACTTCTTTGGGTTCTGTTAAATCATCTCACAGAGTTACAGCTTTCCCTTCAAGGAGCCTTTCGCTAAGACAGTTCTTGTAGAATTGGCAAAGTGATATTTGGAAGCCCATAGAGGACTAGGGTGAAAAAGGAAATATCCTCAGATGAAATATGGAAAGAAGCTTTCTGAGAAACTGCTCTGTAATGTGTGACTTCCACTCACAGAGTTACATCTGTATTTCGTGGATCTCTTTGCTAGCCTTATTTCTGTGGAATCTGAGAACAGATATTTCGGATCCCTTTGAAGACTATAGGGCCAAAGGAAATATCCTCCGATAACAAAGAGAAAGAAGCTTTCTGAGAAACTTCTTTGTGTTCTGTGAAATCACGTCACAGAGTTACAGTTTTCCACTCTAGAAGCCTTTCGCTAAGAAAGTTCTTGTGGAATTGGCAAAGTGATATTTGGAAGCCCATAGAGGGCTATGGTGAAAAAGGAAATATCCTCAGATGAAATCTGGAAAGAAGCTTTCTGAGAAACTGCTCTGTAATGTGTGACTTCCACTCACAGAGTTACATCTGTATTTCGTGGATCTCTTTGCTAGCCTTATTTCTGTGGAATCTGAGAACAGATATTTCGGATCCCTTTGTAGACTAAAGGGCCAAAGGAAATATCCTCCGATAACAAAGAGAAAGAAGCTTTCTGAGAAACTTCTTTGTGTTCTGTGAAATCATCTCACAGAGTTACAGCTTTCCCCTCAAGAAGCCTTTCGCTAAGACAGTTCTTGTGGAATTGGCAAAGTGATATTTGGAAGCCCATAGAGGGCTAGGGTGAAAAAGGAAATATCCTCAGATGAAATCTGGAAAGAAGCTTTCTGAGAAACTGCTTAGTGTTCTGTTAATTCATCTCACAGAGCTACATCTCTATTTCGTGGATCTCTTTGCTAGCCTTATTTCTGTGGAATCTGAGAACAGATATTTCGGATCCCTTTGAAGACTATAGGGCCAAAGGAAATATCCTCCGATAACAAAGAGAAAGAAGCTTTCTGAGAAACTTCTTTGTGTTCTGTGAAATCATCTCACAGAGTTACAGCTTTCCCCTCAAGAAGCCTTTCGCTAAGACAGTTCTTGTGGAATTGGCAAAGTGATATTTGGAAGCCCATAGGGGGCTATGGTGAAAAAGGAAATATCCTCAGATGAAATCTGGAAAGAGGCTTTCTGAGAAACTGCTCTGTAATGTGTGACTTCCACTCACAGAGTTACATCTGTATTTCGTGGAACTCTTGGCTAGCCGTATTTCTGTGGAATCTGAGAACAGATATTTCGGATCCCTTTGAAGACTATAGGGCCAAAGGAAATATCCTCCGATAACAAAGAGAAAGAAGCTTTCTGAGAAACTTCTTTGTGTTCTGTGAAATTATCTCACAGAGTTACAGCTTTCCCCTCAAGAAGCCTTTCGCTAAGACAGTTCTAGTGGAATTGGCCAAGTGATATTTGGAAGCCCATAGAGGGCTATGGTAAAAAAGGAAATGTCCTCAGATGAAATCTGGAAAGAAGCTTTCTGAGAAACTGCTCTGTAATGTGTGACTTCCACTCACAGAGTTACATCTGTATTTCATGGATCTCTTTGCTAGCCTTATTCCTGTGGAATCTGAGAACAGATATTTCGGGTCCCTTTGAAGACTATTGGGCCAAAGGAAATATCCTCCGATAACAAAGAGAAAGAAGCTTTCTGAGAAACTTCTTTGTCTTCTGTGAAATCACCTCACAGAGTTACAGCTTTCCCCTCTAGAAGCCTTTCGCTAAGACAGTTCTTGTGGAATAGGCAAAATGATATTTGGAAGCTCTTAGAGGGCTATGGTGAAAAAGGAAATATCCTCAGATGAAATCTGGAAAGAAGCTTTCTGAGAAACTGGTTAGTGTTCTGTTAATTCATCTCACAGAGTTACATCTGTATTTCGTGGATCTCTTGGCTAGCCTTATTTCTGTGGAACCTGAGAACAGATATTTCGGATCCTTTGAAGACTATAGGGCCAAAGGAAATATCCTCCGATAACAAAGAGAAAGAAGCTTTCTGAGAAACTTCTTTGTGTTCTGTGACATCATCTCACAGAGTTACAGCTTTCCCCTCAAGAAGCCTTACGTTAAGACAGTTCTTGTGCAATTGGCAAAGTGATATTTGAAAGCCCATAGAGGCCTACGGTGAAAAAGGAAATATCCTCAGATGAAATCTGGAAAGAAGCTTTCTGAGAAACTGCTCTGTAATGTGAGACTTCCACTCACAGAGCTACATCTGTATTTCGTGGATCTCTTTGCTAGCCTTATTTCTGTGGAATCTGAGAACAGATATTTCGGATCACTTTGAAGACTATAGGGCCAAAGGAAATATCCTCCGATAACAAAGAGAAAGAAGCTTTCTGAGAAACTTCTTTGTGTTCTGTGAAATCACCTAACAGAGTTACAGCTTTCCCCTCAAGAAGCCTTTCGCTAAGACAGTTCTTGTGGAATTGGCAAAGTGATATTTGGAAGCCCATAGAGGGCTATGGTGAAAAAGGAAATATCCTCAGATGAAATCTGGAAAGAAGCTTTCTGAGAAACTGCTTAGTGTTCTGTTAATTCATCTCACAGAGTTACATCTGTATTTCGTGGATCTCTTGGCTAGCGTTATTTCTGTGGAATCTGAGAACAGATATTTCGGATCCCTTTGAAGATTATAGGGCCAAAGGAAATATCCTCCGATAACAAAGAGAAAGAAGCTTTCTGAGAAACTTCTTTTTGTTCTGTGAAATCATCTCACAGAGTTACAGCTTTCCCCTCAAGAAGCCTTTCGCTAAGACAGTTCTTGTGGAATTGGCAAAGTGATATTTGGAAGCCCATAGAGGGCTATGGTGAAAAAGGAAATATCCTCAGGTGAAATCTGGAAAGAAGCTTTCTGAGAAACTGCTCTCTAATGTGTGACTTCCACTCACAGAGTTACATCTGTATTTCGTGGATCTCTTTGCTAGCCTTATTTCTGTGGAATCTGAAAACCGATATTTCGGATCCCTTTGAAGACTATAGGGCCAAAGGAAATATCCTCCGATAACAAAGAGAAAGAAGCTTTCTAGGAAACTTGTTTGTGTTCTGTGAAATCATCTCACAGAGTTACAGCTTTCCCCTCAAGAAGCCTTTCGCTAAGACAGTTCTTGTGGAATTGGCAAAGCGATATTTGGAAGCCCATAGAGGGCTATGGTGAAAAAGGAAATATCCTCAGATGAAATCTGGAAAGAAGCTTTCTGAGAAACTGCTTAGTGTTCTTTTAATTCATCTCACAGAGTTACATCTGTATTTCGTGGATCTCTTTGCTAGCCTTATTCCGGTGGAATCTGAGAACAGATATTTCGGATCCCTTTGAAGATTATAGGGCCAAAGGAAATATCCTCCGATAACAAAGAGAAAGAAGCTTTCTGAGAAACTTCTTTGTGTTCTGTGAAATCAACTCACAGAGTTACAGCTTTCCCCTCAAGAAGCCTTTCGCTAAGACAGTTCTTGTGGAATTGGCAAAGTGATATTTGGAAGCCCATAGAGGGCTATGGTGAAAAAGGAAATATCCTCAGATGAAATCTGGAAAGAAGTTTTCTGAGAAAATGCTTAGTGTTCTGTTAATTCATCTCACAAAGTTACATATGTATTTCGTGGATCTCTTGGCTAGCCTTATTTCTGTGGAATCTGAGAACAGATATTTCGGATCCCTTTGAAGACTATAGGGCCAAAGGAAATATCCTCCGATAACAAAGAGAAAGAAGCTTTCTGAGAAACTTCTTTGGGTTCTGTTAAATCATCTCACAGAGTTACAGCTTTCCCTTCAAGGAGCCTTTCGCTAAGACAGTTCTTGTAGAATTGGCAAAGTGATATTTGGAAGCCCATAGAGGACTAGGGTGAAAAAGGAAATATCCTCAGATGAAATATGGAAAGAAGCTTTCTGAGAAACTGCTCTGTAATGTGTGACTTCCACTCACAGAGTTACATCTGTATTTCGTGGATCTCTTTGCTAGCCTTATTTCTGTGGAATCTGAGAACAGATATTTCGGATCCCTTTGAAGACTATAGGGCCAAAGGAAATATCCTCCGATAACAAAGAGAAAGAAGCTTTCTGAGAAACTTCTTTGTGTTCTGTGAAATCACGTCACAGAGTGACAGTTTTCCACTCTAGAAGCCTTTCGCTAAGAAAGTTCTTGTGGAATTGGCAAAGTGATATTTGGAAGCCCATAGAGGGCTATGGTGAAAAAGGAAATATCCTCAGATGAAATCTGGAAAGAAGCTTTCTGAGAAACTGCTTAGTGTTCTGTTAATTCATCTCACAGAGTTACATCTGTATTTCGTGGATCTCTTTGCTAGCCTTATTTCTGTGGAATCTGAGAACAGATATTTCGGATCCCTTTGAAGACTATAGGGCCAAAGGAAATATCCTCCGATAACAAAGAGAAAGAAGCTTTCTGAGAAACTTCTTTGTGTTCTGTGAAATCATCTCACAGAGTTACAGCTTTCCCCTCAAGAAGCCTTTCGCTAAGACAGTTCTTGTGGAATTGGCAAAGTGATATTTGGAAGCCCATAGAGGGCTAGGGTGAAAAAGGAAATATCCTCAGATGAAATCTGGAAAGAAGTTTTCTGAGAAACTGCTTAGTGTTCTGTTAATTCATCTCACAAAGTTACATATGTATTTCGTGGATCTCTTGGCTAGCCTTATTTCTGTGGAATTTGAGAACAGATATTTCGGATCCCTTTGAAGACTATAGGGCTAAAGGAAATATCCTCCGATAACAAAGAGAAAGAAGCTTTCTGAGAAACTTCTTTATGTTCTGTGAAATCATCTCACAGAGTTACAGTTTTCCCCTCAAGAAACTTTTCTCTAAGACAGTTCTTGTGGAATTGGCAAAGTGATATTTGGAAGCCCTTAGAGGGCTATGGTGAAAAAAGTAATATCCTCAGATGAAATCTGGAAAGAAGCTTTCTGAGAAACTGCTCTGTATTGTGTGACTTCCACTCACAGAGTTACATCTGTATTTCGTGGGTCTCTTTGCTAGCCTTATTTCTGTGAAATCTGAGACCAGATATTTCGGATGCCTTTGAACACTCTAGGGACAAAGGAAATATCCTCCGATAACAAAGAGAAAGAAGCTTTCTGAGAAACTTCTTTGTGTTCTGTGAAATCATCTCACAGAGTTACAGCTTTCCCCTCAGGAAGCCTTTCGCTAAGACAGTTCTAGTGGAATTGGAAAAGTGATATTTGGAAGCCCATAGAGGGCTATGGTGAAAAAGGAAATATCCTCAGATGAAATCTGGAAAGAAGCTTTCTGAGAAACTGCTCTGTAATGTGTGACTTCCACTCACAGAGTTACATCTGTATTTCGTGGATCTCTTTGATAGCCTTATTTCTGTGGAATCTGAGAACAGATATTTCGGATCCCTTTGTAGACTAAAGGGCCAAAGGAAATATCCTACGATAACAAAGAGAAAGAAGCTTTCTGAGAAACTTCTTTGTGTTCTGTGAAATCATCTCACAGAGTTACACCTTTCCCCTCAAGAAGCCTTTTGCTAAGACAGTTCTTGTGGAATTGGCAAAGTGATATTTGGAAGCCCATAGAGGGCTATGGTGAAAAAGGAAATATCCTCAGATGAAATCTGGAAAGAAGCTTTCTGAGAAACTGCTCCGTAATGTGTGACTTCCACTCACAGAGTTACATCTGTATTTCGTGGATCTCTTTGCTAGCCTTATTTCTGTGGAATCTGAGAACAGATATTTCGGATCCCTTTGAAGACTATAGGGCCAAAGGAAATATCATCTGATAACAAAGAGAAAGAAGCTTTCTGAGAAACTTCTTTGTGTTCTGTGAAATCATCTCACAGAGTTACAGCTTTCCCCTCAAGAAGCCTTTCACTAAGACAGTTCTAGTGGAATTGCCAAAGTGATATTTGGAAGCCCTTAGAGGGCTATGGTGAAAAAGGAAATATCCTCAGATGAAATCTGGAAAGAAGCTTTCTGAGAAACTGCTCTGTAATGTGTGACTTCCACTCACAGAGTTACATCTGTATTTCGTGGATCTCTTTGATAGCCTTATTTCTGTGGAATCTGAGAACAGATATTTCGGATCCCTTTGAAGACTATAGGGACAAAGGAAATATCCTCCGATAACAAAGAGAAAGAAGCTTTCGGAGAAACTTCTTTGTGTTCTGTGAAATCACCTCACAGAGTTACAGCTTTCCCCTCTAGAAGCCTTTCGCTAAGACAGTTCTTGTGGAAGGCAAAGTGATATTTGGAATCCCATAGAGGGCTATGGTGAAAAAGGAAATATCCTCAGATGACATCTGGAAAGAAGCTTTCTGAGAAACTGCTTAGTGTTCGGTTAATTCATCTCACAGAGTTACATCTGTATTTCGTGGATCTCGTGGCTAGCCTTATTTCTGTGGAATCTGAGAACAGATATTTCGGATCCCTTTGAAGACTATAGGGACAAAGGAAATATCCTCCGATAACAAAGAGAAAGAAGCTTTCTGAGAAACTTCTTTGTGTTCTGTGAAATCATCTCACAGAGTTACAGCTTTCCCCTAAAGAAGCCTTTCGCTAAGACAGTTCTAGTGGAATTGGTAAAGTGATATTTGGAAGCCCATAGAGGGCTATGGTGAAAAAGGAAATATCCTCAGATGAAATCTCGAAAGAAGCTTTCTGAGAAACTGCTTAGTGTTCTGTTAATTCATCTCACAGAGTTACATCTGTATTTCGTGGGTCTCTTTGCTAGCGTTATTTCTGTGGAATCTGAGAACAGATATTTCGGATCCCTTTGAAGACTATAGGGCCAAAGGAAATATCCTCCGATAACAAAGAGAAAGAAGCTTTCTGAGAAACTTCTTTGTGTTCTGTGAAATCATCTCACAGAGTTACAGCTTTCCCCTCAAGAAGCCTTTCGCTAAGACAGTTCTTGTGGAATTGGCAAAGTGATATTTGGAAGCCCATAGGGGGCTATGGTGAAAAAGGAAATATCCTCAGATGAAATCTGGAAAGAAGCTTTCTGAGAAACTGCTTAGTGTTCTGTTAATTCATCTCACAGAGTTACATCTGTATTTCGTGGATCTCTTGGCTAGCGTTATTTCTGTGGAATCTGAGAACAGATATTTCGGATCCCGTTGAAGATTATAGGGCCAAAGGAAATATCCTCCGATAACAAAGAGAAAGAAGCTTTCTGAGAAACTTCTTTGTGTTCTGTAAAATCATCTCACAGAGTTACAGCTTTCCCCTCAAGAAGCCTTTCAATAACACAGTTCTTGTGGAATTGGCAAAGTGATGTTTGGAAGCCCATAGAGGGCTATGGTGAAAAAGGAAATATCCTCAGATGAAATCTGGAAAGAAGCTTTCTGAGAAACTGCTCTCTAATGTGTGACTTCCACTCACAGAGTTACATCTGTATTTCGTGGATCTCTTTGCTAGCCTTATTTCTGTGGAATCTGAAAACCGATATTTCGGATCCCTTTGAAGACTATGGGGCCAAAGGAAATATCCTCCGATAACAAAGAGAAAGAAGCTTTCTGGGAAACTTGTTTGTGTTCTGTGAAATCATCTCACAGAGTTACAGCTTTCCCCTCAAGAAGCCTTTCGCTAAGACAGTTCTTGTGGAATTGGCAAAGTGATATTTGGAAGCCCATAGAGGGCTATGTTGAAAAAGGAAATATCCTCAGATGAAATCTGGAAAGAAGCTTTCTGAGAAACTGCTTAGTGTTCTGTTAATTCATCTCACAGAGTTACATCTGTATTTCGTGGATCTCTTTGCTAGCCTTATTCCGGTGGAATCTGAGAACAGATATTTCGGATCCCTTTGAAGATTATAGGGCCAAAGGAAATATCCTCCGATAACAAAGAGAAAGAAGCTTTCTGAGAAACTTCTTTGTGTTCTGTGAAATCAACTCACAGAGTTACAGCTTTCCCCTCAAGAAGCCTTTCGCTAAGACAGTTCTTGTGGAATTGGCAAAGTGATATTTGGAAGCCCATAGAGGGCTATGGTGAAAAAGGAAATATCCTCAGATGAAATCTGGAAAGAAATTTTCTGAGAAAATGCTTAGTGTTCTGTTAATTCATCTCACAAAGTTACATATGTATTTCGTGGATCTCTTGGCTAGCCTTATTTCTGTGGAATCTGAGAACAGATATTTCGGATCCCTTTGAAGACTATAGGGCCAAAGGAAATATCCTCCGATAACAAAGAGAAAGAAGCTATCTGAGAAACTTCTTTGTGTTCTGTGAAATCATCTCACAGAGTTACAGCTTTCCCCTCAAGAACCTTTTCTCTAAGACAGTTCTTGTGGTATTGGCAAAGTGATATTTGGAAGCCCTTAGAGGTCTATGGTGAAAAAGGTAATATCCTCAGATGAAATCTGGACAGAAGCTTTCTGAGAAACTGCTCTGTAATGTGTGACTTAAACTCACAGAATTACATCTGTGTTTCGTGGATCTCTTTGTTAGCCTTATTTCTGTGGAATCTGAGAACAGATATTTCGGATCCCTTTGAAGACTATAGGGCCAAAGGAAATATCCTCCGATAGCAAAGAGAAAGAAGCTTTCTGTGAAACTTCTTTGTGTTCTGTCAAATCATCTCACAGAGTTACAGCTTTCCCCTCAAGAAGCCTTTCGCTAAGACAGTTCTTGGGGAATTGGCAAAGTTATATTTGGAAGCCCTTAGAGGGCTATGGTGAAAAAGAAAATATCCTCAGATGAAATCTGGAAAGAAGGTTTCTGAGAAACGGCTCTCAAATGTTTGACTTCCCCTCACAGAGTTACATCTGTATTTCGTGAATCTCTTTGCTAGCCTTATTTCTGTGGAATCTGAGAACAGATATTTCGGATCCCTTTGAAGACTATAGCGCCAAAGGAAATATCCTCCGATAACAAAGAGAAAGAAGCTTTCTGAGAAACTTCTTTGGGTTCTGTTAAATCATCTCACAGAGTTACAGCTTTCCCTTCAAGGAGCCTTTCGCTAAGACAGTTCTTGTAGAATTGGCAAAGTGATATTTGGAAGCCCATAGAGGACTAGGGTGAAAAAGGAAATATCCTCAGATGAAATATGGAAAGAAGCTTTCTGAGAAACTGCTCTGTAATGTGTGACTTCCACTCACAGAGTTATATCTGTATTTCGTGGATCTCTTTGCTAGCCTTATTTCTGTGGAATCTGAGAACAGATATTTCGGATCCCTTTGAAGACTATAGGGCCAAAGGAAATATCCTCCGATAACAAAGAGAAAGAAGCTTTCTGAGAAACTTCTTTGTGTTCTGTGAAATCACGTCACAGAGTTACAGTTTTCCACTCTAGAAGCCTTTCGCTAAGAAAGTTCTTGTGGAATTGGCAACGTGATATTTGGAAGCCCATAGAGGGCTATGGTGAAAAAGGAAATATGCTCAGATGAAATCTGGAAAGAAGCTTTCTGAGAAACTGCTTAGTGTTCTGTTAATTCATCTCACAGAGTTACATCTGTATTTCGTGGATCTCTTTGCTAGCCTTATTTCTGTGGAATCTGAGAACAGATATTTCGGATCCCTTTGAAGACTATAGGGCCAAAGGAAATATCCTCCGATAACAAAGAGAAAGAAGCTTTCTGAGAAACTTCTTTGTGTTCTGTGAAATCATCTCACAGAGTTACAGCTTTCCCCTCAAGAAGCCTTTCGCTAAGACAGTTCTTGTGGAATTGGCAAAGTGATATTTGGAAGCCCATAGAGGGCTAGGGTGAAAAAGGAAATATCCTCAGATGAAATCTGGAAAGAAGTTTTCTGAGAAACTGCTTAGTGTTCTGTTAATTCATCTCACAAAGTTACATATGTATTTCGTGGATCTCTTGGCTAGCCTTATTTCTGTGGAATTTGAGAACAGATATTTCGGATCCCTTTGAAGACTATAGGGCTAAAGGAAATATCCTCCGATAACAAAGAGAAAGAAGCTTTCTGAGAAACTTCTTTATGTTCTGTGAAATCATCTCACAGAGTTACAGTTTTCCCCTCAAGAAACTTTTCTCTAAGACAGTTCTTGTGGAATTGGCAAAGTGATATTTGGAAGCCCTTAGAGGGCTATGGTGAAAAAAGTAATATCCTCAGATGAAATCTGGAAAGAAGCTTTCTGAGAAACTGCTCTGTATTGTGTGACTTCCACTCACAGAGTTACATCTGTATTTCGTGGGTCTCTTTGCTAGCCTTATTTCTGTGAAATCTGAGACCAGATATTTCGGATGCCTTTGAACACTCTAGGGACAAAGGAAATATCCTCCGATAACAAAGAGAAAGAAGCTTTCTGAGAAACTTCTTTGTGTTCTGTGAAATCATCTCACAGAGTTACAGCTTTCCCCTCAGGAAGCCTTTCGCTAAGACAGTTCTAGTGGAATTGGAAAAGTGATATTTGGAAGCCCATAGAGGGCTATGGTGAAAAAGGAAATATCCTCAGATGAAATCTGGAAAGAAGCTTTCTGAGAAACTGCTCTGTAATGTGTGACTTCCACTCACAGAGTTACATCTGTATTTCGTGGATCTCTTTGATAGCCTTATTTCTGTGGAATCTGAGAACAGATATTTCGGATCCCTTTGTAGACTAAAGGGCCAAAGGAAATATCCTACGATAACAAAGAGAAAGAAGCTTTCTGAGAAACTTCTTTGTGTTCTGTGAAATCATCTCACAGAGTTACACCTTTCCCCTCAAGAACCTTTTGCTAAGACAGTTCTTGTGGAATTGGCAAAGTGATATTTGGAAGCCCATAGAGGGCTATGGTGAAAAAGGAAATATCCTCAGATGAAATCTGGAAAGAAGCTTTCTGAGAAACTGCTCCGTAATGTGTGACTTCCACTCACAGAGTTACATCTGTATTTCGTGGATCTCTTTGCTAGCCTTATTTCTGTGGAATCTGAGAACAGATATTTCGGATCCCTTTGAAGACTATAGGGCCAAAGGAAATATCATCTGATAACAAAGAGAAAGAAGCTTTCTGAGAAACTTCTTTGTGTTCTGTGAAATCATCTCACAGAGTTACAGCTTTCCCCTCAAGAAGCCTTTCACTAAGACAGTTCTAGTGGAATTGCCAAAGTGATATTTGGAAGCCCTTAGAGGGCTATGGTGAAAAAGGAAATATCCTCAGATGAAATCTGGAAAGAAGCTTTCTGAGAAACTGCTCTGTAATGTGTGACTTCCACTCACAGAGTTACATCTGCATTTCGTGGATCTCTTTGATAGCCTTATTTCTGTGGAATCTGAGAACAGATATTTCGGATCCCTTTGAAGACTATAGGGACAAAGGAAATATCCTCCGATAACAAAGAGAAAGAAGCTTTCTGAGAAACTTCTTTGTGTTCTGTGAAATCACCTCACAGAGTTACAGCTTTCCCCTCTAGAAGCCTTTCGCTAAGACAGTTCTTGTGGAAGGCAAAGTGATATTTGGAATCCCATAGAGGGCTATGGTGAAAAAGGAAATATCCTCAGATGACATCTGGAAAGAAGCTTTCTGAGAAACTGCTTAGTGTTCTGTTAATTCATCTCACAGAGTTACATCTGTATTTCGTGGATCTAGTGGCTAGCCTTATTTCTGTGGAATCTGAGAACAGATATTTCGGATCCCTTTGAAGACTATAGGGACAAAGGAAATATCCTCCGATAACAAAGAGAAAGAAGCTTTCTGAGAAACTTCTTTGTGTTCTGTGAAATCATCTCACAGAGTTACAGCTTTCCCCTCAAGAAGCCTTTCGCTAAGACAGTTCTAGTGGAATTGGTAAAGTGATATTTGGAAGCCCATAGAGGGCTATGGTGAAAAAGGAAATATCCTCAGATGAAATCTCGAAAGAAGCTTTCTGAGAAACTGCTTAGTGTTCTGTTAATTCATCTCACAGAGTTACATCTGTATTTCGTGGGTCTCTTTGCTAGCGTTATTTCTGTGGAATCTGAGAACAGATATTTCGGATCCCTTTGAAGACTATAGGGCCAAAGGAAATATCCTCCGATAACAAAGAGAAAGAAGCTTTCTGAGAAACTTCTTTGTGTTCTGTGAAATCATCTCACAGAGTTACAGCTTTCCCCTCAAGAAGCCTTTCGCTAAGACAGTTCTTGTGGAATTGGCAAAGTGATATTTGGAAGCCCATAGGGGGCTATGGTGAAAAAGGAAATATCCTCAGATGAAATCTGGAAAGAAGCTTTCTGAGAAACTGCTCTGTAATGTGTGACTTCCACTCACAGAGTTACATCTGTATTTCGTGGATCTCTTTGCTAGCCTTATTTCTGTGCAATCTGAGAACAGATATTTCGGATCCCTTTGAAGACTATAGGGCCAAAGGAAATATCCTCTGATAACAAAGAGAAAGAAGCTTTCTGAGAAACTTCTTTGTGTTCTGTGAAATCATCTCACAGAGTTACAGCTTTCCCCTCAAGAAGCCTTTCGCTAAGACAGTTCTTGTGGAATTGGCAAAGTGATATTTGGAAGCCCATAGAGGGCTATGGTGAAAAAGGAAATATCCTCAGATGAAATCTGGAAAGAAGCTTTCTGAGAAACTGCTCTGTAATGTGTGACTTCCACTCATAGAGTTACATCTGTAATTCGTGGATCTCTTTGCTAGCCTTATTTCTGTGGAATCTGAGAACAGATATTTCGGATCCCTTTGAAGACTATAGGGCCAAAGGAAATATCCTCCGATAACAAAGAGAAAGAAGCTTTCTGAGAAACTTCTTTGTGTTCTGTGAAATTATCTCACAGAGTTACAGCTTTCCCCTCAAGAAGCCTTTCGCTAAGACAGTTCTAGTGGAATTGGCAAAGTGATATTTGGAAGCCCAAAGAGGGCTATGTTGAAAAAGGAAATATCCTCAGATGAAATCTGGAAAGAAGCTTTCTGAGAAACTGCTTAGTGTTCTGTTAATTCATCTCACAGAGCTACATCTCTATTTCGTGGATCTCTTTGCTAGCCTTATTTCTGTGGAATCTGAGAACAGATATTTCAGATCCCTTTGAAGACTACAGGGCCAAAGGAAATATCCTCCGATAACAAAGAGAAAGAAGCTTTCTGAGAAACTTCTTTGTGTTCTGTGAAATCATCTCACAGAGTTACAGCTTTCCCCTCAAGAAGCCTTTCGCTAAGACAGTTCTTGTGGAATTGGCAAAGTGATATTTGGAAGCCCATAGGGGGCTATGGTGAAAAAGGAAATATCCTCAGATGAAATCTGGAAAGAGGCTTTCTGAGAAACTGCTCTGTAATGTGTGACTTCCACTCACAGAGTTACATCTGTATTTCGTGGAACTCTTGGCTAGCCGTATTTCTGTGGAATCTGAGAACAGATATTTCGGATCCCTTTGAAGACTATAGGGCCAAAGGAAATATCCTCCGATAACAAAGAGAAAGAAGCTTTCTGAGAAACTTCTTTGTGTTCTGTGAAATTATCTCACAGAGTTACAGCTTTCCCCTCAAGAAGCCTTTCGCTAAGACAGTTCTAGTGGAATTGGCCAAGTGATATTTGGAAGCCCATAGAGGGCTATGGTAAAAAAGGAAATGTCCTCAGATGAAATCTGGAAAGAAGCTTTCTGAGAAACTGCTCTGTAATGTGTGACTTCCACTCACAGAGTTACATCTGTATTTCATGGATCTCTTTGCTAGCCTTATTCCTGTGGAATCTGAGAACAGATATTTCGGGTCCCTTTGAAGACTATTGGGCCAAAGGAAATATCCTCCGATAACAAAGAGAAAGAAGCTTTCTGAGAAACTTCTTTGTCTTCTGTGAAATCACCTCACAGAGTTACAGCTTTCCCCTCTAGAAGCCTTTCGCTAAGACAGTTCTTGTGGAATAGGCAAAATGATATTTGGAAGCTCTTAGAGGGCTATGGTGAAAAAGGAAATATCCTCAGATGAAATCTGGAAAGAAGCTTTCTGAGAAACTGGTTAGTGTTCTGTTAATTCATCTCACAGAGTTACATCTGTATTTCGTGGATCTCTTGGCTAGCCTTATTTCTGTGGAACCTGAGAACAGATATTTCGGATCCTTTGAAGACTATAGGGCCAAAGGAAATATCCTCCGATAACAAAGAGAAAGAAGCTTTCTGAGAAACTTCTTTGTGTTCTGTGACATCATCTCACAGAGTTACAGCTTTCCCCTCAAGAAGCCTTACGTTAAGACAGTTCTTGTGCAATTGGCAAAGTGATATTTGAAAGCCCATAGAGGCCTACGGTGAAAAAGGAAATATCCTCAGATGAAATCTGGAAAGAAGCTTTCTGAGAAACTGCTCTGTAATGTGAGACTTCCACTCACAGAGCTACATCTGTATTTCGTGGATCTCTTTGCTAGCCTTATTTCTGTGGAATCTGAGAACAGATATTTCGGATCACTTTGAAGACTATAGGGCCAAAGGAAATATCCTCCGATAACAAAGAGAAAGAAGCTTTCTGAGAAACTTCTTTGTGTTCTGTGAAATCACCTAACAGAGTTACAGCTTTCCCCTCAAGAAGCCTTTCGCTAAGACAGTTCTTGTGGAATTGGCAAAGTGATATTTGGAAGCCCATAGAGGGCTATGGTGAAAAAGGAAATATCCTCAGATGAAATCTGGAAAGAAGCTTTCTGAGAAACTGCTTAGTGTTCTGTTAATTCATCTCACAGAGTTACATCTGTATTTCGTGGATCTCTTGGCTAGCGTTATTTCTGTGGAATCTGAGAACAGATATTTCGGATCCCTTTGAAGATTATAGGGCCAAAGGAAATATCCTCCGATAACAAAGAGAAAGAAGCTTTCTGAGAAACTTCTTTTTGTTCTGTGAAATCATCTCACAGAGTTACAGCTTTCCCCTCAAGAAGCCTTTCGCTAAGACAGTTCTTGTGGAATTGGCAAAGTGATATTTGGAAGCCCATAGAGGGCTATGGTGAAAAAGGAAATATCCTCAGGTGAAATCTGGAAAGAAGCTTTCTGAGAAACTGCTCTCTAATGTGTGACTTCCACTCACAGAGTTACATCTGTATTTCGTGGATCTCTTTGCTAGCCTTATTTCTGTGGAATCTGAAAACCGATATTTCGGATCCCTTTGAAGACTATAGGGCCAAAGGAAATATCCTCCGATAACAAAGAGAAAGAAGCTTTCTAGGAAACTTGTTTGTGTTCTGTGAAATCATCTCACAGAGTTACAGCTTTCCCCTCAAGAAGCCTTTCGCTAAGACAGTTCTTGTGGAATTGGCAAAGCGATATTTGGAAGCCCATAGAGGGCTATGGTGAAAAAGGAAATATCCTCAGATGAAATCTGGAAAGAAGCTTTCTGAGAAACTGCTTAGTGTTCTTTTAATTCATCTCACAGAGTTACATCTGTATTTCGTGGATCTCTTTGCTAGCCTTATTCCGGTGGAATCTGAGAACAGATATTTCGGATCCCTTTGAAGATTATAGGGCCAAAGGAAATATCCTCCGATAACAAAGAGAAAGAAGCTTTCTGAGAAACTTCTTTGTGTTCTGTGAAATCAACTCACAGAGTTACAGCTTTCCCCTCAAGAAGCCTTTCGCTAAGACAGTTCTTGTGGAATTGGCAAAGTGATATTTGGAAGCCCATAGAGGGCTATGGTGAAAAAGGAAATATCCTCAGATGAAATCTGGAAAGAAGTTTTCTGAGAAAATGCTTAGTGTTCTGTTAATTCATCTCACAAAGTTACATATGTATTTCGTGGATCTCTTGGCTAGCCTTATTTCTGTGGAATCTGAGAACAGATATTTCGGATCCCTTTGAAGACTATAGGGCCAAAGGAAATATCCTCCGATAACAAAGAGAAAGAAGCTTTCTGAGAAACTTCTTTGGGTTCTGTTAAATCATCTCACAGAGTTACAGCTTTCCCTTCAAGGAGCCTTTCGCTAAGACAGTTCTTGTAGAATTGGCAAAGTGATATTTGGAAGCCCATAGAGGACTAGGGTGAAAAAGGAAATATCCTCAGATGAAATATGGAAAGAAGCTTTCTGAGAAACTGCTCTGTAATGTGTGACTTCCACTCACAGAGTTACATCTGTATTTCGTGGATCTCTTTGCTAGCCTTATTTCTGTGGAATCTGAGAACAGATATTTCGGATCCCTTTGAAGACTATAGGGCCAAAGGAAATATCCTCCGATAACAAAGAGAAAGAAGCTTTCTGAGAAACTTCTTTGTGTTCTGTGAAATCACGTCACAGAGTGACAGTTTTCCACTCTAGAAGCCTTTCGCTAAGAAAGTTCTTGTGGAATTGGCAAAGTGATATTTGGAAGCCCATAGAGGGCTATGGTGAAAAAGGAAATATCCTCAGATGAAATCTGGAAAGAAGCTTTCTGAGAAACTGCTTAGTGTTCTGTTAATTCATCTCACAGAGTTACATCTGTATTTCGTGGATCTCTTTGCTAGCCTTATTTCTGTGGAATCTGAGAACAGATATTTCGGATCCCTTTGAAGACTATAGGGCCAAAGGAAATATCCTCCGATAACAAAGAGAAAGAAGCTTTCTGAGAAACTTCTTTGTGTTCTGTGAAATCATCTCACAGAGTTACAGCTTTCCCCTCAAGAAGCCTTTCGCTAAGACAGTTCTTGTGGAATTGGCAAAGTGATATTTGGAAGCCCATAGAGGGCTAGGGTGAAAAAGGAAATATCCTCAGATGAAATCTGGAAAGAAGTTTTCTGAGAAACTGCTTAGTGTTCTGTTAATTCATCTCACAAAGTTACATATGTATTTCGTGGATCTCTTGGCTAGCCTTATTTCTGTGGAATTTGAGAACAGATATTTCGGATCCCTTTGAAGACTATAGGGCTAAAGGAAATATCCTCCGATAACAAAGAGAAAGAAGCTTTCTGAGAAACTTCTTTATGTTCTGTGAAATCATCTCACAGAGTTACAGTTTTCCCCTCAAGAAACTTTTCTCTAAGACAGTTCTTGTGGAATTGGCAAAGTGATATTTGGAAGCCCTTAGAGGGCTATGGTGAAAAAAGTAATATCCTCAGATGAAATCTGGAAAGAAGCTTTCTGAGAAACTGCTCTGTATTGTGTGACTTCCACTCACAGAGTTACATCTGTATTTCGTGGGTCTCTTTGCTAGCCTTATTTCTGTGAAATCTGAGACCAGATATTTCGGATGCCTTTGAACACTCTAGGGACAAAGGAAATATCCTCCGATAACAAAGAGAAAGAAGCTTTCTGAGAAACTTCTTTGTGTTCTGTGAAATCATCTCACAGAGTTACAGCTTTCCCCTCAGGAAGCCTTTCGCTAAGACAGTTCTAGTGGAATTGGAAAAGTGATATTTGGAAGCCCATAGAGGGCTATGGTGAAAAAGGAAATATCCTCAGATGAAATCTGGAAAGAAGCTTTCTGAGAAACTGCTCTGTAATGTGTGACTTCCACTCACAGAGTTACATCTGTATTTCGTGGATCTCTTTGATAGCCTTATTTCTGTGGAATCTGAGAACAGATATTTCGGATCCCTTTGTAGACTAAAGGGCCAAAGGAAATATCCTACGATAACAAAGAGAAAGAAGCTTTCTGAGAAACTTCTTTGTGTTCTGTGAAATCATCTCACAGAGTTACACCTTTCCCCTCAAGAAGCCTTTTGCTAAGACAGTTCTTGTGGAATTGGCAAAGTGATATTTGGAAGCCCATAGAGGGCTATGGTGAAAAAGGAAATATCCTCAGATGAAATCTGGAAAGAAGCTTTCTGAGAAACTGCTCCGTAATGTGTGACTTCCACTCACAGAGTTACATCTGTATTTCGTGGATCTCTTTGCTAGCCTTATTTCTGTGGAATCTGAGAACAGATATTTCGGATCCCTTTGAAGACTATAGGGCCAAAGGAAATATCATCTGATAACAAAGAGAAAGAAGCTTTCTGAGAAACTTCTTTGTGTTCTGTGAAATCATCTCACAGAGTTACAGCTTTCCCCTCAAGAAGCCTTTCACTAAGACAGTTCTAGTGGAATTGCCAAAGTGATATTTGGAAGCCCTTAGAGGGCTATGGTGAAAAAGGAAATATCCTCAGATGAAATCTGGAAAGAAGCTTTCTGAGAAACTGCTCTGTAATGTGTGACTTCCACTCACAGAGTTACATCTGTATTTCGTGGATCTCTTTGATAGCCTTATTTCTGTGGAATCTGAGAACAGATATTTCGGATCCCTTTGAAGACTATAGGGACAAAGGAAATATCCTCCGATAACAAAGAGAAAGAAGCTTTCGGAGAAACTTCTTTGTGTTCTGTGAAATCACCTCACAGAGTTACAGCTTTCCCCTCTAGAAGCCTTTCGCTAAGACAGTTCTTGTGGAAGGCAAAGTGATATTTGGAATCCCATAGAGGGCTATGGTGAAAAAGGAAATATCCTCAGATGACATCTGGAAAGAAGCTTTCTGAGAAACTGCTTAGTGTTCGGTTAATTCATCTCACAGAGTTACATCTGTATTTCGTGGATCTCGTGGCTAGCCTTATTTCTGTGGAATCTGAGAACAGATATTTCGGATCCCTTTGAAGACTATAGGGACAAAGGAAATATCCTCCGATAACAAAGAGAAAGAAGCTTTCTGAGAAACTTCTTTGTGTTCTGTGAAATCATCTCACAGAGTTACAGCTTTCCCCTAAAGAAGCCTTTCGCTAAGACAGTTCTAGTGGAATTGGTAAAGTGATATTTGGAAGCCCATAGAGGGCTATGGTGAAAAAGGAAATATCCTCAGATGAAATCTCGAAAGAAGCTTTCTGAGAAACTGCTTAGTGTTCTGTTAATTCATCTCACAGAGTTACATCTGTATTTCGTGGGTCTCTTTGCTAGCGTTATTTCTGTGGAATCTGAGAACAGATATTTCGGATCCCTTTGAAGACTATAGGGCCAAAGGAAATATCCTCCGATAACAAAGAGAAAGAAGCTTTCTGAGAAACTTCTTTGTGTTCTGTGAAATCATCTCACAGAGTTACAGCTTTCCCCTCAAGAAGCCTTTCGCTAAGACAGTTCTTGTGGAATTGGCAAAGTGATATTTGGAAGCCCATAGGGGGCTATGGTGAAAAAGGAAATATCCTCAGATGAAATCTGGAAAGAAGCTTTCTGAGAAACTGCTTAGTGTTCTGTTAATTCATCTCACAGAGTTACATCTGTATTTCGTGGATCTCTTGGCTAGCGTTATTTCTGTGGAATCTGAGAACAGATATTTCGGATCCCGTTGAAGATTATAGGGCCAAAGGAAATATCCTCCGATAACAAAGAGAAAGAAGCTTTCTGAGAAACTTCTTTGTGTTCTGTAAAATCATCTCACAGAGTTACAGCTTTCCCCTCAAGAAGCCTTTCAATAACACAGTTCTTGTGGAATTGGCAAAGTGATGTTTGGAAGCCCATAGAGGGCTATGGTGAAAAAGGAAATATCCTCAGATGAAATCTGGAAAGAAGCTTTCTGAGAAACTGCTCTCTAATGTGTGACTTCCACTCACAGAGTTACATCTGTATTTCGTGGATCTCTTTGCTAGCCTTATTTCTGTGGAATCTGAAAACCGATATTTCGGATCCCTTTGAAGACTATGGGGCCAAAGGAAATATCCTCCGATAACAAAGAGAAAGAAGCTTTCTGGGAAACTTGTTTGTGTTCTGTGAAATCATCTCACAGAGTTACAGCTTTCCCCTCAAGAAGCCTTTCGCTAAGACAGTTCTTGTGGAATTGGCAAAGTGATATTTGGAAGCCCATAGAGGGCTATGTTGAAAAAGGAAATATCCTCAGATGAAATCTGGAAAGAAGCTTTCTGAGAAACTGCTTAGTGTTCTGTTAATTCATCTCACAGAGTTACATCTGTATTTCGTGGATCTCTTTGCTAGCCTTATTCCGGTGGAATCTGAGAACAGATATTTCGGATCCCTTTGAAGATTATAGGGCCAAAGGAAATATCCTCCGATAACAAAGAGAAAGAAGCTTTCTGAGAAACTTCTTTGTGTTCTGTGAAATCAACTCACAGAGTTACAGCTTTCCCCTCAAGAAGCCTTTCGCTAAGACAGTTCTTGTGGAATTGGCAAAGTGATATTTGGAAGCCCATAGAGGGCTATGGTGAAAAAGGAAATATCCTCAGATGAAATCTGGAAAGAAATTTTCTGAGAAAATGCTTAGTGTTCTGTTAATTCATCTCACAAAGTTACATATGTATTTCGTGGATCTCTTGGCTAGCCTTATTTCTGTGGAATCTGAGAACAGATATTTCGGATCCCTTTGAAGACTATAGGGCCAAAGGAAATATCCTCCGATAACAAAGAGAAAGAAGCTATCTGAGAAACTTCTTTGTGTTCTGTGAAATCATCTCACAGAGTTACAGCTTTCCCCTCAAGAACCTTTTCTCTAAGACAGTTCTTGTGGTATTGGCAAAGTGATATTTGGAAGCCCTTAGAGGTCTATGGTGAAAAAGGTAATATCCTCAGATGAAATCTGGACAGAAGCTTTCTGAGAAACTGCTCTGTAATGTGTGACTTAAACTCACAGAATTACATCTGTGTTTCGTGGATCTCTTTGTTAGCCTTATTTCTGTGGAATCTGAGAACAGATATTTCGGATCCCTTTGAAGACTATAGGGCCAAAGGAAATATCCTCCGATAGCAAAGAGAAAGAAGCTTTCTGTGAAACTTCTTTGTGTTCTGTCAAATCATCTCACAGAGTTACAGCTTTCCCCTCAAGAAGCCTTTCGCTAAGACAGTTCTTGGGGAATTGGCAAAGTTATATTTGGAAGCCCTTAGAGGGCTATGGTGAAAAAGAAAATATCCTCAGATGAAATCTGGAAAGAAGGTTTCTGAGAAACGGCTCTCAAATGTTTGACTTCCCCTCACAGAGTTACATCTGTATTTCGTGAATCTCTTTGCTAGCCTTATTTCTGTGGAATCTGAGAACAGATATTTCGGATCCCTTTGAAGACTATAGCGCCAAAGGAAATATCCTCCGATAACAAAGAGAAAGAAGCTTTCTGAGAAACTTCTTTGGGTTCTGTTAAATCATCTCACAGAGTTACAGCTTTCCCTTCAAGGAGCCTTTCGCTAAGACAGTTCTTGTAGAATTGGCAAAGTGATATTTGGAAGCCCATAGAGGACTAGGGTGAAAAAGGAAATATCCTCAGATGAAATATGGAAAGAAGCTTTCTGAGAAACTGCTCTGTAATGTGTGACTTCCACTCACAGAGTTATATCTGTATTTCGTGGATCTCTTTGCTAGCCTTATTTCTGTGGAATCTGAGAACAGATATTTCGGATCCCTTTGAAGACTATAGGGCCAAAGGAAATATCCTCCGATAACAAAGAGAAAGAAGCTTTCTGAGAAACTTCTTTGTGTTCTGTGAAATCACGTCACAGAGTTACAGTTTTCCACTCTAGAAGCCTTTCGCTAAGAAAGTTCTTGTGGAATTGGCAACGTGATATTTGGAAGCCCATAGAGGGCTATGGTGAAAAAGGAAATATGCTCAGATGAAATCTGGAAAGAAGCTTTCTGAGAAACTGCTTAGTGTTCTGTTAATTCATCTCACAGAGTTACATCTGTATTTCGTGGATCTCTTTGCTAGCCTTATTTCTGTGGAATCTGAGAACAGATATTTCGGATCCCTTTGAAGACTATAGGGCCAAAGGAAATATCCTCCGATAACAAAGAGAAAGAAGCTTTCTGAGAAACTTCTTTGTGTTCTGTGAAATCATCTCACAGAGTTACAGCTTTCCCCTCAAGAAGCCTTTCGCTAAGACAGTTCTTGTGGAATTGGCAAAGTGATATTTGGAAGCCCATAGAGGGCTAGGGTGAAAAAGGAAATATCCTCAGATGAAATCTGGAAAGAAGTTTTCTGAGAAACTGCTTAGTGTTCTGTTAATTCATCTCACAAAGTTACATATGTATTTCGTGGATCTCTTGGCTAGCCTTATTTCTGTGGAATTTGAGAACAGATATTTCGGATCCCTTTGAAGACTATAGGGCTAAAGGAAATATCCTCCGATAACAAAGAGAAAGAAGCTTTCTGAGAAACTTCTTTATGTTCTGTGAAATCATCTCACAGAGTTACAGTTTTCCCCTCAAGAAACTTTTCTCTAAGACAGTTCTTGTGGAATTGGCAAAGTGATATTTGGAAGCCCTTAGAGGGCTATGGTGAAAAAAGTAATATCCTCAGATGAAATCTGGAAAGAAGCTTTCTGAGAAACTGCTCTGTATTGTGTGACTTCCACTCACAGAGTTACATCTGTATTTCGTGGGTCTCTTTGCTAGCCTTATTTCTGTGAAATCTGAGACCAGATATTTCGGATGCCTTTGAACACTCTAGGGACAAAGGAAATATCCTCCGATAACAAAGAGAAAGAAGCTTTCTGAGAAACTTCTTTGTGTTCTGTGAAATCATCTCACAGAGTTACAGCTTTCCCCTCAGGAAGCCTTTCGCTAAGACAGTTCTAGTGGAATTGGAAAAGTGATATTTGGAAGCCCATAGAGGGCTATGGTGAAAAAGGAAATATCCTCAGATGAAATCTGGAAAGAAGCTTTCTGAGAAACTGCTCTGTAATGTGTGACTTCCACTCACAGAGTTACATCTGTATTTCGTGGATCTCTTTGATAGCCTTATTTCTGTGGAATCTGAGAACAGATATTTCGGATCCCTTTGTAGACTAAAGGGCCAAAGGAAATATCCTACGATAACAAAGAGAAAGAAGCTTTCTGAGAAACTTCTTTGTGTTCTGTGAAATCATCTCACAGAGTTACACCTTTCCCCTCAAGAAGCCTTTTGCTAAGACAGTTCTTGTGGAATTGGCAAAGTGATATTTGGAAGCCCATAGAGGGCTATGGTGAAAAAGGAAATATCCTCAGATGAAATCTGGAAAGAAGCTTTCTGAGAAACTGCTCCGTAATGTGTGACTTCCACTCACAGAGTTACATCTGTATTTCGTGGATCTCTTTGCTAGCCTTATTTCTGTGGAATCTGAGAACAGATATTTCGGATCCCTTTGAAGACTATAGGGCCAAAGGAAATATCATCTGATAACAAAGAGAAAGAAGCTTTCTGAGAAACTTCTTTGTGTTCTGTGAAATCATCTCACAGAGTTACAGCTTTCCCCTCAAGAAGCCTTTCACTAAGACAGTTCTAGTGGAATTGCCAAAGTGATATTTGGAAGCCCTTAGAGGGCTATGGTGAAAAAGGAAATATCCTCAGATGAAATCTGGAAAGAAGCTTTCTGAGAAACTGCTCTGTAATGTGTGACTTCCACTCACAGAGTTACATCTGCATTTCGTGGATCTCTTTGATAGCCTTATTTCTGTGGAATCTGAGAACAGATATTTCGGATCCCTTTGAAGACTATAGGGACAAAGGAAATATCCTCCGATAACAAAGAGAAAGAAGCTTTCTGAGAAACTTCTTTGTGTTCTGTGAAATCACCTCACAGAGTTACAGCTTTCCCCTCTAGAAGCCTTTCGCTAAGACAGTTCTTGTGGAAGGCAAAGTGATATTTGGAATCCCATAGAGGGCTATGGTGAAAAAGGAAATATCCTCAGATGACATCTGGAAAGAAGCTTTCTGAGAAACTGCTTAGTGTTCTGTTAATTCATCTCACAGAGTTACATCTGTATTTCGTGGATCTAGTGGCTAGCCTTATTTCTGTGGAATCTGAGAACAGATATTTCGGATCCCTTTGAAGACTATAGGGACAAAGGAAATATCCTCCGATAACAAAGAGAAAGAAGCTTTCTGAGAAACTTCTTTGTGTTCTGTGAAATCATCTCACAGAGTTACAGCTTTCCCCTCAAGAAGCCTTTCGCTAAGACAGTTCTAGTGGAATTGGTAAAGTGATATTTGGAAGCCCATAGAGGGCTATGGTGAAAAAGGAAATATCCTCAGATGAAATCTCGAAAGAAGCTTTCTGAGAAACTGCTTAGTGTTCTGTTAATTCATCTCACAGAGTTACATCTGTATTTCGTGGGTCTCTTTGCTAGCGTTATTTCTGTGGAATCTGAGAACAGATATTTCGGATCCCTTTGAAGACTATAGGGCCAAAGGAAATATCCTCCGATAACAAAGAGAAAGAAGCTTTCTGAGAAACTTCTTTGTGTTCTGTGAAATCATCTCACAGAGTTACAGCTTTCCCCTCAAGAAGCCTTTCGCTAAGACAGTTCTTGTGGAATTGGCAAAGTGATATTTGGAAGCCCATAGGGGGCTATGGTGAAAAAGGAAATATCCTCAGATGAAATCTGGAAAGAAGCTTTCTGAGAAACTGCTCTGTAATGTGTGACTTCCACTCACAGAGTTACATCTGTATTTCGTGGATCTCTTTGCTAGCCTTATTTCTGTGCAATCTGAGAACAGATATTTCGGATCCCTTTGAAGACTATAGGGCCAAAGGAAATATCCTCTGATAACAAAGAGAAAGAAGCTTTCTGAGAAACTTCTTTGTGTTCTGTGAAATCATCTCACAGAGTTACAGCTTTCCCCTCAAGAAGCCTTTCGCTAAGACAGTTCTTGTGGAATTGGCAAAGTGATATTTGGAAGCCCATAGAGGGCTATGGTGAAAAAGGAAATATCCTCAGATGAAATCTGGAAAGAAGCTTTCTGAGAAACTGCTCTGTAATGTGTGACTTCCACTCATAGAGTTACATCTGTAATTCGTGGATCTCTTTGCTAGCCTTATTTCTGTGGAATCTGAGAACAGATATTTCGGATCCCTTTGAAGACTATAGGGCCAAAGGAAATATCCTCCGATAACAAAGAGAAAGAAGCTTTCTGAGAAACTTCTTTGTGTTCTGTGAAATTATCTCACAGAGTTACAGCTTTCCCCTCAAGAAGCCTTTCGCTAAGACAGTTCTAGTGGAATTGGCAAAGTGATATTTGGAAGCCCAAAGAGGGCTATGTTGAAAAAGGAAATATCCTCAGATGAAATCTGGAAAGAAGCTTTCTGAGAAACTGCTTAGTGTTCTGTTAATTCATCTCACAGAGCTACATCTCTATTTCGTGGATCTCTTTGCTAGCCTTATTTCTGTGGAATCTGAGAACAGATATTTCAGATCCCTTTGAAGACTACAGGGCCAAAGGAAATATCCTCCGATAACAAAGAGAAAGAAGCTTTCTGAGAAACTTCTTTGTGTTCTGTGAAATCATCTCACAGAGTTACAGCTTTCCCCTCAAGAAGCCTTTCGCTAAGACAGTTCTTGTGGAATTGGCAAAGTGATATTTGGAAGCCCATAGGGGGCTATGGTGAAAAAGGAAATATCCTCAGATGAAATCTGGAAAGAGGCTTTCTGAGAAACTGCTCTGTAATGTGTGACTTCCACTCACAGAGCTACATCTGTATTTCGTGGATCTCTTGGCTAGCCGTATTTCTGTGGAATCTGAGAACAGATATTTCGGATCCCTTTGAAGACTATAGGGCCAAAGGAAATATCCTCCGATAACAAAGAGTAAGAAGCTTTCTGAGAAACTTCTTTGTGTTCTGTGAAATTATCTCACAGAGTTACAGCTTTCCCCTCAAGAAGCCTTTCGCTAAGACAGTTCTAGTGGAATTGGCCAAGTGATATTTGGAAGCCCATAGAGGGCTATGGTAAAAAAGGAAATGTCCTCAGATGAAATCTGGAAAGAAGCTTTCTGAGAAACTGCTCTGTAATGTGTGACTTCCACTCACAGAGTTACATCTGTATTTCATGGATCTCTTTGCTAGCCTTATTCCTGTGGAATCTGAGAACAGATATTTCGGGTCCCTTTGAAGACTATTGGGCCAAAGGAAATATCCTCCGATAACAAAGAGAAAGAAGCTTTCTGAGAAACTTCTTTGTCTTCTGTGAAATCACCTCACAGAGTTACAGCTTTCCCCTCTAGAAGCCTTTCGCTAAGACAGTTCTTGTGGAATAGGCAAAATGATATTTGGAAGCTCTTAGAGGGCTATGGTGAAAAAGGAAATATCCTCAGATGAAATCTGGAAAGAAGCTTTCTGAGAAACTGGTTAGTGTTCTGTTAATTCATCTCACAGAGTTACATCTGTATTTCGTGGATCTCTTGGCTAGCCTTATTTCTGTGGAATCTGAGAACAGATATTTCGGATCCTTTGAAGACTATAGGGCCAAAGGAAATATCCTCCGATAACAAAGAGAAAGAAGCTTTCTGAGAAACTTCTTTGTGTTCTGTGAAATCATCACACAGAGTTACAGCTTTCCCCTCAAGAAGCCTTTCGCTAAGACAGTTCTTGTGCAATTGGCAAAGTGATATTTGGAAGCCAATAGGGGGCTATGGTGAAAAAGGGAATATCCTCAGATGAAATCTGGAAAGAAGCTTTCTGAGAAACTGCTCTCTAATGTGTGACTTCCACTCACAGAGTTACATCTGTATTTCGTGAATCTCTTTCCTAGCCTTATTTCTGTGGAATCTGAAAACCGATATTTCGGATCCCTTTGAAGACTATAGGTCCAAAGGAAATATCCTCCGATAACAAAGAGAAAGAAGCTTTCTGAGAAACTTCTTTGTGTTCTGTGACATCATCTCACAGAGTTACAGCTTTCCCCTCAAGAAGCCTTACGTTAAGACAGTATTGTGCAATTGGCAAAGTGATATTTGAAAGCCCATAGGGGCCTACGGTGAAAAAGGAAATATCCTCAGATGAAATCTGGAAAGAAGCTTTCTGAGAAACTGCTCTGTAATGTGAGACTTCCACTCACAGAGCTACATCTGTATTTCGTGGATCTCTTTGCTAGCCTTATTTCTGTGGAATCTGAGAACAGATATTTCGGATCACTTTGAAGACTATAGGGCCAAAGGAAATATCCTCCGATAACAAAGAGAAAGAAGCTTTCTGAGAAACTTCTTTGTGTTCTGTGAAATCACCTAACAGAGTTACAGCTTTCCCCTCAAGAAGCCTTTCGCTAAGACAGTTCTTGTGGAATTGGCAAAGTGATATTTGGAAGCCCATAGAGGGCTATGGTGAAAAAGGAAATATCCTCAGATGAAATCTGGAAAGAAGCTTTCTGAGAAACTGCTTAGTGTTCTGTTAATTCATTTCACAGAGTTACATCTGTATTTCGTGGATCTCTTGGCTAGCGTTATTTCTGTGGAATCTGAGAACAGATATTTCGGATCCCTTTGAAGATTATAGGGCCAAAGGAAATATCCTCCGATAACAAAGAGAAAGAAGCTTTCTGAGAAACTTCTTTGTGTTCTGTGAAATCATCTCACAGAGTTACAGCTTTCCCCTCAAGAAGCCTTTCGCTAAGACAGTTCTTGTGGAATTGGCAAAGTGATATTTGGAAGCCCATAGAGGGCTATGGTGAAAAAGGAAATATCCTCAGATGAAATCTGGAAAGAAGCTTTCTGAGAAACTGCTCTCTAATGTGTGACTTCCACTCACAGAGTTACATCTGTATTTCGTGGATCTCTTTGCTAGCCTTATTTCTGTGGAATCTGAAAACCGATATTTCGGATCCCTTTGAAGACTATAGGGACAAAGGAAATATCCTCCGATAACAAAGAGAAAGAAGCTTTCTGGGAAACTTGTTTGTGTTCTGTGAAATCATCTCACAGAGTTACAGCTTTCCCCTCAAGAAGCCTTTCGCTAAGACAGTTCTGTGGAATTGGCAAAGCGATATTTGGAAGCCCATAGAGGGCTATGGTGAAAAAGGAAATATCCTCAGATGAAATCTGGAAAGAAGCTTTCTGAGAAACTGCTTAGTGTTCTTTTAATTCATCTCACAGAGTTACATCTGTATTTCGTGGATCTCTTTGCTAGCCTTATTCCGGTGGAATCTGAGAACAGATATTTCGGATCCCTTTGAAGATTATAGGGCCAAAGGAAATATCCTCCGATAACAAAGAGAAAGAAGCTTTCTGAGAAACTTCTTTGTGTTCTGTGAAATCAACTCACAGAGTTACAGCTTTCCCCTCAAGAAGGCTTTCGCTAAGACAGTTCTTGTGGAATTGGCAAAGTGATATTTGGAAGCCCATAGAGGGCTATGGTGAAAAAGGAAATATCCTCAGATGAAATCTGGAAAGAAGTTTTCTGAGAAAATGCTTAGTGTTCTGTTAATTCATCTCACAAAGTTACATATGTATTTCGTGGATCTCTTGGCTAGCCTTATTTCTGTGGAATCTGAGAACAGATATTTCGGATCCCTTTGAAGACTATAGGGCCAAAGGAAATATCCTCCGATAACAAAGAGAAAGAAGCTTTCTGAGAAACTTCTTTGGGTTCTGTTAAATCATCTCACAGAGTTACAGCTTTCCCTTCAAGGAGCCTTTCGCTAAGACAGTTCTTGTAGAATTGGCAAAGTGATATTTGGAAGCCCATAGAGGACTAGGGTGAAAAAGGAAATATCCTCAGATGAAATATGGAAAGAAGCTTTCTGAGAAACTGCTCTGTAATGTGTGACTTCCACTCACAGAGTTACATCTGTATTTCGTGGATCTCTTTGCTAGCCTTATTTCTGTGGAATCTGAGAACAGATATTTCGGATCCCTTTGAAGACTATAGGGCCAAAGGAAATATCCTCCGATAACAAAGAGAAAGAAGCTTTCTGAGAAACTTCTTTGTGTTCTGTGAAATCACGTCACAGAGTGACAGTTTTCCACTCTAGAAGCCTTTCGCTAAGACAGTTCTTGTGGAATTGGCAAAGTGATATTTGGAAGCCCATAGAGGGCTATGGTGAAAAAGGAAATATCCTCAGATGAAATCTGGAAAGAAGCTTTCTGAGAAACTGCTTAGTGTTCTGTTAATTCATCTCACAGAGTTACATCTGTATTTCGTGGATCTCTTTGCTAGCCTTATTTCTGTGGAATCTGAGAGCAGATATTTCGGATCCCTTTGAAGACTATAGGGCCAAAGGAAATATCCTCCGATTACAAAGAGAAAGAAGCTTTCTGAGAAACTTCTTTGTGTTCTGTGAAATCATCTCAAAGAGTTACAGCTTTCCCCTCAAGAAGCCTTTCGCTAAGACAGTTCTTGTGGAATTGGCAAAGTGATATTTGGAAGCCCATAGAGGGCTAGGGTGAAAAAGGAAATATCCTCAGATGAAATCTGGAAAGAAGTTTTCTGAGAAACTGCTTAGTGTTCTGTTAATTCATCTCACAGAGTTACATCTGTATTTCGTGGATCTCTTGGCTAGCCTTATTTCTGTGGAATTTGAGAACAGATATTTCGGATCCCTTTGAAGACTATAGGGCTAAAGGAAATATCCTCCGATAACAAAGAGAAAGAAGCTTTCTGAGAAACTTCTTTATGTTCTGTGAAATAATCTCACAGAGTTACAGTTTTCCCCTCAAGAAACTTTTCTCTAAGACAGTTCTTGTGGAATTGGCAAAGTGATATTTGGAAGCCCTTAGAGGGCTATGGTGAAAAAAGTAATATCCTCAGATGAAATCTGGAAAGAAGCTTTCTGAGAAACTGCTTAGTGTTCTGTTAATTCATCTCACAGAGTTACATCTGTATTTCGTGGATCTCGTGGCTAGCCTTATTTCTGTGGAATCTGAGAACAGATATTTCGGATCCCTTTGAAGACTATAGGGACAAAGGAAATATCCTCCGATAACAAAGAGAAAGAAGCTTTCTGAGAAACTTCTTTGTGTTCTGTGAAATCATCTCACAGAGTTACAGCTTTCCCCTCAAGAAGCCTTTCGCTAAGACAGTTCTAGTGGAATTGGTAAAGTGATATTTGGAAGCCCATAGAGGGCTATGGTGAAAAAGGAAATATCCTCAGATGAAATCTCGAAAGAAGCTTTCTGAGAAACTGCTTAGTGTTCTGTTAATTCATCTCACAGAGTTACATCTGTATTTCGTGGGTCTCTTTGCTAGCGTTATTTCTGTGGAATCTGAGAACAGATATTTCGGATCCCTTTGAAGACTATAGGGCCAAAGGAAATATCCTCCGATAACAAAGAGAAAGAAGCTTTCTGAGAAACTTCTTTGTGTTCTGTGAAATCATCTCACAGAGTTACAGCTTTCCCCTGAAGAAGCCTTTCGCTAAGACAGTTCTTGTGGAATTGGCAAAGTGATATTTGGAAGCCCATAGGGGGCTATGGTGAAAAAGGAAATATCCTCAGATGAAATCTGGAAAGAAGCTTTCTGAGAAACTGCTCTGTAATGTGTGACTTCCACTCACAGAGTTACATCTGTATTTCGTGGATCTCTTTGCTAGCCTTATTTCTGTGCAATCTGAGAACAGATATTTCGGATCCCTTTGAAGACTATAGGGCCAAAGGAAATATCCTCTGATAACAAAGAGAAAGAAGCTTTCTGAGAAACTTCTTTGTGTTCTGTGAAATCATCTCACAGAGTTACAGCTTTCCCCTCAAGAAGCCTTTCGCTAAGACAGTTCTTGTGGAATTGGCAAAGTGATATTTGGAAGCCCATAGAGGGCTATGGTGAAAAAGGAAATATCCTCAGATGAAATCTGGAAAGAAGCTTTCTGAGAAACTGCTCTGTAATGTGTGACTTCCACTCATAGAGTTACATCTGTAATTCGTGGATCTCTTTGCTAGCCTTATTTCTGTGGAATCTGAGAACAGATATTTCGGATCCCTTTGAAGACTATAGGGCCAAAGGAAATATCCTCCGATAACAAAGAGAAAGAAGCTTTCTGAGAAACTTCTTTGTGTTCTGTGAAATTATCTCACAGAGTTACAGCTTTCCCCTCAAGAAGCCTTTCGCTAAGACAGTTCTAGTGGAATTGGCAAAGTGATATTTGGAAGCCCAAAGAGGGCTATGTTGAAAAAGGAAATATCCTCAGATGAAATCTGGAAAGAAGCTTTCTGAGAAACTGCTTAGTGTTCTGTTAATTCATCTCACAGAGCTACATCTCTATTTCGTGGATCTCTTTGCTAGCCTTATTTCTGTGGAATCTGAGAACAGATATTTCAGATCCCTTTGAAGACTACAGGGCCAAAGGAAATATCCTCCGATAACAAAGAGAAAGAAGCTTTCTGAGAAACTTCTTTGTGTTCTGTGAAATCATCTCACAGAGTTACAGCTTTCCCCTCAAGAAGCCTTTCGCTAAGACAGTTCTTGTGGAATTGGCAAAGTGATATTTGGAAGCCCATAGGGGGCTATGGTGAAAAAGGAAATATCCTCAGATGAAATCTGGAAAGAGGCTTTCTGAGAAACTGCTCTGTAATGTGTGACTTCCACTCACAGAGTTACATCTGTATTTCGTGGATCTCTTGGCTAGCCGTATTTCTGTGGAATCTGAGAACAGATATTTCGGATCCCTTTCAAGACTATAGGGCCAAAGGAAATATCCTCCGATAACAAAGAGAAAGAAGCTTTCTGAGAAACTTCTTTGTGTTCTGTGAAATTATCTCACAGAGTTACAGCTTTCCCCTAAAGAAGCCTTTCGCTAAGACAGTTCTAGTGGAATTGGCCAAGTGATATTTGGAAGCCCATAGAGGGCTATGGTAAAAAAGGAAATGTCCTCAGATGAAATCTGGAAAGAAGCTTTCTGAGAAACTGCTCTGTAATGTGTGACTTCCACTCACAGAGTTACATCTGTATTTCATGGATCTCTTTGCTAGCCTTATTCCTGTGGAATCTGAGAACAGATATTTCGGGTCCCTTTGAAGACTATTGGGCCAAAGGAAATATCCTCCGATAACAAAGAGAAAGAAGCTTTCTGAGAAACTTCTTTGTCTTCTGTGAAATCACCTCACAGAGTTACAGCTTTCCCCTCTAGAAGCCTTTCGCTAAGACAGTTCTTGTGGAATAGGCAAAATGATATTTGGAAGCTCTTAGAGGGCTATGGTGAAAAAGGAAATATCCTCAGATGAAATCTGGAAAGAAGCTTTCTGAGAAACTGGTTAGTGTTCTGTTAATTCATCTCACAGAGTTACATCTGTATTTCGTGGATCTCTTGGCTAGCCTTATTTCTGTGGAATCTGAGAACAGATATTTCGGATCCTTTGAAGACTATAGGGCCAAAGGAAATATCCTCCGATAACAAAGAGAAAGAAGCTTTCTGAGAAACTTCTTTGTGTTCTGTGAAATCATCACACAGAGTTACAGCTTTCCCCTCAAGAAGCCTTTCGCTAAGACAGTTCTTGTGCAATTGGCAAAGTGATATTTGGAAGCCCATAGGGGGCTATGGTGAAAAAGGGAATATCCTCAGATGAAATCTGGAAAGAAGCTTTCTGAGAAACTGCTCTCTAATGTGTGACTTCCACTCACAGAGTTACATCTGTATTTCGTGAATCTCTTTCCTAGCCTTATTTCTGTGGAATCTGAAAACCGATATTTCGGATCCCTTTGAAGACTATAGGTCCAAAGGAAATATCCTCCGATAACAAAGAGAAAGAAGCTTTCTGAGAAACTTCTTTGTGTTCTGTGACATCATCTCACAGAGTTACAGCTTTCCCCTCAAGAAGCCTTACGTTAAGACAGTTCTTGTGCAATTGGCAAAGTGATATTTGAAAGCCCATAGAGGCCTACGGTGAAAAAGGAAATATCCTCAGATGAAATCTGGAAAGAAGCTTTCTGAGAAACTGCTCTGTAATGTGAGACTTCCCCTCACAGAGCTACATCTGTATTTCGTGGATCTCTTTGCTAGCCTTATTTCTGTGGAATCTGAGAACAGATATTTCGGATCACTTTGAAGACTATAGGGCCAAAGGAAATATCCTCCGATAACAAAGAGAAAGAAGCTTTCTGAGAAACTTCTTTGTGTTCTGTGAAATCACCTAACAGAGTTACAGCTTTCCCCTCAAGAAGCCTTTCGCTAAGACAGTTCTTGTGGAATTGGCAAAGTGATATTTGGAAGCCCATAGAGGGCTATGGTGAAAAAGGAAATATCCTCAGATGAAATCTGGAAAGAAGCTTTCTGAGAAACTGCTTAGTGTTCTGTTAATTCATCTCACAGAGTTACATCTGTATTTCGTGGATCTCTTGGCTAGCGTTATTTCTGTGGAATCTGAGAACAGATATTTCGGATCCCTTTGAAGATTATAGGGCCAAAGGAAATATCCTCCGATAACAAAGAGAAAGAAGCTTTCTGAGAAACTTCTTTGTGTTCTGTGAAATCATCTCACAGAGTTACAGCTTTCCCCTCAAGAAGCCTTTCGCTAAGACAGTTCTTGTGGAATTGGCAAAGTGATATTTGGAAGCCCATAGAGGGCTATGGTGAAAAAGGAAATATCCTCAGATGAAATCTGGAAAGAAGCTTTCTGAGAAACTGCTCTCTAATGTGTGACTTCCACTCACAGAGTTACATCTGTATTTCGTGGATCTCTTTGCTAGCCTTATTTCTGTGGAATCTGAAAACCGATATTTCGGATCCCTTTGAAGACTATAGGGCCAAAGGAAATATCCTCCGATAACAAAGAGAAAGAAGCTTTCTGGGAAACTTGTTTGTGTTCTGTGAAATCATCTCACAGAGTTACAGCTTTCCCCTCAAGAAGCCTTTCGCTAAGACAGTTCTTGTGGAATTGGCAAAGCGATATTTGGAAGCCCATAGAGGGCTATGGTGAAAAAGGAAATATCCTCAGATGAAATCTGGAAAGAAGCTTTCTGAGAAACTGCTTAGTGTTCTTTTAATTCATCTCACAGAGTTACATCTGTATTTCGTGGATCTCTTTGCTAGCCTTATTCCGGTGGAATCTGAGAACAGATATTTCGGATCCCTTTGAAGATTATAGGGCCAAAGGAAATATCCTCCGATAACAAAGAGAAAGAAGCTTTCTGAGAAACTTCTTTGTGTTCTGTGAAATCAACTCACAGAGTTACAGCTTTCCCCTCAAGAAGCCTTTCGCTAAGACAGTTCTTGTGGAATTGGCAAAGTGATATTTGGAAGCCCATAGAGGGCTATGGTGAAAAAGGAAATATCCTCAGATGAAATCTGGAAAGAAGTTTTCTGAGAAAATGCTTAGTGTTCTGTTAATTCATCTCACAAAGTTACATATGTATTTCGTGGATCTCTTGGCTAGCCTTATTTCTGTGGAATCTGAGAACAGATATTTCGGATCCCTTTGAAGACTATAGGGCCAAAGGAAATATCCTCCGATAACAAAGAGAAAGAAGCTTTCTGAGAAACTTCTTTGGGTTCTGTTAAATCATCTCACAGAGTTACAGCTTTCCCTTCAAGGAGCCTTTCGCTAAGACAGTTCTTGTAGAATTGGCAAAGTGATATTTGGAAGCCCATAGAGGACTAGGGTGAAAAAGGAAATATCCTCAGATGAAATATGGAAAGAAGCTTTCTGAGAAACTGCTCTGTAATGTGTGACTTCCACTCACAGAGTTACATCTGTATTTCGTGGATCTCTTTGCTAGCCTTATTTCTGTGGAATCTGAGAACAGATATTTCGGATCCCTTTGAAGACTATAGGGCCAAAGGAAATATCCTCCGATAACAAAGAGAAAGAAGCTTTCTGAGAAACTTCTTTGTGTTCTGTGAAATCACGTCACAGAGTGACAGTTTTCCACTCTAGAAGCCTTTCGCTAAGAAAGTTCTTGTGGAATTGGCAAAGTGATATTTGGAAGCCCATAGAGGGCTATGGTGAAAAAGGAAATATCCTCAGATGAAATCTGGAAAGAAGCTTTCTGAGAAACAGCTTAGTGTTCTGTTAATTCATCTCACAGAGTTACATCTGTATTTCGTGGATCTCTTTGCTAGCCTTATTTCTGTGGAATCTGAGAGCAGATATTTCGGATCCCTTTGAAGACTATAGGGCCAAAGGAAATATCCTCCGATAACAAAGAGAAAGAAGCTTTCTGAGAAACTTCTTTGTGTTCTGTGAAATCATCTCACAGAGTTACAGCTTTCCCCTCAAGAAGCCTTTCGCTAAGACAGTTCTTGTGGAATTGGCAAAGTGATATTTGGAAGCCCATAGAGGGCTAGGGTGAAAAAGGAAATATCCTCAGATGAAATCTGGAAAGAAGTTTTCTGAGAAACTGCTTAGTGTTCTGTTAATTCATCTCACAAAGTTACATATGTATTTCGTGGATCTCTTGGCTAGCCTTATTTCTGTGGAATTTGAGAACAGATATTTCGGATCCCTTTGAAGACTATAGGGCTAAAGGAAATATCCTCCGATAACAAAGAGAAAGAAGCTTTCTGAGAAACTTCTTTATGTTCTGTGAAATAATCTCACAGAGTTACAGTTTTCCCCTCAAGAAACTTTTCTCTAAGACAGTTCTTGTGGAATTGGCAAAGTGATATTTGGAAGCCCTTAGAGGGCTATGGTGAAAAAAGTAATATCCTCAGATGAAATCTGGAAAGAAGCTTTCTGAGAAACTGCTCTGTATTGTGTGACTTCCACTCACAGAGTTACATCTGTATTTCGTGGGTCTCTTTGCTAGCCTTATTTCTGTGAAATCTGAGACCAGATATTTCGGATGCCTTTGAACACTCTAGGGACAAAGGAAATATCCTCCGATAACAAAGAGAAAGAAGCTTTCTGAGAAACTTCTTTGTGTTCTGTGAAATCATCTCACAGAGTTACAGCTTTCCCCTCAGGAAGCCTTTCGCTAAGACAGTTCTAGTGGAATTGGAAAAGTGATATTTGGAAGCCCATAGAGGGCTATGGTGAAAAAGGAAATATCCTCAGATGAAATCTGGAAAGAAGCTTTCTGAGAAACTGCTCTGTAATGTGTGACTTCCACTCACAGAGTTACATCTGTATTTCGTGGATCTCTTTGATAGCCTTATTTCTGTGGAATCTGAGAACAGATATTTCGGATCCCTTTGTAGACTAAAGGGCCAAAGGAAATATCCTACGATAACAAAGAGAAAGAAGCTTTCTGAGAAACTTCTTTGTGTTCTGTGAAATCATCTCACAGAGTTACACCTTTCCCCTCAAGAAGCCTTTTGCTAAGACAGTTCTTGTGGAATTGGCAAAGTGATATTTGGAAGCCCATAGAGGGCTATGGTGAAAAAGGAAATATCCTCAGATGAAATCTGGAAAGAAGCTTTCTGAGAAACTGCTCCGTAATGTGTGACTTCCACTCACAGAGTTACATCTGTATTTCGTGGATCTCTTTGCTAGCCTTATTTCTGTGGAATCTGAGAACAGATATTTCGGATCCCTTTGAAGACTATAGGGCCAAAGGAAATATCATCTGATAACAAAGAGAAAGAAGCTTTCTGAGAAACTTCTTTGTGTTCTGTGAAATCATCTCACAGAGTTACAGCTTTCCCCTCAAGAAGCCTTTCACTAAGACAGTTCTAGTGGAATTGCCAAAGTGATATTTGGAAGCCCTTAGAGGGCTATGGTGAAAAAGGAAATATCCTCAGATGAAATCTGGAAAGAAGCTTTCTGAGAAACTGCTCTGTAATGTGTGACTTCCACTCACAGAGTTACATCTGTATTTCGTGGATCTCTTTGATAGCCTTATTTCTGTGGAATCTGAGAACAGATATTTCGGATCCCTTTGAAGACTATAGGGACAAAGGAAATATCCTCCGATAACAAAGAGAAAGAAGCTTTCTGAGAAACTTCTTTGTGTTCTGTGAAATCACCTCACAGAGTTACAGCTTTCCCCTCTAGAAGCCTTTCGCTAAGACAGTTCTTGTGGAAGGCAAAGTGATATTTGGAATCCCATAGAGGGCTATGGTGAAAAAGGAAATATCCTCAGATGACATCTGGAAAGAAGCTTTCTGAGAAACTGCTTAGTGTTCGGTTAATTCATCTCACAGAGTTACATCTGTATTTCGTGGATCTCGTGGCTAGCCTTATTTCTGTGGAATCTGAGAACAGATATTTCGGATCCCTTTGAAGACTATAGGGACAAAGGAAATATCCTCCGATAACAAAGAGAAAGAAGCTTTCTGAGAAACTTCTTTGTGTTCTGTGAAATCATCTCACAGAGTTACAGCTTTCCCCTCAAGAAGCCTTTCGCTAAGACAGTTCTAGTGGAATTGGTAAAGTGATATTTGGAAGCCCATAGAGGGCTATGGTGAAAAAGGAAATATCCTCAGATGAAATCTCGAATGAAGCTTTCTGAGAAACTGCTTAGTGTTCTGTTAATTCATCTCACAGAGTTACATCTGTATTTCGTGGGTCTCTTTGCTAGCGTTATTTCTGTGGAATCTGAGAACAGATATTTCGGATCCCTTTGAAGACTATAGGGCCAAAGGAAATATCCTCCGATAACAAAGAGAAAGAAGCTTTCTGAGAAACTTCTTTGTGTTCTGTGAAATCATCTCACAGAGTTACAGCTTTCCCCTCAAGAAGCCTTTCGCTAAGACAGTTCTTGTGGAATTGGCAAAGTGATATTTGGAAGCCCATAGGGGGCTATGGTGAAAAAGGAAATATCCTCAGATGAAATCTGGAAAGAAGCTTTCTGAGAAACTGCTCTGTAATGTGTGACTTCCACTCACAGAGTTACATCTGTATTTCGTGGATCTCTTGGCTAGCCGTATTTCTGTGGAATCTGAGAACAGATATTTCGGATCCCTTTGAAGACTATAGGGCCAAAGGAAATATCCTCCGATAACAAAGAGAAAGAAGCTTTCTGAGAAACTTCTTTGTGTTCTGTGAAATTATCTCACAGAGTTACAGCTTTCCCCTCAAGAAGCCTTTCGCTAAGACAGTTCTAGTGGAATTGGCCAAGTGATATTTGGAAGCCCATAGAGGGCTATGGTAAAAAAGGAAATGTCCTCAGATGAAATCTGGAAAGAAGCTTTCTGAGAAACTGCTCTGTAATGTGTGACTTCCACTCACAGAGTTACATCTGTATTTCATGGATCTCTTTGCTAGCCTTATTCCTGTGGAATCTGAGAACAGATATTTCGGGTCCCTTTGAAGACTATTGGGCCAAAGGAAATATCCTCCGATAACAAAGAGAAAGAAGCTTTCTGAGAAACTTCTTTGTCTTCTGTGAAATCACCTCACAGAGTTACAGCTTTCCCCTCTAGAAGCCTTTCGCTAAGACAGTTCTTGTGGAATAGGCAAAATGATATTTGGAAGCTCTTAGAGGGCTATGGTGAAAAAGGAAATATCCTCAGATGAAATCTGGAAAGAAGCTTTCTGAGAAACTGGTTAGTGTTCTGTTAATTCATCTCACAGAGTTACATCTGTATTTCGTGGATCTCTTGGCTAGCCTTATTTCTGTGGAATCTGAGAACAGATATTTCGGATCCTTTGAAGACTATAGGGCCAAAGGAAATATCCTCCGATAACAAAGAGAAAGAAGCTTTCTGAGAAACTTCTTTGTGTTCTGTGAAATCATCACACAGAGTTACAGCTTTCCCCTCAAGAAGCCTTTCGCTAAGACAGTTCTTGTGCAATTGGCAAAGTGATATTTGGAAGCCAATAGGGGGCTATGGTGAAAAAGGGAATATCCTCAGATGAAATCTGGAAAGAAGCTTTCTGAGAAACTGCTCTCTAATGTGTGACTTCCACTCACAGAGTTACATCTGTATTTCGTGAATCTCTTTCCTAGCCTTATTTCTGTGGAATCTGAAAACCGATATTTCGGATCCCTTTGAAGACTATAGGTCCAAAGGAAATATCCTCCGATAACAAAGAGAAAGAAGCTTTCTGAGAAACTTCTTTGTGTTCTGTGACATCATCTCACAGAGTTACAGCTTTCCCCTCAAGAAGCCTTACGTTAAGACAGTTCTTGTGCAATTGGCAAAGTGATATTTGAAAGCCCATAGAGGCCTACGGTGAAAAAGGAAATATCCTCAGATGAAATCTGGAAAGAAGCTTTCTGAGAAACTGCTCTGTAATGTGAGACTTCCCCTCACAGAGCTACATCTGTATTTCGTGGATCTCTTTGCTAGCCTTATTTCTGTGGAATCTGAGAACAGATATTTCGGATCACTTTGAAGACTATAGGGCCAAAGGAAATATCCTCCGATAACAAAGAGAAAGAAGCTTTCTGAGAAACTTCTTTGTGTTCTGTGAAATCACCTAACAGAGTTACAGCTTTCCCCTCAAGAAGCCTTTCGCTAAGACAGTTCTTGTGGAATTGGCAAAGTGATATTTGGAAGCCCATAGAGGGCTATGGTGAAAAAGGAAATATCCTCAGATGAAATCTGGAAAGAAGCTTTCTGAGAAACTGCTTAGTGTTCTGTTAATTCATCTCACAGAGTTACATCTGTATTTCGTGGATCTCTTGGCTAGCGTTATTTCTGTGGAATCTGAGAACAGATATTTCGGATCCCTTTGAAGATTATAGGGCCAAAGGAAATATCCTCCGATAACAAAGAGAAAGAAGCTTTCTGAGAAACTTCTTTGTGTTCTGTGAAATCATCTCACAGAGTTACAGCTTTCCCCTCAAGAAGCCTTTCGCTAAGACAGTTCTTGTGGAATTGGCAAAGTGATATTTGGAAGCCCATAGAGGGCTATGGTGAAAAACGAAATATCCTCAGATGAAATCTGGAAAGAAGCTTTCTGAGAAACTGCTCTCTAATGTGTGACTTCCACTCACAGAGTTACATCTGTATTTCGTGGATCTCTTTGCTAGCCTTATTTCTGTGGAATCTGAAAACCGATATTTCGGATCCCTTTGAAGACTATAGGGCCAAAGGAAATATCCTCCGATAACAAAGAGAAAGAAGCTTTCTGGGAAACTTGTTTGTGTTCTGTGAAATCATCTCACAGAGTTACAGCTTTCCCCTCAAGAAGCCTTTCGCTAAGACAGTTCTTGTGGAATTGGCAAAGCGATATTTGGAAGCCCATAGAGGGCTATGGTGAAAAAGGAAATATCCTCAGATGAAATCTGGAAAGAAGCTTTCTGAGAAACTGCTTAGTGTTCTTTTAATTCATCTCACAGAGTTACATCTGTATTTCGTGGATCTCTTTGCTAGCCTTATTCCGGTGGAATCTGAGAACAGATATTTCGGATCCCTTTGAAGATTATAGGGCCAAAGGAAATATCCTCCGATAACAAAGAGAAAGAAGCTTTCTGAGAAACTTCTTTGTGTTCTGTGAAATCAACTCACAGAGTTACAGCTTTCCCCTCAAGAAGCCTTTCGCTAAGACAGTTCTTGTGGAATTGGCAAAGTGATATTTGGAAGCCCATAGAGGGCTATGGTGAAAAAGGAAATATCCTCAGATGAAATCTGGAAAGAAGTTTTCTGAGAAAATGCTTAGTGTTCTGTTAATTCATCTCACAAAGTTACATATGTATTTCGTGGATCTCTTGGCTAGCCTTATTTCTGTGGAATCTGAGAACAGATATTTCGGATCCCTTTGAAAACTATAGGGCCAAAGGAAATATCCTCCGATAACAAAGAGAAAGAAGCTTTCTGAGAAACTTCTTTGGGTTCTGTTAAATCATCTCACAGAGTTACAGCTTTCCCTTCAAGGAGCCTTTCGCTAAGACAGTTCTTGTAGAATTGGCAAAGTGATATTTGGAAGCCCATAGAGGACTAGGGTGAAAAAGGAAATATCCTCAGATGAAATATGGAAAGAAGCTTTCTGAGAAACTGCTCTGTAATGTGTGACTTCCACTCACAGAGTTACATCTGTATTTCGTGGATCTCTTTGCTAGCCTTATTTCTGTGGAATCTGAGAACAGATATTTCGGATCCCTTTGAAGACTATAGGGCCAAAGGAAATATCCTCCGATAACAAAGAGAAAGAAGCTTTCTGAGAAACTTCTTTGTGTTCTGTGAAATCACGTCACAGAGTGACAGTTTTCCACTCTAGAAGCCTTTCGCTAAGAAAGTTCTTGTGGAATTGGCAAAGTGATATTTGGAAGCCCATAGAGGGCTATGGTGAAAAAGGAAATATCCTCAGATGAAATCTGGAAAGAAGCTTTCTGAGAAACTGCTTAGTGTTCTGTTAATTTATCTCACAGAGTTACATCTGTATTTCGTGGATCTCTTTGCTAGCCTTATTTCTGTGGAATCTGAGAACAGATATTTCGGATCCCTTTGAAGACTATAGGGCCAAAGGAAATATCCTCCGATAACAAAGAGAAAGAAGCTTTCTGAGAAACTTGTTTGTGTTCTGTGAAATCATCTCACAGAGTTACAGCTTTCCCCTCAAGAAGCCTTTCGCTAAGACAGTTCTTGTGGAATTGGCAAAGTGATATTTGGAAGCCCATAGAGGGCTAGGGTGAAAAAGGAAATATCCTCAGATGAAATCTGGAAAGAAGTTTTCTGAGAAACTGCTTAGTGTTCTGTTAATTCATCTCACAAAGTTACATATGTATTTCGTGGATCTCTTGGCTAGCCTTATTTCTGTGGAATTTGAGAACAGATATTTCGGATCCCTTTGAAGACTATAGGGCTAAAGGAAATATCCTCCGATAACAAAGAGAAAGAAGCTTTCTGAGAAACTTCTTTATGTTCTGTGAAATAATCTCACAGAGTTACAGTTTTCCCCTCAAGAAACTTTTCTCTAAGACAGTTCTTGTGGAATTGGCAAAGTGATATTTGGAAGCCCTTAGAGGGCTATGGTGAAAAAAGTAATATCCTCAGATGAAATCTGGAAAGAAGCTTTCTGAGAAACTGCTCTGTATTGTGTGACTTCCACTCACAGAGTTACATCTGTATTTCGTTGGTCTCTTTGCTAGCCTTATTTCTGTGAAATCTGAGACCAGATATTTCGGATGCCTTTGAACACTCTAGGGACAAAGGAAATATCCTCCGATAACAAAGAGAAAGAAGCTTTCTGAGAAACTTCTTTGTGTTCTGTGAAATCATCTCACAGAGTTACAGCTTTCCCCTCAGGAAGCCTTTCGCTAAGACAGTTCTAGTGGAATTGGAAAAGTGATATTTGGAAGCCCATAGAGGGCTATGGTGAAAAAGGAAATATCCTCAGATGAAATCTGGAAAGAAGCTTTCTGAGAAACTGCTCTGTAATGTGTGACTTCCACTCACAGAGTTACATCTGTATTTCGTGGATCTCTTTGATAGCCTTATTTCTGTGGAATCTGAGAACAGATATTTCGGATCCCTTTGTAGACTAAAGGGCCAAAGGAAATATCCTACGATAACAAAGAGAAAGAAGCTTTCTGAGAAACTTCTTTGTGTTCTGTGAAATCATCTCACAGAGTTACACCTTTCCCCTCAAGAAGCCTTTTGCTAAGACACTTCTTGTGGAATTGGCAAAGTGATATTTGGAAGCCCATAGAGGGCTATGGTGAAAAAGGAAATATCCTCAGATGAAATCTGGAAAGAAGCTTTCTGAGAAACTGCTCCGTAATGTGTGACTTCCACTCACAGAGTTACATCTGTATTTCGTGGATCTCTTTGCTAGCCTTATTTCTGTGGAATCTGAGAACAGATATTTCGGATCCCTTTGAAGACTATAGGGCCAAAGGAAATATCATCTGATAACAAAGAGAAAGAAGCTTTCTGAGAAACTTCTTTGTGTTCTGTGAAATCATCTCACAGAGTTACAGCTTTCCCCTCAAGAAGCCTTTCACTAAGACAGTTCTAGTGGAATTGCCAAAGTGATATTTGGAAGCCCTTAGAGGGCTATGGTGAAAAAGGAAATATCCTCAGATGAAATCTGGAAAGAAGCTTTCTGAGAAACTGCTCTGTAATGTGTGACTTCCACTCACAGAGTTACATCTGTATTTCGTGGATCTCTTTGATAGCCTTATTTCTGTGGAATCTGAGAACAGATATTTCGGATCCCTTTGAAGACTATAGGGACAAAGGAAATATCCTCCGATAACAAAGAGAAAGAAGCTTTCTGAGAAACTTCTTTGTGTTCTGTGAAATCACCTCACAGAGTTACAGCTTTCCCCTCTAGAAGCCTTTCGCTAAGACAGTTCTTGTGGAAGGCAAAGTGATATTTGGAATCCCATAGAGGGCTATGGTGAAAAAGGAAATATCCTCAGATGACATCTGGAAAGAAGCTTTCTGAGAAACTGCTTAGTGTTCGGTTAATTCATCTCACAGAGTTACATCTGTATTTCGTGGATCTCGTGGCTAGCCTTATTTCTGTGGAATCTGAGAACAGATATTTCGGATCCCTTTGAAGACTATAGGGACAAAGGAAATATCCTCCGATAACAAAGAGAAAGAAGCTTTCTGAGAAACTTCTTTGTGTTCTGTGAAATCATCTCACAGAGTTACAGCTTTCCCCTCAAGAAGCCTTTCGCTAAGACAGTTCTAGTGGAATTGGTAAAGTGATATTTGGAAGCCCATAGAGGGCTATGGTGAAAAAGGAAATATCCTCAGATGAAATCTCGAAAGAAGCTTTCTGAGAAACTGCTTAGTGTTCTGTTAATTCATCTCACAGAGTTACATCTGTATTTCGTGGGTCTCTTTGCTAGCGTTATTTCTGTGGAATCTGAGAACAGATATTTCGGATCCCTTTGAAGACTATAGGGCCAAAGGAAATATCCTCCGATAACAAAGAGAAAGAAGCTTTCTGAGAAACTTCTTTGTGTTCTGTGAAATCATCTCACAGAGTTACAGCTTTCCCCTCAAGAAGCCTTTCGCTAAGACAGTTCTTGTGGAATTGGCAAAGTGATATTTGGAAGCCCATAGGGGGCTATGGTGAAAAAGGAAATATCCTCAGATGAAATCTGGAAAGAAGCTTTCTGAGAAACTGCTCTGTAATGTGTGACTTCCACTCACAGAGTTACATCTGTATTTCGTGGATCTCTTTGCTAGCCTTATTTCTGTGCAATCTGAGAAGAGATATTTCGGATCCCTTTGAAGACTATAGGGCCAAAGGAAATATCCTCTGATAACAAAGAGAAAGAAGCTTTCTGAGAAACTTCTTTGTGTTCTGTGAAATCATCTCACAGAGTTACAGCTTTCCCCTCAAGAAGCCTTTCGCTAAGACAGTTCTTGTGGAATTGGCAAAGTGATATTTGGAAGCCCATAGAGGGCTATGGTGAAAAAGGAAATATCCTCAGATGAAATCTGGAAAGAAGCTTTCTGAGAAACTGCTCTGTAATGTGTGACTTCCACTCATAGAGTTACATCTGTAATTCGTGGATCTCTTTGCTAGCCTTATTTCTGTGGAATCTGAGAACAGATATTTCGGATCCCTTTGAAGACTATAGGGCCAAAGGAAATATCCTCCGATAACAAAGAGAAAGAAGCTTTCTGAGAAACTTCTTTGTGTTCTGTGAAATTATCTCACAGAGTTACAGCTTTCCCCTCAAGAAGCCTTTCGCTAAGACAGTTCTAGTGGAATTGGCAAAGTGATATTTGGAAGCCCAAAGAGGGCTATGTTGAAAAAGGAAATATCCTCAGATGAAATCTGGAAAGAAGCTTTCTGAGAAACTGCTTAGTGTTCTGTTAATTCATCTCACAGAGCTACATCTCTATTTCGTGGATCTCTTTGCTAGCCTTATTTCTGTGGAATCTGAGAACAGATATTTCGGATCCCGTTGAAGACTATAGGGCCAAAGGAAATATCCTCCGATAACAAAGAGAAAGAAGCTTTCTGAGAAACTTCTTTGTGTTCTGTGAAATCATCTCACAGAGTTACAGCTTTTCCCTCAAGAAGCCTTTCGCTAAGACAGTTCTTGTGGAATTGGCAAAGTGATATTTGGAAGCCCATAGGGGGCTATGGTGAAAAAGGAAATATCCTCTGATGAAATCTGGAAAGAGGCTTTCTGAGAAACTGCTCTGTAATGTGTGACTTCCACTCACAGAGTTACATCTGTATTTCGTGGATCTCTTGGCTAGCCGTATTTCTGTGGAATCTGAGAACAGATATTTCGGATCCCTTTGAAGACTATAGGGCCAAAGGAAATATCCTCCGATAACAAAGAGAAAGAAGCTTTCTGAGAAACTTCTTTGTCTTCTGTGAAATTATCTCACAGAGTTACAGCTTTCCCCTCAAGAAGCCTTTCGCTAAGACAGTTCTAGTGGAATTGGCCAAGTGATATTTGGAAGCCCATAGAGGGCTATGGTAAAAAAGGAAATGTCCTCAGATGAAATCTGGAAAGAAGCTTTCTGAGAAACTGCTCTGTAATGTGTGACTTCCACTCACAGAGTTACATCTGTATTTTATGGATCTCTTTGCTAGCCTTATTCCTGTGGAATCTGAGAACAGATATTTCGGGTCCCTTTGAAGACTATTGGTCCAAAGGAAATATCCTCCGATAACAAAGAGAAAGAAGCTTTCTGAGAAACTTCTTTGTCTTCTGTGAAATCACCTCACAGAGTTACAGCTTTCCCCTCTAGAAGCCTTTCGCTAAGACAGTTCTTGTGGAATAGGCAAAATGATATTTGGAAGCTCTTAGAGGGCTATGGTGAAAAAGGAAATATCCTCAGATGAAATCTGGAAAGAAGCTTTCTGAGAAACTGGTTAGTGTTCTGTTAATTCATCTCACAGAGTTACATCTGTATTTCGTGGATCTCTTGGCTAGCCTTATTTCTGTGGAATCTGAGAACAGATATTTCGGATCCTTTGAAGACTATAGGGCCAAAGGAAATATCCTCCGATAACAAAGAGAAAGAAGCTTTCTGAGAAACTTCTTTGTGTTCTGTGAAATCATCTCACAGAGTTACAGCTTTCCCCTCAAGAAGCCTTTCGCTAAGACAGTTCTTGTGCAATTGGCAAAGTGATATTTGGAAGCCAATAGGGGGCTATGGTGAAAAAGGGAATATCCTCAGATGAAATCTGGAAAGAAGCTTTCTGAGAAACTGCTCTCTAATGTGTGACTTCCACTCACAGAGTTACATCTGTATTTCGTGAATCTCTTTCCTAGCCTTATTTCTGTGGAATCTGAAAACCGATATTTCGGATCCCTTTGAAGACTATAGGTCCAAAGGAAATATCCTCCGATAACAAAGAGAAAGAAGCTTTCTGAGAAACTTCTTTGTGTTCTGTGACATCATCTCACAGAGTTACAGCTTTCCCCTCAAGAAGCCTTACGTTAAGACAGTTCTTGTGCAATTGGCAAAGTGATATTTGAAAGCCCATAGAGGCCTACGGTGAAAAAGGAAATATCCTCAGATGAAATCTGGAAAGAAGCTTTCTGAGAAACTGCTCTGTAATGTGAGACTTCCACTCACAGAGCTACATCTGTACTTCGTGGATCTCTTTGCTAGCCTTATTTCTGTGGAATCTGAGAACAGATATTTCGGATCACTTTGAAGACTATAGGGCCAAAGGAAATATCCTCCGATAACAAAGAGAAAGAAGCTTTCTGAGAAACTTCTTTGTGTTCTGTGAAATCACCTAACAGAGTTACAGCTTTCCCCTCAAGAAGCCTTTCGCTAAGACAGTTCTTGTGGAATTGGCAAAGTGATATTTGGAAGCCCATAGAGGGCTATGGTGAAAAAGGAAATATCCTCATATGAAATCTGGAAAGAAGCTTTCTGAGAAACTGCTTAGTGTTCTGTTAATTCATCTCACAGAGTTACATCTGTATTTCGTGGATCTCTTGGCTAGCGTTATTTCTGTGGAATCTGAGAACAGATATTTCGGATCCCTTTGAAGATTATAGGGCCAAAGGAAATATCCTCCGATAACAAAGAGAAAGAAGCTTTCTGAGAAACTTCTTTGTGTTCTGTGAAATCAACTCACAGAGTTACAGCTTTCCCCTCAAGAAGCCTTTCGCTAAGACAGTTCTTGTGGAATTGGCAAAGTGATATTTGGAAGCCCATAGAGGGCTATGGTGAAAAAGGAAATATCCACAGATGAAATCTGGAAAGAAGTTTTCTGAGAAAATGCTTAGTGTTCTGTTAATTCATCTCACAAAGTTACATATGTATTTCGTGGATCTCTTGGCTAGCCTTATTTCTGTGGAATCTGAGAACAGATATTTCGGATCCCTTTGAAGACTATAGGGCCAAAGGAAATATCCTCCGATAACAAAGAGAAAGAAGCTTTCTGAGAAACTTCTTTGTGTTCTGTGAAATCATCTCACAGAGTTACAGCTTTCCCCTCAAGAACCTTTTCTCTAAGACAGTTCTTGTGGTATTGGCAAAGTGATATTTGGAAGCCCTTAGAGGTCTATGGTGAAAAAGGTAATATCCTCAGATGAAATCTGGACAGAAGCTTTCTGAGAAACTGCTCTGTAATGTGTGACATCCACTCACAGAATTACATCTGTGTTTCGTGGATCTCTTTGTTAGCCTTATTTCTGTGGAATCTGAGAGCAGATATTTCGGATCCCTTTGAAGACTATAGGGCCAAAGGAAATATCCTCCGATAGCAAAGAGAAAGAAGCTTTCTGTGAAACTTCTTTGTGTTCTGTCAAATCATCTCACAGAGTTACAGCTTTCCCCTCAAGAAGCCTTTCGCTTAGACAGTTCTTGGGGAATTGGCAAAGTTATATTTGGAAGCCCTTAGAGGGCTATGGTGAAAAAGAAAATATCCTCAGATGAAATCTGGAAAGAAGGTTTCTGAGAAACGGCTCTCTAATGTTTGACTTCCCCTCACAGAGTTACATCTGTATTTCGTGAATCTCTTTGCTAGCCTTATTTCTGTGGAATCTGAGAACAGATATTTCGGATCCCTTTGAAGACTATAGCGCCAAAGGAAATATCCTCCGATAACAAAGAGAAAGAAGCTTTCTGAGAATCTTCTTTGGGTTCTGTTAAATCATCTCACAGAGTTACAGCTTTCCCTTCAAGGAGCCTTTCGCTAAGACAGTTCTTGTAGAATTGGCAAAGTGATATTTGGAAGCCCTTAGAGGACTAGGGTGAAAAAGGAAATATCCTCAGATGAAATATGGAAAGAAGCTTTCTGAGAAACTGCTCTGTAATGTGTGACTTCCACTCACAGAGTTACATCTGTATTTCATGGATCTCTTTGCTAGCCTTATTTCTGTGGAATCTGAGAACAGATATTTCGGATCCCTTTGAAGACTATAGGGCCAAAGGAAATATCCTCCGATAACAAAGAGAAAGAAGCTTTCTGAGAAACTTCTTTGTGTTCTGTGAAATCACGTCACAGAGTTACAGTTTTCCCCTCTAGAAGCCTTTCGCTAAGAAAGTTCTTGTGGAATTGGCAAAGTGATATTTGGAAGCCCATAGAGGGCTATGGTGAAAAAGGAAATATCCTCAGATGAAATCTGGAAAGAAGCTTTCTGAGAAACTGCTTAGTGTTCTGTTAATTCATCTCACAGAGTTACATCTGTATTTCGTGGATCTCTTTGCTAGCCTTATTTCTGTGGAATCTGAGAACAGATATTTCGGATCCCTTTGAAGACTATAGGGCCAAAGGAAATATCCTCCGATAACAAAGAGAAAGAAGCTTTCTGAGAAACTTCTTTGTGTTCTGTGAAATCATCTCACAGAGTTACAGCTTTCCCCTCAAGAAGCCTTTCGCTAAGACAGTTCTTGTGGTATTGGCAAAGTGATATTTGGAAGCCCATAGAGGGCTAGGGTGAAAAAGGAAATATCCTCAGATGAAATCTGGAAAGAAGTTTTCTGAGAAACTGCTTAGGGTTCTGTTAATTCATCTCACAAAGTTACATATGTATTTCGTGGATCTCTTGGCTAGCCTTATTTCTGTGGAATTTGAGAACAGATATTTCGGATCCCTTTGAAGACTATAGGGCTAAAGGAAATATCCTCCGATAACAAAGAGAAAGAAGCTTTCTGAGAAACTTCTTTGTGTTCTGTGAAATCATCTCACAGAGTTACAGTTTTCCCCTCAAGAAGCTTTTCTCTAAGACAGTTCTTGTGGAATTGGCAAAGTGATATTTGGAAGCCCTTAGAGGGCTATGGTGAAAAAAGTACTATCCTCAGATGAAATCTGGAAAGAAGCTTTCTGAGAAACTGCTCTGTATTGTGTGACTTCCACTCACAGAGTTACATCTGTATTTCGTGGGTCTCTTTGCTAGCCTTATTTCTGTGGAATCTGACAACAGATATTTCGGATCCCTTTGAAGACTATAGGGCCGAAGGAAATATCCTCCGATAACAAAGAGAAAGAAGCTTTCTGAGAAACTTCTTTTTGTTCTGTGAAATCATCTCACAGAGTTACAGCTTTCCCCTCAAGAAGGCTTTCGCTAAGACAGTTCTTGTGGAATTGGCAAAGTGATATTTGGAAGACCATAGGGGGCTATGGTGAAAAAGGAAATATCCTCAGATGAAATCTGGAAAGAAGCTTTCTGAGAAACTGCTCTCTAATGTGTGACTTCCACTCACAGAGTTACATCTGTATTTCGTGGATCTCTTGGCTAGCCTTATTTCTGTGGAATCTGAGAACAGATATTTCGGATCCCTTTGAACACTATAGGGCCAAAGGAAATATCCTCTGATAAAAAAGAGAAAGAAGCTTTCTGAGAAACTTCTTTGTGTTCTGTGAATTCATCTCACAGAGTTACAGCTTTCCCCTCAAGAATCCTTTCGCTAAGACAGTCCTTGTGGAATTGGCAAAGTGATATTTGGAAGCCATATAGGGCTATGGTGAAAAAGGTAATATCCTCAGATGAAATCTGGAAAGAAGCTTTCTGAGAAACTGCTCTGTAATGTGTGACTTCCACTCACAGAGTTACATCTGTATTTCGTGGATCTCTTGGCTAGCCTTATTTCTGTGGAATCTGAGAACAGATATTTCGGATCCCTTTGAAGACTATAGGGCCAAAGGAAATATCCTCCGATAACAAAGAGAAAGAAGCTTTCTGAGAAACTTCTTTGTGTTCTGTGAAATTATCTCACAGAGTTACAGATTTCCCCTCAAGAAGCCTTTCGCTAAGATAGTTCTAGTGGAATTGGCCAAGTGATATTTGGAAGCCCATAGAGGGCTATGGTAAAAAAGGAAATATCCTCAGATGAAATCTGGAAAGAAGCTTTCTGAGAAACTGCTTATTGTTCTGTTAATTCATCTCACAGAGTTACATCTGTATTTCGTGGATCGCTTTGCTAGCCTTATTTCTGTGGAATATGAGACCAGATATTTCGGATGCCTTTGAACACTCTAGGGACAAAGGAAATATCCTCCGATAACAAAGAGAAAGAAGCTTTCTGAGAAACTTCTTTGTGTTCTGTGAAATCATCTCACAGAGTTACAGCTTTCCCCTCAGGAAGCCTTTCGCTAAGACAGTTCTAGTGGAATTGGCAAAGTGATATTTGGAAGCCCATAGAGGGCTATGGTGAAAAAGGAAATATCCTCAGATGAAATCTGGAAAGAAGCTTTCTGAGAAACTGCTCTGTAATGTGTGACTTCCACTCACAGAGTTACATCTGTATTTCGTGGATCTCTTTGATAGCCTTATTTCTGTGGAATCTGAGAACAGATATTTCGGATCCCTTTGTAGACTAAAGGGCCAAAGGAAATATCCTCCGATAACAAAGAGAAAGAAGCTCTCTGAGAAACTTCTTTGTGTTCTGTGAAATCATCTCACAGAGTTACACCTTTCCCCTCAAGAAGCCTTTTGCTAAGACAGTTCTTGTGGAATTGGCAAAGTGATATTTGGAAGCCCATAGAGGGCTATGGTGAAAAAGGAAATATCCTCAGATGAAATCTGGAAAGAAGCTTTCTGAGAAACTGCTCCGTAATGTGTGACTTCCACTCACAGAGTTACATCTGTATTTCGTGGATCTCTTTGCTAGCCTTATTTCTGTGGAATCTGAGAACAGATATTTCGGATCCCTTTGAAGACTATAGGGACAAAGGAAATATCCTCCGATAACAAAGAGAAAGAAGCTTTCTGAGAAACTTCTCTGTGTTCTGTGAAATCACCTCACAGAGTTACAGCTTTCCCCTCTAGAAGCCTTTCGCTAAGACAGTTCTTGTGGAAGGCAAAGTGATATTTGGAATCCCATAGAGGGCTATGGTGAAAAAGGAAATATCCTCAGATGAAATCTGGAAAGAAGCTTTCTGAGAAACTGCTTAGTGTTCTGTTAATTCATCTCACAGAGTTACATCTGTATTTCGCGGATCTCTTGGCTAGCCTTATTTCTGTGGAATCTGAGAACAGATATTTCGGATCCCTTTGAAGAATATAGGGACAAAGGAAATATCCTCCGATAACAAAGAGAAAGAAGCTTTCTGAGAAACTTCTTTGTGTTCTGTGAAATCATCTCACAGAGTTACACCTTTCCCCTCAAGAAGCCTTTTGCTAAGACAGTTCTTGTGGAATTGGCAAAGTGATATTTGGAAGCCCATAGAGGGCTATGGTGAAAAAGGAAATATCCTCAGATGAAATCTGGAAAGAAGCTTTCTGAGAAACTGCTCCGTAATGTGTGACTTCCACTCACAGAGTTACATCTGTATTTCGTGGATCTCTTTGCTAGCCTTATTTCTGTGGAATCTGAGAACAGATATTTCGGATCCCTTTGAAGACTATAGGGCCAAAGGAAATATCCTCTGATAACAAAGAGAAAGAAGCTTTCTGAGAAACTTCTTTGTGTTCTGTGAAATCATCTCACAGAGTTACAGCTTTCCCCTCAAGAAGCCTTTCACTAAGACAGTTCTAGTGGAATTGCCAAAGTGATATTTGGAAGCCCTTAGAGGGCTATGGTGAAAAAGGAAATATCCTCAGATGAAATCTGGAAAGAAGCTTTCTGAGAAACTGCTCTGTAATGTGTGACTTCCACTCACAGAGTTACATCTGTATTTCGTGGATCTCTTTGATAGCCTTATTTCTGTGGAATCTGAGAACAGATATTTCGGATCCCTTTGAAGACTATAGGGACAAAGGAAATATCCTCCGATAACAAAGAGAAAGAAGCTTTCTGAGAAACTTCTTTGTGTTCTGTGAAATCACCTCACAGAGTTACAGCTTTCCCCTCTAGAAGCCTTTCGCTAAGACAGTTCTTGTGGAAGGCAAAGTGATATTTGGAATCCCATAGAGGGCTATGGTGAAAAAGGAAATATCCTCAGATGACATCTGGAAAGAAGCTTTCTGAGAAACTGCTTAGTGTTCGGTTAATTCATCTCACAGAGTTACATCTGTATTTCGTGGATCTCGTGGCTAGCCTTATTTCTGTGGAATCTGAGAACAGATATTTCGGATCCCTTTGAAGACTATAGGGACAAAGGAAATATCCTCCGATAACAAAGAGAAAGAAGCTTTCTGAGAAACTTCTTTGTGTTCTGTGAAATCATCTCACAGAGTTACAGCTTTCCCCTCAAGAAGCCTTTCGCTAAGACAGTTCTAGTGGAATTGGTAAAGTGATATTTGGAAGCCCATAGAGGGCTATGGTGAAAAAGGAAATATCCTCAGATGAAATCTCGAAAGAAGCTTTCTGAGAAACTGCTTAGTGTTCTGTTAATTCATCTCACAGAGTTACATCTGTATTTCGTGGGTCTCTTTGCTAGCGTTATTTCTGTGGAATCTGAGAACAGATATTTCGGATCCCTTTGAAGACTATAGGGCCAAAGGAAATATCCTCCGATAACAAAGAGAAAGAAGCTTTCTGAGAAACTTCTTTGTGTTCTGTGAAATCATCTCACAGAGTTACAGCTTTCCCCTCAAGAAGCCTTTCGCTAAGACAGTTCTTGTGGAATTGGCAAAGTGATATTTGGAAGCCCATAGGGGGCTATGGTGAAAAAGGAAATATCCTCAGATGAAATCTGGAAAGAAGCTTTCTGAGAAACTGCTCTGTAATGTGTGACTTCCACTCACAGAGTTACATCTGTATTTCGTGGATCTCTTTGCTAGCCTTATTTCTGTGCAATCTGAGAAGAGATATTTCGGATCCCTTTGAAGACTATAGGGCCAAAGGAAATATCCTCTGATAACAAAGAGAAAGAAGCTTTCTGAGAAACTTCTTTGTGTTCTGTGAAATCATCTCACAGAGTTACAGCTTTCCCCTCAAGAAGCCTTTCGCTAAGACAGTTCTTGTGGAATTGGCAAAGTGATATTTGGAAGCCCATAGAGGGCTATGGTGAAAAAGGAAATATCCTCAGATGAAATCTGGAAAGAAGCTTTCTGAGAAACTGCTCTGTAATGTGTGACTTCCACTCATAGAGTTACATCTGTAATTCGTGGATCTCTTTGCTAGCCTTATTTCTGTGGAATCTGAGAACAGATATTTCGGATCCCTTTGAAGACTATAGGGCCAAAGGAAATATCCTCCGATAACAAAGAGAAAGAAGCTTTCTGAGAAACTTCTTTGTGTTCTGTGAAATTATCTCACAGAGTTACAGCTTTCCCCTCAAGAAGCCTTTCGCTAAGACAGTTCTAGTGGAATTGGCAAAGTGATATTTGGAAGCCCAAAGAGGGCTATGTTGAAAAAGGAAATATCCTCAGATGAAATCTGGAAAGAAGCTTTCTGAGAAACTGCTTAGTGTTCTGTTAATTCATCTCACAGAGCTACATCTCTATTTCGTGGATCTCTTTGCTAGCCTTATTTCTGTGGAATCTGAGAACAGATATTTCGGATCCCGTTGAAGACTATAGGGCCAAAGGAAATATCCTCTGATAACAAAGAGAAAGAAGCTTTCTGAGAAACTTCTTTGTGTTCTGTGAAATCATCTCACAGAGTTACAGCTTTTCCCTCAAGAAGCCTTTCGCTAAGACAGTTCTTGTGGAATTGGCAAAGTGATATTTGGAAGCCCATAGGGGGCTATGGTGAAAAAGGAAATATCCTCTGATGAAATCTGGAAAGAGGCTTTCTGAGAAACTGCTCTGTAATGTGTGACTTCCACTCACAGAGTTACATCTGTATTTCGTGGATCTCTTGGCTAGCCGTATTTCTGTGGAATCTGAGAACAGATATTTCGGATCCCTTTGAAGACTATAGGGCCAAAGGAAATATCCTCCGATAACAAAGAGAAAGAAGCTTTCTGAGAAACTTCTTTGTCTTCTGTGAAATTATCTCACAGAGTTACAGCTTTCCCCTCAAGAAGCCTTTCGCTAAGACAGTTCTAGTGGAATTGGCCAAGTGATATTTGGAAGCCCATAGAGGGCTATGGTAAAAAAGGAAATGTCCTCAGATGAAATCTGGAAAGAAGCTTTCTGAGAAACTGCTCTGTAATGTGTGACTTCCACTCACAGAGTTACATCTGTATTTTATGGATCTCTTTGCTAGCCTTATTCCTGTGGAATCTGAGAACAGATATTTCGGGTCCCTTTGAAGACTATTGGGCCAAAGGAAATATCCTCCGATAACAAAGAGAAAGAAGCTTTCTGAGAAACTTCTTTGTCTTCTGTGAAATCACCTCACAGAGTTACAGCTTTCCCCTCTAGAAGCCTTTCGCTAAGACAGTTCTTGTGGAATAGGCAAAATGATATTTGGAAGCTCTTAGAGGGCTATGGTGAAAAAGGAAATATCCTCAGATGAAATCTGGAAAGAAGCTTTCTGAGAAACTGGTTAGTGTTCTGTTAATTCATCTCACAGAGTTACATCTGTATTTCGTGGATCTCTTGGCTAGCCTTATTTCTGTGGAATCTGAGAACAGATATTTCGGATCCTTTGAAGACTATAGGGCCAAAGGAAATATCCTCCGATAACAAAGAGAAAGAAGCTTTCTGAGAAACTTCTTTGTGTTCTGTGAAATCATCTCACAGAGTTACAGCTTTCCCCTCAAGAAGCCTTTCGCTAAGACAGTTCTTGTGCAATTGGCAAAGTGATATTTGGAAGCCAATAGGGGGCTATGGTGAAAAAGGGAATATCCTCAGATGAAATCTGGAAAGAAGCTTTCTGAGAAACTGCTCTCTAATGTGTGACTTCCACTCACAGAGTTACATCTGTATTTCGTGAATCTCTTTCCTAGCCTTATTTCTGTGGAATCTGAAAACCGATATTTCGGATCCCTTTGAAGACTATAGGTCCAAAGGAAATATCCTCCGATAACAAAGAGAAAGAAGCTTTCTGAGAAACTTCTTTGTGTTCTGTGACATCATCTCACAGAGTTACAGCTTTCCCCTCAAGAAGCCTTACGTTAAGACAGTTCTTGTGCAATTGGCAAAGTGATATTTGAAAGCCCATAGAGGCCTACGGTGAAAAAGGAAATATCCTCAGATGAAATCTGGAAAGAAGCTTTCTGAGAAACTGCTCTGTAATGTGAGACTTCCACTCACAGAGCTACATCTGTATTTCGTGGATCTCTTTGCTAGCCTTATTTCTGTGGAATCTGAGAACAGATATTTCGGATCACTTTGAAGACTATAGGGCCAAAGGAAATATCCTCCGATAACAAAGAGAAAGAAGCTTTCTGAGAAACTTCTTTGTGTTCTGTGAAATCACCTAACAGAGTTACAGCTTTCCCCTCAAGAAGCCTTTCGCTAAGACAGTTCTTGTGGAATTGGCAAAGTGATATTTGGAAGCCCATAGAGGGCTATGGTGAAAAAGGAAATATCCTCAGATGAAATCTGGAAAGAAGCTTTCTGAGAAACTGCTTAGTGTTCTGTTAATTCATCTCACAGAGTTACATCTGTATTTCGTGGATCTCTTGGCTAGCGTTATTTCTGTGGAATCTGAGAACAGATATTTCGGATCCCTTTGAAGATTATTGGGCCAAAGGAAATATCCTCCGATAACAAAGAGAAAGAAGCTTTCTGAGAAACTTCTTTGTGTTCTGTGAAATCAACTCACAGAGTTACAGCTTTCCCCTCAAGAAGCCTTTCGCTAAGACAGTTCTTGTGGAATTGGCAAAGTGATATTTGGAAGCCCATAGAGGGCTATGGTGAAAAAGGAAATATCCACAGATGAAATCTGGAAAGAAGTTTTCTGAGAAAATGCTTAGTGTTCTGTTAATTCATCTCACAAAGTTACATATGTATTTCGTGGATCTCTTGGCTAGCCTTATTTCTGTGGAATCTGAGAACAGATATTTCGGATCCCTTTGAAGACTATAGGGCCAAAGGAAATATCCTCCGATAACAAAGAGAAAGAAGCTTTCTGAGAAACTTCTTTGTGTTCTGTGAAATCATCTCACAGAGTTACAGCTTTCCCCTCAAGAACCTTTTCTCTAAGACAGTTCTTGTGGTATTGGCAAAGTGATATTTGGAAGCCCTTAGAGGTCTATGGTGAAAAAGGTAATATCCTCAGATGAAATCTGGACAGAAGCTTTCTGAGAAACTGCTCTGTAATGTGTGACTTCCACTCACAGAATTACATCTGTGTTTCGTGGATCTCTTTGTTAGCCTTATTTCTGTGGAATCTGAGAGCAGATATTTCGGATCCCTTTGAAGACTATAGGGCCAAAGGAAATATCCTCCGATAGCAAAGAGAAAGAAGCTTTCTGTGAAACTTCTTTGTGTTCTGTCAAATCATCTCACAGAGTTACAGCTTTCCCCTCAAGAAGCCTTTCGCTTAGACAGTTCTTGGGGAATTGGCAAAGTTATATTTGGAAGCCCTTAGAGGGCTATGGTGAAAAAGAAAATATCCTCAGATGAAATCTGGAAAGAAGGTTTCTGAGAAACGGCTCTCTAATGTTTGACTTCCCCTCACAGAGTTACATCTGTATTTCGTGAATCTCTTTGCTAGCCTTATTTCTGTGGAATCTGAGAACAGATATTTCGGATCCCTTTGAAGACTATAGCGCCAAAGGAAATATCCTCCGATAACAAAGAGAAAGAAGCTTTCTGAGAAACTTCTTTGGGTTCTGTTAAATCATCTCACAGAGTTACAGCTTTCCCTTCAAGGAGCCTTTCGCTAAGACAGTTCTTGTAGAATTGGCAAAGTGATATTTGGAAGCCCATAGAGGACTAGGGTGAAAAAGGAAATATCCTCAGATGAAATATGGAAAGAAGCTTTCTGAGAAACTGCTCTGTAATGTGTGACTTCCACTCACAGAGTTACATCTGTATTTCATGGATCTCTTTGCTAGCCTTATTTCTGTGGAATCTGAGAACAGATATTTCGGATCCCTTTGAAGACTATAGGGTCAAAGGAAATATCCTCCGATAACAAAGAGAAAGAAGCTTTCTGAGAAACTTCTTTGTGTTCTGTGAAATCACGTCACAGAGTTACAGTTTTCCCCTCTAGAAGCCTTTCGCTAAGAAAGTTCTTGTGGAATTGGCACAGTGATATTTGGAAGCCCATAGAGGGCTATGGTGAAAAAGGAAATATCCTCAGATGAAATCTGGAAAGAAGCTTTCTGAGAAACTGCTTAGTGTTCTGTTAATTCATCTCACAGAGTTACATCTGTATTTCGTGGATCTCTTTGCTAGCCTTATTTCTGTGGAATCTGAGAACAGATATTTCGGATCCCTTTGAAGACTATAGGGCCAAAGGAAATATCCTCCGATAACAAAGAGAAAGAAGCTTTCTGAGAAACTTCTTTGTGTTCTGTGAAATCATCTCACAGAGTTACAGCTTTCCCCTCAAGAAGCCTTTCGCTAAGACAGTTCTTGTGGTATTGGCAAAGTGATATTTGGAAGCCCATAGAGGGCTAGGGTGAAAAAGGAAATATCCTCAGATGAAATCTGGAAAGAAGTTTTCTGAGAAACTGCTTAGGGTTCTGTTAATTCATCTCACAAAGTTACATATGTATTTCGTGGATCTCTTGGCTAGCCTTATTTCTGTGGAATTTGAGAACAGATATTTCGGATCCCTTTGAAGACTATAGGGCTAAAGGAAATATCCTCCGATAACAAAGAGAAAGAAGCTTTCTGAGAAACTTCTTTGTGTTCTGTGAAATCATCTCACAGAGTTACAGTTTTCCCCTCAAGAAGCTTTTCTCTAAGACAGTTCTTGTGGAATTGGCAAAGTGATATTTGGAAGCCCTTAGAGGGCTATGGTGAAAAAAGTACTATCCTCAGATGAAATCTGGAAAGAAGCTTTCTGAGAAACTGCTCTGTATTGTGTGACTTCCACTCACAGAGTTACATCTGTATTTCGTGGGTCTCTTTGCTAGCCTTATTTCTGTGGAATCTGACAACAGATATTTCGGATCCCTTTGAAGACTATAGGGCCGAAGGAAATATCCTCCGATAACAAAGAGAAAGAAGCTTTCTGAGAAACTTCTTTTTGTTCTGTGAAATCATCTCACAGAGTTACAGCTGTCCCCTCAAGAAGGCTTTCGCTAAGACAGTTCTTGTGGAATTGGCAAAGTGATATTTGGAAGACCATAGGGGGCTATGGTGAAAAAGGAAATATCCTCTGATGAAATCTGGAAAGAGGCTTTCTGAGAAACTGCTCTGTAATGTGTGACTTCCACTCACAGAGTTACATCTGTATTTCGTGGATCTCTTGGCTAGCCGTATTTCTGTGGAATCTGAGAACAGATATTTCGGATCCCTTTGAAGACTATAGGGCCAAAGGAAATATCCTCCGATAACAAAGAGAAAGAAGCTTTCTGAGAAACTTCTTTGTCTTCTGTGAAATTATCTCACAGAGTTACAGCTTTCCCCTCAAGAAGCCTTTCGCTAAGACAGTTCTAGTGGAATTGGCCAAGTGATATTTGGAAGCCCATAGAGGGCTATGGTAAAAAAGGAAATGTCCTCAGATGAAATCTGGAAAGAAGCTTTCTGAGAAACTGCTCTGTAATGTGTGACTTCCACTCACAGAGTTACATCTGTATTTTATGGATCTCTTTGCTAGCCTTATTCCTGTGGAATCTGAGAACAGATATTTCGGGTCCCTTTGAAGACTATTGGGCCAAAGGAAATATCCTCCGATAACAAAGAGAAAGAAGCTTTCTGAGAAACTTCTTTGTCTTCTGTGAAATCACCTCACAGAGTTACAGCTTTCCCCTCTAGAAGCCTTTCGCTAAGACAGTTCTTGTGGAATAGGCAAAATGATATTTGGAAGCTCTTAGAGGGCTATGGTGAAAAAGGAAATATCCTCAGATGAAATCTGGAAAGAAGCTTTCTGAGAAACTGGTTAGTGTTCTGTTAATTCATCTCACAGAGTTACATCTGTATTTCGTGGATCTCTTGGCTAGCCTTATTTCTGTGGAATCTGAGAACAGATATTTCGGATCCTTTGAAGACTATAGGGCCAAAGGAAATATCCTCCGATAACAAAGAGAAAGAAGCTTTCTGAGAAACTTCTTTGTGTTCTGTGAAATCATCTCACAGAGTTACAGCTTTCCCCTCAAGAAGCCTTTCGCTAAGACAGTTCTTGTGCAATTGGCAAAGTGATATTTGGAAGCCAATAGGGGGCTATGGTGAAAAAGGGAATATCCTCAGATGAAATCTGGAAAGAAGCTTTCTGAGAAACTGCTCTCTAATGTGTGACTTCCACTCACAGAGTTACATCTGTATTTCGTGAATCTCTTTCCTAGCCTTATTTCTGTGGAATCTGAAAACCGATATTTCGGATCCCTTTGAAGACTATAGGTCCAAAGGAAATATCCTCCGATAACAAAGAGAAAGAAGCTTTCTGAGAAACTTCTTTGTGTTCTGTGACATCATCTCACAGAGTTACAGCTTTCCCCTCAAGAAGCCTTACGTTAAGACAGTTCTTGTGCAATTGGCAAAGTGATATTTGAAAGCCCATAGAGGCCTACGGTGAAAAAGGAAATATCCTCAGATGAAATCTGGAAAGAAGCTTTCTGAGAAACTGCTCTGTAATGTGAGACTTCCACTCACAGAGCTACATCTGTATTTCGTGGATCTCTTTGCTAGCCTTATTTCTGTGGAATCTGAGAACAGATATTTCGGATCACTTTGAAGACTATAGGGCCAAAGGAAATATCCTCCGATAACAAAGAGAAAGAAGCTTTCTGAGAAACTTCTTTGTGTTCTGTGAAATCACCTAACAGAGTTACAGCTTTCCCCTCAAGAAGCCTTTCGCTAAGACAGTTCTTGTGGAATTGGCAAAGTGATATTTGGAAGCCCATAGAGGGCTATGGTGAAAAAGGAAATATCCTCAGATGAAATCTGGAAAGAAGCTTTCTGAGAAACTGCTTAGTGTTCTGTTAATTCATCTCACAGAGTTACATCTGTATTTCGTGGATCTCTTGGCTAGCGTTATTTCTGTGGAATCTGAGAACAGATATTTCGGATCCCTTTGAAGATTATAGGGCCAAAGGAAATATCCTCCGATAACAAAGAGAAAGAAGCTTTCTGAGAAACTTCTTTGTGTTCTGTGAAATCAACTCACAGAGTTACAGCTTTCCCCTCAAGAAGCCTTTCGCTAAGACAGTTCTTGTGGAATTGGCAAAGTGATATTTGGAAGCCCATAGAGGGCTATGGTGAAAAAGGAAATATCCACAGATGAAATCTGGAAAGAAGTTTTCTGAGAAAATGCTTAGTGTTCTGTTAATTCATCTCACAAAGTTACATATGTATTTCGTGGATCTCTTGGCTAGCCTTATTTCTGTGGAATCTGAGAACAGATATTTCGGATCCCTTTGAAGACTATAGGGCCAAAGGAAATATCCTCCGATAACAAAGAGAAAGAAGCTTTCTGAGAAACTTCTTTGTGTTCTGTGAAATCATCTCACAGAGTTACAGCTTTCCCCTCAAGAACCTTTTCTCTAAGACAGTTCTTGTGGTATTGGCAAAGTGATATTTGGAAGCCCTTAGAGGTCTATGGTGAAAAAGGTAATATCCTCAGATGAAATCTGGACAGAAGCTTTCTGAGAAACTGCTCTGTAATGTGTGACTTCCACTCACAGAATTACATCTGTGTTTCGTGGATCTCTTTGTTAGCCTTATTTCTGTGGAATCTGAGAGCAGATATTTCGGATCCCTTTGAAGACTATAGGGCCAAAGGAAATATCCTCCGATAGCAAAGAGAAAGAAGCTTTCTGTGAAACTTCTTTGTGTTCTGTCAAATCATCTCACAGAGTTACAGCTTTCCCCTCAAGAAGCCTTTCGCTTAGACAGTTCTTGGGGAATTGGCAAAGTTATATTTGGAAGCCCTTAGAGGGCTATGGTGAAAAAGAAAATATCCTCAGATGAAATCTGGAAAGAAGGTTTCTGAGAAACGGCTCTCTAATGTTTGACTTCCCCTCACAGAGTTACATCTGTATTTCGTGAATCTCTTTGCTAGCCTTATTTCTGTGGAATCTGAGAACAGATATTTCGGATCCCTTTGAAGACTATAGCGCCAAAGGAAATATCCTCCGATAACAAAGAGAAAGAAGCTTTCTGAGAAACTTCTTTGGGTTCTGTTAAATCATCTCACAGAGTTACAGCTTTCCCTTCAAGGAGCCTTTCGCTAAGACAGTTCTTGTAGAATTGGCAAAGTGATATTTGGAAGCCCATAGAGGACTAGGGTGAAAAAGGAAATATCCTCAGATGAAATATGGAAAGAAGCTTTCTGAGAAACTGCTCTGTAATGTGTGACTTCCACTCACAGAGTTACATCTGTATTTCATGGATCTCTTTGCTAGCCTTATTTCTGTGGAATCTGAGAACAGATATTTCGGATCCCTTTGAAGACTATAGGGCCAAAGGAAATATCCTCCGATAACAAAGAGAAAGAAGCTTTCTGAGAAACTTCTTTGTGTTCTGTGAAATCACGTCACAGAGTTACAGTTTTCCCCTCTAGAAGCCTTTCGCTAAGAAAGTTCTTGTGGAATTGGCAAAGTGATATTTGGAAGCCCATAGAGGGCTATGGTGAAAAAGGAAATATCCTCAGATGAAATCTGGAAAGAAGCTTTCTGAGAAACTGCTTAGTGTTCTGTTAATTCATCTCACAGAGTTACATCTGTATTTCGTGGATCTCTTTGCTAGCCTTATTTCTGTGGAATCTGAGAACAGATATTTCGGATCCCTTTGAAGACTATAGGGCCAAAGGAAATATCCTCCGATAACAAAGAGAAAGAAGCTTTCTGAGAAACTTCTTTGTGTTCTGTGAAATCATCTCACAGAGTTACAGCTTTCCCCTCAAGAAGCCTTTCGCTAAGACAGTTCTTGTGGTATTGGCAAAGTGATATTTGGAAGCCCATAGAGGGCTAGGGTGAAAAAGGAAATATCCTCAGATGAAATCTGGAAAGAAGTTTTCTGAGAAACTGCTTAGGGTTCTGTTAATTCATCTCACAAAGTTACATATGTATTTCGTGGATCTCTTGGCTAGCCTTATTTCTGTGGAATTTGAGAACAGATATTTCGGATCCCTTTGAAGACTATAGGGCTAAAGGAAATATCCTCCGATAACAAAGAGAAAGAAGCTTTCTGAGAAACTTCTTTGTGTTCTGTGAAATCATCTCACAGAGTTACAGTTTTCCCCTCAAGAAGCTTTTCTCTAAGACAGTTCTTGTGGAATTGGCAAAGTGATATTTGGAAGCCCTTAGAGGGCTATGGTGAAAAAAGTACTATCCTCAGATGAAATCTGGAAAGAAGCTTTCTGAGAAACTGCTCTGTATTGTGTGACTTCCACTCACAGAGTTACATCTGTATTTCGTGGGTCTCTTTGCTAGCCTTATTTCTGTGGAATCTGACAACAGATATTTCGGATCCCTTTGAAGACTATAGGGCCGAAGGAAATATCCTCCGATAACAAAGAGAAAGAAGCTTTCTGAGAAACTTCTTTTTGTTCTGTGAAATCATCTCACAGAGTCACAGCTTTCCCCTCAAGAAGGCTTTCGCTAAGACAGTTCTTGTGGAATTGGCAAAGTGATATTTGGAAGACCATAGGGGGCTATGGTGAAAAAGGAAATATCCTCAGATGAAATCTGGAAAGAAGCTTTCTGAGAAACTGCTCTCTAATGTGTGACTTCCACTCACAGAGTTACATCTGTATTTCGTGGATCTCTTGGCTAGCCTTATTTCTGTGGAATCTGAGAACAGATATTTCGGATCCCTTTGAACACTATAGGGCCAAAGGAAATATCCTCTGATAAAAAAGAGAAAGAAGCTTTCTGAGAAACTTCTTTGTGTTCTGTGAATTCATCTCACAGAGTTACAGCTTTCCCCTCAAGAATCCTTTCGCTAAGACAGTCCTTGTGGAATTGGCAAAGTGATATTTGGAAGCCATATAGGGCTATGGTGAAAAAGGTAATATCCTCAGATGAAATCTGGAAAGAAGCTTTCTGAGAAACTGCTCTGTAATGTGTGACTTCCACTCACAGAGTTACATCTGTATTTCGTGGATCTCTTGGCTAGCCTTATTTCTGTGGAATCTGAGAACAGATATTTCGGATCCCTTTGAAGACTATAGGGCCAAAGGAAATATCCTCCGATAACAAAGAGAAAGAAGCTTTCTGAGAAACTTCTTTGTGTTCTGTGAAATTATCTCACAGAGTTACAGCTTTCCCCTCAAGAAGCCTTTCGCTAAGATAGTTCTAGTGGAATTGGCCAAGTGATATTTGGAAGCCCATAGAGGGCTATGGTAAAAAAGGAAATATCCTCAGAAGAAATCTGGAAAGAAGCTTTCTGAGAAACTGCTTAGTGTTCTGTTAATTCATCTCACAGAGTTACATCTGTATTTCGTGGATCTCTTTGCTAGCCTTATTTCTGTGGAATATGAGACCAGATATTTCGGATGCCTTTGAACACTCTAGGGACAAAGGAAATATCCTCCGATAACAAAGAGAAAGAAGCTTTCTGAGAAAATTCTTTGTGTTCTGTGAAATCATCTCACAGAGTTACAGCTTTCCCCTCAGGAAGCCTTTCGCTAAGACAGTTCTAGAGGAATTGGCAAAGTGATATTTGGAAGCCCATAGAGGGCTATGGTGAAAAAGGAAATATCCTCAGATGAAATCTGGAAAGAAGCTTTCAGAGAAACTGCTCTGTAATGTGTGACTTCCACTCACAGAGTTACATCTGTATTTCGTGGATCTCTTTGATAGCCTTATTTCTGTGGAATCTGAGAACAGATATTTCGGATCTCTTTGTAGACTAAAGGGCCAAAGGAAATATCCTCCGATAACAAAGAGAAAGAAGCTCTCTGAGAAACTTCTTTGTGTTCTGTGAAATCATCTCACAGAGTTACACCTTTCCCCTCAAGAAGCCTTTTGCTAAGACAGTTCTTGTGGAATTGGCAAAGTGATATTTGGAAGCCCATAGAGGGCTATGGTGAAAAAGGAAATATCCTCAGATGAAATCTGGAAAGAAGCTTTCTGAGAAACTGCTCCGTAATGTGTGACTTCCACTCACAGAGTTACATCTGTATTTCGTGGATCTCTTTGCTAGCCTTATTTCTGTGGAATCTGAGAACAGATATTTCGGATCCCTTTGAAGACTATAGGGCCAAAGGAAATATCCTCCGATAACAAAGAGAAAGAAGCTTTCTGAGAAACTTCTTTGTGTTCTGTGAAATCACCTCACAGAGTTACAGCTTTCCCCTCTAGAAGCCTTTCGCTAAGACAGTTCTTGTGGAAGGCAAAGTGATATTTGGAATCCCATAGAGGGCTATGGTGAAAAAGGAAATATCCTCAGATGAAATCTGGAAAGAAGCTTTCTGAGAAACTGCTTAGTGTTCTGTTAATTCATCTCACAGAGTTACATCTGTATTTCGTGGATCTCTTGGCTAGCCTTATTTCTGTGGAATCTGAGAACAGATATTTCGGATCCCTTTGAAGAATATAGGGACAAAGGAAATATCCTCCGATAACAAAGAGAAAGAAGCTTTCTGAGAAACTTCTTTGTGTTCTGTGAAATCATCTCACAGAGTTACAGCTTTCCCCTCAAGAAGCCTTTCGCTAAGACAGTTCTAGTGGAATTGGTGAAGTGATATTTGGAAGCCCATAGAGGGCTATGGTGAAAAAGGAAATATCCTCAGATGAAATCTCGAAAGAAGCTTTCTGAGAAACTGCTTAGTGTTCTGTTAATTCATCTCACAGAGTTACATCTGTATTTCGTGGGTCTCTTTGCTAGCGTTATTTCTGTGGAATCTGAGAACAGATATTTCGGATCCCTTTGAAGACTACAGGGAAAAAGGAAATATCCTCCGATAACAAAGAGAAAGAAGCTTTCTGAGAAACTTCTTTGTGTTCTGTGAAATCATCTCACAGAGTTACAGCTTTCCCCTCAAGAAGCCTTTCGCTAAGACAGTTCTTGTGGAATTGGCAAAGTGATATTTGGAAGCCCATAGGGGGCTATGGTGAAAAAGGAAATATCCTCAGATGAAATCTGGAAAGAAGCGTTCTGAGAAACTGCGTAGTGTTCTGTTAATTCATCTCACAGAGTTACATCTGTATTTCGTGGATCTCTTTGCTAGCCTTATTTCTGTGGAATCTGAGACCAGATATTTCGGATCCCTTTGTAGACTATAGGGCCAAAGGAAATATCCTCCGATAACAAAGAGAAAGAAGCTTTCTGAGAAACTTCTTTGTGTTCTGTGAAATCATCTAACAGAGTTACAGCTTTCCCCTCAGGAAGCCTTTCGCTAAGACAGTTCTTGTGGAATTGGCAAAGTGATATTTGGAAGCCCATAGAGGGCTATGGTGAAAAAGGAAATATCCTCAGATGAAATCTGGAAAGAAGCTTTCTGAGAAACTGCTCTGTAATGTGTGACTTCCACTCATAGAGTTACATCTGTAATTCGTGGATCTCTTTGCTAGCCTTATTTCTGTGGAATCTGAGAACAGATATTTCGGATCCCTTTGAAGACTATAGGGCCAAAGGAAATAATCTCCGATAACAAAGAGAAAGAAGCTTTCTGAGAAACTTCTTTGTGTTCTGTGAAATTATCTCACAGAGTTACAGCTTTCCCCTCAAGAAGCCTTTCGCTAAGACAGTTCTAGTGGAATTGGCAAAGTGATATTTGGAAGACCATAGAGGGCTATGTTGAAAAAGGAAATATCCTCAGATGAAATCTGGAAAGAAGCTTTCTGAGAAACTGCTTAGTGTTCTGTTAATTCATCTCACAGAGTTACATCTCTATTTCGTGGATCTCTTTGCTAGCCTTATTTCTGTGGAATCTGAGAACAGATATTTCGGATCCCTTTGAAGACTATAGGGCCAAAGGAAATATCCTCCGATAACAAAGAGAAAGAAGCTTTCTGAGAAACTTCTTTGTGTTCTGTGAAATCATCTCACAGAGTTACAGCTTTCCCCTCAAGAAGCCTTTCGCTAAGACAGTTCTTGTGGAATTGGCAAAGTGATATTTGGAAGCCCATAGGGGGCTATGGTGAAAAAGGAAATATCCTCAGATGAAATCTGGAAAGAAGCTTTCTGAGAAACTGCTCTCTAATGTGTGACTTCCACTCACAGAGTTACATCTGTATTTCGTGGGTCCCTTTGCTAGCCTTATTTCTGTGGAATCTGAGAACAGATATTTCGGATCCCTTTGAAGACTATACGGCCAAAGGAAATATCCTCTGATAAAAAAGAGAAAGAAGCTTTCTGAGAAACTTCTTTGTGTTCTGTGAAATCATCTCACAGAGTTACAGCTTTCCCCTCAAGAATCCTTTCGCTAAGACAGTCCTTGTGGAATTGGCAAAGTGATATTTGGAAGCCATATAGGGCTATGGTGAAAAAGGTAATATCCTCAGATGAAATCTGGAACGAGGCTTTCTGAGAAACTGCTCTGTAATGTGTGACTTCCACTCACAGAGTTACATCTGTTTTTCGTGGATCTCTTGGCTAGCCGTATTTCTGTGGAATATGAGAACAGATATTTCGGATCCCTTTGAAGACTATAGGGCCAAAGGAAATATCCTCTGATAACAAAGAGAAAGAAGCTTTCTGAGAAACTTCTTTGTGTTCTGTGAAATTATCTCACAGAGTTACAGCTTTCCCCTCAAGAAGCCTTTCACGAAGACAGTTCTAGTGGAATTGGCCAAGTGATATTTGGAAGCCCATAGACGGCTATGGTAAAAAAGGAAATATCCTCAGATGAAATCTGGAAAGAAGCTTTCTGAGAAACTGCTTAGTGTTCTGTTAATTCATCTCACAGAGTTACATCTGTATTTCGTGGATCTCTTGGCTAGCCTTATTTCTGTGGAATCTGAGACCAGATATTTCCGATCCCTTTGAAGACTATAGGGCCAAAGGAAATATCCTCCGATAACAAAGAGAAAGAAGCTTTCTGAGAAACTTCTTTGTGTTCTGTGAAATCATCTCACAGAGTTACAGCTTTTCCCTCAGGAAGCCTTTCGCTAAGACAGTTCTAGTGGAATTGGCAAAGTCATATTTGGAGGCCCATAGAGGGCTATGGTGAAAAAGGAAATATCCTCAGATGAAATCTGGAAAGAAGCTTTCTGAGAAACTGCTCTGTAATGTGTGACTTCCACTCACAGAGTTACATCTGTATTTCGTGGATCTCTTTGCTAGCCTTATTTCTGTGGAATCTGAGAACAGATATTTCGGATCCCTTTGTAGACTAAAGAGCCAAAGGAAATACCCTCCGATAACAAAGAGAAAGAAGCTTTCTGAGAAACTTCTTTGTGTTCTGTGAAATCATCTCACAGAGTTACACCTTTCCCCTCAAGAAGCCTTTTGCTAAGACAGTTCTTGTGGAATTGGCAAAGTGATATTTGGAAGCCCATAGAGGGCTATGGTGAAAAAGGAAATATCCTGAGATGAAATCTGGAAAGAAGCTTTCTGAGAAACTGCTCCGTAAAGTGTGACTTCCACTCACAGAGTTACATCTGTATTTCGTGGATCTCTTTGCTAGCCTTATTTCTGTGGAATCTGAGAACAGATATTTCGGATCCCTTTGAAGACTATAGGGCCAAAGGAAATATCATCTGATAACAAAGAGAAAGAAGCTTTCTGAGAAACTTCTTTGTGTTCTGTGAAATCATCTCACAGAGTTACAGCTTTCCCTTCAAGAAGCCTTTCACTGAGACAGTTCTAGTGGAATTGCCAAAGTGATATTTGGAAGCCCATAGAGGGCTACGGTGAAAAAGGAAATATCCTCAGATGAAATCTGGAAAGAAGCTTTCTGAGAAACTGCTCTGTAATGTGTGACTTCCACTCACAGAGTTACATCTGTATTTCGTGGATCTCTTTGATAGCCTTATTTCTGTGGAATCTGAGAACAGATATTTCGGATCCCTTTGAAGACTATAGGGCCAAAGGAAATATCCTCCGATAACAAAGAGAAAGAAGCTTTCTGAGAAACTTCTTTGTGTTCTGTGAAATCACCTCACAGAGTTACAGCTTTCCCCTCAAGAAGCCTTTCGCTAAGACAGTTCTAGTGGAATTGGCAAAGTGATATTTGGAAGCCCATAGAGGGCTATGTTGAAAAAGGAAATATCCTCAGATGAAATCTGGAAAGAAGCTTTCTGAGAAACTGCTTAGTGTTCTGTTAATTCATCTCACAGAGTTACATCTGTATTTCGTGGATCTCTTTGCTAGCCTTATTTCTGTGGAATCTGAGACCAGATATTTCGGATCCCTTTGAAGACTATAGGGCCAAAGGAAATATCCTCCGATAACAAAGAGAAAGAAGCTTTCTGAGAAACTTCTTTGTGTTCTGTGAAATCATCTCACAGAGTTACAGCTTTCCCCTCAAGAAGCCTTTCGCTAAGACAGTTCTTGTGGAATTGGCAAAGTGATATTTGGAAGCCCATAGGGGGCTATGGTGAAAAAGGAAATATCCTCAGATGAAATCTGGAAAGAAGCTTTCTGAGAAACTGCTCTCTAATGTGTGACTTCCACTCACAGAGTTACATCTGTATTTCGTGAATCTCTTTGCTAGCCTTATTTCTGTGGAATCTGAAAAGCGATATTTCGGATCCCTTTGAAGACTATAGGGCCAAAGGAAATATCCTCCGATAACAAAGAGAAAGACGCTTTCTGAGAAACGTCTTTGTCTTCTGTGAAATCACCTCACACAGTTACAGCTTTCCCCTCAAGAAGCCTTTCCCTAAGACAGTTCTTGTGGAATTGGCATAGTGATATTTGGAAGCCCATAGAGGGCAATGGTGAAAAAGGAAATATCCTCAGATGAAATCTGGAAAGAAGCTTTCTGAGAAACTGCTCTGTAATGTGTGACTTCCACTCACAGAGTTACATCTGTATTTCGTGGGTCCCTTTGCTAGCCTTATTTCTGTGGAATCTGAGAACAGATATTTCGGATCCCTTTGAGGACTATACGGCCAAAGGAAATATCCTCTGATAAAAAAGAGAAAGAAGCTTTCTGAGAAACTTCTTTGTGTTCTGTGAAATCATCTCACAGAGTTACAGCTTTCCCCTCAAGAATCCTTTCGCTAAGACAGTCCTTGTGGAATTGGCAAAGTGATATTTGGAAGCCATATAGGGCTATGGTGAAAAAGGTAATATCCTCAGATGAAATCTGGAAAGAGGCTTTCTGAGAAACTGCTCTGTAATGTGTGACTTCCACTCACAGAGTTACATCTGTATTTCGTGGATCTCTTGGCTAGCCGTATTTCTGTGGAATCTGAGAACAGATATTTCGAATCCCTTTGAAGACTATAGGGCCAAAGGAAATATCCTCCGATAACAAAGAGAAAGAAGCTTTCTGAGAAACTTCTTTGTGTTCTGTGAAATTATCTCACAGAGTTACAGCTTTCCCCTCAAGAAGCCTTTCGCTAAGACAGCTCTAGTGGAATTGGCCAAGTGATATTTGGAAGCCCATAGAGGGCTATGGTAAAAAAGGAAATATCCTCAGATGAAATCTGGAAAGAAGCTTTCTGAGAAACTGCTTAGTGTTCTGTTAATTCATCTCACAGAGTTACATCTGTATTTCGTGGATCTCTTGGCTAGCCTTATTTCTGTGGAATCTGAGACCAGATATTTCGGATCCCTTTGAAGACTATAGGGCCAAAGGAAATATCCTCCGATAACAAAGAGAAAGAAGCTTTCTGAGAAACTTCTTTGTGTTCTGTGAAATCATCTCACAGAGTTACAGCTTTCCCCTCAGGAAGCCTTTCGCTAAGACAGTTCTTGTGGAATTGGCAAAGTGATATTTGGAAGCCCATAGAGGGCTATCGTGAAAAAGGAAATATCCTCAGATGAAATCTGGAAAGAAGCTTTCTGAGAAACTGCTCTGTAATGTGTGACTTCCACTCACAGAGTTACATCTGTATTTCGTGGATCTCTTTGCTAGCCTTATTTCTGTGGAATCTGAGAACAGATATTTCGGATCCCTTTGAACACGATAGGGCCAAAGGAAATATCCTCCGATAACAAAGAGAAAGAAGCTTTCTGAGAAACTTCTTTGTGTTCTGTGAAATCATCTCACAGAGTTACAGCTTTCCCCTCAAGAAGCCTTTCGCTAAGACAGTTCTTGTGGAATTGGCAAAGTGATATTTGGAAGCCCATAGAGGGCTATGGTGAAAAAGGAAATATCCTCAGATGAAATCTGGAAAGAAGCTTTCTGAGAAACTGCTCTGTAATGTGTGACTTCCACTCACAGAGTTACATCTCTAATTCGTGGATCTCTCTGCTAGCCTTATTTCTGTGGAATCTGAGAACAGATATTTCGGATCCCTTTGAAGACTATAGGGCCAAAGGAAATATCCTCCGATAACAAAGACAAAGAAGCTTTCTGAGAAACTTCTTTGTGTTCTGTGAAATTATCTCACAGAGTTACAACTTATCCCTCAGGAAGCCTTTCGCTAAGACAGTTCTAGTGGAATTGGCAAAGTGATATTTGGAAGCCCATAGAGGGCTATGGTGAAAAAGGAAATATCCTCAGATGAAATCTGGAAAGAAGCTTTCTGAGAAACTGCTCTGTAATGTGTGACTTCCACTCACAAAGTTACATCTGTATTTCGTGGATCTCTTTGCTAGCCTTATTTCTGTGGAATCTGAGAACAGATATTTCGGATCCCTTTGTAGACTAAAGGGCCAAGGAAATATCCTCCGATAACAAAGAGAAAGAAGCTTTCTGAGAAACTTCTTTGTGTTCTGTGATATCATCTCACAGAGTTACAGCTTTCCCCTCAAGAAGCCTTTTGCTAAGACAGTTCTTGTGGAATTGGCAAAGTGATATTTGGAAGCCCATAGAGGGCTATGGTGAAAAAGGAAATATCCTCAGATGAAATCTGGAAAGAAGCTTTCTGAGAAACTGCTCTGTAATGTGTGACTTCCACTCACAGAGTTACATCTGTATTTCGTGGATCTCTTTGCTAGCCTTATTTCTGTGGAATCTGAGAACAGATATTTCGGATCCCTTTGAAGATTATGGGGCCAAAGGAAATATCCTCTGATAACAAAGAGAAAGAAGGTTTCTGAGAAACTTCTTTGTGTTCTGTGAAATCATCTCACAGAGTTACAGCTTTCCCCTCAAGAAGCCTTTCACTAAGACAGCTCTAGTGGAATTGCCAAAGTGATATTTGGAAGCCCATAGAGGGCTACGGTGAAAAAGGAAATATCCTCAGATGAAATCTGGAAAGAAGCTTTCTGAGAAACTGCTTAGTGTTCTGTTAATTCATCTCACAGAGTTACATCTGTATTTCGTGGATCTCTTTGCTAGCCTTATTTCTGTGGAATCTGAGAACAGATATTTCGGATCCCTTTGAAGACTCTAGGGACAAAGGAAATATCCTCCAATAACAAAGAGAAAGAAGCTTTCTGAGAATCTTCTTTGTGTTCTGTGAAATCACCTCACAGAGTTACAGCTTTCCCCTCTAGAAGCCTTTGGCTAAGACAGTTCTTGTGGAAGGCAAAGTGATATTTGGAAGCCCATAGAGGGCTATGGTGAAAAAGGAAATATCCTCAGATGAAATCTCGAAAGAAGCTTTCTGAGAAACTGCTCTGTAATGTGTGACTTCCACTCACAGAGTTACATCTCTAATTCGTGGATCTCTTTGCTAGCCTTATTTCTGTGGAATCTGAGAACAGATATTTCGGATCACTTTGAAGACTATAGGGCCAAAGGAAATATCCTCCGATAACAAAGAGAAAGAAGCTTTCTGGGAAACTTGTTTGTGTTCTGTGAAATCATCTCACAGAGTTACAGCTTTCCCCTCAAGAAGCCTTTCGCTAAGACAGTTCTTGTGGAATTGGCAAAGTGATATTTGGAAGCCCATAGAGGGCTATGGTGAAAAAGGAAATATCCTCAGATGAAATCTGGAAAGAAGCTTTCTGAGAAACTGCTTAGTGTTCTTTTAATTCATCTCACAGAGTTACATCTGTATTTCGTGGATCTCTTTGTTAGCCTTATTCCGGTGGAATCTGAGAACAGATATTTCGGATCCCTTTGAAGATTATAGGGCCAAAGGAAATATCCTCCGACAACAAAGAGAAAGAAGCTTTCTGAGAAACTACTTTGTGTTCTGTGAAATCAACTCACAGAGTTACAGCTTTCCCCTCAAGAAGCCTTTCGCTAAGACAGTTCTTGTGGAATTGGCAAAGTAATATTTGGAAGCCCATAGAGGGCTATGGTGAAAAAGGAAATATCCTCAGATGAAATCTGGAAAGAAGTTTTCTGAGAAAATGCTTAGTGTTCTGTTAATTCATCTCACAAAGTTACATAGGTATTTCGTGGATCTCTTGGCTAGCCTTATTTCTGTGGAATCTGAGAACAGATATTTCGGATCCCTTTGAAGACTATAGGGCCAAAGGAAATATCCTCCGATAACAAAGAGAAAGAAGCTTTCTGAGAAACTTCTTTGTGTTCTGTGAAATCATCTCACAGAGTTACAGCTTTCCCCTCAAGAACCTTTTCTCTAAGACAGTTCTTGTGGTATTGGCAAAGTGATATTTGGAAGCCCTTAGAGGTCTATGGTGAAAAAGGTAATATCCTCAGATGAAATCTGGACAGAAGCTTTCTGAGAAACTGCTCTGTAATGTGTGACTTCCACTCACAGAATTACATCTGTGTTTCGTGGATCTCTTTGTTAGCCTTATTTCTGTGGAATCTGAGAACAGATATTTCGGATCCCTTTGAAGACTATAGGGCCAAAGGAAATATCCTCCGATAGCAAAGAGAAAGAAGCTTTCTGTGAAACTTCTTTGTGTTCTGTGAAATCATCTCACAGAGTTACAGCTTTCCCCTCAAGAAGCCTTTCGCTAAGACAGTTCTTGGGGAATTGGCAAAGTTATATTTGGAAGCCCTTAGAGGGCTATGGTGAAAAAGAAAATATCCTCAGATGAAATCTGGAAAGAAGGTTTCTGAGAAACGGCTCTCTAATGTTTGACTTCCCCTCACAGAGTTACATCTGTATTTCGTGAATCTCTTTGCTAGCCTTATTTCTGTGGAATCTGAGAACAGATATTTCGGATCCCTTTGAAGACTATAGCGCCAAAGGAAATATCCTCCGATATCAAAGAGAAAGAAGCTTTCTGAGAAACTTCTTTGGGTTCTGTTAAATCATCTCACAGAGTTACAGCTTTCCCTTCAAGGAGCCTTTCGCTAAGACAGTTCTTGTAGAATTGGCAAAGTGATATTTGGAAGCCCATAGAGGACTAGGGTGAAAAAGGAAATATCCTCAGATGAAATCTGGAAAGAAGCTTTCTGAGAATCTGCTCTCTAATGTGTGACTTCCAGCAACAGAGTTACATGTGTATTTCGTGGATCTCTTTGCTAGCCTTATTTCTGTGGAATCTGAGAACAGATATTTCGGATCCCTTTGAAGACTATAGGGCCAAAGGAAATATCCTCCGATAACAAAGAGAAAGAAGCTTTCTGAGAAACTTCTTTGTGTTCTGTGAAATCACGTCACAGAGTTACAGTTTTCCCCTCTAGAAGCCTTTCTCTAAGAAAGTTCTTGTGGAATTGGCAAAGTGATATTTGGAAGCCCATAGAGGGCTACGGTGAAAAAGGAAATATCCTCAGATGAAATCTGGAAAGAAGCTTTCTGAGAAACTGCTTAGTGTTCTGTTAATTCATCTCACAGAGTTACATCTGTATTTCGTGGATCTCTTTGCTAGCCTTATTTCTGTGGAATCTGAGAACAGATATTTCGGATCCCTTTGAAGACTATAGGGCCAAAGGAAATATCCTCCGATAACAAAGAGAAAGAAGATTTCTGAGAAACTTCTTTGTGTTCTGTGAAATCATCTCACAGAGTTACAGCTTTCCCCTCAAGAAGCCTTTCGCTAAGACAGTTCTTGTGGTATTGGCAAAGTGATATTTGGAAGCCCATAGAGGGCTAGGGTGAAAAAGGAAATATCCTCAGATGAAATCTGGAAAGAAGGTTTCTGAGAAACTGCTTAGTGTTCTGTTAATTCATCTCACAAAGTTACATATGTATTTTGTGGATCTCTTGGCTAGCCTTATTTCTGTGGAATTTGAGAACAGATATTTCGGATCCCTTTGAAGACTATAGGGCTAAAGGAAATATCCTCCGATAACAAAGAGAAAGAAGCTTTCTGAGAAACTTCTTTGTGTTCTGTGAAATCATCTCACAGAGTTACAATTTTCCCCTCAGGAAGCTTTTCTCTAAGACAGTTCTTGTCGTATTGGCAAAGTGATATTTGGAAGCCCTTAGAGGGCTATGGTGAAAAAAGTAATATCCTCAGATGAAATCTGGAAAGAAGCGTTCTGAGAAACTGCTCTGTATTGTGTGACTTCCACTCACAGAGTTATATCTGTATTTCGTGGGTCTCTTTGCTAGCCTTATTTCTGTGGAATCTGACAACAGATATTTCGGATCCCTTTGAAGACTGTAGGGCCAAAGGAAATATCCTCCAATAAAAAAGAGAAAGAAGCTTTCTGAGAAACTTCTTTGTGTTCTGTGAAATCATCTCACAGAGTTACAGCTTTCCCCTCTGGAAGCCTTTCGCTAAGAAAGTTCTTGTGGAATTGGCAAAGTGATATTTGGAAGCCCATAGAGGGCTATGGTGAAAAAGGAAATATCCTCAGGTGAAATCTGGAAAGAAGCTTTCTGAGAAACTGCTCTGTAATGTGTGACTTCCACTCACAGAGTTACATCTGTATTTCGTGGATCTCTTTGCTAGCCTTATTTCTGTGGAATCTGAGAACAGATATTTCGGATCCCTTTGAAGACTATAGGGCCAAAGGAAATATCCTCCGATAACAAAGAGAAAGAAGCTTTCTGTGAAACTTCTTTGTGTTCTGTGAAATCACCTAACAGAGTTACAGCTTTCCCCTCAAGAAGCCTTTCGCTAAGACAGTTCTTGTGGAATTGGCAAAGTGATATTTGGAAGCCCATAGAGGGCTATGGTGAAAAAGGAAATATCCTCAGATGAAATCTGGAAAGAAGCTTTCTGAGTAACTGCTTAGTGTTCTGTTAATTCATCTCACTGAGTTACATCTGTATTTCGTGGATCTCTTTGCTAGCCTTATTTCTGTGGAATCTGAGAACAGATATTTCGGATCCCTTTGAAGACTATAGGGCCAAAGGAAATATCCTCCGATAACAAAGAGAAAGAAGCTTTCTGAGAAACTTCTTTGTGTTCTGTGAAATCATCTCACAGAGTTACAGCTTTCCCCTCAAGAAGCCTTTCGCTAAGACAGTTCTTGTGTAATTGGCAAAGTGATATTTGGAAGCCCATAGAGTTCTATGGTGAAAAAGGAAATATCCTCAGATGAAATCTGGAAAGAAGCTTTCTGAGAAACTGCTCTCTAATGTGTGACTTCCACTCACAGAGTTACATCTGTATTTCGTGGATCTCTTTGCTAGCCTTATTTCTGTGGAATCTGAAAACCGATATTTCGGATCCCTTTGAAGACTATAGGGCCAAAGGAAATATCCTCCGATAACAAAGAGAAAGAAGCTTTCTGGGAAACTTGTTTGTGTTCTGTGAAATCATCTCACAGAGTTACAGCTTTCCCCTCAAGAAGCCTTTCGCTAAGACAGTTCTTGTGGAATTGGCAAAGTGATATTTGGAAGCCCATAGAGGGCTATGGTGAAAAAGGAAATATCCTCAGATGAAATCTGCAAAGAAGCTTTCTGAGAAACTGCTTAGTGTTCTTTTAATTCATCTCACAGAGTTACATCTGTATTTCGTGGATTTATTTGCTAGCCTTATTTCTGTGGAATCTGAGAACAGATATTTCGGATCCATTTGAAGACTATAGGGCAAAAGGAATTATCCTCCGATAACAAAGAGAAAGAAGCTTTCTGAGAAACTTCTTTGTGTTCTGTGAAATCATCTCACAGAGTTACAGCTTTCCCCATCAAGAAGCCTTTCGCTAAGACAGTTCTTGTGGAATTGGCAAAGTGATATTTGGAAGCCCATAGAGGGCTATGGTGAAAAAGGAAATTTCCTCAGATGAAATCTCGAAAGAAGCTTTCTGAGAAACTGCTTAGTGTTCTGTTAATTCATCTCACAGAGTTACATCTGTATTTCGTGGATCTCTTTGCTAGCCTTATTTCTGTGGAATCTGAGAACAGATATTTCGGATCCCTTTGAAGACTATAGGGCCAAAGGAAATATCCTCCGATAACAAAGAGAAAGAAGCTTTCTGAGAAACTTCTTTGTGTTTTGTGAAATCATCTCACAGAGTTACAGCTTTCCCCTCAAGAAGCCTTTCGCTAAGACAGTGTTTGTGGAATTGGTAAAGTGATATATGGAAGCCCAAAGAGGGCTATGGTGAAAAAGGAAATATCCTCAGATGAAATCTGGAAAGAAGCTTTCTGAGAAACTGCTCTCTAATGTGTCACTTCCCCTCACACAGTTACATCTGTATTTCGTGAATCTCTTTGCCAGCCTTATTTCTGTGGAATCTGAAAACCGATATTTCGGATCCCTTTGAAGACTGTAGGGCCAAAGGAGATATCCTCCGATAACAAAGAGAAAGAAGCTTTCTGAGAAACTTCTTTGTGTTCTGTGAAATCATCTCACAGAGTTACAGCTTTCCCCTCAAGAAGCCTTTCGCTAAGACAGTTCTTGTGGAATTGGCAAAGTGATATTTGGAAGCCCTAGAGGGCTATGGTGAAAAAGGAAATATCCTCAGATGAAATCTGGAAAGAATCTTTCTGGGAAACTGCTTAGTGTTCTGTTAATTCATCTCACAGAGTTACATCTGTATTTCATGGATCTCTTTGCTAGCCTTATTTCCTTGGAATCTGAGAACAGATATTTCGGATCCCATTGAAGACTATAGGGCCAAAGGAAATATCCTCCGATAACAAAGAGAAAGAAGCTTTCTGAGAAACTTCTTTGTGTTCTGTGAAATCATCTCACAGAGTTACAGCTTTCCCCTCAAGAAGCCTTTCGCTAAGACAGTTCTTGTGGAATTGGCAAAGTGATATTTGGAAGCCCATAGAGGGCTATGGTGAAAAAGGAAATATCCTCAGATGAAATCTGGAAAGAAGCTATCTGAGAAACTGCTCTCTAATGTGTCATTTCCACTCACAGACTTACATCTGTATTTCGTGAATCTCTTTGCTAGCCTTATTTCTGTGGAATCTGAAAACCGATATTTCGGATCCCTTTGAAGACTATGGGGCCAAAGGAAATATCCTCCGATAACAAAGAGAAAGAAGATTTCTGAGAAACTTCTTTGTGTTCTGTGAAATTATCTCACAGAGTTACAGCTTTCCCCACAAGAAGCCTTTCACTAAGACAGTTCTTGTGGAATTGGCAAAGTGATATTTGTAAGCCCTTAGAGGGCGATGGTGAAAAAGGAAATATCCTCAGATGAAATCTAGAAAGAAGCTTTCTGAGAAACTGCTTAGTGTTCTGTTAATTCATCTCACAGAGTTACATCTGTATTTCGTGGATCTCTTTGCTAGCCTTATTTCTGTGGAATCTGAGAACAGATATTTCGGATCCCTTTGAAGACTATAGGGCCAAAGGAAATATCCTCCGATAACAAAGAGAAACAAGCTTTCTGAGAAACTTCTTTGTGTTCTGTGAAATCATCTCACAGAGTTAAAGCTTTTCCCTCAAGAAGCCTTACGCTAAGACAGTTCTTGTGGAATTGGCAAAGTGATATTTGGAAGCCCATAGAGGGCTATGGTGTAAAAGGAAATATCCTCAGATGAAATCTGGGAAGAAGCTTTCTGAGAATCTGCTCTGTAATGTGTGACTTCCACTCACAGAATTACATCTGTATTTCGTGGATCTCTTTGCTAGTCTTATTTCTGTGGAATCTGAGAATAGATATTTCGGATCCCTTTGAAGACTATAGGGCCAAAGGAAATATCCTCCGATAACAAAGAGAAAGAAGCTTTCTGAGAAACTTCTTTGTGTTCTGTGAAATCATCTCACAGAGTTACAGCTTTCCCCTCAAGAAGCCTTTCGCTAAGACAGTTCTTGTGGAATTGGCAAAGTGATATTTGGAAGCCCATAGGGGGCTATGGTGAAAAAGGAAATATCCTCAGATGAAATCTGGAAAGAAGCTTTCTGAGAAACTGCTCTGTAATGTGTCACTTCCACTCACAGAGTTACATCTGTATTTCGTGGATCTCTTTGCTAGCCTTATTTCTGTGGAATCTGAGAACAGATATTTCGGATCCCTTTGAAGACTATAGGGCCAAAGGAAATATCCTCCGATAACAAAGAGAAAGAAGCTTTCTGAGAAACTTCTTTGTGTTCTGTGAAATCACCTCACAGAGTTACAGCTTTCCCCTCTAGAAGCCTTTCGCTAAGACAGTTCTTGTGGAATTGGCAAAGTGATATTTGGAAGCCCATAGAGGGCTATGGTGAAAAAGGAAATATCCTCAGATGAAATCTGGAAAGAAGCTTTCTGAGAAACTGCTTAGTGTTCTGTTAATTCATCTCACAGAGTTACATCTGTATTTCGTGGATCTCTTGGCTAGCGTTATTTCTGTGGAATCTGAGAACAGATATTTCAGATCCCTTTGAAGACTATAGGACCAAAGGAAATATCCTCCGATAACAAAGAGAAAGAAGCTTTCTGAGAAACTTCTTTGTGTTCTCTGAAATCATCTCACAGAGTTACAGCTTTCCCCTCAAGAAGCTTTTCTCTAAGACAGTTCTTGTGGTATTGGCAAAGTGATATTTGGAAGCCCTTAGAGGGCTACGGTGAAAAAGGAAATATCCTCAGATGAAATCTGGACAGAAGCTTTCTGAGAATTTGCTCTGTAATGTGTGACTTCCACGCACAGAGTTACATCTGTATTTCGTGAATCTCTTTGCTAGCCTTATTTCTGTGGAATCTGAGAACAGATATTTCGGATCCCTTTGAAGACTATAGGGCCAAAGGAAATATCCTCCGATAACAAAGAGAAAGAAGCTTTCTGAGAAACTTCTTTGTGTTCTGTGAAATCATCTCACAGAGTTACAGCTTTCCCCTCAAGAAGCCTTTCGCTAAGACAGTTCTTGTGGAATTGGCAAAGTGATATTTGGAAGCCCATAGAGGGCTATGGTGAAAAAGGAAATATCCTCAGATGAAATCTGGAAAGAAGCTATCTGAGAAACTGCTCTCTAATGTGTCATTTCCACACACAGACTTACATCTGTATTTCGTGAATCTCTTTGCTAGCCTTATTTCTGTGGAATCTGAAAACCGATATTTCGGATCGCTTTGAAGACTATAGGGCCAAAGGAAATATCCTCCGATAACAAAGAGAAAGAAGCTTTCTGAGAAACTTCTTTGTGTTCTGTGAAATTATCTCACAGAGTTACAGCTTTCCCCACAAGAAGCCTTTCACTAAGACAGTTCTTGTGGAATTGGCAAAGTGATATTTGTAAGCCCTTAGAGGGCGATTGTGAAAAAGGAAATATCCTCAGATGAAATCTAGAAAGAAGCTTTCTGAGAAACTGCTTAGTGTTCTGTTAATTCATCTCACAGAGTTACATCTGTATTTCGTGGATCTCTTTGCTAGCCTTATTTCTGTGGAATCTGAGAACAGATATTTCGCATCCCTTTGAAGACTATAGGGCCAAAGGAAATATCCTCCGATAACAAAGAGAAAGAAGCTTTCTGAGAAACTTCTTTGTGTTCTGTGAAATCATCTCACAGAGTTAAAGCTTTTCCCTCAAGAAGCCTTACGCTAAGACAGTTCTTGTGGAATTGGCAAAGTGATATTTGGAAGCCCATAGAGGGCTATGGTGTAAAAGGAAATATCCTCAGATGAAATCTGGGAGGAAGCTTTCTGAGAATCTGCTCTGTAATGTGTGACTTCCACTCACAGAATTACATCTGTATTTCGTGGATCTCTTTGCTAGTCTTATTTCTGTGGAATCTGAGAATACATATTTCGGATCCCTTTGAAGACTATAGGGCCAAAGGAAATATCCTCCGATAACAAAGAGAAAGAAGCTTTCTGAGAAACTTCTTTGTGTTCTGTGAAATCATCTCACAGAGTTACAGCTTTCCCCTCAAGAAGCCTTTTGCTAAGACAGTTCTTGTGGAATTGGCAAAGTGATATTTGGAAGCCCATAGAGGGCTATGGTGAAAAAGGAAATATCCTCAGTTGAAATCTGGAAAGAAACTTTCTGAGAAACTGCTCTGTAATGTGTTACTTCCACTCACAGAGTTACATCTGTATTTCGTGGATCTCTTTGCTAGCCTTATTTCTGTGGAATCTGAGAACAGATATTTCGGATCCCTTTGAAGACTATAGGGCCAAAGGAAATATCCTCCGATAACAAAGAGAAAGAAGCTTTCTGAGAAACTTCTTTGTGTTCTGTGAAATCACCTCACAGAGTTACAGCTTTCCCCTCTAGAAGCCTTTCGCTAAGACAGTTCTTGTGGAATTGGCAAAGTGATATTTGGAAGCCCATAGAGGGCTATGGTGAAAAAGGAAATATCCTCAGATGAAATCTGGAAAGAAGCTTTCTGAGAAACTGCTTAGTGTTCTGTTAATTCATCTCACAGAGTTACATCTGTATTTCGTGGATCTCTTGGCTAGCGTTATTTCTGTGGAATCTGAGAACAGATATTTCGGATCCCTTTGAAGACTATAGGGCCAAAGGAAATATCCTCCGATAACAAAGAGAAAGAAGCTTTCTGAGAAACTTCTTTGTGTTCTGTGAAATCATCTCACAGAGTTACAGCTTTCCCCTCAAGAATCCTTTCGCTAAGACAGTTCTTGTGGTATTGGCAAAGTGATATTTGGAAGCCCTTAGAGGGCTACGGTGAAAAAGGTAATATCCTCAGATGAAATCTGGACAGAAGCTTTCTGAGAATTTGCTCTGTAATGTGTGACTTCCACGCACAGAGTTACATCTGTATTTCGTGAATCTCTTTGCTAGCCTTATTTCTGTGGAATCTGAGAACAGATATTTCGGATCCCTTTGAAGACTATAGGGCCAAAGGAATTATCCTCCAATAACAAAGAGAAAGAAGCTTTCAGAGAAACTTCCTTGTGTTCTGTGAAATCATCTCACAGAGTTACAGCTTTCCCCTCAAGAAGCCTTTCGCTAAGACAGTTCTAGTGGAATTGGCAAAGTGATATTTGGAAGCCCATAGAGGGCTATGGTGAAAAAGGAAATATCCTCTGATGAAATCTGGAAAGAAGCTTTCTGAGAAACTGCTCTGTAATGTGTGACGTCCACTCACAGAGTTACATCTGTATTTCGTGAATCTCTTTGCTAGCCTTATTTCTGTGGAATCTGAGAACAGATATTTCGGATCCCTTTGAAGACTATAGGGCCAAAGGAAATATCCTCCGATAACAAAGAGAAAGAAGCTTTCTGAGAAACTGCTCTCTAATGTGTCACTTCCACTCACAGAGTTACATCTGTATTTCGTGAATCTCTTTGCTAGCCTTATTTCTGTGTAATCTCAGAACAGATATTTCGGATCCCTTTGAAGACTATAGGGCCGAAGGAAATATCCTCCGATAACAAAGAGAAAGAAGCTTTCTGAGAAACTTCTTTGTGTTCTGTGAAATCATCTCACAGAGTTACAGCTTTCCCCTCAAGAAGCCTTTCGTTAACACAGTTCTGGTGGAATTGGCAAAGTGATATTTGGAAGCCCATAGAGGGCTATGGTGAAAAAGGAAATATCCTCAGATGAAATCTGGAAAGAAGCTTTCTGAGAAACTGCTTAGTGTTCTGTTAATTCATCTCACTGTGTTACATCTGTATTTCGTGGATCTCTTGGCTAGCCTTATTTCTGTGGAATCTGAGAACAGATATTTCGGATCCCTTTGAAGACTATAGGGCCAAAAGAAATATCCTCCGATAACAAAGAGAAAGAAGCTTTCTGAGAAACTTCTTTGTGTTCTGTGAAATCATCTCACAGAGTTACAGCTTTCCCCTCAAGAAGCCTTTCGCTAAGACAGTTCTAGTGGAATTGGCAAAGTGATATTTGGAAGCCCATAGAGGGCTATGGTGAAAAAGAAAATATCCTCAGATGAAATCTGGAAAGAAGCTCTCTGAGAAACTGCTCTGTAATGTGTGACTTCCACTCACAGAGTTACATCTATATTTCGTGAATCTCTTTGCTAGCCTTATTTCTGTGGAATCTGAGAACAGATATTTCGGATCCCTTTGAAGACTATAGGGCCATAGGAAATATCCTCCGATAACAAAGAGAAAGAAGCTTTCTGAGAAACTGCTCTCTAATGTGTGACTTCCACTCACAGAGTTACATCTGTATTTCGTGAATCTCTTTGCTAGCCTTATTTCTGTGGAATCTCAGAACAGATATTTCGGATCCCTTTGAAGACTACAGGGCCAAAGGAAATATCCTCCGATAACAAAGAGAAAGAAGCTTTCTGAGAATCTTCTTTGTGTTCTGTGAAATCATCTCACAGAGTTACAGCTTTCCCCTCAAGAAGCCTTTCGGTAAGACAGTTCTTGTGGAATTGGCAAAGTGATATTTGGAAGCCCATAGAGGGCTATGGTGAAAAAGGAAATATCCTCAGATGAAATCTGGAAAGAAGCTTTCTGAGAAACTGCTTAGTGTTCTGTTAATTCATCTCACAGAGTTACATCTGTATTTCGTGGATCTCTTGGCTAGCGTTATTTCTGTGGAATCTGAGAACAGATATTTCAGATCCCTTTGAAGACTATAGGACCAAAGGAAATATCCTCCGATAACAAAGAGAAAGAAGCTTTCTGAGAAACTTCTTTGTGTTCTCTGAAATCATCTCACAGAGTTACAGCTTTCCCCTCAAGAAGCTTTTCTCTAAGACAGTTCTTGTGGTATTGGCAAAGTGATATTTGGAAGCCCTTAGAGGGCTACGGTGAAAAAGGAAATATCCTCAGATGAAATCTGGACAGAAGCTTTCTGAGAATTTGCTCTGTAATGTGTGACTTCCACGCACAGAGTTACATCTGTATTTCGTGAATCTCTTTGCTAGCCTTATTTCTGTGGAATCTGAGAACAGATATTTCGGATCCCTTTGAAGACTATAGGGCCAAAGGAAATATCCTCCGATAACAAAGAGAAAGAAGCTTTCTGAGAAACTTCTTTCTGTTCTGTGAAATCATCTCACAGAGTTACAGCTTTCCCCTCAAGAAGCCTTTCGCTAAGACAGTTCTTGTGGAATTGGCAAAGTGATATTTGGAAGCCCATAGAGGGCTATGGTGACAAAGGAAATATCCTCAGATGAAATCTGGAAAGAAGCTTTCTGAGAAACTGCTCTGTAATGTGTGACTTCCACTCACAGAGTTACTTCTGTATTTCGTGGATCTCTTTGCTAGCTTTATTTCTGTGGAATTTGAGAACAGATAATTCGGATCCCTTTGAAGACTATAGGGCCAAAGGAAATATCCTCCGATAACAAAGAGAAAGAAGCTTTCTGAGAAACTTCTTTGTGTTCTGTGAAATCATCTCACAGAGTTACAGCTTTCCCCTCAAGAAGCCTTTCGCTAAGACAGTTCTTGTGGAATAGGCAAAGTGATATTTGGAAGCCCATAGAGGGCTATGGTGAAAATGAAAATATCCTCAGATGAAATCTGGAAAGAAGCTTTCTGAGAAACTGCTCTGTGATGTGTGACTTCCACTCACAGAGTTACATCTGTATTTCGTGGATCTCATTGCTACACTTATTTCTGTGGATTCTGAGAACAGATATTTCGGAACCCTTTGAAGATTATAGGGCCAAAGGAAATATCCTCCGATAACAAAGAGAAAGAAGCTTTCTGAGAAACTTCTTTGTCTTCTGTGAAATCACCTCACACAGTTACAGCTTTCCCCTCAAGAAGCCTTTCGCTAAGACAGTTCTTGTGGAATAGGCAAAGTGATATTTGGAAGCCCATAGAGGGCTATGGTGAAAAAGGAAATATCCTCAGATGAAATCTGGAAAGAAGCTTTCTGAGAAACTGCTTAGTGTTCTGTTAATTCATCTCACAGAGTTGTATCTGTATTTCGTGGATCTCTTTGCTAGCCTTATTTCTGTGGAATCTGAGAACAGATATTTCGGATCCCTTTGAAGACTATAGGGCCAAAGTAAATATCCTCCGATAACAAAGAGAAAGAAGCTTTCTGAGAAACTTCTTTGTGTTCTGTGAAATCATCTCACAGAGTTACAGCTTTCCCCTCAAGAAGCCTTTCGCTAAGACAGTTCTTGTGGAATAGGCAAAGTGATATTTGGAAGCCCATAGAGGGCTATGGTGAAAATGAAAATATCCTCAGATGAAATCTGGAAAGAAGCTTTCTGAGAAACTGCTCTGTGATGTGTGACTTCCACTCACAGAGTTACATCTGTATTTCGTGGATCTCATTGCTACACTTATTTCTGTGGATACTGAGAAAAGATATTTCGGAACCCTTTGAAGACTATAGGGCCAAAGGAAATATCCTCCGATAACAAAAAGAAAGAAGCTTTCTGAGAAACTTCTTTGTCTTCTGTGAAATCACCTCACACAGTTACAGCTTTCCCCTCAAGAAGCCTTTCGCTAAGACAGTTCTTGTGGAATTGGCAAAGTGATATTTGGAAGCCCATAGAGGGCTATGGTGAAAAAGGAAATATCCTCAGATGAAATATGGAAAGAAGCTTTCTGAGAAACTGCTTAGTGTTCTGTTAATTCATCTCACAGAGTTGTATCTGTATTTCGTGGATCTCTTTGCTAGCCTTATTTCTGTGGAATCTGAGAACAGATATTTCGGATCCCTTTGAAGACTATAGGGTCAAAGGAAATATCCTCTGATAACAAAGAGAAAGAAGCTTTCTGAGAAACTTCTTTGTGTTCTGTGAAATCATCTCACAGAGTTACACCTTTCCCCTCAAGAAGCCTTTCGCTAAGACAGTTCTTGTGGAATTGGCAAAGTGATATTTGGAAGCCCATAGAGGGCTACGGTGAAAAAGGAAATATCCTCAGATGAAACCTGGAAAGAAGCTTTCTGAGAAACTGCTCTGTAATGTGTGACTTCCACTCACAGAGTTACATCTGTATTTCGTGGATCTCTTTGCTAGCCTTATTTCTGTGGAATCTGAGAACAGATATTTCGGATCCCTTTGAATACTATAGTGCCAAAGTAGATATCCTCCGATAACAAAGAGAAAGAAGCTTTCTGAGAAACTTCTTTGTGTTCTGTGAAATCATCTCACAGAGTTACAGCGTTCCCCTGAAGAAGCCTTTCGCTAAACAGGTTCTTGTGGAATTGGCAAAGTGATATTTGGAAGCCCATAGAGGGCTATGGTGAAAAAGGAAATATCCTCAGATGAAATCTGGAAAGATGCTTTCTGAGAAACTGCTTAGTGTTCTGTTAATTCATCTCACAGTGTTACGTATGCATTTCGTGGATCTCTTGGCTAGCCTTATTTCTGTGGAATCTGAGAACAGATATTTCGGATCCCTTTGAAGACTATAGGGCCAAAGGAAATATCCTCCGATAACAAAGAGAAAGAAGCTTTCTGAGAAACTTCTTTGTGTTCTGTGAAATCATCTCACAGAGTTACAGCTTTCCCCTCATGAAGCTTTTCTCTAAGACAGTTCTTGTGGAATTGGCAAAGTGATATTTGGAAGCCCATAGAGGGCTAGGGTGAAAAAAGTAATATCCTCAGATGAAATCTGGAAAGAAGCTTTCTGTGAAACTGCTTAGTGTTCTGTTAATTCATCTCACAGAGTTACATCTGTATTTCGTGGATCTCTTTGCTAGCCTTATTTCTGTGGAATCTGAGAACAGATATTTCGGATCCCTTTGAAGACTATAGGGCCAAAGGAAATATCCTCCGATAACAAAGAGAAAGAAGCTTTCTGAGAAACTTCTTTGTGTTCTGTGAAATCACCTCACAGAGTTACAGCTTTCCCCTTAAGTAGCCTTTCACTAAGACAGTTCTTGTGGAATTGGCAAAGTGATATTTGGAAGCCCATAGAGGGCTATGGTGAAAAAGGAAATATCATCAGATGCAGTCTGGAAAGAAGCTTTCTGAGAAACTGCTTAGTGTTCTGTTAATTCATCTCACAGAGTTACATCTGTATTGCGTGGATCTCTTTGCTAGCCTTATTTCTGTGGAATCTGAGAACAGATATTTCGGATCCCTTTGAAGACTATAGGGCCAAAGGAAATATCCTCCGATAACAAAGAGAAAGAAGCTTTCTGAGAAACTTCTTTGTGTTCTGTGAAATCATCTCACAGAGTTACAGCTTTCCCCTCCAGAAGCCTTTCGCTAACACAGTTCTTGTGGAATTGGCAAATTGATATTTGGAAGCCCTTAGAGGGCTATGGTGAAAAAGGAAATATCCTCAGATGAAATCTGGAAAGAAGCTTTCTGAGAAACTGCTTAGTGTTCTCTTAATTCATCTCACAGAGTTACATCTGTATTTCGTGGATCTCTTTGCTAGCTTTATTTCTGTGGAATCTGAGAACAGATATTTCGGATCCCTTTGAAGTCTATAGGGAAAAAGGAAATATCCTCCGATAACAAAGAGAAAGAAGCTTTCTGAGAAACGTCTTTGAGTTCTGTGAAATCATCTCACAGAGTTACAGCTTTCCCCTCAATAAGCCTTTTGCTAAGACAGTTCTTGTGGAATTGGCAAAGTCATATTTGGAAGCCCATAGAGGGCTATGGTGAAAAAGGAAATATCCTCAGATGAAATCTGGAAAGCAGCTTTCTGAGAAACTGCTCTGTAATGTGTGACTTCCACTCACAGATATACATCTGCATTTCTTGTATCTCTTTGCTAGCCTTATTTCTGTGGAATCTGAGAACAGATATTTCGGATCCCTTTGAAGACTATAGGGCCAAAGGAGATATCCTCCGATAACAAAGAGAAAGAAGCTTTCTGAGAAACTTCTTTTTGTTCTCTGAAATCATCTCACAGAGTTACAGCGTTCCCCTCAAGAACCCTTTCGCTAAGACAGTTCTGGTGGAATTGGCAAAGTGATATTTGGAAGCCCTTAGAGGGCTATGGTGCAAAAGGAAATATCCTCGGATGAAATCTGGAAAGAAGCTTTCTGAGAAACTGCTTAGTGTTCTGTTAATTCATCTCAAAGTGTTACATATGCATTTCGTGGATCTCTTGGCTAGCCTTATTTCTGTGGAATCTGAGAAAAGATATTTCGGATCCCTTTGAAGACTATAGGGCCAAAGGAAATATCCTCGGATAACAAAGAGAAAGAAGCTTTCTGAGAAACTTCTTTTTGTTCTCTGAAATCATCTCACAGAGTTACAGCGTTCCCCTCAAGAAGCCATTCGCTAAGACAGTTCTTGTGGAATTGGCAAAGTGATATTTGGAAGCCCATAGAGGGCTATGGTGAAAATGAAAATATCCTCAGATGAAATCTGGAAAGAAGCTTTCTGAGAAACTGCTCTGTGATGTGTGACTTCCACTCACAGAGTTACATCTGTATTTCGTGGATCTCATTGCTACACTTATTTCTGTGGATTCTGAGAACAGATATTTCGGAACCCTTTGAAGACTATAGGGCCAAAGGAAATATCCTCCGATAACAAAGAGAAAGAAGCTTTCTGAGAAACTTCTTTGTCTTTTGTGAAATCACCTCACACAGTTACAGCTTTCCCCTCAAGAAGCCTTTCGCTAAGACAGTTCTTGTGGAATTGGCAAAGTGATATTTGGAAGCCCATAGAGGGCTATGGTGAAAAAGGAAATATCCTCAGATGAAATCTGGAAAGAATCTTTCTGAGAAACTGCTTAGTGTTCTGTTAATTCATCTCACAGAGTTGTATCTGTATTTCGTGGATCTCTTTGCTAGCCTTATTTCTGTGGAATCTGAGAACAAATATTTCGGATCCCTTTGAAGACTATAGGGCCAAAGGAAATATCCTCCGATAACAAAGAGAAAGAAGCTTTCTGAGAAACTTCTTTGTGTTCTGTGAAATTATCTCACAGAGTTACAGCTTTCCCCTCAAGAAGCCTTTCGCTAGGACAGTTCTTGTGGAATTGGCAAAGTGATATTTGGAAGCCCATAGAGGGCTATGGTGAAAAAGGAAATATCCTCAGATGAAATCTGGAAAGAAGCTTTCTGAGATACTGCTCTGTAATGTGTGACTTCCTCTCACAGAGTTACATCTGTATTTCGTGGATCTCTTTGCTAGCCTTATTTCTGTGGAATCTGAGAACAGATATTTCGGATCCCTTTGAAGACTATAGGGCCAAAGGAAATATGCTCCGATAACAAAGAGAAAGAAGCTTTCTGAGAAACTTCTTTGTGTTCTGTGAAATCATCTCACAGAGTTACAGCTTTCCCCTCAAGAAGCCTTTCGCTAAGACAGTTCTTGTGTAATAGGCAAAGTGATATTTGGAAGCCCATAGAGGGCTATGGTGAAAATGAAAATATCCTCTGATGAAATCTGTAAAGAAGCTTTCTGAGAAACTGCTCTGTGATGTGTGACTTCTACTCACAGAGTTACATCTGTATTTCGTGGATCTCATTGCTACACTTATTTCTGTGGATTCTGAGAACAGATATTTCGGAACCCTTTGAAGACTATAGGGCCAAAGGAAATATCCTCCGATAACAAAGAGAAAGAAGCTTTCTGAGAAACTTCTTTGTCTTCTGTGAAATCACCTCACACAGTTACAGCTTTCCCCTCAAGAAGCCTTTCGCTAAGACAGTTCTTGTGGAATAGGCAAAGTGATATTTGGAAGCCCATAGAGGGCTATGGTGAAAAAGGAAATATCCTCAAATGAAATCTGGAAAGAAGCTTTCTGAGAAACTGCTTAGTGTTCTGTTAATTCATCTCACAGAGTTGTATCTGTATTTCGTGGATCTCTTTGCTAGCCTTATTTCTGTGGAATCTGAGAACAGATATTTCGGATCCCTTTGAAGACTATAGGGCCAAAGGAAATATCCTCCGATAACAAAGAGAAAGAAGCTTTCTGAGAAACTTCTTTGTGTTCTGTGAAATCATCTCACAGAGTTACAGCTTTCCCCTCAAGAAGCCTTTCGCTAAGACAGTTCTTGTGGAATAGGCAAAGTGATATTTGGAAGCCCATAGAGGGATATGGTGAAAATGAAAGTATCCTCAGATGAAATCTGGAAAGAAGCTTTCTGAGAAACTGCTCTCTAATGTGTCACTTCCACTCACAGAGTTACATCTGTATTTCGTGGATCTCATTGCTACACTTATTTCTGTGAATTCTGAGAACAGATATTTCGGAACCCTTTGAAGACTATAGGGCCAAAGGAAATATCATCCGATAACAAAGAGAAAGAAGCTTTCTGAGAAACTTCTTTGTCTTCTGTGAAATCACCTCACACAGTTACAGCTTTCCCCTCAAGAAGCCTTTCGCTAAGACAGGTCTTGTGGAATTGGCAAAGTGATATTTGGAAGCCCATAGAGGGCTATGGTGAAAAAGGAAATATCCTCAGATGAAATCTGGAAAGAAGCTTTCTGAGAAACTGCTTAGTGTTCTGTTAATTCATCTCACAGCGTTGTATCTGTATTTCGTGGATCTCTTTGCTAGCCTTATTTCTGTGGAATCTGAGAACAGATATTTCGGATCCCTTTGAAGAGTATAGGGTCAAAGGAAATATCCTGTGATAACAAAGAAAAAGAAGCTTTCTGAGAAACTTCTTTGTGTTCTGTGAAAACATCTCACAGAGTTACACCTTTCCCCTCAAGAAGCCTTTCGCTAAGACAGTTCTTGTGGAATTGGCAAAGTGATATTTGGAAGCCCATAGAGGGCTATGGTGAAAAAGGAAATATCCTCTGATGAAATCTGGAAAGAAGCTTTCTGAGAAACTGCTCTGTAATGTGTGACTTCCACTCACAGAGTTACATCTGTATTTCGTGGATCTCTTTGCTAGCTTTATTTCTGTGGAATCTGAGAACAGATATTTCGGATTCCTTTGAATACTATAGGGCCAAAGGAGATATCCTCCGATAACAAAGAGAAAGAAGCTTTCTGAGAAACTTCTTTGTGTTCTGTGAAATCATCTCACAGAGTTACAGCGTTCCCCTGAAGAAGCCTTTCGCTAAACAGGTTCTTGTGGAATTGGCAAAGTGATATTTGGAAGCCCATAGAGGGCTATGGTGAAAAAGGAAATATCCTCAGATGAAATCTGGAAAGAAGCTTTCTGAGAAACTGCTTAGTGTTCTGTTAATTCATCTCACAGTGTTACATCGGTATTTCGTGGATCTCTTTGCTAGCCTTATTTCTGTGGAATCTGAGAACAGATATTTCGGATCCCTTTGAAGACTATAGGGCCAAAGGAAATATCCTCCGATAACAAAGAGAAAGAAGCTTTCTGAGAAACTTCTTTGTGTTCTGTGAAATCATCTCACAGAGTTACAGCTTTCCCCTCAAGAAGCCTTTCGCTAAGACAGTTCTTGTGGAATTGGCAAATTGATATTTCGAAGCCCTTAGAGGGCTATGTTGAATAAGGAAATATCCTCAGATGAAATCTGGAAAGAAGCTTTCTGAGAAACTGCTCTGTAATGTGTGACTTCCACTCACAGATTTACATCTGCATTTCGTGGATCTCTTTGCTAGCCTTATTTCTGTGGAATCTGAGAACAGATATTTCGGATCCCTTTTAAGACTATAGGGCCAAAGGAAATATCCTCCGATAACAAAGAGAAAGAAGCTTTCTGAGAAACTTCTTTGTGTTCTGTGAAATCATCTCACAGAGTTACAGCTTTCCCCTCAAGAAGCCTTTCGCTAAGACAGTTCTTGTGGAATTGCCAAAGTCATATTTGGAAGCCCATAGAGGGCTGTGGTGAAAAAGGAAATATCCTCAGATGAAATCTGGAAAGAAGCTTTCTGAGAAACTGCTCTGTAATGTGTGACTTCCACTCACAGATTTACATCTGCATTTCGTGGATCTCTTTGCTAGCCTTATTTCTGTGGAATCTGAGAACAGATATTTCGGATCCCTTGAAGAATATAGGGCCAAAGGAAATATCCTCCGATAACAAAGAGAAAGAGGCTTTCTGAGAAACTTCTTTGTGTTCTGTGAAATCATCTCACAGAGTTACAGCTTTCCCCTCAAGAAGTCTTTCGCTAAGACAGTTATTGTGGAATTGGCAAAGTGATATTTGGAAGCCCATAGAGGGCTACGGTGAAAAATGAAATATCCTCAGATGAAATCTGGAAAGAAGCTTTCTGAGAACCTGCTTAGTGTTCTGTTAATTCATCTCACAGAGTTACATCTGTATTTCGTGGATCTCTTTGCTAGCTTTATTTCTGTGGAATCTGAGAACAGATATTTCGGATCCCTTTGAAGACTACAGGGCCAAAGGAAATATCGTCCGATAACAAAGAGAAAGAAGCTTTCTGAGAAACTTCTTTGTGTTCCGTGAAATCATCTCACAGAGTTACAGCTTTCCCTTCAAGAAGCTTTTCGCTAAGACAGTTCTTTTGGAATTGGCAAAGTGATATTTGGAAGCCCATAGAGGGCTATGGTGAAAAAGGAAATATCCTCAGATGCAATCTGGAAAGAAGCTTTCTGAGAAACTGCTTAGTGTTCTGTTAATTCACCTCACAGAGTTACATCTGTATTTCGTGGATCTCTTTGCTAGCCTTATTTCTGTGGAATCTGAGAACAGATATTTCGGATCCCTTTGAAGAGTATAGGGCAAAAGGAAATATCCTCCGATAACAAAGAGAAAGAAGCTTTCTGAGAAACTCCTTTGTGTTCTGTGAAATCATCTCAAAGAGTTACAGCTTTCCCCTCAAGAAGCCTTTCGCTAAGACAGTTCTTGTGGAATTGGCAAAGTGATATTTGGAAGCCCATAGAGGGCTATGGTGAAAAAGGAAATATCCTCAGATGAAATCTGGAATGAAGCTTTCTGAGAAACTGCTCTGTAATGTGTGACTTCCACTCACAGAATTACTTCTGTATTTCGTGTATCTCTCTGCTAGCTTTGTTTCTGTGGAATCTGAGAACAGATATTTCGGATCCCTTTGAAGACTATAGGGCCAAAGGAAATATCCTCCGATAACAAAGAGAAAGAAGCTTTATGAGAAACTTCTTTGTGTTCTGTGAAATCATCTCACAGAGTTACAGCTTTCCCCTCAAGAAGCCTTTCGCTAAGACAGTTCTTGTGGAATAGGCAAAGTGATATTTGGAAGCCCATAGAGGGCTATAGTGAAAATGAAAATATCCTCAGATGAAATCTGGAAAGAAGCTTTCTAAGAAACTGCTCTGTGATGTGTGACTTCCACTCACAGAGTTACATCTGTATTTCGTGGATCTCATTGCTACACTTATTTCTGTGGATTCTGAGAATAGATATTTCGGAACCCTTTGAAGACTATAGGGCCAAAGAAAATATCCTCCGATAACAAAGAGAAAGAATCTTTCTGAGAAACTTCTTTGTCTTCTGTGAAATCACGTCACACAGTTACAGCTTTGCCCTCAAGAAGCCTTTCGCTAAGACAGTTCTTGTGGAATTGGCAAAGTGATATTTGGAAGCCCATAGAGGGCTATGGTGAAAAAGGAAATATCCTCAGATGAAATCTGGAAAGAAGCTTTCTGAGAAACTGCTTAGTGTTCTGTTAATTCATCTCACAGAGTTGTATCTGTATTTCGTGGATCTCTTTGCTAGCCTTATTTCTGTGGAATCTGAGAACAGATATTTCGGATCCCTTTGAAGAGTATAGGGTCAAAGGAAATATCCTGTGATAACAAAGAGAAAGAAGCTTTCTGAGAAACTTCTTTGTTTTCTGTGAAATCTTCTCACAGAGATACACCTTTCCCCTCAAGAAGCCTTTCGCTAAGACAGTTCTTGTGGAATTGGCAAAGTGATATTTGGAAGCCCATAGAGGGCTATGGTGAAAAAGGAAATATCCTCAGATGAAATCTGGAAAGAACCTTTCTGAGAAACTGCTCTGTAATGTGTGACTTCCACTCACAGAGTTACATCTGTATTTCGTGGATCTCTTTGCTAGCCTTATTTCTGTGGAATCTGAGAACAGATATTTCGGATCCCTTTGAAGACTATAGGGCCAAAGGAGATATCCTCCGATAACAAAGAGAAAGACGCTTTCTGAGAAACTTCTTTGTGTTCTGTGAAATCATCTCACAGAGTTACAGCGTTCCCCTTAAGAAGCCTTTCGCTAAACAGGTTCTTGTGTAATTGGCAAAGTGATATTTGGAAGCCCATAGAGGGCTATGGTGAAAAAGGAAATATCCTCAGATGAAATCTGGAAAGAAGCTTTCTGAGAAACTGCTTAGTGTTCTGTTAATTCATCTCACAGTGTTACATATGCATTTCGTGGATCTCATGGCTAGCCTTATTTCTGTGGAATCTGAGAACAGATATTTCGGATCCCTTTGAAGAATATAGGGCAAAAGGAAATATCCTCCGATAACAAAGAGAAAGAAGCTTTCTGAGAAACTTCTTTGTGTACTGTGAAATCATCTCACAGAGTTACAGCTTTCCCCTCATGAAGCTTTTCTCTAAGACAGTTCTTGTGGAATTGACAAAGTGATATTTGGAAGCCCATAGAGGGCTAGGGTGAAAAATGTAATATCCTCAGAAGAAATCTGGAAAGAAGCTTTCTGTGAAACTGCTTAGTGTTCTGTTAATTCATCTCACAGAGTTACATCTGTATTTCGTGGATCTCTTTGCTAGCCTTATTTCTGTGGAATCTGAGAACAGATATTTCGGATCCCTTTGAAGACTATAGGGCCAAAGGAAATATCCTCCGATAACAAAGAGAAAGAAGCTTTCTGAGAAACTTCTTTGTGTTCTGTGAAATCATCTCACAGAGTTACAGCTTTCCCCTCAAGAAGCCTTTCGCTAAGACAGTTCTTGTGGAATAGGCAAAGTGATATTTGGAAGCCCATAGAGGGCTATGGTGAAAATGAAAATATCCTCAGATGAAATCTGGAAAGAAGCTTTCTGAGAAACAGCTCTGTGATGTGTGACTTCCACTCACAGAGTTACATCTGTATTTCATGGATCTCATTGCTACACTTATTTCTGTGGATTCTGAGAACAGATATTTCGGATCCCTTTGAAGACTATAGGGCCAAAGGAAATATCCTCCGATAACAAAGAGAAAGAAGCTTTCTGAGAAACTTCTTTGTGTTCTGTGAAATCATCTCACAGAGTTACAGCTTTCCCCTCATGAAGCTTTTCTCTAAGACAGTTCTTGTGGAATTGACAAAGTGATATTTGGAAGCCCATAGAGGGCTAGGGTGAAAAATGTAATATCCTCAGATGAAATCTGGAAAGAAGCTTTCTGAGAAACTGCTTAGTGTTCTGTTAATTCATCTCACAGAGTTACATCTGTATTTCGTGGATCTCTTTGCTAGCCTTATTTCTGTGGAATCTGAGAACAGATATTTCGGATCCCTTTGAAGACTATAGGGCCAAAGGAAATATCCTCCGATAACAAAGAGAAAGAAGCTTTCTGAGAAACTTCTTTGTGTTCTGTGAAATCATCTCACAGAGTTACAGCTTTCCCCTCAAGAAGCCTTTCGCTAAGACAGTTCTTGTGGAATAGGCAAAGTGATATTTGGAAGCCCATAGAGGGATATGGTGAAAATGAAAGTATCCTCAGATGAAATCTGGAAAGAAGCTTTCTGAGAAACTGCTCTCTAATGTGTCACTTCCACTCACAGAGTTACATCTGTATTTCGTGGATCTCATTGCTACACTTATTTCTGTGAATTCTGAGAACAGATATTTCGGAACCCTTTGAAGACTATAGGGCCAAAGGAAATATCCTCCGATAACAAAGAGAAAGAAGCTTTCTGAGAAACTTCTTTGTCTTCTGTGAAATCACCTCACACAGTTACAGCTTTCCCCTCAAGAAGCCTTTCGCTAAGACAGGTCTTGTGGAATTGGCAAAGTGATATTTGGAAGCCCATAGAGGGCTATGGTGAAAAAGGAAATATCCTCAGATGAAATCTGGAAAGAAGCTTTCTGAGAAACTGCTTAGTGTTCTGTTAATTCATTTCACAGCGTTGTATCTGTATTTCGTGGATCTCTTTGCTAGCCTTATTTCTTTGGAATCTGAGAACAGATATTTCGGATCCCTTTGAAGAGTATAGGGTCAAAGGAAATATCCTGTGATAACAAAGAAAAAGAAGCTTTCTGAGAAACTTCTTTGTGTTCTGTGAAAACATCTCACAGAGTTACACCTTTCCCCTCAAGAAGCCTTTCGCTAAGACAGTTCTTGTGGAATTGGCAAAGTGATATTTGGAAGCCCATAGAGGGCTATGGTGAAAAAGGAAATATCCTCTGATGAAATCTGGAAAGAAGCTTTCTGAGAAACTGCTCTGTAATGTGTGACTTCCACTCACAGAGTTACATCTGTATTTCGTGGATCTCTTTGCTAGCTTTATTTCTGTGGAAACTGAGAACAGATATTTCGGATTCCTTTGAATACCATAGGGCCAAAGGAGATATCCTCCGATAACAAAGAGAAAGAAGCTTTCTGAGAAACTTCTTTGTGTTCTGTGAAATCATCTCACAGAGTTACAGCGTTCCCCTGAAGAAGCCTTTCGCTAAACAGGTTCTTGTGGAATTGGCAAAGTGATATTTGGAAGCCCATAGAGGGCTATGGTGAAAAAGGAAATATCCTCAGATGAAATCTGGAAAGAAGCTTTCTGAGAAACTGCTTAGTGTTCTGTTAATTCATCTCACAGTGTTACATCTGTATTTCGTGGATCTCTTTGCTAGCCTTATTTCTGTGGAATCTGAGAACAGATATTTCGGATCCCTTTGAAGACTATAGGGCCAAAGGAAATATCCTCCGATAACAAAGAGAAAGAAGCTTTCTGAGAAACTTCTTTGTGTTCTGTGAAATCATCTCACAGAGTTACAGCTTTCCCCTCAAGAAGCCTTTCGCTAAGACAGTTCTTGTGGAATTGGCAAATTGATATTTCGAAGCCCTTAGAGGGCTATGTTGAATAAGGAAATATCCTCAGATGAAATCTGGAAAGAAGCTTTCTGAGAAACTGCTCTGTAATGTGTGACTTCCACTCACAGATTTACATCTGCATTTCGTGGATCTCTTTGCTAGCCTTATTTCTGTGGAATCTGAGAACAGATATTTCGGATCCCTTTTAAGACTATAGGGCCAAAGGAAATATCCTCCGATAACAAAGAAAAGAAGCTTTCTGAGAAACTTCTTTGTGTTCTGTGAAATCATCTCACAGAGTTACAGCTTTCCCCTCAAGAAGCCTTTCGCTAAGACAGTTCTTGTGGAATTGCCAAAGTCATATTTGGAAGCCCATAGAGGGCTGTGGTGAAAAAGGAAATATCCTCAGATGAAATCTGGAAAGAAGCTTTCTGAGAAACTGCTCTGTAATGTGTGACTTCCACTCACAGATTTACATCTGCATTTCGTGGATCTCTTTGCTAGCCTTATTTCTGTGGAATCTGAGAACAGATATTTCGGATCCCTTGAAGAATATAGGGCCAAAGGAAATATCCTCCGATAACAAAGAGAAAGAGGCTTTCTGAGAAACTTCTTTGTGTTCTGTGAAATCATCTCACAGAGTTACAGCTTTCCCCTCAAGAAGTCTTTCGCTAAGACAGTTATTGTGGAATTGGCAAAGTGATATTTGGAAGCCCATAGAGGGCTACGGTGAAAAATGAAATATCCTCAGATGAAATCTGGAAAGAACCTTTCTGAGAAACTGCTTAGTGTTCTGTTAATTCATCTCACAGAGTTACATCTGTATTTCGTGGATCTCTTTGCTAGCCTTATTTCTGTGGAATCTGAGAACAGATATTTCGGATTCTTTTGAAGACTATAGGGCCAAAGGAAATATCCTCCGATAACAAAGAGAAAGATGCTTTCTGAAGAACTTCTTTGTGTTCTGTGAAATCATCTCACAGAGTTACAGCTTTCCCCTCAAGAAGCCTTTCGCTAAGACAGTTCTTGTGGAATTGGCAAAGTGATATTTGGAAGCCCATAGAGGGCTATGGTGAAAAAGGAAATATCATCAGATGTAATCTGGAAAGAAGCTTTCTGAGAAACTGCTTAGTGTTCTGTTAATTCATCTCCCAGTGTTACATCTGTATTTCGTGGATCTCTTTGCTAGCCTTATTTCTGTGGAATCTGAGAACAGATATTTCGGATCCCTTTGAAGAGTATAGGGCAAAAGGAAATATCCTCCGATAACAAAGAGAAAGAAGCTTTCTGAGAAACTTCTTTGTGTTCTGTGAAATCATCTCACAGAGTTACAGCTTTCCCCTCAAGAAGCCTTTCGCTAAGACAGTTCTTGTGGAATTGGCAAAGTGATATTTGGAAGCCCATAGAGGGCTATGGTGACAAAGGAAATATCCTCAGATGAAATCTGGAAAGAAGCTTTCTGAGAAACTGCTCTGTAATGTGTGACTTCCACTCACAGAGTTACTTCTGTATTTCGTGGATCTCTTTGCTAGCTTTATTTCTGTGGAATTTGAGAACAGATAATTCGGATCCCTTTGAAGACTATAGGGCCAAAGGAAATATCCTCCGATAACAAAGAGAAAGAAGCTTTCTGAGAAACTTCTTTGTGTTCTGTGAAATCATCTCACAGAGTTACAGCTTTCCCCTCAAGAAGCCTTTCGCTAAGACAGTTCTTGTGGAATAGGCAAAGTGATATTTGGAAGCCCATAGAGGGCTATGGTGAAAATGAAAATATCCTCAGATGAAATCTGGAAAGAAGCTTTCTGAGAAACTGCTCTGTGATGTGTGACTTCCACTCACAGAGTTACATCTGTATTTCGTGGATCTCATTGCTACACTTATTTCTGTGGATTCTGAGAACAGATATTTCGGAACCCTTTGAAGATTATAGGGCCAAAGGAAATATCCTCCGATAACAAAGAGAAAGAAGCTTTCTGAGAAACTTCTTTGTCTTCTGTGAAATCACCTCACACAGTTACAGCTTTCCCCTCAAGAAGCCTTTCGCTAAGACAGTTCTTGTGGAATAGGCAAAGTGATATTTGGAAGCCCATAGAGGGCTATGGTGAAAAAGGAAATATCCTCAGATGAAATCTGGAAAGAAGCTTTCTGAGAAACTGCTTAGTGTTCTGTTAATTCATCTCACAGAGTTGTATCTGTATTTCGTGGATCTCTTTGCTAGCCTTATTTCTGTGGAATCTGAGAACAGATATTTCGGATCCCTTTGAAGACTATAGGGCCAAAGTAAATATCCTCCGATAACAAAGAGAAAGAAGCTTTCTGAGAAACTTCTTTGTGTTCTGTGAAATCATCTCACAGAGTTACAGCTTTCCCCTCAAGAAGCCTTTCGCTAAGACAGTTCTTGTGGAATAGGCAAAGTGATATTTGGAAGCCCATAGAGGGCTATGGTGAAAATGAAAATATCCTCAGATGAAATCTGGAAAGAAGCTTTCTGAGAAACTGCTCTGTGATGTGTGACTTCCACTCACAGAGTTACATCTGTATTTCGTGGATCTCATTGCTACACTTATTTCTGTGGATACTGAGAAAAGATATTTCGGAACCCTTTGAAGACTATAGGGCCAAAGGAAATATCCTCCGATAACAAAAAGAAAGAAGCTTTCTGAGAAACTTCTTTGTCTTCTGTGAAATCACCTCACACAGTTACAGCTTTCCCCTCAAGAAGCCTTTCGCTAAGACAGTTCTTGTGGAATTGGCAAAGTGATATTTGGAAGCCCATAGAGGGCTATGGTGAAAAAGGAAATATCCTCAGATGAAATATGGAAAGAAGCTTTCTGAGAAACTGCTTAGTGTTCTGTTAATTCATCTCACAGAGTTGTATCTGTATTTCGTGGATCTCTTTGCTAGCCTTATTTCTGTGGAATCTGAGAACAGATATTTCGGATCCCTTTGAAGACTATAGGGTCAAAGGAAATATCCTCTGATAACAAAGAGAAAGAAGCTTTCTGAGAAACTTCTTTGTGTTCTGTGAAATCATCTCACAGAGTTACACCTTTCCCCTCAAGAAGCCTTTCGCTAAGACAGTTCTTGTGGAATTGGCAAAGTGATATTTGGAAGCCCATAGAGGGCTACGGTGAAAAAGGAAATATCCTCAGATGAAACCTGGAAAGAAGCTTTCTGAGAAACTGCTCTGTAATGTGTGACTTCCACTCACAGAGTTACATCTGTATTTCGTGGATCTCTTTGCTAGCCTTATTTCTGTGGAATCTGAGAACAGATATTTCGGATCCCTTTGAATACTATAGTGCCAAAGTAGATATCCTCCGATAACAAAGAGAAAGAAGCTTTCTGAGAAACTTCTTTGTGTTCTGTGAAATCATCTCACAGAGTTACAGCGTTCCCCTGAAGAAGCCTTTCGCTAAACAGGTTCTTGTGGAATTGGCAAAGTGATATTTGGAAGCCCATAGAGGGCTATGGTGAAAAAGGAAATATCCTCAGATGAAATCTGGAAAGATGCTTTCTGAGAAACTGCTTAGTGTTCTGTTAATTCATCTCACAGTGTTACGTATGCATTTCGTGGATCTCTTGGCTAGCCTTATTTCTGTGGAATCTGAGAACAGATATTTCGGATCCCTTTGAAGACTATAGGGCCAAAGGAAATATCCTCCGATAACAAAGAGAAAGAAGCTTTCTGAGAAACTTCTTTGTGTTCTGTGAAATCATCTCACAGAGTTACAGCTTTCCCCTCATGAAGCTTTTCTCTAAGACAGTTCTTGTGGAATTGGCAAAGTGATATTTGGAAGCCCATAGAGGGCTAGGGTGAAAAAAGTAATATCCTCAGATGAAATCTGGAAAGAAGCTTTCTGTGAAACTGCTTAGTGTTCTGTTAATTCATCTCACAGAGTTACATCTGTATTTCGTGGATCTCTTTGCTAGCCTTATTTCTGTGGAATCTGAGAACAGATATTTCGGATCCCTTTGAAGACTATAGGGCCAAAGGAAATATCCTCCGATAACAAAGAGAAAGAAGCTTTCTGAGAAACTTCTTTGTGTTCTGTGAAATCACCTCACAGAGTTACAGCTTTCCCCTTAAGTAGCCTTTCACTAAGACAGTTCTTGTGGAATTGGCAAAGTGATATTTGGAAGCCCATAGAGGGCTATGGTGAAAAAGGAAATATCCTCAGATGCAGTCTGGAAAGAAGCTTTCTGAGAAACTGCTTAGTGTTCTGTTAATTCATCTCACAGAGTTACATCTGTATTGCGTGGATCTCTTTGCTAGCCTTATTTCTGTGGAATCTGAGAACAGATATTTCGGATCCCTTTGAAGACTATAGGGCCAAAGGAAATATCCTCCGATAACAAAGAGAAAGAAGCTTTCTGAGAAACTTCTTTGTGTTCTGTGAAATCATCTCACAGAGTTACAGCTTTCCCCTCCAGAAGCCTTTCGCCAACACAGTTCTTGTGGAATTGGCAAATTGATATTTGGAAGCCCTTAGAGGGCTATGGTGAAAAAGGAAATATCCTCAGATGAAATCTGGAAAGAAGCTTTCTGAGAAACTGCTTAGTGTTCTCTTAATTCATCTCACAGAGTTACATCTGTATTTCGTGGATCTCTTTGCTAGCTTTATTTCTGTGGAATCTGAGAACAGATATTTCGGATCCCTTTGAAGTCTATAGGGAAAAAGGAAATATCCTCCGATAACAAAGAGAAAGAAGCTTTCTGAGAAACGTCTTTGAGTTCTGTGAAATCATCTCACAGAGTTACAGCTTTCCCCTCAATAAGCCTTTTGCTAAGACAGTTCTTGTGGAATTGGCAAAGTCATATTTGGAAGCCCATAGAGGGCTATGGTGAAAAAGGAAATATCCTCAGATGAAATCTGGAAAGCAGCTTTCTGAGAAACTGCTCTGTAATGTGTGACTTCCACTCACAGATATACATCTGCATTTCTTGTATCTCTTTGCTAGCCTTATTTCTGTGGAATCTGAGAACAGATATTTCGGATCCCTTTGAAGACTATAGGGCCAAAGGAGATATCCTCCGATAACAAAGAGAAAGAAGCTTTCTGAGAAACTTCTTTTTGTTCTCTGAAATCATCTCACAGAGTTACAGCGTTCCCCTCAAGAACCCTTTCGCTAAGACAGTTCTGGTGGAATTGGCAAAGTGATATTTGGAAGCCCTTAGAGGGCTATGGTGCAAAAGGAAATATCCTCGGATGAAATCTGGAAAGAAGCTTTCTGAGAAACTGCTTAGTGTTCTGTTAATTCATCTCAAAGTGTTACATATGCATTTCGTGGATCTCTTGGCTAGCCTTATTTCTGTGGAATCTGAGAAAAGATATTTCGGATCCCTTTGAAGACTATAGGGCCAAAGGAAATATCCTCGGATAACAAAGAGAAAGAAGCTTTCTGAGAAACTTCTTTTTGTTCTCTGAAATCATCTCACAGAGTTACAGCGTTCCCCTCAAGAAGCCATTCGCTAAGACAGTTCTTGTGGAATTGGCAAAGTGATATTTGGAAGCCCATAGAGGGCTATGGTGAAAATGAAAATATCCTCAGATGAAATCTGGAAAGAAGCTTTCTGAGAAACTGCTCTGTGATGTGTGACTTCCACTCACAGAGTTACATCTGTATTTCGTGGATCTCATTGCTACACTTATTTCTGTGGATTCTGAGAACAGATATTTCGGAACCCTTTGAAGACTATAGGGCCAAAGGAAATATCCTCCGATAACAAAGAGAAAGAAGCTTTCTGAGAAACTTCTTTGTCTTTTGTGAAATCACCTCACACAGTTACAGCTTTCCCCTCAAGAAGCCTTTCGCTAAGACAGTTCTTGTGGAATTGGCAAAGTGATATTTGGAAGCCCATAGAGGGCTATGGTGAAAAAGGAAATATCCTCAGATGAAATCTGGAAAGAATCTTTCTGAGAAACTGCTTAGTGTTCTGTTAATTCATCTCACAGAGTTGTATCTGTATTTCGTGGATCTCTTTGCTAGCCTTATTTCTGTGGAATCTGAGAACAAATATTTCGGATCCCTTTGAAGACTATAGGGCCAAAGGAAATATCCTCCGATAACAAAGAGAAAGAAGCTTTCTGAGAAACTTCTTTGTGTTCTGTGAAATTATCTCACAGAGTTACAGCTTTCCCCTCAAGAAGCCTTTCGCTAGGACAGTTCTTGTGGAATTGGCAAAGTGATATTTGGAAGCCCATAGAGGGCTATGGTGAAAAAGGAAATATCCTCAGATGAAATCTGGAAAGAAGCTTTCTGAGATACTGCTCTGTAATGTGTGACTTCCTCTCACAGAGTTACATCTGTATTTCGTGGATCTCTTTGCTAGCCTTATTTCTGTGGAATCTGAGAACAGATATTTCGGATCCCTTTGAAGACTATAGGGCCAAAGGAAATATGCTCCGATAACAAAGAGAAAGAAGCTTTCTGAGAAACTTCTTTGTGTTCTGTGAAATCATCTCACAGAGTTACAGCTTTCCCCTCAAGAAGCCTTTCGCTAAGACAGTTCTTGTGTAATAGGCAAAGTGATATTTGGAAGCCCATAGAGGGCTATGGTGAAAATGAAAATATCCTCTGATGAAATCTGTAAAGAAGCTTTCTGAGAAACTGCTCTGTGATGTGTGACTTCTACTCACAGAGTTACATCTGTATTTCGTGGATCTCATTGCTACACTTATTTCTGTGGATTCTGAGAACAGATATTTCGGAACCCTTTGAAGACTATAGGGCCAAAGGAAATATCCTCCGATAACAAAGAGAAAGAAGCTTTCTGAGAAACTTCTTTGTCTTCTGTGAAATCACCTCACACAGTTACAGCTTTCCCCTCAAGAAGCCTTTCGCTAAGACAGTTCTTGTGGAATAGGCAAAGTGATATTTGGAAGCCCATAGAGGGCTATGGTGAAAAAGGAAATATCCTCAGATGAAATCTGGAAAGAAGCTTTCTGAGAAACTGCTTAGTGTTCTGTTAATTCATCTCACAGAGTTGTATCTGTATTTCGTGGATCTCTTTGCTAGCCTTATTTCTGTGGAATCTGAGAACAGATATTTCGGATCCCTTTGAAGACTATAGGGCCAAAGTAAATATCCTCCGATAACAAAGAGAAAGAAGCTTTCTGAGAAACTTCTTTGTGTTCTGTGAAATCATCTCACAGAGTTACAGCTTTCCCCTCAAGAAGCCTTTCGCTAAGACAGTTCTTGTGGAATAGGCAAAGTGATATTTGGAAGCCCATAGAGGGCTATGGTGAAAATGAAAATATCCTCAGATGAAATCTGGAAAGAAGCTTTCTGAGAAACTGCTCTGTGATGTGTGACTTCCACTCACAGAGTTACATCTGTATTTCGTGGATCTCATTGCTACACTTATTTCTGTGTATACTGAGAAAAGATATTTCGGAACCCTTTGAAGACTATAGGGCCAAAGGAAATATCCTCCGATAACAAAGAGAAAGAAGCTTTCTGAGAAACTTCTTTGTCTTCTGTGAAATCACCTCACACAGTTACAGCTTTCCCCTCAAGAAGCCTTTCGCTAAGACAGGTCTTGTGGAATTGGCAAAGTGATATTTGGAAGCCCATAGAGGGCTATGGTGAAAAAGGAAATATCCTCAGATGAAATCTGGAAAGAAGCTTTCTGAGAAACTGCTTAGTGTTCTGTTAATTCATCTCACAGCGTTGTATCTGTATTTCGTGGATCTCTTTGCTAGCCTTATTTCTGTGGAATCTGAGAACAGATATTTCGGATCCCTTTGAAGACTATAGGGTCAAAGGAAATATCCTCTGATAACAAAGAGAAAGAAGCTTTCTGAGAAACTTCTTTGTGTTCTGTGAAATCATCTCACAGAGTTACACCTTTCCCCTCAAGAAGCCTTTCGCTAAGACAGTTCTTGTGGAATTGGCAAAGTGATATTTGGAAGCCCATAGAGGGCTACGGTGAAAAAGGAAATATCCTCAGATGAAATCTGGAAAGAAGCTTTCTGAGAAACTGCTCTGTAATGTGTGACTTCCACTCACAGAGTTACATCTGTATTTCGTGGATCTCTTTGCTAGCCTTATTTCTGTGGAATCTGAGAACAGATATTTCGGATCCCTTTGAATACTATAGTGCCAAAGTAGATATCCTCCGATAACAAAGAGAAAGAAGCTTTCTGAGAAACTTCTTTGTGTTCTGTGAAATCATCTCACAGAGTTACAGCGTTCCCCTGAAGAAGCCTTTCGCTAAACAGGTTCTTGTGGAATTGGCAAAGTGATATTTGGAAGCCCATAGAGGGCTATGGTGAAAAAGGAAATATCCTCAGATGAAATCTGGAAAGATGCTTTCTGAGAAACTGCTTAGTGTTCTGTTAATTCATCTCACAGTGTTACGTATGCATTTCGTGGATCTCTTGGCTAGCCTTATTTCTGTGGAATCTGAGAACAGATATTTCGGATCCCTTTGAAGACCATAGGGCCAAAGGAAATATCCTCCGATAACAAAGAGAAAGAAGCTTTCTGAGAAACTTCTTTGTGTTCTGTGAAATCATCTCACAGAGTTACAGCTTTCCCCTCATGAAGCTTTTCTCTAAGACAGTTCTTGTGGAATTGGCAAAGTGATATTTGGAAGCCCATAGAGGGCTACGGTGAAAAAAGTAATATCCTCAGATGAAATCTGGAAAGAAGCTTTCTGTGAAACTGCTTAGTGTTCTGTTAATTCATCTCACAGAGTTACATCTGTATTTCGTGGATCTCTTTGCTAGCCTTATTTCTGTGGAATCTGAGAACAGATATTTCGGATCCCTTTGAAGACTATAGGGCCAAAGGAAATATGCTCCGATAACAAAGAGAAAGAAGCTTTCTGAGAAACTTCTTTGTGTTCTGTGAAATCTTCTCACAGAGTTACAGCTTTCCCCTCCAGAAGCATTTCGCTAAGACAGTTCTTGTGGAATTGGCAAAGTGATATTTGGAGCCCTTAGAGGGCTATGGTGAAAAAGGAAATATCCTCAAATGAACTCTGGAAAAAAAGCTTTCTGAGAAACTGCTTAGTGTTCTGTTGATTCATCTCACAGATTTACATCTGTATTTCGTGGATCTCTTTGCTAGCTTCATTTCTGTGGTATCTGAGAAGAGATATTTCTGATCCCTTTGAAGACTATAGGGCCAAAGGAAATATCCTCCGATAACAAAGAGAAAGAAGCTTTCTGAGAAACTTCTTTGTGTTCTCTGAAATCATCTCACAGAGTTACAGCTTTCCCCTCAAGAAGCCTTTCGCTAAGACATTTCTTTTGGAATTGGCACTGTGATATTTGGAAGCCCATAGAGGGCTATGGTGAAAAAGGAAATATCTTCAGATGAAATCTGGAAAGAAGCTTTCTGAGAAACTGCTCTGTAATGTGTGACTTCCACTCACAGAGTTACATCTGTATTTCGTGGATCTCTTTGCTAGCCTTATTTCTGTGGAATCTGAGAACAGATATTTCGGATCCCTTTGAGGACTATAGGGCCAAAGGAAATATCCTCCGATAACAAAGAGAAAGAAGCTTTCTGAGAAACTTCTTTGTGTTCTGTGAAGTCATCTCACAGAGTTACAGCTTTCCCCTCAAGAAGCCTTTCGCTAAGACCGTTCTTGTGGAATTGGCAAAGTGATATTTGGAAGCCCATAGAGGGCTATGGTGAAAAAGTAAATATCCTCAGATGAAATCTGGAAAGAAGCTTTCTGAGAAACTGCTTAGTGTTCTGTTAATTTATCTCACAGAGTTTCATATGCATTTCGTGGATCTCTTGGCTAGCCTTATTTCTGTGGAATCTGAGAACAGAGATTTCGGATCCCTTTGAAGACTATAGAGCCAAAGGAAATATCCTCCGATAATAAAGAGAAAGAAGCTTTCTGAGAAACTTCTTTGTGTTCTGTGAAATCATCTCACAGACTTACAGCTTTCCCCTCATGAAGCTTTTCTCTAAGACAGTTCTTGTGGAATTGGCAAAGTGATATTTGGAAGAACATAGAGGGCTAGGGTGAAAAAGGTAATATCCTCAGATGAAATCTGGAAGGAAGCTTTCTGTGAAACTGCTTAGTGTTCCGTTAATTCATCTCACAGAGTTACATCTGTATTTCGTGGATCTCTTTGCTAGCTTAATTTCTGTGGAATCTGAGAACAGATATTTCGGAACCCTTTGAAGACTATAGGGCCAAAGGAAATATCCTCTGATTAGAAAGAGAAAGAAGCTTTCTGAGAAACTTCTTTGTGTTCTGTGAAATCACCTCACAGAGTTACAGCTTTCCCCTCAAGAAGCCTTTCGCTAAGACAGTTCTTGTGGAATTGGCAAAGTGATATTTCGAAGCCCATAGAGGGCTATGGTGAAAAAGGAAATATCCTCAGATGAAATCTGGAAAGAAGCTTTCTGAGAAACTGCTAAGTGTTCTGTTAATTCATCTCACAGAGTTACATCTGTATTTCGTGGATCTCTTTGCTAGCCTTGTTTCTGTGGAGTCTGAGAACAGATATTTCGGATCCCTTTCAAGACTATAGGGCCAAAGGGAATATCCTCCAATAACAAAGAGAAAGAAGCTTTCTGAGAAACTTCTTTGTGTTCTGTGAAATCATCTCACAGAGTTACAACTTTCCCCTCAAGAAGACTTTCGCTAAGACAGTTCTTTAGGAATTGGCAAAGTGATATTTGGAAGCCCATAGAGGGGTAGGGCGAAAAAGGAAATATCCTCAAATGAAATCTGGAAAGAAGATGTCCGAGAAACTGCTCTGTAATGTGTAACTTCCACTCACAGAGTTACATCTGTATTTCGTGGATCTCTTTGCTAGCCTTATTTCTGTGGAATCTGAGAACAGATATTTCGGATCCCTTTGAAGACTATAGGGTCAAAGGAAATATCCTCCGATAACAAAGAGAAAGAAGCTTTCTGAGAAACTTCTTTGTGTTCTGTGAAATCATCTCACAGAGTTACAGCTTTCCCCTGAAGAAGCCTTTCGCTAAGACAGTTCTTGTGGAATTGGCAAAGTGATATTTGGAAGCCCATAGAGGGCTATGGTGAAAAAGGAAATATCCTCAGATGAAATCTGGAAAGAAGCTTTCTGAGAAACTGCTTAGTGTTCTGTTAATTCATCTCACAGAGTTGTATCTGTATTTCGTGGATCTCTTTGCTAGCCTTATTTCTGTGGAATCTGAGAACAGATATTTCGGATCCCTTTGAAGACTATAGGGTCAAAGGAAATATCCTCTGATAACAAAGAGAAAGAAGCTTTCTGAGAAACTTCTTTGTGTTCTGTGAAATCATCTCACAGAGTTACACCTTTCCCCTCAAGAAGCCTTTCGCTAAGACAGTTCTTGTGGAATTGGCAAAGTGATATTTGGAAGCCCATAGAGGGCTACGGTGAAAAAGGAAATATCCTCAGATGAAACCTGGAAAGAAGCTTTCTGAGAAACTGCTCTGTAATGTGTGACTTCCACTCACAGAGTTACATCTGTATTTCGTGGATCTCTTTGCTAGCCTTATTTCTGTGGAATCTGAGAACAGATATTTCGGATCCCTTTGAATACTATAGTGCCAAAGTAGATATCCTCCGATAACAAAGAGAAAGAAGCTTTCTGAGAAACTTCTTTGTGTTCTGTGAAATCATCTCACAGAGTTACAGCGTTCCCCTGAAGAAGCCTTTCGCTAAACAGGTTCTTGTGGAATTGGCAAAGTGATATTTGGAAGCCCATAGAGGGCTATGGTGAAAAAGGAAATATCCTCAGATGAAATCTGGAAAGATGCTTTCTGAGAAACTGCTTAGTGTTCTGTTAATTCATCTCACAGTGTTACGTATGCATTTCGTGGATCTCTTGGCTAGCCTTATTTCTGTGGAATCTGAGAACAGATATTTCGGATCCCTTTGAAGACTATAGGGCCAAAGGAAATATCCTCCGATAACAAAGAGAAAGAAGCTTTCTGAGAAACTTCTTTGTGTTCTGTGAAATCATCTCACAGAGTTACAGCTTTCCCCTCATGAAGCTTTTCTCTAAGACAGTTCTTGTGGAATTGGCAAAGTGATATTTGGAAGCCCATAGAGGGCTAGGGTGAAAAAAGTAATATCCTCAGATGAAATCTGGAAAGAAGCTTTCTGTGAAACTGCTTAGTGTTCTGTTAATTCATCTCACAGAGTTACATCTGTATTTCGTGGATCTCTTTGCTAGCCTTATTTCTGTGGAATCTGAGAACAGATATTTCGGATCCCTTTGAAGACTATAGGGCCAAAGGAAATATCCTCCGATAACAAAGAGAAAGAAGCTTTCTGAGAAACTTCTTTGTGTTCTGTGAAATCACCTCACAGAGTTACAGCTTTCCCCTTAAGTAGCCTTTCACTAAGACAGTTCTTGTGGAATTGGCAAAGTGATATTTGGAAGCCCATAGAGGGCTATGGTGAAAAAGGAAATATCCTCAGATGCAGTCTGGAAAGAAGCTTTCTGAGAAACTGCTTAGTGTTCTGTTAATTCATCTCACAGAGTTACATCTGTATTGCGTGGATCTCTTTGCTAGCCTTATTTCTGTGGAATCTGAGAACAGATATTTCGGATCCCTTTGAAGACTATAGGGCCAAAGGAAATATCCTCCGATAACAAAGAGAAAGAAGCTTTCTGAGAAACTTCTTTGTGTTCTGTGAAATCATCTCACAGAGTTACAGCTTTCCCCTCCAGAAGCCTTTCGCTAACACAGTTCTTGTGGAATTGGCAAATTGATATTTGGAAGCCCTTAGAGGGCTATGGTGAAAAAGGAAATATCCTCAGATGAAATCTGGAAAGAAGCTTTCTGAGAAACTGCTTAGTGTTCTCTTAATTCATCTCACAGAGTTACATCTGTATTTCGTGGATCTCTTTGCTAGCTTTATTTCTGTGGAATCTGAGAACAGATATTTCGGATCCCTTTGAAGTCTATAGGGAAAAAGGAAATATCCTCCGATAACAAAGAGAAAGAAGCTTTCTGAGAAACGTCTTTGAGTTCTGTGAAATCATCTCACAGAGTTACAGCTTTCCCCTCAATAAGCCTTTTGCTAAGACAGTTCTTGTGGAATTGGCAAAGTCATATTTGGAAGCCCATAGAGGGCTATGGTGAAAAAGGAAATATCCTCAGATGAAATCTGGAAAGCAGCTTTCTGAGAAACTGCTCTGTAATGTGTGACTTCCACTCACAGATATACATCTGCATTTCTTGTATCTCTTTGCTAGCCTTATTTCTGTGGAATCTGAGAACAGATATTTCGGATCCCTTTGAAGACTATAGGGCCAAAGGAGATATCCTCCGATAACAAAGAGAAAGAAGCTTTCTGAGAAACTTCTTTTTGTTCTCTGAAATCATCTCACAGAGTTACAGCGTTCCCCTCAAGAACCCTTTCGCTAAGACAGTTCTGGTGGAATTGGCAAAGTGATATTTGGAAGCCCTTAGAGGGCTATGGTGCAAAAGGAAATATCCTCGGATGAAATCTGGAAAGAAGCTTTCTGAGAAACTGCTTAGTGTTCTGTTAATTCATCTCAAAGTGTTACATATGCATTTCGTGGATCTCTTGGCTAGCCTTATTTCTGTGGAATCTGAGAAAAGATATTTCGGATCCCTTTGAAGACTATAGGGCCAAAGGAAATATCCTCGGATAACAAAGAGAAAGAAGCTTTCTGAGAAACTTCTTTTTGTTCTCTGAAATCATCTCACAGAGTTACAGCGTTCCCCTCAAGAAGCCATTCGCTAAGACAGTTCTTGTGGAATTGGCAAAGTGATATTTGGAAGCCCATAGAGGGCTATGGTGAAAATGAAAATATCCTCAGATGAAATCTGGAAAGAAGCTTTCTGAGAAACTGCTCTGTGATGTGTGACTTCCACTCACAGAGTTACATCTGTATTTCGTGGATCTCATTGCTACACTTATTTCTGTGGATTCTGAGAACAGATATTTCGGAACCCTTTGAAGACTATAGGGCCAAAGGAAATATCCTCCGATAACAAAGAGAAAGAAGCTTTCTGAGAAACTTCTTTGTCTTTTGTGAAATCACCTCACACAGTTACAGCTTTCCCCTCAAGAAGCCTTTCGCTAAGACAGTTCTTGTGGAATTGGCAAAGTGATATTTGGAAGCCCATAGAGGGCTATGGTGAAAAAGGAAATATCCTCAGATGAAATCTGGAAAGAATCTTTCTGAGAAACTGCTTAGTGTTCTGTTAATTCATCTCACAGAGTTGTATCTGTATTTCGTGGATCTCTTTGCTAGCCTTATTTCTGTGGAATCTGAGAACAAATATTTCGGATCCCTTTGAAGACTATAGGGCCAAAGGAAATATCCTTCGATAACAAAGAGAAAGAAGCTTTCTGAGAAACTTCTTTGTGTTCTGTGAAATTATCTCACAGAGTTACAGCTTTCCCCTCAAGAAGCCTTTCGCTAGGACAGTTCTTGTGGAATTGGCAAAGTGATATTTGGAAGCCCATAGAGGGCTATGGTGAAAAAGGAAATATCCTCAGATGAAATCTGGAAAGAAGCTTTCTGAGATACTGCTCTGTAATGTGTGACTTCCTCTCACAGAGTTACATCTGTATTTCGTGGATCTCTTTGCTAGCCTTATTTCTGTGGAATCTGAGAACAGATATTTCGGATCCCTTTGAAGACTATAGGGCCAAAGGAAATATGCTCCGATAACAAAGAGAAAGAAGCTTTCTGAGAAACTTCTTTGTGTTCTGTGAAATCATCTCACAGAGTTACAGCTTTCCCCTCAAGAAGCCTTTCGCTAAGACAGTTCTTGTGTAATAGGCAAAGTGATATTTGGAAGCCCATAGAGGGCTATGGTGAAAATGAAAATATCCTCTGATGAAATCTGTAAAGAAGCTTTCTGAGAAACTGCTCTGTGATGTGTGACTTCTACTCACAGAGTTACATCTGTATTTCGTGGATCTCATTGCTACACTTATTTCTGTGGATTCTGAGAACAGATATTTCGGAACCCTTTGAAGACTATAGGGCCAAAGGAAATATCCTCCGATAACAAAGAGAAAGAAGCTTTCTGAGAAACTTCTTTGTCTTCTGTGAAATCACCTCACACAGTTACAGCTTTCCCCTCAAGAAGCCTTTCGCTAAGACAGTTCTTGTGGAATAGGCAAAGTGATATTTGGAAGCCCATAGAGGGCTATGGTGAAAAAGGAAATATCCTCAAATGAAATCTGGAAAGAAGCTTTCTGAGAAACTGCTTAGTGTTCTGTTAATTCATCTCACAGAGTTGTATCTGTATTTCGTGGATCTCTTTGCTAGCCTTATTTCTGTGGAATCTGAGAACAGATATTTCGGATCCCTTTGAAGACTATAGGGCCAAAGGAAATATCCTCCGATAACAAAGAGAAAGAAGCTTTCTGAGAAACTTCTTTGTGTTCTGTGAAATCATCTCACAGAGTTACAGCTTTCCCCTCAAGAAGCCTTTCGCTAAGACAGTTCTTGTGGAATAGGCAAAGTGATATTTGGAAGCCCATAGAGGGATATGGTGAAAATGAAAGTATCCTCAGATGAAATCTGGAAAGAAGCTTTCTGAGAAACTGCTCTCTAATGTGTCACTTCCACTCACAGAGTTACATCTGTATTTCGTGGATCTCATTGCTACACTTATTTCTGTGAATTCTGAGAACAGATATTTCGGAACCCTTTGAAGACTATAGGGCCAAAGGAAATATCCTCCGATAACAAAGAGAAAGAAGCTTTCTGAGAAACTTCTTTGTCTTCTGTGAAATCACCTCACACAGTTACAGCTTTCCCCTCAAGAAGCCTTTCGCTAAGACAGGTCTTGTGGAATTGGCAAAGTGATATTTGGAAGCCCATAGAGGGCTATGGTGAAAAAGGAAATATCCTCAGATGAAATCTGGAAAGAAGCTTTCTGAGAAACTGCTTAGTGTTCTGTTAATTCATCTCACAGCGTTGTATCTGTATTTCGTGGATCTCTTTGCTAGCCTTATTTCTGTGTAATCTGAGAACAGATATTTCGGATCCCTTTGAAGAGTATAGGGTCAAAGGAAATATCCTGTGATAACAAAGAAAAAGAAGCTTTCTGAGAAACTTCTTTGTGTTCTGTGAAAACATCTCACAGAGTTACACCTTTCCCCTCAAGAAGCCTTTCGCTAAGACAGTTCTTGTGGAATTGGCAAAGTGATATTTGGAAGCCCATAGAGGGCTATGGTGAAAAAGGAAATATCCTCTGATGAAATCTGGAAAGAAGCTTTCTGAGAAACTGCTCTGTAATGTGTGATTTCCACTCACAGAGTTACATCTGTATTTCGTGGATCTCTTTGCTAGCTTTATTTCTGTGGAATCTGAGAACAGATATTTCGGATTCCTTTGAATACTATAGGGCCAAAGGAGATATCCTCCGATAACAAAGAGAAAGAAGCTTTCTGAGAAACTTCTTTGTGTTCTGTGAAATCATCTCACAGAGTTACAGCGTTCCCCTGAAGAAGCCTTTCGCTAAACAGGTTCTTGTGGAATTGGCAAAGTGATATTTGGAAGCCCATAGAGGGCTATGGTGAAAAAGGAAATATCCTCAGATGAAATCTGGAAAGAAGCTTTCTGAGAAACTGCTTAGTGTTCTGTTAATTCATCTCACAGTGTTACATCGGTATTTCGTGGATCTCTTTGCTAGCCTTATTTCTGTGGAATCTGAGAACAGATATTTCGGATCCCTTTGAAGACTATAGGGCCAAAGGAAATATCCTCCGATAACAAAGAGAAAGAAGCTTTCTGAGAAACTTCTTTGTGTTCTGTGAAATCATCTCACAGAGTTACAGCTTTCCCCTCAAGAAGCCTTTCGCTAAGACAGTTCTTGTGGAATTGGCAAATTGATATTTCGAAGCCCTTAGAGGGCTATGTTGAATAAGGAAATATCCTCAGATGAAATCTGGAAAGAAGCTTTCTGAGAAACTGCTCTGTAATGTGTGACTTCCACTCACAGATTTACATCTGCATTTCGTGGATCTCTTTGCTAGCCTTATTTCTGTGGAATCTGAGAACAGATATTTCGGATCCCTTTTAAGACTATAGGGCCAAAGGAAATATCCTCCGATAACAAAGAGAAAGAAGCTTTCTGAGAAACTTCTTTGTGTTCTGTGAAATCATCTCACAGAGTTACAGCTTTCCCCTCAAGAAGCCTTTCGCTAAGACAGTTCTTGTGGAATTGCCAAAGTCATATTTGGAAGCCCATAGAGGGCTGTGGTGAAAAAGGAAATATCCTCAGATGAAATCTGGAAAGAAGCTTTCTGAGAAACTGCTCTGTAATGTGTGACTTCCACTCACAGATTTACATCTGCATTTCGTGGATCTCTTTGCTAGCCTTATTTCTGTGGAATCTGAGAACAGATATTTCGGATCCCTTGAAGAATATAGGGCCAAAGGAAATATCCTCCGATAACAAAGAGAAAGAGGCTTTCTGAGAAACTTCTTTGTGTTCTGTGAAATCATCTCACAGAGTTACAGCTTTCCCCTCAAGAAGTCTTTCGCTAAGACAGTTATTGTGGAATTGGCAAAGTGATATTTGGAAGCCCATAGAGGGCTACGGTGAAAAATGAAATATCCTCAGATGAAATCTGGAAAGAACCTTTCTGAGAAACTGCTTAGTGTTCTGTTAATTCATCTCACAGAGTTACATCTGTATTTCGTGGATCTCTTTGCTAGCCTTATTTCTGTGGAATCTGAGAACAGATATTTCGGATTCTTTTGAAGACTATAGGGCCAAAGGAAATATCCTCCGATAACAAAGAGAAAGATGCTTTCTGAAGAACTTCTTTGTGTTCTGTGAAATCATCTCACAGAGTTACAGCTTTCCCCTCAAGAAGCCTTTCGCTAAGACAGTTCTTGTGGAATTGGCAAAGTGATATTTGGAAGCCCATAGAGGGCTATGGTGAAAAAGGAAATATCATCAGATGTAATCTGGAAAGAAGCTTTCTGAGAAACTGCTTAGTGTTCTGTTAATTCATCTCCCAGTGTTACATCTGTATTTCGTGGATCTCTTTGCTAGCCTTATTTCTGTGGAATCTGAGAACAGATATTTCTGATCCCTTTGAAGAGTATAGGGCAAAAGGAAATATCCTCCGATAACAAAGAGAAAGAAGCTTTCTGAGAAACTTCTTTGTGTTCTGTGAAATCATCTCACAGAGTTACAGCTTTCCCCTCAAGAAGCCTTTCGCTAAGACAGTTCTTGTGGAATTGGCAAAGTGATATTTGGAAGCCCATAGAGGGCTATGGTGACAAAGGAAATATCCTCAGATGAAATCTGGAAAGAAGCTTTCTGAGAAACTGCTCTGTAATGTGTGACTTCCACTCACAGAGTTACTTCTGTATTTCGTGGATCTCTTTGCTAGCTTTATTTCTGTGGAATTTGAGAACAGATAATTCGGATCCCTTTGAAGACTATAGGGCCAAAGGAAATATCCTCCGATAACAAAGAGAAAGAAGCTTTCTGAGAAACTTCTTTGTGTTCTGTGAAATCATCTCACAGAGTTACAGCTTTCCCCTCAAGATGCCTTTCGCTAAGACAGTTCTTGTGGAATAGGCAAAGTGATATTTGGAAGCCCATAGAGGGCTATGGTGAAAATGAAAATATCCTCAGATGAAATCTGGAAAGAAGCTTTCTGAGAAACTGCTCTGTGATGTGTGACTTCCACTCACAGAGTTACATCTGTATTTCGTGGATCTCATTGCTACACTTATTTCTGTGGATTCTGAGAACAGATATTTCGGAACCCTTTGAAGATTATAGGGCCAAAGGAAATATCCTCCGATAACAAAGAGAAAGAAGCTTTCTGAGAAACTTCTTTGTCTTCTGTGAAATCACCTCACACAGTTACAGCTTTCCCCTCAAGAAGCCTTTCGCTAAGACAGTTCTTGTGGAATAGGCAAAGTGATATTTGGAAGCCCATAGAGGGCTATGGTGAAAAAGGAAATATCCTCAGATGAAATCTGGAAAGAAGCTTTCTGAGAAACTGCTTAGTGTTCTGTTAATTCATCTCACAGAGTTGTATCTGTATTTCGTGGATCTCTTTGCTAGCCTTATTTCTGTGGAATCTGAGAACAGATATTTCGGATCCCTTTGAAGACTATAGGGCCAAAGTAAATATCCTCCGATAACAAAGAGAAAGAAGCTTTCTGAGAAACTTCTTTGTGTTCTGTGAAATCATCTCACAGAGTTACAGCTTTCCCCTCAAGAAGCCTTTCGCTAAGACAGTTCTTGTGGAATAGGCAAAGTGATATTTGGAAGCCCATAGAGGGCTATGGTGAAAATGAATATATCCTCAGATGAAATCTGGAAAGAAGCTTTCTGAGAAACTGCTCTGTGATGTGTGACTTCCACTCACAGAGTTACATCTGTATTTCGTGGATCTCATTGCTACACTTATTTCTGTGTATACTGAGAAAAGATATTTCGGAACCCTTTGAAGACTATAGGGCCAAAGGAAATATCCTCCGATAACAAAAAGAAAGAAGCTTTCTGAGAAACTTCTTTGTCTTCTGTGAAATCACCTCACACAGTTACAGCTTTCCCCTCAAGAAGCCTTTCGCTAAGACAGTTCTTGTGGAATTGGCAAAGTGATATTTGGAAGCCCATAGAGGGCTATGGTGAAAAAGGAAATATCCTCAGATGAAATATGGAAAGAAGCTTTCTGAGAAACTGCTTAGTGTTCTGTTAATTCATCTCACAGAGTTGTATCTGTATTTCGTGGATCTCTTTGCTAGCCTTATTTCTGTGGAATCTGAGAACAGATATTTCGGATCCCTTTGAAGACTATAGGGTCAAAGGAAATATCCTCTGATAACAAAGAGAAAGAAGCTTTCTGAGAAACTTCTTTGTGTTCTGTGAAATCATCTCACAGAGTTACACCTTTCCCCTCAAGAAGCCTTTCGCTAAGACAGTTCTTGTGGAATTGGCAAAGTGATATTTGGAAGCCCATAGAGGGCTACGGTGAAAAAGGAAATATCCTCAGATGAAATCTGGAAAGAAGCTTTCTGAGAAACTGCTCTGTAATGTGTGACTTCCACTCACAGAGTTACATCTGTATTTCGTGGATCTCTTTGCTAGCCTTATTTCTGTGGAATCTGAGAACAGATATTTCGGATCCCTTTGAATACTATAGTGCCAAAGTAGATATCCTCCGATAACAAAGAGAAAGAAGCTTTCTGAGAAACTTCTTTGTGTTCTGTGAAATCATCTCACAGAGTTACAGCGTTCCCCTGAAGAAGCCTTTCGCTAAACAGGTTCTTGTGGAATTGGCAAAGTGATATTTGGAAGCCCATAGAGGGCTATGTTGAAAAAGGAAATATCCTCAGATGAAATCTGGAAAGATGCTTTCTGAGAAACTGCTTAGTGTTCTGTTAATTCATCTCACAGTGTTACGTATGCATTTCGTGGATCTCTTGGCTAGCCTTATTTCTGTGGAATCTGAGAACAGATATTTCGGATCCCTTTGAAGACCATAGGGCCAAAGGAAATATCCTCCGATAACAAAGAGAAAGAAGCTTTCTGAGAAACTTCTTTGTGTTCTGTGAAATCATCTCACAGAGTTACAGCTTTCCCCTCATGAAGCTTTTCTCTAAGACAGTTCTTGTGGAATTGGCAAAGTGATATTTGGAAGCCCATAGAGGGCTAGGGTGAAAAAAGTAATATCCTCAGATGAAATCTGGAAAGAAGCTTTCTGTGAAACTGCTTAGTGTTCTGTTAATTCATCTCACAGAGTTACATCTGTATTTCGTGGATCTCTTTGCTAGCCTTATTTCTGTGGAATCTGAGAACAGATATTTCGGATCCCTTTGAAGACTATAGGGCCAAAGGAAATATGCTCCGATAACAAAGAGAAAGAAGCTTTCTGAGAAACTTCTTTGTGTTCTGTGAAATCTTCTCACAGAGTTACAGCTTTCCCCTCCAGAAGCATTTCGCTAAGACAGTTCTTGTGGAATTGGCAAAGTGATATTTGGAGCCCTTAGAGGGCTATGGTGAAAAAGGAAATATCCTCAAATGAACTCTGGAAAAAAAGCTTTCTGAGAAACTGCTTAGTGTTCTGTTGATTCATCTCACAGATTTACATCTGTATTTCGTGGATCTCTTTGCTAGCTTCATTTCTGTGGTATCTGAGAAGAGATATTTCTGATCCCTTTGAAGACTATAGGGCCAAAGGAAATATCCTCCGATAACAAAGAGAAAGAAGCTTTCTGAGAAACTTCTTTGTTTTCTCTGAAATCATCTCACAGAGTTACAGCTTTCCCCTCAAGAAGCCTTTCGCTAAGACATTTCTTTTGGAATTGGCACTGTGATATTTGGAAGCCCATAGAGGGCTATGGTGAAAAAGGAAATATCTTCAGATGAAATCTGGAAAGAAGCTTTCTGAGAAACTGCTCTGTAATGTGTGACTTCCACTCACAGAGTTACATCTGTATTTCGTGGATCTCTTTGCTAGCCTTATTTCTGTGGAATCTGAGAACAGATATTTCGGATCCCTTTGAGGACTATAGGGCCAAAGGAAATATCCTCCGATAACAAAGAGAAAGAAGCTTTCTGAGAAACTTCTTTGTGTTCTGTGAAGTCATCTCACAGAGTTACAGCTTTCCCCTCAAGAAGCCTTTCGCTAAGACCGTTCTTGTGGAATTGGCAAAGTGATATTTGGAAGCCCATAGAGGGCTATGGTGAAAAAGTAAATATCCTCAGATGAAATCTGGAAAGAAGCTTTCTGAGAAACTGCTTAGTGTTCTGTTAATTTATCTCACAGAGTTTCATATGCATTTCGTGGATCTCTTGGCTAGCCTTATTTCTGTGGAATCTGAGAACAGAGATTTCGGATCCCTTTGAATACTATAGAGCCAAAGGAAATATCCTCCGATAATAAAGAGAAAGAAGCTTTCTGAGAAACTTCTTTGTGTTCTGTGAAATCATCTCACAGACTTACAGCTTTCCCCTCATGAAGCTTTTCTCTAAGACAGTTCTTGTGGAATTGGCAAAGTGATATTTGGAAGAACATAGAGGGCTAGGGTGAAAAAGGTAATATCCTCAGATGAAATCTGGAAGGAAGCTTTCTGTGAAACTGCTTAGTGTTCCGTTAATTCATCTCACAGAGTTACATCTGTATTTCGTGGATCTCTTTGCTAGCTTAATTTCTGTGGAATCTGAGAACAGATATTTCGGAACCCTTTGAAGACTATAGGGCCAAAGGAAATATCCTCTGATTAGAAAGAGAAAGAAGCTTTCTGAGAAACTTCTTTGTGTTCTGTGAAATCACCTCACAGAGTTACAGCTTTCCCCTCAAGAAGCCTTTCGCTAAGACAGTTCTTGTGGAATTGGCAAAGTGATATTTCGAAGCCCATAGAGGGCTATGGTGAAAAAGGAAATATCCTCAGATGAAATCTGGAAAGAAGCTTTCTGAGAAACTGCTAAGTGTTCTGTTAATTCATCTCACAGAGTTACATCTGTATTTCGTGGATCTCTTTGCTAGCCTTGTTTCTGTGGAGTCTGAGAACAGATATTTCGGATCCCTTTCAAGACTATAGGGCCAAAGGGAATATCCTCCAATAACAAAGAGAAAGAAGCTTTCTGAGAAACTTCTTTGTGTTCTGTGAAATCATCTCACAGAGTTACAACTTTCCCCTCAAGAAGACTTTCGCTAAGACAGTTCTTTAGGAATTGGCAAAGTGATATTTGGAAGCCCATAGAGGGGTAGGGCGAAAAAGGAAATATCCTCAAATGAAATCTGGAAAGAAGATGTCCGAGAAACTGCTCTGTAATGTGTAACTTCCACTCACAGAGTTACATCTGTATTTCGTGGATCTCTTTGCTAGCCTTATTTCTGTGGAATCTGAGAACAGATATTTCGGATCCCTTTGAAGACTATAGGGTCAAAGGAAATATCCTCCGATAACAAAGAGAAAGAAGCTTTCTGAGAAACTTCTTTGTGTTCTGTGAAATCATCTCACAGAGTTACAGCTTTCCCCTGAAGAAGCCTTTCGCTAAGACAGTTCTTGTGGAATTGGCAAAGTGATATTTGGAAGCCCATAGAGGGCTATGGTGAAAAAGGAAATATCCCCATATGAAATCTGGAAAGAAGCTTTCTGAGAAACTGCTCTGTAATGTGTGACTTCCACTCACAGAGGTACATCTGTATTTCGTGGATCTCTTGGCTAGCCTTATTTCTGTGGAATCTGAGAACAGATATTTCGGATCCCTTTGAAGACCATAGGGCCAAAGGAAATATCCTCCGATAACAAAGAGAAAGAAGCTTTCTGAGAAACTTCTTTGTGTTCTGTGAAATCATCTCACAGAGTTACAGCTTTCCCCTCATGAAGCTTTTCTCTAAGACAGTTCTTGTGGAATTGGCAAAGTGATATTTGGAAGCCCATAGAGGGCTAGGGTGAAAAAGGTAATATCTCAGATGAAATCTGGAAAGAAGCTTTCTGAGAAACTGCTTAGTGTTCTGTTAATTCATCTCACAGAGTTACATCTGTATTTCGTGCATCTCTTTGCTAGCCTTATTTCTGTGGAATCTGAGAGCAGATATTTTGGATCCCTTTGAAGACTATAGGGCCAAAGGAAATATCCTCCGATAACAAAGAGAAAGAAGCTTTCTGAGAAACTTCTTTGTGTTCTGTGAAATCACCTCACAGAGTTACAGCTATCCCCTCAAGTAGCCTTTCCCTAAGACAGTTCTTGTGGAATTGGCAAAGTGATATTTGGAAGCCCTTACAGGGCTATGGTGAAAAAGGAAATATCCTCAGATGAAATCTGGAAAGAAGCTTTCTGAGAAACTGCTTAGTGTTCTGTTAATTCACCTCACAGAGTTACATCTGTATTTCGTGGATCTCTTTGCTAGCCTTGTTTCTGTGGAGTCTGAGAACAGATATTTCGGATCCCTTTGAAGACTATAGGGCCAAAGGAAATATCATCCGATAACAAAGAGAAAGAAGCTTTCTGAGAAACTTCTTTGTGTTCTGTGAAATCATCTCACAGAGTTACAACTTTCCCCTCAAGAAGACTTTCGCTAAGACAGTTCTTTAGGAATTGGCAAAGTGATATTTGGAAGCCCATAGAGGGGTAGGGCGAAAAAGGAAATATCCTCAAATGAAATCTGGAAAGAAGATGTCCGAGAAACGGCTCTGTAATGTGTAACTTCCACTCACAGAGTTACATCTGTATTTCGTGGATCTCTTTGCTAGCCTTATTTCTGTGGAATCTGAGAACAGATATTTCGGATCCCTTTGAAAACTATAGGGCCAAAGCAAATATCCTCCGATAACAAAGAGAAAGAAGCTTTCTGAGAAACTTCTTTGTGTTCTGTGAAATCATCTCACAGAGTTACAGCTTTCCCCTGAAGAAGCCTTTCGCTAAGACAGTTCTTGTGGAATTGGCAAAGTGATATTTGGAAGCCAATAGAGGGCTATGGTGAAAAAGGAAATATCCCCATATGAAATCTGGAAAGAAGCTTTCTGAGAAACTGCTCTGTAATGTGTGACTTCCACTCACAGAGGTACATCTGTATTTCGTGGATCTCTTGGCTAGCCTTATTTCTGTGGAATCTGAGAACAGATATTTCGGATCCCTTTGAAGACCATAGGGCCAAAGGAAATATCCTCCCATAACAAAGAGAAAGAAGCTTTCTGAGAAACTTCTTTGTGTTCTGTGAAATCATCTCACAGAGTTACATCTTTCCCCTCATGAAGCTTTTCTCTAAGACAGTTCTTGTGGAATTGGCAAAGTGATATTTGGAAGCCCATAGAGGGCTAGGGTGAAAAAGGTAATATCCTCAGATGAAATCTGGAAAGAAGCTTTCTGAGAAACTGCTTAGTGTTCTGTTAATTCATCTCACAGATTTACATCTGTATTTCGTGGATCTCTTTGCTAGCCTTATTTCTGTGGAATCTGAGAACAGATATTTTGGATCCCTTTGAAGACTATAGGGCCAAAGGAAATATCCTCCGATAACAAAGAGAAAGAAGCTTTCTGAGAAACTTCTTTGTGTTCTGTGAAATCAACTCACAGAGTTACAGTGATCCCCTCAAGTAGCCTTTCCCTAAGACAGTTCTTGTGGAATTGGCAAAGTGATATTTGGAAGCCCTTACAGGGCTATGGTGAAAAAGGAAATATCCTCAGATGAAATCTGGAAAGAAGCTTTCTGAGAAACTGCTTAGTGTTCTGTTAATTCATCTCACAGTGTTATATATGTATTTCGTGGATCTCTTTGCTAGCTTTAGTTCTGTGGAATCTGAGAACAGATATTTCTGATCCTATTAAAGACTATAGGGCCAAAGGAAATATCCTCCGATAACAAAGAGAAAGAAGCTTTCTGAGAAACTTCTTTGTGTTCTGTGAAATCATCTCACAGAGTTACAGCTTTCCCCTGAAGAAGCCTTTCGCTAAGACAGTTCTTGTGGAATTGGCAAAGTGATATTTGGAAGCCCATAGAGGGCTAAGGTGAAAAAGGAAATATCCTCAGATGAAATCTGGAAAGAAGCTTTCTGAGAAACTGCTCTATAATGTGTGACTTCCACTTACAGAGTTACATCTGCATTTCGTGGATCTCTTTGCTAGCCTTATTTCTGTGGAATCTGAGAACAGATATTTCGGATCCCTTTGAAGACTATAGGGCCAATTAAATATCCTCCGATAACAAAGAGAAAGAAGCTTTCTCAGAAACTTCTTTGTGTTCTGTGAAATCATCTCACAGAGTTACAGCTTTCCCCTCAAGAAGCATTTCGCTAAGACAGTTCTTGTGGAATTGGCAAAGTGATATTTGGAAGCCCTTAGAGGGCTATGGTGAAAAAGGAAATATCCTCAGATGAAATCTGGAAAGAAGCTTTCTGAGAAACTGCTCAGTGATGTGCCTTCCACTCACAGAATTACATATGTATTTCGTGGATCTCTTTGCTAGCCTTATTTCTGTGGAATCTGAGAACAGATATTTCGGATCCCTTTGAAGACTATAGGGCCAGAGGAAATATCCTCCGATAACAAAGAGAAAGAAGCTTTCTGAGAAACTTCTTTGTGTTCTGTGAAATCACCTCACAGAGTTACAGCTTTCCCCTCAAGTAGTCTTTCCCTAAGACAGTTCTTGTGGAATTGGCAAAGTGATATTTGGAGGCCCTTAGAGGGCTATGGTGAAAAAGGAAATATCCTCAGATGCAATCTGGAAAGAAGCTTTCTGAGAAACTGCTTAGTGTTCTGTTAATTCATCTCACCGAGTAACATCTGTATTACGTGGATCTCTTTGCTAGCCTTATTTCTGTGGAATCTGAGAACAGATATTTCGGATCCTTTTGAAGACTATAGGGCCAAAGGAAATATCCACTGATAACAAAGAGAAAGAAGCTTTCTGAGAAACTTCTTTGTGTTCTGTGAAATCATCTCACAGAGTTACAGATTTACCCTCAAGAAGCCTTCGCTAATACAGTTCTTGTGGAATTGGCAAAGTGATATTTGGAAGCCCATAGAGAGCTATGGTGAAAAGGAAATACCCTCAGGTGAAATCTGGAAAGAAGCTTTCTGAGAAACTGCTCTGTAATGTGTGACTTCCACTCACAGAGTTACATCTGTATTTCGTGGATCTCTTTGCTAGCCTTATTTCTGTGGATTCTGAGAACAGATATTTCGGATCTCTTTGAAAACTATAGGGCCAAAGGAAATATCCTCCGATAACAAAGAGAAAGAAGCTTTCCGAGAAACGTCTTTGTGTTCTGTGAAATCATCTCACAGAGTTACAGTTTTCCCCTCCAGAAGCCTTTCCCTAAGACAGTTCTTGTGGAATTGGCAAAGTGATATTTGGAAGCCCTTAGAGGGCTATGGTGAAAAAGGAAATATCCTCAGATGAAATCTGGAAAGAAGATTTCTGAAAAACTGCTCTGTAATGTGTAAATTCCACTCACAGAGTTACATCTGTATTTCGTGGATCTCTTTGCTAGCCTGATTTCTGTGGAATCTGAGAACAGATATTTCGGATCCCTTTGAAGACTATAGGGCCAAAGGAAATATCCTCTGATAACAAAGAGAAAGAAGCTTTCTGAGAAACTTCTTTGTGTTCTGTGAAATCATCTCACACAGTTACAGCTTTCCCGTCATGAAGCCTTTCGCTAAGACAGTTCTTGTGGAATTGGCAAAGTGATATTTGGAAGCCCATAAAGGGCTATGGTGAAAAAGGAAATATCCTCAGATGAAATCTGGAAAGAAGCTTTCTGAGAAACTGCTCTGTAATGTGTGACTTCCAGTCACAGAGTTACATCTGTATTTCGTGGATCTCTTTGCTAGCCTTATTTCTGTGGAATCTGAGAGCAGATATTTCGGATCCCTTTGAAGACTATAGGGCCAAAGGAAATATCGTCCGATAACAAAGAGAAAGAAGCTTTCTGAGAAACTTCTTTGTGTTCTGTGAAATTATCTCACAGAGTTACAGCTTTTCCCTCAAGAAGCCTTTCACTGAGACAGTTCTAGTGGAATTGGCAAAGGGATATTTGGAAGCCCATAGAGGGCTATGGTGAAAAAGGAAATATCCTCAGATGAAATCTGGAAAGAAGCTTTCTGAGAAACTGCTTAGTGTTCTGTTAATTCATCTCACAGAGTTACATCTGTATTTCGTGGATCTCTTTGCTAGCTTTATTTCTGTGGAATCTGAGAACAGATATTTCGGATCCCTTTGAAGACTATAGGGCCAAAGGAAACATCCTCCGATAACAAAGAGAAAGAAGCTTACTGAGAAACTTCTTTGTGTTCTGTGATATCATCTCACAGAGTTACAGCTTTCCCCTCAAGAAGCCTTTCGCTAAGACAGTTCTAGTGGAACTGGAAAAGTTATATTTGGAAGCCCATAGAGGGCTATGGTGAAAAAGGAAATATCCTCAGATGAAATCTGGAAAGAAGCTTTCGGAGAAACTGCTCTCTAATGTGTGACTTCCACTCACAGAGTTACATCTGTATTTCGTGAATCTCTTTGCTAGCCTTATTTCTTAGGAATCTGAAAACCGATATTTCGGATCCCTTTGAAGACTATAGGGCCAAAGGAAATATCCTCCGATAAGAAAGAGAAAGAAGCTTTCTGAGAAACTTCTTTTTGTTCTTTGAAATCATCTCACAGAGTTACAGCTTTCCCCTCAAGAAGCCTTTCGCTAAGACAGTTCTTGTGGAATTGGCAAAGTGATATTTGGAAGCCCATAGAGGGCTATGGTGAAAAAGGAAATATCCTCAGATGAAATCTGGAAAGAAGCTTTCTGAGAAACTGCTTAGTGTTCTGTTAATTCATCTCACAGAGTTACATCTGTATTTCGTGGATCTCTTTGCTAGCCTTATTTCTGTGGAATCTGAGAACAGATATTTCGGATCCCTTTGAAGACTATAGGGTCAAAGGAAATATCCTCCGATAACAAAGAGAAAGAAACCTTCTGAGAAACTTCTTTGTGTTCTGTGAAATCATCTCACAGAGTTACAGCTTTCCCCTCAAGAAGCCTTTCGCTAAGACAGTGTTTGTGGAACTGGCAAAGTGATATTTGGAAGCCCATAGAGGGCTATGGTGAAAAAGGAAATATCCTCAGATGAAATCTGGAAAGAAGCTTTCTGAGAAACTGCTCTCTAATGTGTCACTTCCACTCACAGAGTTACATCTGTATTTCGTGAATCTCTTTGCTAGGCTTATTTCTGTGGAATCTGAAAACCGATATTTCGAATCCCTTTGAAGACTGTAGGGCCAAAGGAAATATCCTCCGATAACAAAGAGAAAGAAGCTTTCTGAGAAACTTCTTTGTGTTCTGTGAAATCATCTCACAGAGTTACAGCTTTCCCCTCAAGAACCCTTTCGCTAAGACAGTTCTGGTGGAATTGGCAACGTGATATTTGGAAGCCCTTAGAGGGCTACGGTGAAAAAGGAAATATCCTAACATGAAATCTCGAAAGAAGCTTTCTGAGAAACTGCTTAGTGTTCTGTTAATTCAACTCACAGAGTTACATCGGTATTTCGTGGATCACTTTGCTAGCCTTATTTCTGTGGAATCTGAGAACAGATATTTCGGATCCCTTTAAAGACTATAGGGCCAAAGGAAATATCCTCCGATAACAAAGAGAAAGAAGCTTTCTGAGAAACTTCTTTGTGTTCTGTGAAATCATCTCACAGAGTTACAGCTTTCCCCTCAAGAAGCCTTTCGCTAAGACAGTTCTTGTGGAATTGGCAAAGTGATATTTGCAAGCCCATAGGGGGCTATGGTGAAAAAGGAAATATCTTCAGATGAAATCTGGAAAGAAGCTTTCTGAGAAACTGCTCTCTAATGTGTGACTTCCACTCACTGAGTTACATCTGTATTTCGTGAATCTCTTTGCTAGCCTTATTTCTTTGGAATCTGAAAACCGATATTTCGGATCCCTTTGAAGACTATAGGGCCAAAGGACATCTCCTCCGATAACAAAGACAAAGAAGCTTTCTGAGAAACTTCTTTGTGTTCTGTGAAATCATCTCACAGAGTTACAGCTTTCCCCTCAAGCAGCCTTTCTCTAAGACTTTTCTTGTGGTATTGGTAAAGTGATATTTGGAAGCCCTTAGAGGGCTATGGTGAAAAAGGTAATATCCTCAGATGAAATCTGGAAAGAAGCTTTCTGAGAAACTGCTCTGTAATGTGTGACTTCCACTCACAGAGTTACATCTGTATTTCGTGGGTCTCTTTGCTAGCCTTATTTCTGTGGAATCTGAGAACAGATATTTCGGATCCCTTTGAAGACTATAGGGCCAAAGGAAATATCCTCCGATAACAAAGAGAAAGAAGCTTTCTGAGAAACTTCTTTGTGTTCTGTGAAATCATCTCACAGAGTTACAGCTTTCCCCTCAAGAAGCCTTTCACTAAGACAGTTCTAGTAGAATTGGCAAAGTGATATTTGGAAGCCTATAGAGGGCTATGGTGGAAAAGGAAATATCCTCAGATGAAACCTCGAAAGAAGCTTTCTGAGAAACTGCTTAGTGTTCTGTTAATTCATCTCACAGAGTTACATCTGTATTTCGTGGATCTCTTTGCTAGCCTTGTTTCTGTGGAGTCTGAGAACAGATATTTCGGATCCCTTTGAAGACTATAGGGCCAAAGGAAATATCATCCGATAACAAAGAGAAAGAAGCTTTCTGAGAAACTTCTTTGTGTTCTGTGAAATCATCTCACAGAGTTACAACTTTCCCCTCAAGAAGACTTTCGCTAAGACAGTTCTTTAGGAATTGGCAAAGTGATATTTGGAAGCCCATAGAGGGGTAGGGCGAAAAAGGAAATATCCTCAAATGAAATCTGGAAAGAAGATGTCCGAGAAACTACTCTGTAATGTGTAACTTCCACTCACAGAGTTACATCTGTATTTCGTGGATCTCTTTGCTAGCCTTATTTCTGTGGAATCTGAGAACAGATATTTCGGATCCCTTTGAAAACTATAGGGCCAAAGGAAATATCCTCCGATAACAAAGAGAAAGAAGCTTTCTGAGAAACTTCTTTGTGTTCTGTGAAATCATCTCACAGAGTTACAGCTTTCCCCTGAAGAAGCCTTTCGCTAAGACAGTTCTTGTGGAATTGGCAAAGTGATATTTGGAAGCCAATAGAGGGCTATGGTGAAAAAGGAAATATCCCCATATGAAATCTGGAAAGAAGCTTTCTGAGAAACTGCTCTGTAATGTGTGACTTCCACTCACAGAGGTACATCTGTATTTCGTGGATCTCTTGGCTAGCCTTATTTCTGTGGAATCTGAGAACAGATATTTCGGATCCCTTTGAAGACCATAGGGCCAAAGGAAATATCCTCCCATAACAAAGAGAAAGAAGCTTTCTGAGAAACTTCTTTGTGTTCTGTGAAATCATCTCACAGAGTTACAGCTTTCCCCTCATGAAGCTTTTCTCTAAGACAGTTCTTGTGGAATTGGCAAAGTGATATTTGGAAGCCCATAGAGGGCTAGGGTGAAAAAGGTAATATCCTCAGATGAAATCTGGAAAGAAGCTTTCTGAGAAACTGCTTAGTGTTCTGTTAATTCATCTCACAGATTTACATCTGTATTTCGTGGATCTCTTTGCTAGCCTTATTTCTGTGGAATCTGAGAACAGATATTTTGGATCCCTTTGAAGACTATAGGGCCAAAGGAAATATCCTCCGATAACAAAGAGAAAGAAGCTTTCTGAGAAACTTCTTTGTGTTCTGTGAAATCAACTCACAGAGTTACAGTGATCCCCTCAAGTAGCCTTTCCCTAAGACAGTTCTTGTGGAATTGGCAACATGATATTTGGAAGCCCTTACAGGGCTATGGTGAAAAAGGAAATATCCTCAGATGAAATCTGGAAAGAAGCTTTCTGAGAAACTGCTTAGTGTTCTGTTAATTCATCTCACAGTGTTATATATGTATTTCGTGGATCTCTTTGCTAGCTTTAGTTCTGTGGAATCTGAGAACAGATATTTCTGATCCTATTAAAGACTATAGGGCCAAAGGAAATATCCTCCGATAACAAAGAGAAAGAAGCTTTCTGAGAAACTTCTTTGTGTTCTGTGAAATCATCTCACAGAGTTACAGCTTTCCCCTGAAGAAGCCTTTCGCTAAGACAGTTCTTGTGGAATTGGCAAAGTGATATTTGGAAGCCCATAGAGGGCTAAGGTGAAAAAGGAAATATCCTCAGATGAAATCTGGAAAGAAGCTTTCTGAGAAACTGCTCTATAATGTGTGACTTCCACTTACAGAGTTACATCTGCATTTCGTGGATCTCTTTGCTAGCCTTATTTCTGTGGAATCTGAGAACAGATATTTCGGATCCCTTTGAAGACTATAGGGCCAATTAAATATCCTCCGATAACAAAGAGAAAGAAGCTTTCTCAGAAACTTCTTTGTGTTCTGTGAAATCATCTCACAGAGTTACAGCTTTCCCCTCAAGAAGCATTTCGCTAAGACAGTTCTTGTGGAATTGGCAAAGTGATATTTGGAAGCCCTCAGAGGGCTATGGTGAAAAAGGAAATATCCTCAGATGAAATCTGGAAAGAAGCTTTCTGAGAAACTGCTCAGTGATGTGCCTTCCACTCACAGAATTACATATGTATTTCGTGGATCTCTTTGCTAGCCTTATTTCTGTGGAATCTGAGAACAGATATTTCGGATCCCTTTGAAGACTATAGGGCCAAAGGAAATATCCTCCGATAACAAAGAGAAAGAAGCTTTCTGAGAAACTTCTTTGTGTTCTGTGAAATCACCTCACAGAGTTACAGCTTTCCCCTCAAGTAGTCTTTCCCTAAGACAGTTCTTGTGGAATTGGCAAAGTGATATTTGGAGGCCCATAGAGGGCTATGGTGAAAAAGGAAATATCCTCAGATGCAATCTGGAAAGAAGCTTTCTGAGAAACTGCTTAGTGTTCTGTTAATTCATCTCACCGAGTTACATCTGTATTACGTGGATCTCTTTGCTAGCCTTATTTCTGTGGAATCTGAGAACAGATATTTCGGATCCTTTTGAAGACTATAGGGCCAAAGGAAATATCCACTGATAACAAAGAGAAAGAAGCTTTCTGAGAAACTTCTTTGTGTTCTGTGAAATCATCTCACAGAGTTACAGCTTTCCCCTCATGAAGCTTTTCTCTAAGACAGTTCTTGTAGAATTGGCAAAGTGATATTTGGAAGCCCATAGAGGGCTATGGTGAAAAAGGTAATATCCTCAGATGAAATCTGGAAAGAAGCTTTCTGTGAAACTGCTTAGTGTTCTGTTAATTCATCTCCCAGAGTTACATCTGTATTTCGTGGATGCCTTTGCTAGCCTTTTTTCTGTGGAATCTGAGAAGAGATATTTCGGATCTCTTTAAAGGGTATAGGGCCAAAGGAAATATCCTCCGATAACAAAGAGAAAGAAGCTTTCTGAGAAACTTCTTTGTGTTCTGTGAAATCATCTCACAGAGTTACAGCTTTACCCTCAAGAAGCCTTCGCTAATACAGTTCTTGTGGAATTGGCAAAGTGATATTTGGAAGCCCATAGAGAGCTATGGTGAAAAGGAAATACCCTCAGGTGAAATCTGGAAAGAAGCTTTCTGAGAAACTGCTCTGTAATGTGTGACTTCCACTCACAGAGTTACATCTGTATTTCGTGGATCTCTTTGCTAGCCTTATTTCTGTGGATTCTGAGAACAGATATTTCGGATCTCTTTGAAAACTATAGGGCCAAAGGAAATACCCTCCGATAACAAAGAGAAAGAAGCTTTCTGAGAAACGTCTTTGTGTTCTGTGAAATCATCTCACAGAGTTACAGTTTTCCCCTCCAGAAGCCTTTCCCTAAGACAGTTCTTGTGGAATTGGCAAAGTTATATTTGGAAGCCCATAGAGGGCTATGGTGAAAAAGGAAATATCCTCAGATGAAATCTGGAAAGAAGATTTCTGAAAAACTGCTCTGTAATGTGTAAATTCCACTCACAGAGTTACATCTGTATTTCGTGGATCTCTTTGCTAGCCTTATTTCTGTGGAATCTGAGAACAGATATTTCGGATCCCTTTGAAGACTATAGGGCCAAAGGAAATATCCTCTGATAACAAAGAGAAAGAAGCTTTCTGAGAAACTTCTTTGTGTTCTGTGAAATCATCTCACACAGTTACAGCTTTCCGTCATGAAGCCTTTCGCTAAGACAGTTCTTGTGGAATTGGCAAAGTGATATTTGGAAGCCCATAAAGGGCTATGGTGAAAAAGGAAATATCCTCAGATGAAATCTGGAAAGAAGCTTTCTGAGAAACTGCTCTGTAATGTGTGACTTCCAGTCACAGAGTTACATCTGTATTTCGTGGATCTCTTTGCTAGCCTTATTTCTGTGGAATCTGAGAGCAGATATTTCGGATCCCTTTGAAGACTATAGGGCCAAAGGAAATATCGTCCGATAACAAAGAGAAAGAAGCTTTCTGAGAAACTTCTTTGTGTTCTGTGAAATTATCTCACAGAGTTACAGCTTTTCCCTCAAGAAGCCTTTCACTGAGACAGTTCTAGTGGAATTGGCAAAGGGATATTTGGAAGCCCATAGAGGGCTATGGTGAAAAAGGAAATATCCTCAGATGAAATCTGGAAAGAAGCTTTCTGAGAAACTGCTTAGTGTTCTGTTAATTCATCTCACAGAGTTACATCTGTATTTCGTGGATCTCTTTGCTAGCCTTATTTCTGTGGAATCTCAGAACAGATATTTCGGATCCCTTTGAAGACTATAGGGCCAAAGGAAACATCCTCCGATAACAAAGAGAAAGAAGCTTACTGAGAAACTTCTTTGTGTTCTGTGAAATCATCTCACAGAGTTACAGCTTTCCCCCCAAGAAGCCTTTCGCTAAGACAGTTCTAGTGGAACTGGAAAAGTTATATTTGGAAGCCCATAGAGGGCTATGGTGAAAAAGGAAATATCCTCAGATGAAATCTGGAAAGAAGCTTTCGGAGAAACTGCTCTCTAATGTGTGACTTCCACTCACAGAGTTACATCTGTATTTCGTGAATCTCTTTGCTAGCCTTATTTCTTTGGAATCTGAAAACCGATATTTCGGATCCCTTTGAAGACTATAGGGCCAAAGGAAATATCCTCCGATAAGAAAGAGAAAGAAGCTTTCTGAGAAACTTCTTTTTGTTCTTTGAAATCATCTCACAGAGTTACAGCTTTCCCCTCAAGAAGCCTTTCGCTAAGACAGTTCTTGTGGAATTGGCAAAGTGATATTTGGAAGCCCATAGAGGGCTATGGTGAAAAAGGAAATATCCTCAGATGAAAACTGGAAAGAAGCTTTCTGAGAAACTGCTTAGTGTTCTGTTAATTCATCTCACAGAGTTACATCTGTATTTCGTGGATCTCTTTGCTAGCCTTATTTCTGTGGAATCTGAGAACAGATATTTCGGATCCCTTTGAAGACTATAGGGCCAAAGGAAATATCCTCCGATAACAAAGAGAAAGAAACTTTCTGAGAAACTTCTTTGTGTTCTGTGAAATCATCTCACAGAGTTACAGCTTTCCCCTCAAGAAGCCTTTCGCTAAGACAGTGTTTGTGGAACTGGCAAAGTGATATTTGTAAGCCCATAGAGGGCTATGGTGAAAAAGGAAATATCCTCAGATGAAATCTGGAAAGAAGCTTTCTGAGAAACTGCTCTCTAATGTGTCACTTCCACTCACAGAGTTACATCTGTATTTCGTGAATGTCTTTGCTAGGCTTATTTCTGTGGAATCTGAAAACCGATATTTCGAATCCCTTTGAAGACTGTAGGGCCAAAGGAAATATCCTCCGATAACAAAGAGAAAGAAGCTTTCTGAGAAACTTCTTTGTGTTCTGTGAAATCATCTCACAGAGTTACAGCTTTCCCCTCAAGAACCCTTTCGCTAACACAGTTCTGGTGGAATTGGCAACGTGATATTTGGAAGCCCTTAGAGGGGTACGGTGAAAAAGGAAATATCCTCACATGAAATCTCGAAAGAAGCTTTCTGAGAAACTGCTTAGTGTTCTGTTAATTCAACTCACAGAGTTACATCGGTATTTCGTGGATCTCTTTGCTAGCCTTATTTCTGTGGAATCTGAGAACAGATATTTCGGATCCCTTTAAAGACTATAGGGCCAAAGGAAATATCCTCCGATAACAAAGAGAAAGAAGCTTTCTGAGAAACTTCTTTGTGTTCTGTGAAGTCATCTCACAGAGTTACAGCTTTCCCCTCAAGAAGCCTTTCGCTAAGACAGTTCTTGTGGAATTGGCAAAGTGATATTTGGAAGCCCATAGGGGGCTATGGTGAAAAAGGAAATATCTTCAGATGAAATCTGGAAAGAAGCTTTCTGAGAAACTGCTCTCTAATGTGTGACTTCCACTCACTGAGTTACATCTGTATTTCGTGAATCTCTTTGCTAGCCTTATTTCTTTGGAATCTGAAAACCGATATTTCGGATCCCTTTGAAGACTATAGGGCCAAAGGACATCTCCTCCGATAACAAAGACAAAGAAGCTTTCTGAGAAACTTCTTTGTGTTCTGTGAAATCATCTCACAGAGTTACAGCTTTCCCCTCAAGCAGCCTTTCTCTAAGACATTTCTTGTGGTATTGGTAAAGTGATATATGGAAGCCCTTAGAGGGCTATGGTGAAAAAGGTAATATCCTCAGATGAAATCTGGAAAGAAGCTTTCTGAGAAACTGCTCTGTAATGTGTGACTTCCACTCACAGAGTTACATCTGTATTTCGTGGGTCTCTTTGCTAGCCTTATTTCTGTGGAATCTGAGAACAGATATTTCGGATCCCTTTGAAGACTATAGGGCCAAAGGAAATATCCTCCGATAACAAAGAGAAAGAAGCTTTCTGAGAAACTTCTTTGTGTTCTGTGAAATCATCTCACAGAGTTACAGCTTTCCCCTCAAGAAGACTTTCACTAAGACAGTTCTAGTGGAATTGGCAAAGTGATATTTGGAAGCCTATAGAGGGCTATGGTGGAAAAGGAAATATCCTCAGATGAAACCTCGAAAGAAGCTTTCTGAGAAACTGCTTAGTGTTCTGTTAATTCATCTCACAGAGTTACATCTGTATTTCGTGGATCTCTTTGCTAGCCTTATTTCTGTGGAATCTGAGAAGAGATATTTCGGATCCCTTTGAAGACTATAGGGCCAAAGGAAATATCCTCCGATAACAAAGAGAAAGAAGCTTTCTGAGAAACTTCTTTGTGTTCTGTGAAATCATCTCACAGAGTTACAGCTTTCCCCTCAAGAAGCCTTACGCTAAGACAGTTCTTGTGGAATTGGCAAAGTGATATTTGGAAGCCCATAGAGGGCTATGGTGTAAAAGGAAATATCCTCAGATGAAATCTGGAAAGAAGCTTTCTGAGAAACTGCTCTGTAATGTGTGACTTCCACTCACAGAGTTACATCTGTATTTCGTGGATGTCTTTGCTAGCCTTATTTCTGTGGAATCTGAGAACAGATATTTCGGATCCCTTTGAAGACTATAGGGCCAAAGGAAATATCCTCCGATAACAAAGAGAAAGAAGCTTTCTGAGAAACTTCTTTGTGTTCTGTGAAATCATCTCACAGAGTTACAGCTTTCCCCTCAAGAACCCTTTCGCTAAGACAGTTCTGGTGGAATTGGCAACGTGATATTTGGAAGCCCTTAGAGGGGTACGGTGAAAAAGGAAATATCCTCACATGAAATCTCGAAAGAAGCTTTCTGAGAAACTGCTTAGTGTTCTGTTAATTCAACTCACAGAGTTACATCGGTATTTCGTGGATCTCTTTGCTAGCCTTATTTCTGTGGAATCTGAGAACAGATATTTCGGATCCCTTTAAAGACTATAGGGCCAAAGGAAATATCCTCCGATAACAAAGAGAAAGAAGCTTTCTGAGAAACTTCTTTGTGTTCTGTGAAGTCATCTCACAGAGTTACAGCTTTCCCCTCAAGAAGCCTTTCGCTAAGACAGTTCTTGTGGAATTGGCAAAGTGATATTTGGAAGCCCATAGGGGGCTATGGTGAAAAAGGAAATATCTTCAGATGAAATCTGGAAAGAAGCTTTCTGAGAAACTGCTCTCTAATGTGTGACTTCCACTCACTGAGTTACATCTGTATTTCGTGAATCTCTTTGCTAGCCTTATTTCTTTGGAATCTGAAAACCGATATTTCGGATCCCTTTGAAGACTATAGGGCCAAAGGACATCTCCTCCGATAACAAAGACAAAGAAGCTTTCTGAGAAACTTCTTTGTGTTCTGTGAAATCATCTCACAGAGTTACAGCTTTCCCCTCAAGCAGCCTTTCTCTAAGACATTTCTTGTGGTATTGGTAAAGTGATATATGGAAGCCCTTAGAGGGCTATGGTGAAAAAGGTAATATCCTCAGATGAAATCTGGAAAGAAGCTTTCTGAGAAACTGCTCTGTAATGTGTGACTTCCACTCACAGAGTTACATCTGTATTTCGTGGGTCTCTTTGCTAGCCTTATTTCTGTGGAATCTGAGAACAGATATTTCGGATCCCTTTGAAGACTATAGGGCCAAAGGAAATATCCTCCGATAACAAAGAGAAAGAAGCTTTCTGAGAAACTTCTTTGTGTTCTGTGAAATCATCTCACAGAGTTACAGCTTTCCCCTCAAGAAGACTTTCACTAAGACAGTTCTAGTGGAATTGGCAAAGTGATATTTGGAAGCCTATAGAGGGCTATGGTGGAAAAGGAAATATCCTCAGATGAAACCTCGAAAGAAGCTTTCTGAGAAACTGCTTAGTGTTCTGTTAATTCATCTCACAGAGTTACATCTGTATTTCGTGGATCTCTTTGCTAGCCTTATTTCTGTGGAATCTGAGAAGAGATATTTCGGATCCCTTTGAAGACTATAGGGCCAAAGGAAATATCCTCCGATAACAAAGAGAAAGAAGCTTTCTGAGAAACTTCTTTGTGTTCTGTGAAATCATCTCACAGAGTTACAGCTTTCCCCTCAAGAAGCCTTACGCTAAGACAGTTCTTGTGGAATTGGCAAAGTGATATTTGGAAGCCCATAGAGGGCTATGGTGTAAAAGGAAATATCCTCAGATGAAATCTGGAAAGAAGCTTTCTGAGAAACTGCTCTGTAATGTGTGACTTCCACTCACAGAGTTACATCTGTATTTCGTGGATGTCTTTGCTAGCCTTATTTCTGTGGAATCTGAGAACAGATATTTCGGATCCCTTTGAAGACTATAGGGCCAAAGGAAATATCCTCCGATAACAAAGAGAAAGAAGCTTTCTGAGAAACTTCTTTGTGTTCTGTGAAATCATCTCACAGAGTTACAGCTTTCCCCTCAAGACGACTTTCGCTAAGACAGTTCTTGTGGAATTGGCAAAGTGATATTTGGAAGCCCATAGAGGGCTATGGTGAAAAAGGAAATATCCTCAGATGAAATCTCGAAAGAAGCTTTCTGAGAAACTGCTTAGTGTTCTGTTAATGCATCTCACAGATTTACATCTGTATTTCGTGGATCTCTTTGCTAGCTTTATTTCTGTGGAATCTGAGAACAGATATTTCTGATCCCTTTGAAGACTCTAGGGCCAAAGGAAATATGCTCCGATAACAAAGAGAAAGAAGATTTCTGAGAAACTTCTTTGTGTTCGGTGAAATCATCTCACAGAGTTACAGCTTTTCCCTCAAGAAGCCTTTCGCTAAGACAGTTCTTGTGGAATTGGCAAAGTGATATTTGGAAGCCCTTAGAGGGTTATGGTGAAAAAGGAAATATCCTCAGATGAAATCTGGAAAGAAGATGTCTGAGAAACTGCTCTGTAATGTGTAACTTCCACTCACAGAGTTACATCTGTATTTCGTGGATCTCTTTGCTAGCCTTATTTCTGTGGAATCTGAGAACAGATATTTCGGATCCCTTTGAAGACTATAGGGCCAAAGGAAATATCCTCCGATAAGAAAGAGAAAGAAGCTTTCTGAGAAACTTCTTTGTGTTCTGTGAAATCATCTCACAGAGTTACAGCTTTCCCCTCAAGAAGCCTTTCGCTAAGACATTTCTTTTGGAATTGGCAATGTGATATTTGGAAGCCCATAGAGGGCTATGGTGAAAAAGGAAATATCTTCAGATGAAATCTGGAAAGAAGTTTTCTGAGAAACTGCTCTGTAATGTGTGACTTCCACTCACAGAGTTACATCTGTATTTCGTGGATCTCTTTGCTAGCCTTATTTCTGTGGAATCTGAGAACAGATATTTCGGATCCCTTTGAAGACTATAGGGCCAACGGAAATATCCTCCGATAACAAAGAGAAAGAAGCTTTCTGAGAAACTTCTCTGTGTTCTGTGAAATCATCTCACAGAGTTACAGCTTTCCCCTCAAGAAGCCTTTCGCTAAGACCGTTCTTGTGGAATTGGCAAAGTGATATTTGGAAGCCCATAGAGGGCTATGGTGAAAAAGGAAATATCCTCAGATGAAATCTGGAAAGAAGCTTTCTGAGAAACTGCTTAGTGTTCTGTTAATTCATCTCACAGAGTTACATCTGTATTTCGTGGATCTCTTGGCTAGCCTTATTTCTGTGGAATCTGAGAACAGATATTTCGGATCCCTTTGAAGACTATAGAGCCAAAGGAAATATCCTCCGATAACAGAGAGAAAGAAGCTTTCTGAGAAACTTCTTTGTGTTCTGTGAAATCACCTCACAGAGTTACAGCTTTCCCCTCAAGAAGCCTTTTGCTAAGACAGTTCTTGTGGAGTTGGCAAAGTGATATTTCGAAGCCCATAGAGGGCTAAGGTGAAAAAGGAAATATCCTCAGATGAAATCTGGAAAGAAGCTTTCTGAGAAACTGCTAAGTGTTCTGTTAATTCATCTCACAGAGTTACATCTGTATTTCGTGGATCTCTTTGCTAGCCTTGTTTCTGTGGAGTCTGAGAACAGATATTTCGGATCCCTTTGAAGACTATAGGGCCAAAGGAAATATCCTCCGATAACAAAGAGAAAGAAGCTTTCTGAGAAACTTCTTTGTGTTCTCTGAAATCATCTCACAGAGTTACAGCTTTCCCCTCAAGAAGACTTTCGCTAAGACAGTTCTTTAGGAATTGGCAAAGTGATATTTGGAAGCCCATAGAGGGGTAGGTCGAAAAAGTAAATATCCTCAGATGAAATCTGGAAAGAAGATGTCTGAGAAACTGCTCTGTAATGTGTAACTTCCACTCACAGAGTTACATCTGTATTTCGTGGATCTCTTTGCTAGCCTTATTTCTGTGGAATCTGAGAACAGATATTTCGGATCCCTTTGAAGACTATAGGGCCAAAGGAAATATCCTCCGATAACAAAGAGAAAGAAGCTTTCTGAGAAACTTCTTTGTGTTCTGTGAAATCATCTCACAGAGTTACAGCTTTCCCCTCAAGAAGCCTTTCGCTAAGACAGTTCTTGTGGAATTGGCAAAGTGATATTTGGAAGCCCATAGAGGGCTATGGTGAAAAAGGAAATATCCCCATATGAAATCTGGAAAGAAGTTTTCTGAGAAACTGCTCTGTAATGTTTGACTTCCACTCACAGAGTTACATCTGTATTTCGTGGATCTCTTGGCTAGCCTTATTTCTGTGGAATCTGAGAACAGATATTTCGGATCCCTTTGAAGACTATAGGGCCAAAGGAAATATCCTCCGATAACAAAGAGAAAGAAGCTTTCTGAGAAACTTCTTTGTTTTCTGTGAAATCATCTCACAGAGTTACAGCTTTCCCCTCATGAAGCTTTTCTCTAAGACAGTTCTTGTGGAATTGGCAAAGTGATATTTGGAAGCCCATAGAGGGCTAGGGTGAAAAAGGTAATATCCTCAGATGAAATCTGGAAAGAAGCTTTCTGAGAAACTGCTCACTGTTCTGTAAATTCATCTCACAGAGTTACATCTGTATTTCGTGGATCTCTTTGCTAGCCTTATTTCTGTGGAATCTGAGAACAGATATTTCGGATCCCTATGAAGACTATAGGGCCAAAGGAAATATCCTCCGATAACAAAGAGAAAGAAGCTTTCTGAGAAACTTCTTTGTGTTCTGTGAAATCACCTCACAGAGTTACAGCTATCCCCTCAAGTAGCCTTTCCCTAAGACAGTTCTTGTGGAATTGGCAAAGTGATATTTGGAAGCCCTTACAGGGCAATGGTGAAAAAGGAAATATCCTCAGATGAAATCTGGAAAGAAGCTTTCTGAGAAACTGCTTAGTGTTCTGTTAATTCATCTCACTGTGTTACATATGTATTTCGTGGATCTCTTTGCTAGCTTTAGTTCTGTGGAATCTGAGAACAGATATTTCTGATCCTATTAAAGACTATAGGGCCAAAGGAAATATCCTCCGATAACAAAGAGAAAGAAGCTTTCTGAGAAACTTCTTTGTGTTCTGTGAAATCATCTCACAGAGTTACAGCTTTCCCCTCAAGAAGACTTTCGCTAAGACAGTTCTTGTGGAATTGGCAAAGTGATATTTGGAAGCCCATAGAGGGCTAAGGTGAAAAAGGAAATATCCTCAGATGAAATCTGGAAAGAAGCTTTCTGAGAAACTGCTCTATAATGTGTGACTTCCACTTACAGAGTTACATCTGCATTTCGTGGATCTCTTTGCTAGCCTTATTTCTGTGGAATCTGAGAACAGATATTTCGGATCCCTTTGAAGACTATAGGGCCAATTAAATATCCTCCGATAACAAAGAGAAAGAAGCTTTCTCAGAAACTTCTTTGTGTTCTGTGAAATCATCTCACAGAGTTACAGCTTTCCCCTCAAGAAGCCTTTCGCTAAGACCGTTCTTGTGGAATTGGCTAAGTGATATTTGGAAGCCCATAGAGGGCTATGGTGAAAAAGGAAATATCCTCAGATGGAATCTGGAAAGAAGCTTTCTGAGAAACTGCTTAGTGTTCTGTTAATTCATCTCACAGAGTTACATATGCATTTCGTGGATCTCTTGGCTAGCCTTATTTCTGTGGAATCTGAGAACAGATATTTCGGATCCCTTTGAAGACTATAGAGCCAAAGGAAATATCCTCCGATAACAGAGAGAAAGAAGCTTTCTGAGAAACTTCTTTGTATTCTGTGAAATCACCTCACAGAGTTACAGCTTTCCCCTCAAGAAGCCTTTCGCTAAGACAGTTCTTGTGGAGTTGGCAAAGTGATATTTCGAAGCCCATAGAGGGCTACGGTGAAAAAGGAAATATCCTCAGATGAAATCTGGAAAGAAGCTTTCTGAGAAACTGCTAAGTGTTCTGTTAATTCATCTCACAGAGTTACATCTGTATTTCGTGGATCTCTTTGCTAGCCTTGTTTCTCTGGAGTCTGAGAACAGATATTTCGGATCCCTTTGAAGACTATAGGGCCACACGAAATATCCTCCGATAACAAAGAGAAAGAAGCTTTCTGAGAAACTTCTTTGTGTTCTGTGAAATCATCTCACAGAGTTACAGCTTTCCCCTCAAGAAGACTTTCGCTAAGACAGTTCTTTAGGAATTGGCAAAGTGATATTTGGAAGCCCATAGAGGGGTAGGGCGAAAAAGGAAATATCCTCAGATGAAATCTGGAAAGAAGATGTCTGAGAAAGTGCTCTGTAATGTTTGACTTCCACTCACAGAGTTACATCAGTATTTCGTGGATCTCTTTGCTAGCCTTATTTCTGTGGAATCTGAGAACAGATATTTCGGATCCCTTTGAAGACTATAGGGCCAAAGGAAATATCCTCCGATAACAAAGAGAAAGAAGCTTTCTGAGAAACTTCTTTGTGTTCTGTGAAATCATCTCACAGAGTTACAGCTTTCCCCTCATGAAGCTTTTCTCTAAGACAGTTCTTGTGGAATTGGCAAAGTGATATTTGGAAGCCCATAGAGGGCTAGGGTGAAAAAGGTAATATCCTCAGATGAAATCTGGAAAGAAGCTTTCTGAGAAACTGCTTAGGGTTCTGTTAATTCATCTCACAGAGTTACATCTGTATTTCGTAGATCTCTTTGCTAGCCTTATTTCTGTGGAATCTGAGAACAGATATTTTGGATCCCTTTGAAGACTATAGGGCCAAAGGACATCTCCTCCGATAACAAAGACAAAGAAGCTTTCTGAGAAACTTCTTTGTGTTCTGTGAAATCATCTCACAGAGTTACAGCTTTCCCCTCAAGCAGCCTTTCTCTAAGACATTTCTTGTGGTATTGGTAAAGTGATATTTGGAAGCCCTTAGAGGGCTATGGTGAAAAAGGTAATATCCTCAGATGAAATCTGGAAAGAAGATGTCTGAGAAAGTGCTCTGTAATGTTTGACTTCCACTCACAGAGTTACATCTGTATTTCGTGGATCTCTTTGCTAGCCTTATTTCTGTGGAATCTGAGAACAGATATTTCGGATCCCTTTGAAGAGTATAGGGCCAAAGGTAATATCGTCCGATAACAAAGAGAAAGAAGCTTTCTGAGAAACTTCTTTGTGTTCTGTGAAATCATCTCACAGAGTTACAGCTTTCCCCTCAAGAAGCCTTTCGCTAAGACAGTTCTTGTGGAATTGGCAAAGTGATATTTGGAAGCCCATAGAGGGCTAAGGTGAAAATGGAAATATCCTCAGATGAAATCTGGAAAGAAGCTTTCTGAGAAACTGCTCTATAATGTGTGACTTCCACTTACAGAGTTACATCTGCATTTCGTGAATCTCTTTGCTAGCCTTATTTCTGTGGAATCTGAGAACAGATATTTCGGATCCCTTTGAAGACTATAGGGCCAATTAAATATCCTCCGATAACAAAGAGAAAGAAGCTTTCTCAGAAACTTCTTTGTGTTCTGTGAAATCATCTCACAGGGTTACAGCTTTCCCCTCAAGAAGCATTTCGCTAAGACAGTTCTTGTGGAATTGGCAAAGTGATATTTGGAAGCCCTTAGAGGGCAATGGTGAAAAAGGAAATATCCTCAGATGAAATCTGGAAAGAAGCTTTCTGAGAAACTGCTCAGTGATGTGTCTTCCACTCACAGAATTACATATGTATTTCGTGGATCTCTTTGCTAGCCTTATTTCTGTGGAATCTGAGAACAGATATTTCGGATCCCTTTGAAGACTATAGGGCCAAAGGAAATATCCTCCGATAACAAAGAGAAAGAAGCTTTCTGAGAAACTTCTTTGTGTTCTGTGAAATCACCTCACAGAGTTACAGCTTTCCCCTCAAGTAGTCTTTCCCTAAGACAGTTCTTGTGGAATTGGCAAAGTGATATTTGGAGGCCCTTAGAGGGCTATGGTGAAAAAGGAAATATCCTCAGATGCAATCTGGAAAGAAACTTTCTGAGAAACTGCTTAGTGTTCTGTTAATTCATCTCACCGAGTTACATCTGTATTACGTGGATCTCTTTGCTAGCCTTATTTCTGTGGAATCTGAGGACAGATATTTCGGATCCTTTTGAAGACTATAGGGCCAAAGGAAATATCCTCCGATAACAAAGAGAAAGAAGCTTTCTGAGAAACTTCTTTGTGTTCTGTGAAATCATCTCACAGAGTTACAGCTTTCCCCTCATGAAGCTTTTCTCTAAGACAGTTCTTCTGGAATTGGCAAAGTGATATTTGGAAGCCCATAGAGGGCTATGGTGAAAAAGGTAATATCCTCAGATGAAATCTGGAAAGAAGCTTTCTGTGAAACTGCTTAGTGTTCTGTTAATTCATCTCCCAGAGTTACATCTGTATTTCGTGGATGCCTTTGCTAGACTTTTTTCTGTGGAATCTGAGAAGAGATATTTCGGATCTCTTTAAAGGGTATAGGGCCAAAGGAAATATCCTCCGATAACAGAGAGAAAGAAGCTTTCTGAGAAACTTCTTTGTGTTCTGTGAAATCACCTCACAGAGTTACAGCTTTCCCCTCAAGAAGCCTTTCGCTAAGACAGTTCTTGTGGAGTTGGCAAAGTGATATTTCGCAGCCCATAGAGGGCTAAGGTGAAAAAGGAAATATCCTCAGATGAAATCTGGAAAGAAGCTTTCTGAGAAACTGCTAAGTGTTCTGTTAATTCATCTCACAGAGTTACATCTGTATTTCGTGGATCTCTTTGCTAGCCTTGTTTCTGTGGAGTCTGAGAACAGATATTTCGGATCCCTTTGAAGACTATAGGGCCAAAGGAAATATCCTCCGATAACAAAGAGAAAGAAGCTTTCTGAGAAACTTCTTTGTGTTCTGTGAAATCATCTCACAGAGTTACAGCTTTCCCCTCAAGAAGACTTTCGCTAAGACAGTTCTTTAGGAATTGGCAAAGTGATATTTGGAAGCCCATAGAGGGGTAGGGCGAAAAAGGAAATATCCTCAGATGAAATCTGGAAAGAAGATGTCTGAGAAACTGCTCTGTAATGTGTAACTTCCACTCAAAGAGTTACATCTGTATTTCGTGGATCTCTTTGCTAGCCTTATTTCTGTGGAATCTGAGAACAGATATTTCGGATCCCTTTGAAGACTATAGGGCCAAATGAAATATCCTCCGATAACAAAGAGAAAGAAACTTTCTGAGAAACTTCTTTGTGTTCTGTGAAATCATCTCACAGAGTTACAGCTTTCCCCTCAAGAAGCCTTTCACTAAGACAGTGTTAGTGGAATTCGCAAAGTGATATTTGGAAGCCCATAGAGGGCTATGGTGAAAAAGGAAATATCCTCAGATGAAATCTGGAAAGAAGCTTTCTGAGAAACTGCTCTCTAATGTGTCACTTCCACTCACAGAGTTACATCTGTATTTCTGAATCTCTTTGCTAGGCTTATTTCTGTAGAATCTGAAAACCGATATTTCGGACCCCTTTGAAGAATGTAGGGCCAAAGGAAATGTACTCCGATAACAAAGAGAAAGAAGCTTTCTGAGAAACTTCTTTGTGTTCTGTGAAATCGTCTCACAGAGTTACAGCTTTCCCCTCAAGAAGCCTTTCGCTAAGACAGTTGTTGTGGAATTGGCAAAGTGATATTTGGAAGCCCATAGAGGGCTCTGGTGAAAAAGGAAATATCCTCAGATGAAATCTGGAAAGAAGCTTTCTGAGAAACTGCTTGGTGTTCTGTTAATTCATCTCACAGAGTTACATCTGTATTTCGTGGATCTCTTTGCTAGCCTTATTTCTGTGGAATCTGAGAACAGATATTTCGGATCCCTTTGAAGACTATAGGGCCAAAGGAAATATCCTCCGATAACAAAGAGAAAGAAACTTTCTGAAAAACTTCTTTGTGTTCTGTGAAATCATCTCACAGAGTTACAGCTTTCCCCTCAAGAAGCCTTTCGCTAAGACAGTTCTTGTGGAATTGGCAAAGTGATATTTGGAAGCCCATAGAGGGCTATGGTGAAAAAGGAAATATCCTCAGATGAAATCTGGAAAGAAGCTATCTGAGAAACTGCTCTCTAATGTGTCACTTCCACTCACAGAGTTACATCTGTATTTCGTGAATCTCTTTGCTAGGCTTATTTCTGTGGAATCTGAAAACCGATATTTCGGATCCCTTTGAAGACTGTAGGGCCAAAGGAAATATCCTCCGATAACAAAGAGAAAGAAGCTTTCTGAGAAACTTCTTTGTGTTCTGTGAAATCATCTCACAGAGTTACAGCTTTCCCCTCAAGAATCCTTTCGCGAAGACAGTTCTTGTGGAATTGGCAAAGTGATATTTGGAAGCCCATAGAGGGCTATGGTGAAAAAGGAAATATCCTCAGATGAAATCTGGAAAGAAGCTTTCTGAGAAACTGCTTAGTGTTCTGTTAATTCAACTCACAGAGTTACATCGGTATTTCGTGGATCTCTTGGCTAGCCTTATTTCTGTGGAATCTGAGAACAGATATTTCGGATCCCTTTGAAGACTATAGGGCCAAAGGAAATATCCTCCGATAACAAAGAGAAAGAAGCTTTCTGAGAAACTTCTTTGTGTTCTGTGAAATCATCTCACAGAGTTACAGCTTTCCCCTCAAGAAGCCTTTCGCTAAGACAGTTCTTGTGGAATTGGCAAAGTGATATTTGTAAGCCCTTAGAGGGGTATGGTGAAAAATGAAATATCCTCAAATGAAATCTGGAAAGAAGCTTTCTGAGAAACTGCTTAGTGTTCTGTTAATTCATCTCACAGAGTTACATCTGTATTTCGTGGATCTCTTTGCTAGCCTTATTTCTGTGGAATCTGAGAACAGATATTTCAGATCCCTTTGAAGTCTATAGGGCCAAAGGAAATATCCTCCGATAACAAAGAGAAAGAACCTTTCTGAGAAACTTCTTCGTGTTCTGTGAAATCATCTCACAGAGTTACAGCTTTCCCCTGAAGAAGACTTACGCTAAGACAGTTCTTGTGGAATTGGCAAAGTGATATTTGGAAGCCCATAGAGGGCTATGGTGAAAAAGGATATATCCTCAGATGAAATCTGGAAAGAAGCTTTCTGAGAATCTGCTCTGTAATGTGTGACTTCCACTCACAGAGTTACATCTGTATTTCGTGGATCTCTTTGCTAGCCTTATTTCTGTGGAATCTGAGAACAGATATTTCGGATCCCATTGAAGACTATAGGGCCAAAGGAAACATCCTCCGATAACAAAGAGAAAGAAGCTTACTGAGAAACTTCTTTGTGTTCTGTGAAATCATGTCACAGAGTTACAGCTTTCCCCTCCAGAAGCCTTTCGCTAAGACAGTTCTAGTGGAACTGGAAAAGTTATATTTGGAAGCCCATAGAGGGCTATGGTGAAAAAGGAAATATCCTCAGATGTAATCTGGAAAGAAGCTTTATGAGAAACTGCTTAGTGTTCTGTTAATTCATATCACAGAGTTACATCTGTATTTCGTGAATCTCTTTGCTAGCCTTATTTCTTTGGAATCTGAAAACCGATATTTCGGATCCCTTTGAAGACTATAGGGCCAAAGGAAATATCCTCCGATAACAAAGAGAAAGAAGCTTTCTGAGAAACTTCTTTTTGTTCTTTGAAATCATCTCACAGAGTTTCAGCTTTCCCCTCAAGAAGCCTTTCGCTAAGACAGTTCTTGTGGAATTGGCAAAGTAATATTTGGAAGCCCATAGAGGGCTATGGTGAAAAAGGAAATATCCTCAGATGAAATCTGGAAAGAAGATTTCTGAAAAACTGCTCTGTAATGTGTAAATTCCACTCACAGAGTTACATCTGTATTTCGTGGATCTCTTTGCTAGCCTTATTTCTGTGGAATCTGAGAACAGATATTTCGGATTCCTTTGAAGACTATAGGGCCAAAGGAAATATCCTCCGATAACAAAGAGAAAGAAGCTTTCTGAGAAACTTCTTTGTGTTCTGTGGAATCATCTCACACAGTTACAGCTTTCCCGTAATGAAGCCTTTCGCTAAGACAGTTCTTGGGGAATTGGCAAAGTGATATTTGGAACCCCTAAAGGGCTATGGTGAAAAAGGAAATATCCTCAGATGAAATCTGGAAAGAAGCTTTCTGAGAAACTGCTCTGTAATGTGTGACTTCCTGTCACAGAGTTACATCTGTATTTCGTGGATCTCTTTGCTAGCCTTATTTCTGTGGAATCTGAGAACAGATATTTCGGATCCCTTTGAAGACTATAGGGCCAAAGGAAATATCCTCCGATAACAAAGAGAAAGAAGCTTTCTAAGAAACTTCTTTGTGTTCTGTGAAATCATCTCACAGAGTTACAGCTTTCCCCTCAAGAAGCCTTTCGCTAAGACAGTTCTTGTGGAATTGGCAAAGTGATATTTGGAAGCCCATATAGGGTTATGGTGAAAAAGGAAATATCCTCAGATGATATCTGGTAAGAAGCTTTCTGAGAAACTGCTCTGTAATGAGTGACTGCCACTCACAGAGTTACATCTGTATTTCGTGGATCTCTTTGCTAGCCTTATTTCTGTGGAATCTGAGAACAGATATTTCTTATCCCTTTGAAGAGTATAGGGCCAAAGGAAATATCGTCCGATAACAAAGAGAAAGAAGCTTTCTGAGAAACTTCTTTGTGTTCTGTGAAATCATCTCACAGAGTTACAGCTTTCCCCTCAAGAAGCCTTTCGCTAAGACAGTTCTTGTGGAATTGGCAAAGTGATATTTCGAAGCCCATAGAGGGCTAAGGTGAAAAAGGAAATATCCTCAGATGAAATCTGGAAAGAAGCTTTCTGAGAAACTGCTCTAAAATGTGTGACTTCCACTTTCAGAGTTACATCTGCATTTCGTGGATCTCTTTGCTAGCCTTATTTCTGTGGAGTCTGAGAACAGATATTTCGGATCCCTTTGAAGACTACATGGCCAATTAAATATCCTCCGACAACAAAGAGAATGAAGCTTTCTGAGAAACTTCTTTGTGTTCTGTGAAATCATCTCACAGAGTTACAGCTTTCCCCTCAAGAAGCATTTCGCTAAGACAGTTCTTGTGGAATTGGCAAAGTGATATTTGGAAGCCCATAAAGGGCTATGGTGAAAAAGGAAATATCCTCAGATGAAATCTGGAAAGAAGCTTTCTGAGAAACTGCTCTGTAATGTGTGACTTCCAGTCACAGAGTTACATCTGTATTTCGTGGATCTCTTTGCTAGCCTTATTTCTGTGGAATCTGAGAACAGATATTTCGGATCCCTTTGAAGACTATAGGGCCAAAGGAAATATCCTCCGATAACAAAGAGAAAGAAGCTTTCTGAGAAACTTCTTTGTGTTCTGTGAAATTATCTCACAGAGTTACAGCTTTTCCCTCAAGAAGCCTTTCACTGAGACAGTTCTAGTGGAATTGGCAAAGGGATATTTGGAAGCCCATAGAGGGCTATGGTGAAAAAGGAAATATCCTCAGATGAAATCTCGAAAGAAGCTTTCTGAGAAACTGCTTAGTGTTCTGTTAATTCATCTCACAGAGTTACATCTGTATTTCGTGGATCTCTTTGCTAGCCTTATTTCTGTGGAATCTGAGAACAGATATTTCGGATCCCTTTGAAGACTATAGGGCCAAAGAAAATATCCTCCGATAACAAAGAGAAAGAAGCTTTCTGAGAAACTTCTTTGTGTTCTGTGAAATCATCTCACGTAGTTACAGCTTTCCCCTCAAGAAGCCTTTCGCTAAGACAGTTATTGTGGAATTGGCAAAGTGATATTTGGAAGCCCATAGAGGGCTATGGTGAAAAAGGAAATATCCTCAGATGAAATCTGGAAAGAAGCTATCTGAGAAACTGCTCTCTAATGTGTCACTTTCACTCACAGAGTTACATCTGTATTTCGTGAATCTCTTTGCTAGCCTTATTTCTGTGGAATCTGAAAACCGATATTTCGGATCCCTTTGAAGACTATAGGGCCAAAGGAAATATCCTCCGATAACAAAGAGAAAGAAGCTTTCTGAGAAACTTCTTTGTGTTCTGTGAAATCATCTCCCAGAGTTACAGCTTTCCCCTCAAGAAGCCTTTCACTAAGACAGTTCTAGTGGAATTGGCAAAGTGATATTTGGAAGCCTATAGAGGGCTATGGTGGAAAAGGAAATATCCTCAGATGAAACCTCGAAAGAAGCTTTCTGAGAAACTGCTTAGTGTTCTGTTAATTCATCTCACGGAGTTACATCTGTATTTCGTGGATCTCTTTGCTAGCCTTATTTCTGTGGAATCTGAGAACAGATATTTCGGATCCCTTTGAAGAATATAGGGCCAATGGAAATATCCTCCGATAACAAAGAGAAAGAAACTTTCTGAAAAACTTCTTTGTGTTCTGTGAAATCATCTCACAGAGTTACAGCTTTCCCCTCAAGAAGCCTTACGCTAAGACAGTTCTAGTGGAATTGGCAAAGTGATATTTGGAAGCCCATAGAGGGCTATGGTGTAAAAGGAAATATCCTCAGATGAAATCTGGAAAGAAGCTTTCTGAGAAACTGCTCTGTAATGTGTGACTTCCACTCACAGAGTTACATCTGTATTTCGTGGATCTCTTTGCTAGCCTTATTTCTGTGGAATCTGAGAACAGATATTTCGGATCCCTTTGAAGACTAAAGGGCCAAAGGAAATATCCTCCGATAACAAAGAGAAAGAATCTTTCTGAGAAACTTCTTTGTGTTCTGTGAAATCATCTCACAGAGTTACAGCTTTCCCCTCAAGACGCCTTTCGCTAAGACAGTTCTTGTGGAATTGGCAAAGTGATATTTGGAAGCCCATATAGGGCTATGGTGAAAAAGGAAATATCCTCAGATGAAATCTGGAAAGAAGCTTTCTGAGAAACTGCTCTGTAATGTGTGACTTCCACTCACAGAGTTACATCTGTATTTCGTGGATCTCTTTGCTAGCCTTATTTCTGTGGAATTTCAGAACAGATATTTCGGATCCCTTTGAAGACTATAGGGCCAAAGGAAATATCCTCCGATAACAAAGAGAAAGAAGCTTTCTGAGAAACTTCTTTGTGTTCTGTGAAATCATCTCACAGAGTTACAGCTTTCCCCTCAAGAAGCCTTTCGCTAAGACAGTGTTTGTGGAATTGGCAAAGTGATATTTGGAAGCCCATAGAGGGCTATGGTGAAAAAGGAAATATCCTCAGATGAAATCTGGAAAGAAGCTTTCTGAGAAACTGCTCTCTAATGTGTCACTTCCACTCACAGAGTTACATCTGTATTTCGTGAATCTCTTTGCTAGCCTTATTTCTGTGGAATCTGAAAACCGATATTTCGGATCCCTTAGAATACTGTTGGGCCAAAGGAAATATCCTCCGATAACAAAGAGAAAGAAGCTTTCTGAGAAACTTCTTTGTGTTCTGTGAAATCATCTCACAGAGTTATAGCTTTCCCCTCAAGAAGCCTTTCGCTAAGACAGTTCTTGTGGAATTGGCAAAGTGATATTTGGAAGCCCATAGAGGGCTATGGTGAAAAAGGAAATATCCTCAGATGAAATCTGGAAAGAAGCTTTCTGAGAAACTGCTTAGTGTTCTGTTAATTCATCTCACAGAGTTACATCTGTATTTCGTGGATCTCTTTGCTAGCCTTATTTCTGTGGAATCTGAGAACAGATATTTCGGATCCCTTTGAAGACTATAGGGCCAAAGGAAATATCCTCCGATAACAAAGAGAAAGAACCTTTCTGAGAAACTTCTTCGTGTTCTGTGAAATCATCTCACGTAGTTACAGCTTTCCCCTCAAGAAGCCTTTCGCTAAGACAGTTATTGTGGAATTGGCAAAGTGATATTTGGAAGCCCATAGAGGGCTATGGTGAAAAAGGAAATATCCTCAGATGAAATCTGGAAAGAAGCTATCTGAGAAACTGCTCTCTAATGTGTCACTTTCACTCACAGAGTTACATCTGTATTTCGTGAATCTCTTTGCTAGCCTTATTTCTGTGGAATCTGAAAACCGATATTTCGGATCCCTTTGAAGACTATAGGGCCAAAGGAAATATCCTCCGATAACAAAGAGAAAGAAGCTTTCTGAGAAACTTCTTTGTGTTCTGTGAAATCATCTCCCAGAGTTACAGCTTTCCCCTCAAGAAGCCTTTCACTAAGACAGTTCTAGTGGAATTGGCAAAGTGATATTTGGAAGCCTATAGAGGGCTATGGTGGAAAAGGAAATATCCTCAGATGAAACCTCGAAAGAAGCTTTCTGAGAAACTGCTTAGTGTTCTGTTAATTCATCTCACGGAGTTACATCTGTATTTCGTGGATCTCTTTGCTAGCCTTATTTCTGTGGAATCTGAGAACAGATATTTCGGATCCCTTTGAAGAATATAGGGCCAATGGAAATATCCTCCGATAACAAAGAGAAAGAAACTTTCTGAAAAACTTCTTTGTGTTCTGTGAAATCATCTCACAGAGTTACAGCTTTCCCCTCAAGAAGCCTTACGCTAAGACAGTTCTAGTGGAATTGGCAAAGTGATATTTGGAAGCCCATAGAGGGCTATGGTGTAAAAGGAAATATCCTCAGATGAAATCTGGAAAGAAGCTTTCTGAGAAACTGCTCTGTAATGTGTGACTTCCACTCACAGAGTTACATCTGTATTTCGTGGATCTCTTTGCTAGCCTTATTTCTGTGGAATCTGAGAACAGATATTTCGGATCCCTTTGAAGACTAAAGGGCCAAAGGAAATATCCTCCGATAACAAAGAGAAAGAATCTTTCTGAGAAACTTCTTTGTGTTCTGTGAAATCATCTCACAGAGTTACAGCTTTCCCCTCAAGACGCCTTTCGCTAAGACAGTTCTTGTGGAATTGGCAAAGTGATATTTGGAAGCCCATATAGGGCTATGGTGAAAAAGGAAATATCCTCAGATGAAATCTGGAAAGAAGCTTTCTGAGAAACTGCTCTGTAATGTGTGACTTCCACTCACAGAGTTACATCTGTATTTCGTGGATCTCTTTGCTAGCCTTATTTCTGTGGAATTTCAGAACAGATATTTCGGATCCCTTTGAAGACTATAGGGCCAAAGGAAATATCCTCCGATAACAAAGAGAAAGAAGCTTTCTGAGAAACTTCTTTGTGTTCTGTGAAATCATCTCACAGAGTTACAGCTTTCCCCTCAAGAAGCCTTTCGCTAAGACAGTGTTTGTGGAATTGGCAAAGTGATATTTGGAAGCCCATAGAGGGCTATGGTGAAAAAGGAAATATCCTCAGATGAAATCTGGAAAGAAGCTTTCTGAGAAACTGCTCTCTAATATGTGACTTCCACTCACAGAGTTACATCTGTATTTCGTGAATCTCTTTGCTAGCCTTATTTCTGTGGAATCTGAAAACCGATATTTCGGATCCCTTAGAAGACTGTTGGGCCAAAGGAAATATCCTCCGATAATAAAGAGAAAGAAGCTTTCTGAAAAACTTCTTTGTGTTCTGTGAAATCATCTCACAGAGTTAGAGCTTTCCCCTCAACAAGCCTTTCGCTAAGACAGTGTTTGTGGAATTGGCAAAGTGATATTTGGAAGCCCATAGAGGGCTATGGTGAAAAAGGAAATATCCTCAGATGAAATCTCGAAAGAAGCTTTCTGAGAAACTGCTTAGTGTTCTGTTAATTCATCTCACAGAGTTACATCTGTATTTCGTGGATCTCTTTGCTAGCCTTATTTCTGTGGAATCTGAGAACAGATATTTCGGATCCCTTTGAAGACTATAGGGCCAAAGGAAATATCCTCCGATAAGAAAGAGAAAGAAGCTTTCTGAGAAACTACTTTTTGTTCTTTGAAATCATCTCACAGAGTTACAGCTTTCCCCTCAAGAAGCCTTTCGCTAAGACAGTTCTTGTGGAATTGGCAAAGTGATATTTGGATGCCCATAGAGGGCTATGGTGAAAAAGGAAATATCCTCAGATGAAATCTGGAAAGAAGCTTTCTGAGAAACTGCTCTCTAATGTGTCACTTCCACTCACAGAGTTACATCTGTATTTCGTGAATCTCTTTGCTAGGCTTATTTCTGTGGAATCTGAAAACCGATATTTCGGAACCCTTTGAAGAATGTAGGGCCAAAGGAAATGTCCTCCGATAACAAAGAGAAAGAAGCTTTCTGAGAAACTTCTTTGTGTTCTGTGAAATCGTCTCACAGAGTTACAGCTTTCCCCTCAAGAAGCCTTTCGCTAAGACAGTTCTAGTGGAATTGGCAAAGGGATATTTGGAAGCCCTTAGAGGGCTATGGTGAAAAAGGAAATATCCTCAGATGAAATCTGGAAAGAAGCTTTCTGAGAAACTGCTTAGTGTTCTGTTAATTCATCTCACAGAGTTACATCTGTATTTCGTGGATCTCTTTGCTAGCCTTATTTCTGTGGAATCTGAGAACAGATATTTCGGATCCCTTTGAAGACTATAGGGCCAAAGGAAATATCCTCCGATAACAAAGAGAAAGAAACTTTCTGAGAAACTTCTTTGTGTTCTGTGAAATCATCTCACAGAGTTACAGCTTTCCCCTCAAGAAGCCTTTCGCTAAGACAGTTCTTGTGGAATTGGCAAAGTGATATTTGGAAGCCCATAGAGGGCTATGGTGAAAAAGGAAATATCCTCAGATGAAATCTGGAAAGAAGCTATCTGAGAAACTGCTCTCTAATGTGTCACTTCCACTCACAGAGTTACATCTGTATTTCGTGAATCTCTTTGCTAGGCTTATTTCTGTGGAATCTGAAAACCGATATTTCGGATCCCTTTGAAGAATGTAGGGCCAAAGGAAATATCCTCCGATAACAAAGAGAAAGAAGCTGTCTGAGAAACTTCTTTGTGTTCTGTGAAATCATCTCACAGAGTTACAGCTTTCCCCTCAAGAAGCCTTTCGCGAAGACAGTTCTTGTGGAATTGGCAAAGTGATATTTGGAAGCCCATAGAGGGCTATGGTGAAAAAGGAAATATCCTCAGATGAAATCTGGAAAGAAGCTTTCCGAGAAACTGCTTAGTGTTCTGTTAATTCAACTCACAGAGTTACATCGGTATTTCGTGGATCTCTTTGCTAGCCTTATTTCTGTGGAATCTGAGAACAGATATTTCGGATCCCTTTGAAGACTATAGGGCCAAAGGAAATATCCTCCGATAACAAAGAGAAAGAAGCTTTCTGAGAAACTTCTTTGTGTTCTGTGAAATCATCTCACAGAGTTACAGCTTTCCCCTCAAGAAGCCTTTCGCTAAGACAGTTCTTGTGGAATTGGCAAAGTGATATTTGGAAGCCCCTAGGGGGCTATGGTGAAAAAGGAAATATCCTCAGATGCAATCTGGAAAGAAGCTTTCTGAGAAACTGCTCTGTGTTCTGTTAATTCATCTCACAGAGTTACATCTGTATTTCGTGGATCTCTTTGCTAGCCTTATTTCTGTGGAATCTGAGAACAGATATTTCGGATCCCTTTGAAGAGTATAGGGCAAAAGGAAATATCCTCCGATAACAAAGAGAAAGAAGCTTTCTGAGAAACTTCTTTGTGTTCTGTGAAATCATCTCACAGAGTTACAGCTTTCCCTTCAAGAAGCCTTTCTCTAAGACAGTTCTTGTGGAATTGGCAAAGTGATATTAGGAAGCCCATAGAGGGCTATGGTGAACAAGGATATATCCTCAGATGAAATCTGGAAAGAAGCTTTCTGAGAAACTGCTTAGTGTTCTGTTAATTCATCTCACAGGGTTACATCTTTATTTCGAGGATCTCTTTGCTAGCCTTATTTCTGTGAAATCTGAGAACAGATATTCTGATCGCTTTGAAGACTACAGGGCCAAAGGAAATATCCTCCGATAACAAAGAGAAAGAAGCTTTCTGAGAAACTTCTTTGTGTTCTGTGAAATCATCTCACAGAGTTACAGCTTTCCCCTCAAGAAGCCTTTCGCTAAGACAGTTCTTGTGGAATTGGCAAAGTGATATTTGGAAGCCCATAGAGTGCTAAGGGGAAAAAGGAAATACCCTCCGATGAAATCTGGAAAGAAGCTTTCTGAGAAACTGCTTAGTGTTCTGTTAATTCATCTAACAGAGTTACATCTGTATTTCGAGGATCTCTTTGCTAGCCTTATTTCTGTGGAATCTGAGAACAGATATTTAGGATCCCTTTGAACACTATAGGGCCAAGGTAAATATCATCCGATAACAAAGAGAAAGAAGCTTTCTGAGAAACTTCTTTGTGTTCTGTGAAATCATCTCACAGAGTTACAGCTTTCGCCTCAAGAAGCCTTTCGCTAAGACAGTTCTTGTGGAATTGGCAAAATGATATTTGGAAGCCCATAGAGGGCTATGGTGAAAAAGGAAATATCCTCAGATGAAATCTGGAAAGAAGCTTTCTGAGAAACTGCTCGGTGTTCTTTTAATTCATCTCAGAGAGTTACATCTGTATTTCGTGGATCTCTTTGCTAGCCGTATTTCTGTGGAATCTGAGAACAGATATTTCGGAACCCTTTGAACACTATAGGGCCAAAGGAAATATCCTCCGATAACAAAGAGAAAGAAGATTTCTGAGAAACTTCTTTGTGTTCTGTGAAATCATCTCACAGAGTTACAGCTTTCACCTCAAGAAGCCTTTCGCTAATACAGTTCTTGTGGAATTGGCAAAGTGATATTTGGAAGCCCTTAGAGGGCTATGGTGAAAATGGAAATATCCTCAGATGAAATCTGGAAAGAAGCTTTCTGAGAAACTGCTCAGTGTTCTTTTAATTCATCTCACAGAGTTACATCTGTATTTCGTGGATCTCTTTGCTAGCCTTATTTCTGTGGAATCTGAGAACAGATATTTCGGATCCCTTTGAAGACTATAGGGCCAAAGGAAATATCCTCCGATAACAAAGAGAAAGAAGCTTTCTGAGAAACTTCTTTGTGTTCTGTGAAATCATCTCACAGAGTTACAGCTTTCCCCTCAAGAAGCCTTTCGCTAAGACAGTTCTTGTGGAATTGGCAAAGTGATATTTGGAAGCCCATAGAGGGCAATGGTGAAAAAGGAAATATCCTCAGATGAAATCTGGAAAGAAGCTTTCTGAGAAACTGCTTAGTGTTCTGGTAATTCATCTCACAGAGTTACATCTGTATTTCGAGGATCTCTTTGCTAGCCTTATTTCTGTGGAATCTGAGAACAGATATTGCGGATCGCTTTGAAGACTATAGGGCCAAAAGAAATATCCTCCGATAACAAAGAGAAAGAAGCTTTCTGAGAAACTTCTTTGTGTTCTGTGAAATCATCTCACAGAGTTACAGCTTTCCGCTCAGGAAACCTTTCGCTAAGACAGTTCTTGTGGAATTGGCAAAGTGATATTTGGAAGCCCATAGAGGGCTATGGTGAAAAAGGAAATATCCTCAGATGAAATCTGGAAAGAAGCTTTCTGAGAAACTGCTTAGTGTTCTGTTAATTCATCTCACAGAGTTACATCTGTATTTCGTGGATCTCTTTGCTAGCCTTATTTCTGTGGAATCTGAGAACAGATATTTCTGATCCCTTTGAAGAGTATAGGGCCAAAGGAAATATCCTCCGATAACAAAGAGAAAGAAGCTTTCTGAGAAACTTCTTTGTGTTCTATGAAATCATCTCACAGAGTTACAGCTTTCCCCTCAAGAAGCCTTTCGCTAAGACAGTTCTTGTGGAATTGGCAAAGTGATATTTCGAAGCCCATAGAGGGCTAAGGTGAAAAAGGAAATATCGTCAGATGAAATCTGGAAAGAAGCTTTCAGAGAAACTGCTCTATAATGTGTGACTTCCACTTACAGAGTTACATCTGCATTTCGTGGATCTCTTTGCTAGCCTTATTTCTGTGGAGTCTGAGAACAGATATTTCGGATCCCTTTGAAGACTATAGGGCCTATTAAATATCCTCCGATAACAAAGAGAAAGAAGCTTTCTGAGAAACTTCTTTGTGTTCTGTGAAATCATCTCACAGAGTTACAGCTTTCCCCTCAAGAAGACTTTCGCTAAGACAGTTCTTGTGGAATTGGCAAAGTGATATTTGGAAGCCCTTAGAGGGCTATGATGAAAAAGGAAATATCCTCAGATGAAATCTGGAAAGAAGCTTTCTGAGAAACTGCTCAGTGATGTGTGACTTCCACTCACAGAATTACATATGTATTTCGTGGATATCTTTGCTAGCCTTATTTCTGTGGAATATGAGAACAGATATTTCGGATCCCTTTGAAGACTATAGGGCCAAAGGAAATATCCTCCGATAACAAAGAGAAAGAAGCTTTCTGAGAAACTTCTTTGTGTTCTGTGAAATCATCTCACAGACTTACAGCTTTCCCCTCAAGAAGCCTTTCGCAAAGACCGTTCTTGTGGAATTGGCAAAGTGATATTTGGAAGCCCATAGAGTGCTAGGGTGAAAAAGGTAATATCCTCAGATGAAATCTGGAAAGAAGCTTTCTGAGAAACTGCTTAGTGTTCTGTTAATTCATCTCACAGAGTTACATATGCATTTCGTGGATCTCTTGGCTAGCCTTATTTCTGTGGAATCTGAGAACAGATATTTCGGATCCCTTTGAAGACTATAGGGCCAAAGGAAATATCCTCCGATAACAAAGAGAAAGAAGCTTTCTGAGAAACTTCTTTGTGTTCTGTGAAATCATCTCACAGACTTACAGCTTTCCCCTCATGAAGCTTTTCTCTAAGACAGTTCTTGTGGAATTGGCAAAGTGATATTTGGAAGCCCATAGAGGGCTAGGGTGAAAAAGGTAGTATCCTCAGATGAAATCTGGAAGGAAGCTTTCTGTGAAACTGCTTAGTGTTCTGTTAATTCATCTCACAGAGTTACATCTGTATTTCGTGGATCTCTTTGCTAGCTTAATTTCTGTGGAATCTGAGAACAGATATTTCGGAACCCTTTGAAGACTATAGGGCCAAAGTAAATATCCTCTGATAAGAAAGAGAAAGAAGCTTTCTGAGAAACTTCTTTGTGTTCTGTGAAATCACCTCACAGAGTTACAGCTTTCCCCTCAAGAAGCCTTTCGCTAAGACACTTCTTGTGGAATTGGCAAAGTGATATTTCGAAGCCCATAGAGGGCTATGGTGAAAAAGGAAATATCCTCAGATGAAATCTGGAAAGAAGCTTTCTGAGAAACTGCTAAGTGTTCTGTTAATTCACCTCACAGAGTTACATCTGTATTTCGTGGATCTCTTTGCTACCCTCGTTCCTGTGGAGTCTGAGAACAGATATTTCGGATCCCTTTGAAGACTATAGGGCCAAAGGAAATATCCTCCGATAACAAAGAGAAAGAAGCTTTCCAAGAAACTTCTTTGTGTTCTGTGAAATCATCTCACAGAGTTACAGCTTTCCCCTCAAGAAGCCTTTCGCTAAGACAGTTCTTGTGGAATTGGCAAAGTGATATTTGGAAGCCCATATAGGGTTATGGTGAAAAAGGAAATATCCTCAGATGATATCTGGTAAGAAGCTTTCTGAGAAACTGCTCTGTAATGTGTGACTGCCACTCACAGAGTTACATCTGTATTTCGTGGATCTCTTTGCTAGCCTTATTTCTGTGGAATCTGAGAACAGATATTTCGGATCCCTTTGAAGAGTATAGGGCCAAAGGAAATATCGTCCGATAACAAAGAGAAAGAAGCTTTCTGAGAAACTTCTTTGTGTTCTGTGAAATCATCTCACAGAGTTACAGCTTTCCCCCCAAGAAGCCTTTCGCTAAGACAGTTCTTGTGGAATTGGCAAAGTGATATTTCGAAGCCCATAGAGGGCTAAGGTGAAAAAGGAAATATCCTCAGATGAAATCTGGAAAGAAGCTTTCTGAGAAACTGCTCTATAATGTGTGACTTCCACTTACAGAGTTACATCTGCATTTCGTGGATCTCTTTGCTAGCCTTATTTCTGTGGAGTCTGAGAACAGATATTTCGGATCCCTTTGAAGACTATAGGACCAATTAAATATCCTCCGATAACAAAGAGAAAGAAGCTTTCTGAGAAACTTCTTTGTGTTCTGTGAAATCATCTCACAGAGTTACAGCTTTCCCCTCAAGAAGCATTTCGCTAAGACAGTTCTTGTGGAATTGGCAAAGTGATATTTGGAAGCCCATAAAGGGCTATGGTGAAAAAGGAAATATCCTCAGATGAAATCTGGAAAGAAGCTTTCTGAGAAACTGCTCTGTAATGTGTGACTTCCAGTCACAGAGTTACATCTGTATTTCGTGGATCTCTTTGCTAGCCTTATTTCTGTGGAATCTGAGAACAGATATTTCGGATCCCTTTGAAGACTATAGGGCCAAAGGAAATATCCTCCGATAACAAAGAGAAAGAAGCTTTCTGAGAAACTTCTTTGTGTTCTGTGAAATTATCTCACAGAGTTACAGCTTTTCCCTCAAGAAGCCTTTCACTGAGACAGTTCTAGTGGAATTGGCAAAGGGATATTTGGAAGCCCATAGAGGGCTATGGTGAAAAAGGAAATATCCTCAGATGAAATCTCGAAAGAAGCTTTCTGAGAAAGTGCTTAGTGTTCTGTTAATTCATCTCACAGAGTTACATCTGTATTTCGTGGATCTCTTTGCTAGGCTTATTTCTGTGGAATCTGAAAACCGATATTTCGAATCCCTTTGAAGACTGTAGGGCCAAAGGAAATATCCTCCGATAACAAAGAGAAAGAAGCTTTCTGAGAAACTTCTTTGTGTTCTGTGAAATCATCTCACAGAGTTACAGCTTTCCCCTCAAGAAGCCTTTCGCTAAGACAGTTCTGGTGGAATTGGCAACGTGATATTTGGAAGCCCTTAGAGGGCTATGGTGAAAAAGGAAATATCCTCACGTGAAATCTCGAAAGAAGCTTTCTGAGAAACTGCTTAGTGTTCTGTTAATTCAACTCACAGAGTTACATCGGTATTTCGTGGATCTCTTTGCCAGCCTTATTTCTGTGGAATCTGAGAACAGATATTTCGGATCCCTTTGAAGACTATAGGGCCAAAGGAAATATCCTCCGATAACAAAGAGAAAGAAGCTCTCTGAGAAACTTCTTTGTGTTCTGTGAAATCATCTCACAGAGTTACAGCTTTCCCCTCAAGAAGCCTTACGCTAAGACAGTTCTTGTGGAATTGGCAAAGTGATATTTGGAAGCCCATAGAGGGCTATGGTGTAAAAGGAAATATCCTCAGATGAAATCTGGAAAGAAGCTTTCTGAGAAACTGCTCTGTAATGTGTGACTTCCACTCACAGAGTTACATCTGTATTTCGTGGATCTCTTTGCTAGCCTTATTTCTGTGGAATCTGAGAACAGATATTTCGTATCCCTTTGAAGACTATAGGGCCAAAGTAAACATCCTCCGATAACAAAGAGAAAGAAGCTTACTGAGAAACTTCTTTGTGTTCTGTGAAATCATCTCACAGAGTTACAGCTTTCCCCTCAAGAAGCCTTTCCCGAAGACAGTTCTAGTGGAACTGGAAAAGTTATATTTGGAAGCCCATAGAGGGCTATGGTGAAAAAGGAAATATCCTCAGATGAAATCTGGAAAGAAGCTTTCTGAGAAACTGTTCTCTAATGTGTGACTTCCACTCACAGAGTTACATCTGTATTTCGTGAATCTCTTTGCTAGCCTTATTTCTTTGGAATCTGAAAACCGATATTTCGGATCCCTTTGAAGACTATAGGGCCAAAGGAAATATCCTCCGATAAGAAAGAGAAAGAAGCTTTCTGAGAAACTTCTTTTTGTTCTTTGAAATCATCTCACAGAGTTACAGCTTTCCCCTCAAGAAGCCTTTCGCTAAGACAGTTCTTGTGGAATTGGCAAAGTGATATTTGGATGCCCATAGAGGGCTTTGGTGAAAAAGGAAATATCCTCAGATGAAATCTGGAAAGAAGCTTTCTGAGAAACTGCTTAGTGTTCTGTTAATTCATCTCACAGAGTTACATCTGTATTTCGTGGATCTCTTTGCTAGCCTTATTTCTGTGGAATCTGAGAACAGATATTTCGGATCCCTTTGAAGACTATAGGGCCAAATGAAATATCCTCCGATAACAAAGAGAAAGAAACTTTCTGAGAAACTTCTTTGTGTTCTGTGAAATCATCTCACAGAGTTACAGCTTTCCCCTCAAGAAGCCTTTCGCTAAGACAGTGTTAGTGGAATTGGCAAAGTGATATTTGGAAGCCCATAGAGGGCTATGGTGAAAAAGGAAATATCCTCAGATGAAATCTGGAAAGAAGCTTTCTGAGAAACTGCTCTCTAATGTGTCACTTCCACTCACAGAGTTACATCTGTATTTCGTGAATCTCTTTGCTAGGCTTATTTCTGTAGAATATGAAAACCGATATTTCGGACCCCTTTGAAGAATGTAGGGCCAAAGGAAATGTACTCCGATAACAAAGAGAAAGAAGCTCTCTGAGAAACGTCTTTGTGTTCTGTGAAATCGTCTCACAGAGTTACAGCTTTCCCCTAAAGAAGCCTTTTGCTAAGACAGTTGTTGTGGAATTGGCAAAGTGATATTTGGAAGCCCATAGAGGGCTATGGTGAAAAAGGAAATATCCTCAGATGAAATCTGGAAAGAAGCTTTCTGAGAAACTGCTTAGTGTTCTGTTAATTCATCTCACAGAGTTACATCTGTATTTCGTGGATCTCTTTGCTAGCCTTATTTCTGTGGAATCTGAGAACAGATATTTCGGATCCCTTTGAAGACTATAGGGCCAAAGGAAATATCCTCCGATAAGAAAGAGAAAGAAACTTTCTGAGAAACTTCTTTGTGTTCTGTGAAATCATCTCACAGAGTTACAGCTTTCCCCTCAAGAAGCCTTTCGCTAAGACAGTTCCTGTGGAATTGGCAAAGTGATATTTGGAAGCCCATAGAGGGCTATGGTGAAAAAGGAAATATCCTCAGATGAAATCTGGAAAGAAGCTATCTGAGAAACTGCTCTCTAATGTGTCACTTCCACTCACAGAGTTACATCTGTATTTCGTGAATCTCTTTGCTAGGCTTATTTCTGTGGAATCTGAAAACCGATATTTCGGATCCCTTTGAAGACTGTAGGGCCAAAGGAAATATCCTCCGATAACAAAGAGAAAGAAGCTTTCTGAGAAACTTCTTTGTGTTCTGTGAAATCATCTCACAGAGTTACATCTTTCCCCTCAAGAAGCCTTTCGCGAAGACAGTTCTTGTGGAATTGGCAAAGTGATATTTGGAAGCCCATAGAGGGCTATGGTGAAAAAGGAAATATCCTCAGATGAACTCTGGAAAGAAGCTTTCTGAGAAACTGCTTAGTGTTCTGTTAATTCAACTCACAGAGTTACATCGGTATTTCGTGGATCTCTTTGCTAGCCTTATTTCTGTGGAATCTGAGAACAGATATTTCGGATCCCTTTGAAGACTATAGGGCCAAAGGAAATATCCTCCGATAACAAAGAGAAAGAAGCTTTCTGAGAAACTTCTTTGTGTTCTGTGAAATCATCTCACAGAGTTACAGCTTTCCCCTCAAGAAGCCTTTCGTTAAGACAGTTCTTGTGGAATTGGCAAAGTGATATTTGGAAGCCCATAGGGGGCTATGGTGAAAAAGGAAATATCTTCAGATGAAATCTGGAAAGAAGCTTTCTGAGAAACTGCTCTCTAATGTGTGACTTCCACTCACTGAGTTACATCTGTATTTCGAGAATCTCTTTGCTAGCCTTATTTCTTTGGAATCTGAAAACCGATATTTCGGATCCCTTTGAAGACTATAGGGCCAAAGGAAATATCCTCCGATAACAAAGACAAAGAAGCTTTCTGAGAAACTTCTTTGTGTTCTGTGAAATCATCTCACAGTGTTACAGCTTTCCCCTCAAGCAGCCTTTCTCTAAGACATTTCTTTTGGTATTGGTAATGTGATATTTGGAAGCCCTTAGATTGCTATGGTGAAAAAGGTAATATCCTCAGATGAAATCTGGAAAGAAGCTTTCTGAGAAACTGCTCTGTAATGTGTGACTTCCACTCACAGAGTTACATCTGTATTTCGTGGATCTCTTTGCTAGCCTTATTTCTGTGGAATCTGAGAACAGATATTTCGGATCCCTTTGAAGACTATAGGGCCAAAGGAAATATCCTCCCATAACAAAGAGAAAGAACCTTTCTGAGAAACTTCTTCGTGTTCTGTGAAATCATCTCACAGAGTTACAGTTTCCCCTCAAGAAGCCTTACGCTAAGACAGTTCTTGTGGAATAGGCAAAGTGATATTTGGAAGCCCATAGAGGGCTATGGTGAAAAAGGAAATATCCTCAGATGAAATCTGGAAAGAAGCTTTCTGAGAATCTGCTCTGTAATGTGTGACTTCCACTCACAGAGTTACATCTGTATTTCGTGGATCTCTTTGCTAGCCTTATTTCTGTGGAATCTGAGAACAGATATTTCGGATCCCATTGAAGACTATAGGGCCAAAGGAAACATCCTCCGATAACAAAGAGAAAGAAGCTTACTGAGAAACTTCTTTGTGTTCTGTGAAATCATCTCACAGAGTTACAGCTTTACCCTCCAGAAGCCTTTCGCTAAGACAGTTCTAGTGGAACTGGAAAAGTTATATTTGGAAGCCCATAGAGGGCTATGGTGGAAAAGGAAATATCCTCAGATGTAATCTGGAAAGAAGCTTTCTGAGAAACTGCTTAGTGTTCTGTTAATTCATCTCACAGAGTTACATCTGTATTTCGTGAATCTCTTTGCTAGCCTTATTTCTTTGGAATCTGAAAACCTATATTTCGGATCCCTTTGAAGATTATAGGGCCAAAGGAAATATCCTCCGATAACAAAGAGAAAGAAGCTTTCTGAGAAACTTCTTTTTGTTCTTTGAAATCATCTCACAGAGTTTCAGCTTTCCCCTCAAGAAGCCTTTCGCTAAGACAGTGTTTGTGGAATTGGCAAAGTGATATTTGGAAGCCCATAGAGGGCTATGGTGAAAAAGGAAATATCCTCAGATGAAATCTGGAAAGAAGCTTTCTGAGAAACTGCTCTCTAATGTGTCACTTCCACTCACAGAGTTACATCTGTATTTCGTGAATCTCTTTGCTAGCCTTATTTCTGTGGAATCTGAAAACCGATATTTCGGATCCCTTAGAAGACTGTTGGGCCAAAGGAAATATCCTCCGATAACAAAGAGAAAGAAGCTTTCTGAGAAACTTCTTTGTGTTCTGTGAAATCATCTCACAGAGTTACAGCTTTCCCCTCAAGAAGCCTTTCGCTAAGACAGTTCTTGTGGAATTGGCAAAGTGATATTTGGAAGCCCATAGAGGGCTATGGTGAAAAAGGAAATATCCTCAGATGAAATCTGGAAAGAAGCTTTCTGAGAAACTGCTTAGTGTTCTGTTAATTCATCTCACAGAGTTACATCTGTATTTCGTGGATCTCTTTGCTAGCCTTATTTCTGTGGAATCTGAGAACAGATATTTCGGATCCCTTTGAAGACTACAGGGCCAAAGGAAATATCGTCCGATAACAAAGAGAAAGAAGCTTTCTGAGAAACTTCTTTGTGTTCTGTGAAATTATCTCACAGAGTTACAGCTTTTCCCTCAAGAAGCCTTTCACTGAGACAGTTCTAGTGGAATTGGCAAAGGGATATTTGGAAGCCCATAGAGGGCTATTGTGAAAAAGGAAATATCCTCAGATGAAATCTCGAAAGAAGCTTTCTGAGAAACTGCTTAGTGTTCTGTTAATTCATCTCACAGAGTTACATCTGTATTTCGTGGATCTCTTTGCTAGGCTTATTTCTGTGGAATCTGAAAACCGATATTTCGAATCCCTTTGAAGACTGTAGGGCCAAAGGAAATATCCTCCGATAACAAAGAGAAAGAAGCTTTCTGAGAAACTTCTTTGTGTTCTGTGAAATCATCTCACAGAGTTACAGCTTTCCCCTCAAGAAGCCTTTCGCTAAGACAGTTCTTGTGGAATTGGCAAAGTGATATTTGGACGCCCATAGGGGGCTATGGTGAAAAAGGAAATATCTTCAGATGAAATCTGGAAAGAAGCTTTCTGAGAAACTGCTCTCTAATGTGTGACTTCCACTCACTGAGTTACATCTGTATTTCGTGAATCTCTTTGCTAGCCTTATTTCTTTGGAATCTGAAAACCGATATTTCGGATCCCTTTGAAGACTATAGGGCCAAAGGAAATATCCTCCGATAACAAAGACAAAGAAGCTATCTGAGAAACTTCTTTGTGTTCTGTGAAATCATCTCACAGAGTTACAGCTTTCCCCTCAAGCAGCCTTTCTCTAAGACATTTCTTGTGGTATTGGTAAAGTGATATTTGGAAGCCCTTAGAGGGCTATGGTGAAAAAGGTAATATCCTCAGATGAAATCTGGAAAGAAGCTTTCTGAGAAACTGCTCTGTAATGTGTGACTTCCACTCACAGAGTTACATCTGTATTTCGTGGATCTCTTTGCTAGCCTTATTTCTGTGGAATCTGAGAACAGATATTTCGGATCCCTTTGAAGACTATAGGACCAAAGAAAATATCCTCCGATAACAAAGAGAAAGAAGATTTCTGAGAAACTTCTTTGTGTTCTGTGAAATCATCTCACGGAGTTACAGCTTTCCCCTCAAGAAGCCTTTCGCTAAGACAGTTCTTGTGGAATTGGCAAAGTGATATTTGGAAGCCCATAGAGGGCTACGGTGAAAAAGGAAATATCCTCAGATGAAATCTGGAAAGAAGCTATCTGAGAAACTGCTCTCTAATGTGTCACTTCCACTCACAGAGTTACATCTGTATTTCGTGAATCTCTTTGCTAGCCTTATTTCTGTGGAATCTGAAAACCGATATTTCGGATCCCTTTGAAGACTATAGGGCCAAAGGAAATATCCTCCGATAACAAAGAGAAAGAAGCTTTCTGAGAAACTTCTTTGTGTTCTGTGAAATCATCTCACAGAGTTACAGCTTTCCCCTCAAGAAGCCTTTCACTAAGACAGTTCTAGTGGAATTGGCAAAGTGATATTTGGAAGCCTATAGAGGGCTATGGTGGAAAAGGAAATATCCTCAGATGAAACCTCGAAAGAAGCTTTCTGAGAAACTGCTTAGTGTTCTGTTAATTCATCTCACAGAGTTACATCTGTATTTCGTGGATCTCTTTGCTAGCCTTATTTCTGTGGAATCTGAGAACAGATATTTCGGATCCCTTTGAAGACTATAGGGCCAAAGGAAATATCCTCCGATAACAAAGAGAAAGAAGCTTTCTGAGAAACTTCTTTGTGTTCTGTGAAATCATCTCACAGAGTTACAGCTTTCCCCTCAAGAAGCCTTACGCTAAGACAGTTCTTGTGGAATTGGCAAAGTGATATTTGGAAGCCCATAGAGGGCTAAGGTGTAAAAGGAAATATCCTCAGATGAAATCTGGAAAGAAGCTTTCTGAGAAACTGCTCTCTAATGTGTGACTTCCACTCACAGAGTTACATCTGTATTTCGTGGATCTCTTTGCTAGCCTTATTTCTGTGGAATCTGAGAACCGATATTTCGGATCCCTTTGAAGACTATAGGGCCAAAGGAAACATCCTCCGATAACAAAGAGAAAGAAGCTTACTGAGAAACTTCTTTGTGTTCTGTGAAATCATCTCACAGAGTTACAGCTTTCCCCTCAAGAAGCCTTTCCCGAAGACAGTTCTAGTGGAATTGGAAAAGTTATATTTGGAAGCCCATAGAGGGCTATGGTGAAAAAGGAAATATCCTCAGATGAAATCTGGAAAGAAGCTTTCTGAGAAACTGCTCTCTAATGTGTGACTTCCACTCACAGAGTTACATCTGTATTTCGTGAATCTCTTTGCTAGCCTTATTTCTTTGGAATCTGAAAACCGATATTTCGGATCCCTTTGTAGACTATAGGGCCAAAGGAAATATCCTCCGATAAGAAAGAGAAAGAAGCTTTCTGAGAAACTTCTTTTTGTTCTTTGAAATCATCTCACAGAGTTACAGCTTTCCCCTAAAGAAGCCTTTCGCTAAGACAGTTCTTGTGGAATTGGCAAAGTGATATTTGGATGCCCATAGAGGGCTATGGTGAAAAAGGAAATATCCTCAGATGAAATCTGGAAAGAAGCTTTCTGAGAAACTGCTTAGTGTTCTGTTAATTCATCTCACAGAGTTACATCTGTATTTCGTGGATCTCTTTGCTAGCCTTATTTCTGTGGAATCTGAGAACAGATATTTCGGATCCCTTTGAACACTATAGGGCCAAATGAAATATCCTCCGATAACAAAGAGAAAGAAACTTTCTGAGAAACTTCTTTGTGTTCTGTGAAATCATCTCACAGAGTTACAGCTTTCCCCTCAAGAAGCCTTTCGCTAAGACAGTGTTAGTGGAATTGGCAAAGTGATATTTGGAAGCCCATAGAGGGCTACGGTGAAAAAGGAAATATCCTCAGATGAAATCTGGAAAGAAGCTTTCTGAGAAACTGCTCTCTAATGTGTCACTTCCACTCACAGAGTTACATCTGTATTTCGTGAATCTCTTTGCTAGGCTTATTTCTGTAGAATATGAAAACCGATATTTCGGACCCCTTTGAAGAATGTAGGGCCAAAGGAAATGTACTCCTATAACAAAGAGAAAGAAGCTCTCTGAGAAACGTCTTTGTGTTCTGTGAAATCGTCTCACAGAGTTACAGCTTTCCCCTCAAGAAGCCTTTCGCTAAGACAGTTGTTGTGGAATTGGCAAAGTGATATTTGGAAGCCCATAGAGGGCTATGGTGAAAAAGGAAATATCCTCAGATGAAATCTGGAAAGAAGCTTTCTGAGAAACTGCTTAGTGTTCTGTTAATTCATCTCACAGAGTTACATCTGTATTTCGTGGATCTCTTTGCTAGCCTTATTTCTGTGGAATCTGAGAACAGATATTTCGGATCCCTTTGAAGACTATAGGGCCAAAGGAAATATCCTCCGATAAGAAAGAGAAAGAAACTTTCTGAGAAACTTCTTTGTGTTCTGTGAAATCATCTCACAGAGTTACAGCTTTCCCCTCAAGAAGCCTTTCGCTAAGACAGTTCTTGTGGAATTGGCAAAGTGATATTTGGAAGCCCATAGAGGGCTATGGTGAAAAAGGAAATATCCTCAGATGAAATCTGGAAAGAAGCTATCTGAGAAACTGCTCTCTAATGTGTCACTTCCACTCACAGAGTTACATCTGTATTTCGTGAATCTCTTTGCTAGGCTTATTTCTGTGGAATCTGAAAACCGATATTTCGGATCCCTTTGAAGACTGTAGGGCCAAAGGAAATATCCTCCGATAACAAAGAGAAAGAAGCTTTCTGAGAAACTTCTTTGTGTTCTGTGAAATCATCTCACAGAGTTACAGCTTTCCCCTCAAGAAGCCTTTCGCGAAGACAGTTCTTGTGGAATTGGCAAAGTGATATTTGGAAGCCCATAGAGGGCTATGGTGAAAAAGGAAATATCCTCAGATGAAATCTGGAAAGAAGCTTTCTGAGAAACTGCTTAGTGTTCTGTTAATTCAACTCACAGAGTTACATCGGTATTTCGTGGATCTCTTGGCTAGCCTTATTTCTGTGGAATCTGAGAACAGATATTTCGGATCCCTTTGAAGACTATAGGGCCAAAGGAAATATCCTCCGATAACAAAGAGAAAGAAGCTTTCTGAGAAACTTCTTTGTGTTCTGTGAAATCATCTCACAGAGTGACAGCTTTCCCCTCAAGAAGCCTTTCGCTAAGACAGTTCTTGTGGAATTGGCAAAGTGATATTTGGAAGCCCATAGGGGGCTATGGTGAAAAAGGAAATATCTTCAGATGAAATCTGGAAAGAAGCTTTCTGAGAAACTGCTCTCTAATGTGTGACTTCCACTCACTGAGTTACATCTGTATTTCGTGAATCTCTTTGCTAGCCTTATTTCTTTGGAATCTGAAAACCGATATTTCGGATCCCTTTGAAGACTATAGGGCCAAAGGAAATATCCTCCGATAACAAAGACAAAGAAGCTTTCTGAGAAACTTCTTTGGGTTCTGTGAAATCATCTCACAGTGTTACAGCTTTCCCCTCAAGCAGCCTTTCTCTAAGACATTTCTTGTGGTATTGGTAAAGTGATATTTGGAAGCCCTTAGAGGGCTATGGTGAAAAAGGTAATATCCTCAGATGAAATCTGGAAAGAAGCTTTCTGAGAAACTGCTCTGTAATGTGTGACTTCCACTCACAGAGTTACATCTGTATTTCGTGGATCTCTTTGCTAGCCTTATTTCTGTGGAATCTGAGAACAGATATTTCGGATCCCTTTGAAGACTATAGGGCCAAAGGAAATATCCTCCGATAACAAAGAGAAAGAACCTTTCTGAGAAACTTCTTCGTGTTCTGTGAAATCATCTCACAGAGTTACAGCTTTCCCCTCAAGAAGCCTTACGCTAAGACAGTTCTTGTGGAATAGGGAAAGTGATATTTGGAAGCCCATAGAGGGCTTTGGTGAAAAAGGAAATATCCTCAGATGAAATCTGGAAAGAAGCTTTCTGAGAATCTGCTCTGTAATGTGTGACTTCCACTCACAGAGTTACATCTGTATTTCGTGGATCTCTTTGCTAGCCTTATTTCTGTGGAATCTGAGAACAGATATTTCAGATCCCATTGAAGACTATAGGGCCAAAGGAAACATCCTCCGATAACAAAGAGAAAGAAGCTTACTGAGAAACTTCTTTGTGTTCTGTGAAATCATCTCACAGAGTTACAGCTTTCCCCTCCAGAAGCCTTTCGCAAAGACAGTTCTAGTGGAACTGGAAAAGTTATATTTGGAAGCCCATAGAGGGCTATGGTGAAAAAGGAAATATCCTCAGATGTAATGTGGAAAGAAGCTTTCTGAGAAACTGCTTAGTGTTCTGTTAATTCATCTCACAGAGTTACATCTGTATTTCGTGAATCTCTTTGCTAGACTTATTTCTTTGGAATCAGAAAACCTATATTTCGGATCCCTTTGAAGATTATAGGGCCAAAGGAAATATCCTCCGATAACAAAGAGAAAGAAGCTTTCTGAGAAACTTCTTCTTGTTCTTTGAAATCATCTCACAGAGTTTCAGCTTTCCCCTCAAGAAGCCTTTCGCTAAGACAGTGTTTGTGGAATTGGCAAAGTGATATTTGGAAGCCCATAGAGGGCTATGGTGAAAAAGGAAATATCCTCAGATGAAATCTGGAAAGAAGCTTTCTGAGAAACTGCTCTCTAATGTGTCACTTCCACTCACAGAGTTACATCTCTATTTCGTGAATCTATTTGCTAGCCTTATTTCTGTGGAATCTGAAAACCGATATTTCGGATCCCTTAGAAGACTGTTGGGCCAAAGGAAATATCCTCCGATAACAAAGAGAAAGAAGCTTTCTGAGAAACTTCTTTGTGTTCTGTGAAATCATCTCACAGAGTTACAGCTTTCCCCTCAAGAAGCCTTTCGCTAAGACAGTTCTTGTGGAATTGGCAAAGTGATATTTGGAAGCCCATAGAGGGCTATGGTGAAAAAGGAAATATCCTCAGATGAAATCTGGAAAGAAGCTTTCTGAGAAACTGCTTAGTGTTCTGTTAATTCATCTCACAGAGTTACATCTGTATTTCGTGGATCTCTTTGCTAGCCTTATTTCTGTGGAATCTGAGAACAGATATTTCGGATCCCTTTGAAGACTATAGGGCCAAAGGAAATATCCTCCGATAACAAAGAGAAAGAAGCTTTCTGAGAAACTTCTTTGTGTTCTGTGAAATCATCTCACAGAGTTACAGCTTTCCTCTCAAGAAGTCTTTCGCTAAGACAGTGTTTGTGGAATTGGCAAAGTGATATTTGGAAGCCCATAGAGGGCTATGGTGAAAAAGGAAATATCCTCAGATGAAATCTGGAAAGAAGCTTTCTGAGAAACTGCTCTCTAATATGTCACTTCCACTCACAGGGTTACATCTGTATTTCGTGAATCTCTTTGCTAGCCTTATTTCTGTGGAATCTGAAAACCGATATTTCGGATCCCTTAGAAGACTGTTGGGCCAAAGGAAATATCCTCCGATAATAAAGAGAAAGAAGCTTTCTGAGAAACTTCTTTGTGTTCTGTGAAATCATCTCACAGAGTTAGAGCTTTCCCCTCAACAAGCCTTTCGCTAAGACAGTGTTTGTGGAATTGGCAAAGTGATATTTGGAAGCCCATAGAGGGCTATGGTGAAAAAGGAAATATCCTCAGATGAAATCTGTAAAAAAGCTTTCTGAGAAACTGCTCTCTAATGTGTCACTTCCACTCACAGAGTTACATCTGTATTTCGTGAATCTCTTTGCTAGCCTTATTTCTGTGGAATCTGAAAACCGATATTTCGGATCCCTTTGAAGACTATAGGGCCAAAGGAAATATCCTCCGATAACAAAGAGAAAGAAGCTTTCTGAGAAACTTCTTTGTGTTCTGTGAAATCATCTCACAGAGTTACAGCTTTCACCTCAAGAAGCCTTTCACTGAGACAGTTCTAGTGGAATTGGCAAAGTGATATTTGGAAGCCCATAGAGGGCTATGGTGAAAAAGGAAATATCCTCAGATGAAATCTCGAAAGAAGCTTTCTGAGAAACTGCTTAGTGTTCTGTTAATTCATCTCACAGAGTTACATCTGTATTTCGTGGATCTCTTTGCTAGCCTTATTTCTGTGGAATCTGAGAACAGATATTTCGGATCCCTTTGAAGACTATAGGGCCAAAGGAAATATCCTCCGATAAGAAAGAGAAAGAAGCTTTCTGAGAAACTTCTTTTTGTTCTTTGAAATCATCTCACAGAGTTACAGCTTTCCCCTCAAGAAGCCTTTCGCTAAGACAGTTGTTGTGGAATTGGCAAAGTGATATTTGGAAGCCCATAGAGGGCTATGGTGAAAAAGGAAATATCCTCAGATGAAATCTGGAAAGAAGCTTTCTGAGAAACTGCTTAGTGTTCTGTTAATTCATCTCACAGAGTTACATCTGTATTTCGTGGATCTCTTTGCTAGCCTTATTTCTGTGGAATCTGAGAACAGATATTTCGGATCCCTTTGAAGACTATAGGGTCAAAGGAAATATCCTCCGATAAGAAAGAGAAAGAAACTTTCTGAGGAACTTCTTTGTGTTCTGTGAAATCATCTCACAGAGTTACAGCATTCCCCTCAAGAAGCCTTTCGCTAAGACAGTTCTTGTGGAATTGGCAAAGTGATATTTGGAAGCCCATAGAGGGCTATGGTGAAAAAGGAAATATCCTCAGATGAAATCTGGAAAGAAGCTATCTGAGAAACTGCTCTCTAATGTGTCACTTCCACTCAGAGAGTTACATCTGTATTTCGTGAATCTCTTTGCTAGGCTTATTTCTGTGGAATCTGAAAACCGATATTTCGGATCCCTTTGAAGACTGTGGGGCCAAAGGAAATATCCTCCGATAACAAAGAGAAAGAAGCTTTCTGAGAAACTTCTTTGTGTTCTGTGAAATCATCTCACAGAGTTACAGCTTTCCCCTCAAGAAGCCTTTCGCGAAGACAGTTCTTGTGGAATTGGCAAAGTGATATTTGGAAGCCCATAGAGGGCTATGGTGAAAAAGGAAATATCCTCAGATGAAATCTGGAAAGAAGCTTTCTGAGAAAGTGCTTAGTGTTCTGTTAATTCAACTCACAGAGTTACATCGGTATTTCGTGGATCTCTTTGCTAGCCTTATTTCTGTGGAATCTGAGAACAGATATTTCGGATCCCTTTGAAGACTATAGGGCCAAAGGAAATATCCTCCGATAACAAAGAGAAAGAAGCTTTCTGAGAAACTTCTTTGTGTTCTGTGAAATCATCTCACAGAGTTACAGCTTTCCCCTCAAGAAGCCTTTCGCTAAGACAGTTCTTGTGGAATTGGCAAAGTGATATTTGGAAGCCCATAGGGGGCTATGGTGAAAAAGGAAATATCTTCAGATGAAATCTGGAAAGAAGCTTTCTGAGAAACTGCTCTCTAATGTGTGACTTCCACTCACTGAGTTACATCTGTATTTCGTGAATCTCTTTGCTAGCCTTATTTCTTTGGAATCTGAAAACCGATATTTCGGATCCCTTTGAAGACTATAGGGCCAAAGGAAATATCCTCCGATAACAAAGACAAAGAAGCTTTCTGAGAAACTTCTTTGTGTTCTGTGAAATCATCTCACAGTGTTACAGCTTTCCCCTCAAGCAGCCTTTCTCTAAGACATTTCTTGTGGTATTGGTAAAGTGATATTTGGAAGCCCATAGAGGGCTTTGGTGAAAAAGAAATATCCTCAGATGAAATCTGGAAAGAAGCTTTCTGAGAATCTGCTCTGTAATGTGTGACTTCCACTCACAGAGTTACATCTGTATTTCGTGGATCTCTTTGCTAGCCTTATTTCTGTGGAATCTGAGAACAGATATTTCAGATCCCATTGAAGACTATAGGGCCAAAGGAAACATCCTCAGATAACAAAGAGAAAGAAGCTTACTGAGAAACTTCTTTGTGTTCTGTGAAATCATCTCACAGAGTTACAGCTTTCCCCTCCAGAAGCCTTTCGCAAAGACAGTTCTAGTGGAACTGGAAAAGTTATATTTGGAAGCCCATAGAGGGCTATGGTGAAAAAGGAAATATCCTCAGATGTAATGTGGAAAGAAGCTTTCTGAGAAACTGCTTAGTGTTCTGTTAATTCATCTCACAGAGTTACATCTGTATTTCGTGAATCTCTTTGCTAGACTTATTTCTTTGGAATCTGAAAACCTATATTTCGGATCCCTTTGAAGATTATAGGGCCAAAGGAAATATCCTCCGATAACAAAGAGAAAGAAGCTTTCTGAGAAACTTCTTCTTGTTCTTTGAAATCATCTCACAGAGTTTCAGCTTTCCCCTCAAGAAGCCTTTCGCTAAGACAGTGTTTGTGGAATTGGCAAAGTGATATTTGGAAGCCCATAGAGGGCTATGGTGAAAAAGGAAATATCCTCAGATGAAATCTGGAAAGAAGCTTTCTGAGAAACTGCTCTCTAATGTGTCACTTCCACTCACAGAGTTACATCTCTATTTCGTGAATCTATTTGCTAGCCTTATTTCTGTGGAATCTGAAAACCGATATTTCGGATCCCTTAGAAGACTGTTGGGCCAAAGGAAATATCCTCCGATAACAAAGAGAAAGAAGCTTTCTGAGAAACTTCTTTGTGTTCTGTGAAATCATCTCACAGAGTTACAGCTTTCCCCTCAAGAAGCCTTTCGCTAAGACAGTTCTTGTGGAATTGGCAAAGTGATATTTGGAAGCCCATAGAGGGCTATGGTGAAAAAGGAAATATCCTCAGATGAAATCTGGAAAGAAGCTTTCTGAGAAACTGCTTAGTGTTCTGTTAATTCATCTCACAGAGTTACATCTGTATTTCGTGGATCTCTTTGCTAGCCTTATTTCTGTGGAATCTGAGAACAGATATTTCGGATCCCTTTGAAGACTATAGGGCCAAAGGAAATATCCTCCGATAACAAAGAGAAAGAAGCTTTCTGAGAAACTTCTTTGTGTTCTGTGAAATCATCTCACAGAGTTACAGCTTTCCTCTCAAGAAGTCTTTCGCTAAGACAGTGTTTGTGGAATTGGCAAAGTGATATTTGGAAGCCCATAGAGGGCTATGGTGAAAAAGGAAATATCCTCAGATGAAATCTGGAAAGAAGCTTTCTGAGAAACTGCTCTCTAATATGTCACTTCCACTCACAGGGTTACATCTGTATTTCGTGAATCTCTTTGCTAGCCTTATTTCTGTGGAATCTGAAAACCGATATTTCGGATCCCTTAGAAGACTGTTGGGCCAAAGGAAATATCCTCCGATAATAAAGAGAAAGAAGCTTTCTGAGAAACTTCTTTGTGTTCTGTGAAATCATCTCACAGAGTTAGAGCTTTCCCCTCAACAAGCCTTTCGCTAAGACAGTGTTTGTGGAATTGGCAAAGTGATATTTGGAAGCCCATAGAGGGCTATGGTGAAAAAGGAAATATCCTCAGATGAAATCTGTAAAAAAGCTTTCTGAGAAACTGCTCTCTAATGTGTCACTTCCACTCACAGAGTTACATCTGTATTTCGTGAATCTCTTTGCTAGCCTTATTTCTGTGGAATCTGAAAACCGATATTTCGGATCCCTTTGAAGACTATAGGGCCAAAGGAAATATCCTCCGATAACAAAGAGAAAGAAGCTTTCTGAGAAACTTCTTTGTGTTCTGTGAAATCATCTCACAGAGTTACAGCTTTCCCCTCAAGAAGCCTTTCGCGAAGACAGTTCTTGTGGAATTGGCAAAGTGATATTTGGAAGCCCATAGAGGGCTATGGTGAAAAAGGAAATATCCTCAGATGAAATCTGGAAAGAAGCTTTCTGAGAAACTGCTTAGTGTTCTGGTAATTCATCTCACAGAGTTACATCTGTATTTCGAGGATCTCTTTGCTAGCCTTATTTCTGTGGAATCTGAGAACAGATATTTCGGATCGCTTTGAAGACTATAGGGCCAAAAGAAATATCCTCCGATAACAAAGAGAAAGAAGCTTTCTGAGAAACTTCTTTGTGTTCTGTGAAATCATCTCACAGAGTTACAGCTTTCCGCTCAGGAAACCTTTCGCTAAGACAGTTCTTGTGGAATTGGCAAAGTGATATTTGGAAGCCCATAGAGGGCTATGGTGAAAAAGGAAATATCCTCAGATGAAATCTGGAAAGATGCTTTCTGAGAAAGTGCTTAGTGTTCTGTTAATTCATCTCACAGAGTTACATCTGTATTTCGTGGATCTCTTTGCTAGCCTTATTTCTGTGGAATCTGAGAACAGATATTTCGGATCCCTTTGAAGACTATAGGGCCAAAGGAAATATCCTCCGATAAAAAAGAGAAAGAACCTTTCTGAGAAACTTCTTTGTGTTCTGTGAAATCATCTCACAGAGTTACAGCATTCCCCACAAGAAACCTTTAGCTAAGACAATTCTTGTGGAATTGGCAAAGTGATATTTGGAAGCCCATAGAGGTCTATGGTGAAAAAGGAAATATCCTCAGATGAAATCTGGAAAGAAGCTTTCTGAGAAACTGCTTAGTGTTCTTTTAATTCGTCTCACAGGGTTACATCTGTATTTCGTGGATCTCTTTGCTAGCCTTATTTCTGTGGAATCTGAGAACAGATATTTCGGATCCCTTTGAAGACTATGGGGCCAAAGGAAATATCCTCCGATAACAAAGAGAAAGAAGCTTTCTGAGAAACTTCTTTGTGTTCTGTGAAATCATCTCACAGAGTTACAGCTTTCCCCTCAAGAAGCCTTTCGCTAAGACAGTTCTTGTGGAATTGGCAAAGTGATATTTGGAAGCCCTTAGAGGGCTATGGTGAAAAAGGAAATATCCTCAGTTGAAATTTCGAAAGAAGCTTTCTGAGAAACTGGTTAGAGTTCTGTTAATTCATCTCACAGAGTTACATCTGTATTTCGTGGATCTCTTTGCTAGCCTTATTTCTGTGGAATCTGAGAACAGATATTTCAGATCCCTTTGAACACTATAGGGCCTAAGGAAATATCCTCCGATAACAAAGAGAAAGAAGCTTTCTGTGAAACTGCTTTGTGTTCTGTGAAATCATCTCACAGAGTTACAGCTTTCCCTTCAAGAAGCCTTTCGCTAAGACAGTTCTTGTGGAATTGGCAAAGTGATATTTGGAAGCCCATAGAGGGCTATGGTGAAAAAGGAAATATCCTCCGATGAAATCTGGAAAGAAGCTTTCTGAGAAACTGCTTAGTGTTCTGTTAATTCATGTCACAGAGTTACATCTGTATTTCGTGGATCTCTTTGCTAGCCTTATTTCTGTGGAATCTGAGAACAGATATTTCGGATCCCTTTGAAGACTATAGGGACAAAGGAAATATCCTCCGATAACAAAGAGAAAGAAGCTTTCTGAGAAACTTCTTTGTGTTCTGTGAAATCATCTCACAGAGTTACAGCTTTCCCCTCAAGAAGCCTTTCGCTAAGACAGTTCTTGTGGAATTGGCAAAGTGATATTTGGAACCACATAGAGGGCTATGGTGAACAAGGATATATCCTCAGATGAAATTTCGAAACAAGCTTTCTGAGAAACTGCTTAGTGTTCTGTTAATTCATCTCACAGAGTTACATCTGTATTTCGTGGATCTCTTTGCTAGCCTTATTTCTGTGGAATCTGAGAACAGATATTTCGGATACCTTTGAACACTATAGGGCGAAAGGAAATATCATCCGATAACAAAGAGAAAGAAGCTTTCTGTGAAACTGCTTTGTGTTCTGTGAAATCATCTCACAGAGTTACAGCTTTCCCCTCAAGAAGCCTTTTGCTAAGACAGTTCTTGTTTAATTGGCAAAGTGATATTTGGAAGCCCGTAGAGGGCTATGGTGAAAAAGGAAATATCCTCAGATGAAATCTGGAAAGAAGCTTTCTGAGAAACTGCTTAGTGTTCTGTTAATTCATCTAACAGAGTTACATCTGTATTTCGTGGATATCTTTGCTAGCCTTATTTCTGTGGAATCTGAGAACAGATATTTCGGTTCCCTTTGAAGAGTATAGGGCCAAAGGAAATATCCTCCGATAAGAAAGAGAAAGACGCTTTCTGAGAAACTTCTTTGTGTTCTGTGAAATCATCTCACAGAGTTACAGCTTTCCCTTCAAGAAACCTTTCGCTAAGACAGTTCTTGTGGAATTGGCAATGTGGTATTTGTAAGCCCATAGAGGGCTATGGTGAGAAAGGAAATATCCTCAGATGAAATCTGGAAAGAAGCTTTCTGAGAAACTGCTTAGTGTTCTGTTAATTCATCTCACAGAGTTACATCTTTATTTCTAGGATCTCTTTGCTAGCCTTATTCTGTGGAATCTGGGAACAGATACTTCGGATCCCTTTGAAGACTATAGGGCCAAAGGAAATATCCTCTGATAACAAAGAGAAAGAAGCTTTCTGAGAAACTTCTTCGTGTTCTGTGAAATCATCTCACAGAGTTACAGCTTTCCCCTCAAGAAGACTTTCGCTAAGACAGTTCTTGTGGAATTGGCAAAGTGATATTTGGAAGCCCATAGAGGGCTATGGTGAAAAAGGAAATATCCGCAGATGAAATCTGGAAAGAAGCTTTCTGAGAAACTGCTCAGTGTTCTTTTAATTCATCTCACAGAGTTACATCTGTATTTCGTGGATCTCTTTGCTAGCCTTATTTCTGTGGAATCTGAGAACAGATATTTCGGATCCCTTTGAAGACTATAGGGCCAAAAGAAATATCCTCCGATAACAAAGAGAAAGAAGCTTTCTGAGAAACTTCTTTGTGTTCTGTGAAATCGTCTCACAGAGTTACAGCTTTTCCCTCAGGAAGCCTTTCGCTAAGACAGTTCTTGTGGAATTGGCAAAGTGATATTTGGAAGCCCATAGAGGGCTATGCTGTAAAAGGAAATATCCTCAGATGAAAGCTTGAAAGAAGCTTTCTGAGAAACTGCTTAGTGTTCTGTTAATTCATCTCGTAGTGTTACATCTGTATTTAGAGGATCTCTTTGCTAGCCTTATTTCTGTGGAATCTGAGAACAGATTTTTCGGATCGCTTGGAAGACTATAGGGCCAAAAGAAATATCCTCCGATAACAAAGAGAAAGAAGCTTTCTGAGAAACTTCTTTGTGTTCTATGAAATCATCTCACAGAGTTACAGCTTTCCCCTCAAGAAGCCTTTCGCTAAGACAGTTCTTGTGCAATTGGCAAAGTGATATTTGGAAGCCTATAGAGGGCTATCGTGAAAAAGGAAATATCCTCTGATGAAATCTGGAAAGAAGCTTTCTGAGAAACTGCTTAGTGTTCTGTTAATTCATCTCACAGAGTTACATCTGTATTTCGTGGATCTCTTTGCTAGCCTCATTTCTGTTGAATCTGAGACAGATATTTCGGATCCCTTGGAAGACTATAGGGCCAAAGGAAATATCCTCCGATAACAAAGAGAAAGAAGCTTTCTGAGAAACTTCTTGGTGTTCTGTGAAATCATCTCACAGAGTTACAGCTTTCCCCTCAAGAAGCCTTTCGCTAAGACAGTTCTTGTGGAATTGGCAAAGTGATAATTGGAAGCCCATAGAGGGCTATGGTGAAAAAGGAAATATCCTCAGAAGAAATCTGGAAAGGAGCTTTCTGAGAAACTGCTTAGTGTTCTGTTAATTCATCTCACAGAGTTACATCTGTATTTCGTGGATCTCTTTCCTAGCCTTATTTCTGTGGAATCTGAGAACAGATATTTCGGATCCCTTTGAAGACTATAGGGCCAAAGGAAATATCCTCCAATAAAAAAGAGAAAGAAGCTTTCTGAAAAACTTCTTTGTGTTCTGTGAAATCATCTCACAGAGTTACAGCATTCCCCTCAAGAAGCCTTTAGCTAAGACATTTCTTGTGCAATTGGCAAAGTGATATTTGGAAGCCCATAGAGGTCTATGGTGAAAAAGGAAATATCCTCAGATGAAATCTGGAAAGAAGCTTTCTGAGAAACTGCTTAGTGTTCTTTTAATTCGTCTCACAGGATTACATCTGTATTTCGTGGATCTCTTTGCTAGCCTTATTTCTGTGGAATCTGAGAACAGATATTTCGGATCCCTTTGAAGACTATAGGGCCAAAGGAAATATCCTCCGATAACAAAGAGAAAGAAGCTTTCTGAGAAACTTCTTTGTGTTCTGTGAAATCATCTCACAGAGTTACAGCTTTCCCCTCAAGAAGCCTTTCGCTAACACAGTTCTTGTGGAATTGGAAAAGTGATATTTGGAAGCCCATAGAGGGCTATGGTGAAAAAGGAAATATCCTCAGTTGAAATTTCGAAAGAAGCTTTCTGAGAAACTGGTTAGAGTTCTGTTAATTCATCTCTCAGAGTTACATCTGTATTTCGTGCATCTCTTTGCTAGCCTTATTTCTGTGGAATCTGAGAACAGATATTTCGGATCCCTTTGAACACTATAGGGCCAAAGGAAATATCCTCCGATAACAAAGAGAAACAAGCTTTCTGTGAAACTGCTTTGTGTTCTGTGAAATCATCTCACAGAGTTACAGCTTTCCCTTAAAGGAGCCTATCGCTAAGACAGTTCTTGTGGAATTGGCAAAGTGATATTTGGAAGCCCATAGAGGGCTATGGTGAAAAAGGAAATATCCTCAGATGAAATCTGGAAAGAAGCTTTCTGAGAAACTGCTTAGTGTCCTGTTAATTCATGTCACAGAGTTACATCTGTATTTCGTGGATTTCATTGCTAGCCTTATTTCTGTGGAATCTGAGAACAGATATTTCTTATCCCTTTGAACACTATAGGGCGAAAGGAAATATCATCCGATAAAAAAGAGAAAGAAGCTTTCTGTGAAAGTGCTTTGTGTTCTGTGAAATCATCTCACAGAGTTACAGCTTTCCCTTCAAGAAGCCTTTCGCTAAGACAGTTCTTGTTTAATTGGCCAAGTGATATTTGGAAGCCCATAGAGGGCTATGGTGAAAAAGGAAATATCCTCAGATGAAATCTGGAAAGAAGCTTTCTGAGAAACTGCTTAGTGTTCTGTTAATTCATCTCACAGAGTTACATCTGTATTTCGTGGATCGCTTTGCTAGCCTTATTTCTGTGGAATCAGAGAACAGATATTTCGGATCCCTTTGAAGAGTATAGGGCCAAAGGAAATATCCTCCGATAACAAAGAGAAAGAAGCTTTCTGAGAAACTTCTTTGTGTTCTGTGAAATCATCTCACAGAGTTACAGCTTTCCCCTCAAGAAGCCTTTCGCTAAGACAGTTCTTGTGGAATTGGCAAAGTGATATTTCGAAGCCCATAGAGGGCTATGGTGAAAAAGGAAATATCCTCAGATGAAATCTGGAAAGAAGCTTTCTGAGAAACTGCTTAGTGTTCTGTTAATTCATCTCACAGAGTTACATCTGTATTTCGTGGATCTCTTTGCTAGCCTTATTTCTGTGGAATCTGAGAACAGATATTTCGGATCGCTTTGAAGACTATAGGGCCAAAGGAAATATCCTCCGATAACAAAGAGAAAGAAGCTTTCTGAGAAACTTCTTTGTGTTCTGTGAAATCATCTCACAGAGGTACAGCTTTCCCCTCAGGAAGCCTTTCGCTAAGACAGTTCTTGTGGAAATGGCAAAGTGATATTTGGAAGCCCTTACAGGGCTACGGTGAAAAAGGAAATTTCCTCAGATGAAATCTGGAAAGAATCTTTCTGAGAAACTTCTTAGTGTTCTGTTAATTCATCTCACAGAGTTATATCTGTATTTCGTGGATCTCTTTGCTAGCCTTATTTCTGTGGAATCTGAGAACAGATATTTCGGATCGCTTTGAAGACTATAGGGCCAAAAGAAATATCCTCCGATAACAATGAGAAAGAAGCTTTCTGAGAAACTTCTTTGTGTTCTGTGAAATCATCTCACAGAGTTACAGCTTTCCCCTCAAGAAGCCTTTCGCTAAGACAGTTCTTGTGCAATTGGCAAAGTGATATTTGGAAGCCTATAGAGGGCTATCGTGAAAAAGGAAATATCCTCAGTTGAAATTTCGAAAGAAGCTTTCTGAGAAACTGCTTAGTGTTCTGTTTATTCATCTCACAGAGTTACATCTGTATTTCGTGGATCTCTTTGCTAGCCTTATTTCTGTGGAATCTGAGAACAGATATTTCGGATCCCTATGAACACTATAGGGCCAAAGGAAATGTCCTCCGATAACAAAGAGAAAGAAGCTTTTTGTGAAACTGCTTTGTGTTCTGTGAAATCATCTCACAGAGTTACAGCTTTCTCCTCAAGGAGCCTTTCGCTAAGACAGTTCTTGTGGAATTGGCAAAGTGATAATTGGAAGCCCATAGAGGGCTATGGTGAAAAAGGAAATATCCTCTGATGAAATTTGGAAAGAAGCTTTCTGAGAAACTGCTTAGTGTTCTCTTAATTCATCTCACAGAGTTACATCTTTATTTCGAGGATCTCTTTGCTAGACTTATTTCTGTGGAATCTGAGAACAGATATTACGGATCGCTTTGAAGGCAATAGGGCCAAAGGAAATATCCTCCGATAACAAAGAGAAAGAAGCTTTCTGAGAAACTTCTCTGTGTTCTGTGTAATCATCTCACAGAGTTACAGCTTTCCCCTCAAGAAGCCTTTAGAAAAGACAGTTCTTGTGAAATTGGCAAAGTGATATTTCGAAGCCCATAGAGGGCTATGGTGAAAAAGGAAATATCCTCAGATGAAATCTGGAAAGAGACTTTCTGAGAAACTGCTTAGTGTTCTGTTAATTCATCTCACAGAGTTACATTTGTATTTCGTAGATCTCTTTGCTAGCCTTATTTCTGTGGAATCTGAGAACAGATATTTCGGATCCCTTTGAAGACTATAGGGCCAAAGGAAATATCCTCCGATAACAAAGAGAAAGAGGTTTTTTGAGAAACTTCTTTGTGTTCTGTGAAATCATCTCACAGAGTTACAGCTTTCCCCTCAAGAAGCCTTTCGCTAAGACAGTTCTTGTGGAATTGGCAAAGTGATATTTGGAAGCCCATAGAGGGCTATGGTGAAAAAGGAAATATCCTCAGATGAAATCTGGAAAGAAGATTTCTGAGAAACTGCTCAATGTTCTCTTAATTCATCTCACAGAGTTACATCTGTATTTCGTGGATCTCTTTGCTAGCCTTATTTCTGTGGAATCTGAGAACAGATATTTCGGATCCCTTTGAAGACTAAAGGGCCAAAGGAAATATCCTCCGATAACAAAGAGAAAGAAGCTTTCTGAGAAACTTCTTTGTGTTCTGTGAAATCATCTCACAGAGTTACAGCATTCCCCTCAAGAAGCCTTTAGCTAAGACAGTTCTTGTGGAATTGGCAAAGTGATATTTGGAAGCCCATAGAGGTCTATGGTGAAAAAGGAAATATCCTCAGATGAAATCTGGAAAGATGCTTTCTGAGAAACTGCTTAGTGTTCTTTTAATTCGTCTTACAGGGTTACATCTGTATTTCGTGGATCTCTTTGCTAGCCTTATTTCTGTGGAATCTGAAAACAGATATTTAGGATCCCTTTGAAGACTACAGGGCCAAAGGTAATATCCTGCGATAACAAAGAGAAAGAAGCTTTCTGAGAAACTTCTTTGTGTTCTGTGAAATCATCTCACAGAGTTACTGCTTTGCCTCAAGAAACCTTTCGATAAGACAGTTCTTGTGGAATTGGCAAAGTGATATTTGGAAGCCCATAGAGGGCTATGGTGAAAAAGGAAATATCCTCCGATGAAATCTAGAAAGAAGCTTTCTGAGAAACTGCTTAGTGTTCTGTTAATTCATCTCACAGAGTTACATCTGTATTTCGTGGATCTCTTTGCTAGCCTTATTTCTGTGGAATCTGAGAACAGATATTTCGGATCCCTTTGAACACTTTAGGGCCAAAGGAAATATCCTCTGAAAACAAAGAGAAAGAAGCTTTCTGAGAAACTTCTTTGTGTTCTGTGAAATCATCTCACAGAGTTACAGCTTTCCCCTCAAGAAGCCTTTCGCTAAGACAGTTCTTGTGGAATTGGCAAAGTGATATTTGGAAGCCCGTAGAGGGCTATGGTGAAAAAGGAAATATCCCCAGATGAAATCTGGAAAGAAGATTTCTGAGAAACTGGTTAGTGTTTTGTTAATTTATCTCACAGATTTACATCTGTATTTCGTGGATCTCTTGGCTAGCCTTATTTCTGTGGAATCTGAGAACAGATATTTCGGATCCCTTTGAAGACTATAGGGCCAAAGGAAATATCCTCCGAAAACAAAGAGAAAGAAGCTTTCTAAGAAACTTCTTTGTGTTCTGTAAAATCATCTCACAGAGTTACAGCTATCCCCTCAAGAAGCCTTTCGCTAAGACAGTTCTTGTGGAATTGGCAAAGTGATATTTGGAAGCCCATAGAGGGCTATGGTGAAAAAGGAAATATCCTCAGATGACATCTGGGAAGAAGCTTTCTGAGAAACTGCTTAGTGTTCTGTTAATTCATCTCACAGAGTTACATCTTTATTTCGAGGATCTCTTTGCTAGCCTTATTTCTGTGGAATCTGAGAACAGATATTTCGGATCCCTTTGAAGACTATAGGGCCAAAGGAAATATCCTCCGATAACAAAGAGAAAGAAGCTTTCTGAGAAACTTCTTTGTGTTCTGTGAAATCATCTCACAGAGTTACAGCTTTCCCCTCAGGAAGGCTTTCGCTAAGACAGTTCTTGTGGAATTGGCAAAGTGATATTTGGAATCCCATAGAGGGCTATGGTGAAAAAGGAAATATCCTCAGTTGAAATTTCGAAAGAAGTTTTCTGAGAAACTGCTTAGTGTTATGTTAGTTCATCTCACAGAGTTACATCTGTATTTCGTGGATCTCTTTGCTAGCCTTATTTCTGTGGAATCTGAGAACAGATATTTCGGATCCCTTTGAAGACTATAGGGCCAAAGGAAATATCCTCCGATAACAAAGAGAAAGAAGCTTTCTGAGAAACTTCTTTGTGTTCTGTGAAATCGTCTCACAGAGTTACAGCTTTCGCCTCAAGAAGCCTTTCACTAACACAGTTCTTGTGGAATTGGCAAAGTGATATTTGGAAGCCCATAGAGGGCTATGGTGAAAAAGGAAATATCCTCAGATGAAATCTGGAAAGAAGCTTTCTGAGAAACTGCTTAGTGTTCTGTTAATTCATCTCACAGAGTTACATCTTTATTTCGAGGAACTCTTTGCTAGCCTTATTTCTGTGGAATCTGAGAACAGATATTTCGGATCCCTTTGAAGACTATAGGGCCAAACAAATATCCTCCGATAACAAAGAGAAAGAAGCTTTCTGAGAAACTTCTTTCTATTCTGTGAAATCATCTCACAGAGTTACAGCTTTCCCCTCAGGAAGCCTTTCGCTAACACAATTCTTGTGGAATTGGCAAAGTGATATTTGGAAGCCCTTAGAGGGCTATGGTGAAAAAGGAAATATCCTCAGATGAAATCTGGAAAGAAGATTTCTGAGAAACTGCTCATTGTTCTTTTAATTCATCTCACAGAGTTACATCTGTATTTCGTGGATCTCTTTGCTAGCCTTATTTCTGTGGAATCTGAGAACAGATATTTCGGATCCCTTTGAAGACTATAGGGCCAAAGGAAATATCCTCCGATAACAAAGAGAAAGAAGATTTCTGAGAAACTTCTTTGTGTTCTGTGAAATCATCTCACAGAGTTATACATTTCCCCTCAAGAAGCCTTTCGCTAAGACAGTTCTTGTGGAATTGCAAAGTGATATTTGGAAGCCCATAGATGGCTATGGTGAAAAAGGAAATATCCTCAGATGAAATCTGGAAAGAAGCTTTCTGAGAAACTGGTTAGTGTTTTGTTAATTCATCTCACAGAGTTACATCTGTATTTCGTGGATCTCTTTGCTAGCCTTATTTCTGTGGAATCTGAGAACAGATATTTCGGATCCCTTTTGAAGACTATAGGGCCAAAGGAAATATCCTCCGAAAACAAAGAGAAAGAAGCTTTCTGAGAAACTTCTTTGTGTTCTGTGAAATCATCTCACAGAGTTACAGCTTTCCCTTCAAGAATCCTTTCGCTAAGACAGTTCTTGTGGAATTGGCAAAGTGATGTTTGGAAGCCCATAGAGGGCTATGGTGAAAAAGGAAATATCCTCAGATGAAATCTGGAAAGAAGCTTTCTGAGAAACTGCTTAGTGTTCTGTTAATTCATCTCACAGAGTTACATCTGTATTTCGTGGATCTCTTTGCTAGCCTTATTTCTGTGGAAACTGAGAACAGATATTTCGGATCCCTTTGAACACTATAGGGCCAAAGGAAATATCCTCCGATAACAAAGAGAAAGAAGCTTTCTGAGAAACTTCTTTGTGTTCTGTGAAATCATCTCACAGATTTACAGCTTTCCCCTCAAATAGCCTTTCGCTAAGACAGTTCTTGTGGAATTGGCAAAGTGATATTTGGAAGCCCATAGAGATCTATGGTGAAAAAGGAAATATCCTCAGATGAAATCTGGAAAGAAGCTTTCTGAGAAACTGCTTAGTGTTCTGCTAATTCATCTTACAAAGTTACTTCTTTATTTCGAGGATCTCTTTGCTAGCCTTATTTCTGTGGAATCTGAGAACAGATATTTCGGATCCCTTTGAAGACTATAGGGCCAAAGGAAATATCCTCCGATAACAAAGAGAAAGAAGCTTTCTGAGAAACTTCTTTGTGTTCTGTGAAATCATCTCACAGAGTTACAGCTTTCCCCTCAGGAAGCCTTTCGCTAAGACAATTCTTGTGGAATTGGCAAAGTGATATTTGGAAGCCCTTAGAGGGCTATGGTGAAAAAGGAAATATCCTCAGATGAAATCTGGAAAGAAGCTTTCTGAGAAACTGCTTACTGTTCTCTTAATTCATCTCACAGAGTTACATCTGTATTTCGTGGATCTCTTTGCTAGCCTTATTTCTGTGGAATCTGAGAACAGATATTTCGGATCACTTTGAAAACAATAGAGACAAAGGAAATATCCTCCGAAAACAAAGAGAAAGAAGCTTTCTGAGAAACTTCTTTGTGTTCTGTGAAATCATCTCACAGAGTTACAGCTTTCCCCTCAAGAAGCCTTTCGCTAAGACAGTTCTTGTGGAATTGGCAAAGTGATATTTGGAAGCCCATAGAGGGCTATGGTGAAAATGGAAATATCCTCAGATGAAATCTGGAAAGAAGCTTTCTGAGAAACTGCTTAGAGTTCTGTTAATTCATCTCACAGAGTTACATCTGTATTTCGAGGATCTCTTTGCTAGCCTTATTTCTGTGTAATCTGAGAACAGATATTTCGGATCGCTTTGAAGACTATAGGGCGAAAGGAAATATCCTCCGATAACAAAGAGAAAGAAGCTTTCTGAGAAACTTCTTTGTGTTCGGTGAAATCATCTCACAGAGTTACAGCTTTCCCTTCAAGAAGCCTTTCGCTTAGACAGTTCTTGTGGAATTGGCAAAGTGATATTTGGAAGCCCATAGAGGGCTATGGTGAAAAAGGAAATATCCTCAGATGAAATCTGGAAAGAAGCTTTCTGAGAAACTGCTTAGTGTTCTGTTAATTCATCTCACAGAGTTACATCTTTATTTCCAGGAACTCTTTGCTAGCCTTATTTCTGTGGAATCTGAGAGCAGATATTTTGGATCACTTTGAAGACTATAGGGCCAAAAAAATATCCTCCGATAACAAAGAGAAAGAAGCTTTCTGAGAAACTTCTTTGTGTTCTGTGAAATCATCTCACAGAGTTACAGCTTTCCCCTCAGGAATCCTTTCCCTAACACAATTCTTGTGGAATTGGCAAAGTGATATTTGGAAGCCCTTAGAGGGCTATGGTGAAAAAGGAAATATCCTCAGATGAAATCTGGAAAGAAGCTTTCTGAGAAACTGCTCATTGTTCTGTTAATTCATCTCACAGAGTTACATCTGTATTTCGTGGATTTCTTTGCTAGCCTTATTTCTGTGGAATCTGAGAACAGATATTTCGGATCCCTTTGAAGACTATAGGGCCAAAGGAAATATCCTCCGAAAACAAAGAGAAAGAAGCTTTCTGAGAAACTTCTTTGTGTTCTGTGAAATCATCTCACAGAGTTACAGCTTTCCCCTCAAGAAGCCTTTCGCTAAGACAGTTCTTGTGGAATTGGCAAAGTGATATTTGGAAGCCCATAGAGGGCTATGGTGAAAAAGGAAATATCCTCAGATGAAATCTGGAAAGAAGCTTTCTGAGAAACTGCTTAGTGTTCTGTTAATTCATCTCACAGAGTTACATCTGTATTTCGTGGATCTCTTTGCTAGCCTTATTTCTGTGGAATCTGAGAACAGATATTTCGGATCCCTTTGAAGACTATAGGGCCAAAGGAAATATCCTCCGATAACAAAGAGAAAGAAGCTTTCTGAGAAACTTCTTTGTGTTCTGTGAAATCATCTCACAGAGTTACTCCTTTCCCCTCAAGAAGCCTTTCGCTAACACAGTTCTTGTGGAATTGGCAAAGTGATATTTGGAAGCCCATAGAGGGCTATGGTGAAAAAGGAAATATCCTCAGATGAAATCTGGAAAGAAGCTTTCTGAGAAACTGGTTAGTGTTTTGTTAATTCATCTCACAGAGTTACATCTGTATTTCGTGGATCTCTTTGCTAGCCTTATTTCTGTGGAATCTCAGAACAGATATTTCGGATCCCTTTGAAGACTATAGGGCCAAAGGAAATATCCTCCGAAAACAAAGAGAAAGAAGCTTTCTGAGAAACTTCTTTGTGTTCTGTGAAATCATCTAACAGAGTTACAGCTTTCCCTTCAAGAAGCCTTTCGCTGAGACAGTTCTTGTGGAATTGGCAAAGTGATATTTGGAAGCCCATAGAGGGCTATGGTGAAAAAGGAAATATCCTCAGATGAAATCTGGAAAGAAGCTTTCTGAGAAACTGCTTAGTGTTCTGTTAATTCATCTCACAGAGTTACATCTGTATTTCGTGGATCTCTTTGCTAGCCTTATTTCTGTGGAACCTGAGAACAGATATTTCGGATCCCTTTGAACACTACAGGGCCAAAGGAAATATCCTCCGATAACAAAGAGAAAGAAGCTTTTTGAGAAACTTCTTTGTGTTCTGTGAAATCATCTCACAGAGTTACAGCTTTCCCCTCAAATAGCCTTTCGCTAATACAGTTCTTGTGGAATTGGCAAAGTGATATTTGGAAGCCCATAGAGGGCTATGGTGAAAAAGGAAATATCCTCAGATGAAATCTGGAAAGAAGCTTTCTGAGAAACTGCTTAGTGTTCTGCTAATTCATCTTACAAAGTTACTTCTTTATTTCGAGGATCTCTTTGCTAGCCTTATTTCTGTGGAATCTGAGAACAGATATTTCGGATCCCTTTGAAGACTATAGGGCCAAAGGAAATATCCTCCGATAACAAAGAGAAAGAAGATTTCTGAGAAACTTCTTTGTGTTCTGTGAAATCATCTCACAGAGTTACACATTTCCCCTCAAGAAGCCTTTCGCTAAGACAGTTCTTGTGGAATTGCAAAGTGATATTTGGAAGCCCATAGATGGCTATGGTGAAAAAGGAAATATCCTCAGATGAAATCTGGAAAGAAGCTTTCTGAGAAACTGGTTAGTGTTTTGTTAATTCATCTCACAGAGTTACATCTGTATTTCGTGGATCTCTTTGCTAGCCTTATTTCTGTGGAATCTGAGAACAGATATTTCGGATCCCTTTTGAAGACTATAGGGCCAAAGGAAATATCCTCCGAAAACAAAGAGAAAGAAGCTTTCTGTGAAACTTCTTTGTGTTCTGTGAAATCATCTCACAGAGTTACAGCTTTCCCTTCAAGAATCCTTTCGCTAAGACAGTTCTTGTGGAATTGGCAAAGTGATGTTTGGAAGCCCATAGAGGGCTATGGTGAAAAAGGAAATATCCTCAGATGAAATCTGTAAAGAAGCTTTCTGAGAAACTGCTTAGTGTTCTGTTAATTCATCTCACAGAGTTACATCTGTATTTCGTGGATCTCTTTGCTAGCCTTATTTCTGTGGAAACTGAGAACAGATATTTCGGATCCCTTTGAACACTATAGGGCCAAAGGAAATATCCTCCGATAACAAAGACAAAGAAGCTTTCTGAGAAACTTCTTTGTGTTCTGTGAAATCATCTCACAGAGTTACAGCTTTCCCACAAGAAGCCTTTCGCTAAGACAGTTCTTGTGGAATTGGCAAAGTGATATTTGGAAGCCCATAGAGGGCTATGGTGAAAATGGAAATATCCTCAGATGAAATCTGGAAAGAAGCTTTCTGAGAAACTGCTTAGAGTTCTGTTAATTCATCTCACAGAGTTACATCTGTATTTCGAGGATCTCTTTGCTAGCCTTATTTCTGTGTAATCTGAGAACAGATATTTCGGATCGCTTTGAAGACTATAGGGCCAAAGGAAATATCCTCCGATAACAAAGAGAAAGAAGCTTTCTGAGAAACTTCTTTGTGTTCGGTGAAATCATCTCACAGAGTTACAGCTTTCCCCTCAATAAGCCTTTCGCTTAGACAGTTCTTGTGGAATTGGCAAAGTGATATTTGGAAGCCCATAGAGGGCTATGGTGAAAAAGGAAATATCCTCAGATGAAATCTGGAAAGAAGCTTTCTGAGAAACTGCTTAGTGTTCTGTTAATTCATCTCACAGAGTTACATCTTTATTTCCAGGAACTCTTTGCTAGCCTTATTTCTGTGGAATCTGAGAGCAGATATTTTGGATCACTTTGAAGACTATAGGGCCAAAAAAATATCCTCCGATAACAAAGAGAAAGAAGCTTTCTGAGAAACTTCTTTGTGTTCTGTGAAATCATCTCACAGAGTTACAGCTTTCCCCTCAAGAAGCCTTTCGCTAAGACAGTTCTTGTGGAATTGGCAAAGTGATATTTGGAAGCCCATAGAGGGCTATGGTGAAAAAGGAAATATCCTCAGATGAAATCTGGAAAGAAGCTTTCTGAGAAACTGGTTAGTGTTTTGTTAATTCATCTCACAGAGTTACATCTGTATTTCGTGGATCTCTTTGCTAGCCTTATTTCTGTGGAATCTCAGAACAGATATTTCGGATCCCTTTGAAGACTATAGGGCCAAAGGAAATATCCTCCGAAAACAAAGAGAAGGAAGCTTTATGAGAAACTTCTTTGTGTTCTGTGAAATCATCTAACAGAGTTACAGCTTTCCCTTCAAGAAGCCTTTCGCTGAGACAGTTCTTGTGGAATTGGCAAAGTGATATTTGGAAGCCCATAGAGGGCTATGGTGAAAAAGGAAATATCCTCAGATGAAATCTGGAAAGAAGCTTTCTGAGAAACTGCTTAGTGTTCTGCTAATTCATCTTACAAAGTTACTTCTTTATTTCGAGGATCTCTTTGCTAGCCTTATTTCTGTGGAATCTGAGAACAGATATTTCGGATCCCTTTGAAGACTATAGGGCCAAAGGAAATATCCTCCGATAACAAAGAGAAAGAAGATTTCTGAGAAACTTCTTTGTGTTCTGTGAAATCATCTCACAGAGTTACACATTTCCCCTCAAGAAGCCTTTACTAAGACAGTTCTTGTGGAATTGCAAAGTGATATTTGGAAGCCCATAGATGGCTATGGTGAAAAAGGAAATATCCTCAGATGAAATCTGGAAAGAAGCTTTCTGAGAAACTGGTTAGTGTTTTGTTAATTCATCTCACAGAGTTACAACTGTATTTCGTGGATCTCTTTGCTAGCCTTATTTCTGTGGAATCTGAGAACAGATATTTCGGATCCCTTTTGAAGACTATAGGGCCAAAGGAAATATCCTCCGAAAACAAAGAGAAAGAAGCTTTCTGAGAAACTTCTTTGTGTTCTGTGAAATCATCTCACAGAGTTACAGCTTTCCCTTCAAGAATCCTTTCGCTAAGACAGTTCTTGTGGAATTGGCAAAGTGATGTTTGGAAGCCCATAGAGGGCTATGGTGAAAAAGGAAATATCCTCAGATGAAATCTGGAAAGAAGCTTTCTGAGAAACTGCTCAGTGTTCTTTTAATTCATCTCACAGAGTTTCATCTGTATTTCGTGGATCTCTTTGCTAGCCTTATTTCTGTGGAATCTGAGAACAGATATTTCGGATCCCTTTGAAGACTATAGGGCCAAAGGAAATATCCTCCGATAACAAAGAGAAAGAAGCTTTCTGAGAAACTTCTTTGTGTTCTGTGAAATCGTCTCACAGAGTTACAGCTTTCGCCTCAAGAAGCCTTTCACTAACACAGTTCTTGTGGAATTGGCAAAGTGATATTTGGAAGCCCATAGAGGTCTATGGTGAAAAAGGAAATATCCTCAGATGAAATCTGGAAAGAAGCTTTCTGAGAAACTGCTTAGTGTTCTGTTAATTCATCTCACAGAGTTACATCTTTATTTCGAGGAACTCTTTGCTAGCCTTATTTCTGTTGAATCTGAGAACAGATATTTCGGATCCCTTTGAAGACTATAGGGCCAAACAAATATCCTCCGATAACAAAGAGAAAGAAGCTTTCTGAGAAACTTCTTTGTGTTCTGTGAAATCATCTCACAGAGTTACAGCTTTCCCCTCAGGAAGCCTTTCGCTAACACAATTCTTGTGGAATTGGCAAAGTGATATTTCGAAGCCCTTAGAGGGCTATGGTGAAAATGGAAATATCCTCAGATGAAATCTGGAAAGAAGCTTTCTGAGAAACTGCTTAGTGTTCTGTTAATTCATCTCACAGAGTTACATCTGTATTTCGTGGATCTCTTTGCTAGCCTTATTTCTGTGGAAACTGAGAACAGATATTTCGGATCCCTTTGAACACTATAGGGCCAAAGGAAATATCCTCCGATAACAAAGACAAAGAAGCTTTCTGAGAAACTTCTGTGTGTTCTGTGAAATCATCTCACAGAGTTACAGCTTTCCCCTCAAGAAGCCTTTCGCTAAGACAGTTCTTGTGGAATTGGCAAAGTGATATTTGGAAGCCCATAGAGGGCTAGGGTGAAAATGGAAATATCCTCAGATGAAATCTGGAAAGAAGCTTTCTGAGAAACTGCTTAGAGTTCTGTTAATTCATCTCACAGAGTTACATCTGTATTTCGAGGATCTCTTTGCTAGCCTTATTTCTGTGTAATCTGAGAACAGATATTTCGGATCGCTTTGAAGACTATAGGGCCAAAGGAAATATCCTCCGATAACAAAGAGAAAGAAGCTTTCTGAGAAACTTCTTTGTGTTCGGTGAAATCATCTCACAGAGTTACAGCTTTCCCCTCAATAAGCCTTTCGCTTAGACAGTTCTTGTGGAATTGGCAAAGTGATATTTGGAAGCCCATAGAGGGCTATGGTGAAAAAGGAAATATCCTCAGATGAAATCTGGAAAGAAGCTTTCTGAGAAACTGCTTAGTGTTCTGTTAATTCATCTCACAGAGTTACATCTTTATTTCCAGGAACTCTTTGCTAGCCTTATTTCTGTGGAATCTGAGAGCAGATATTTTGGATCACTTTGAAGACTATAGGGCCAAAAAAATATCCTCCGATAAAAAAGAGAAAGAAGCTTTCTGAGAAACTTCTTTGTGTTCTGTGAAATCATCTCACAGAGTTACAGCTTTCCCCTCAGGAATCCTTTCCCTAACACAATTCTTGTGGAATTGGCAAAGTGATATTTGGAAGCCCTTAGAGGGCTATGGTGAAAAAGGAAATATCCTCAGATGAAATCTGGAAAGAAGCTTTCTGAGAAACTGCTCATTGTTCTGTTAATTCATCTCACAGAGTTACATCTGTATTTCGTGGATTTCTTTGCTAGCCTTATTTCTGTGGAATCTGAGAACAGATATTTCGGATCCCTTTGACGACTATAGGGCCAAAGGAAATATCCTCCGAAAACAAAGAGAAAGAAGCTTTCTGAGAAACTTCTTTGTGTTCTGTGAAATCATCTCACAGAGTTACAGCTTTCCCCTCAAGAAGCCTTTCGCTAAGACAGTTCTTGTGGAATTGGCAAAGTGATATTTGGAAGCCCATAGAGGGCTATGGTGAAAAAGGAAATATCCTCAGATGAAATCTGGAAAGAAGCTTTCTGAGAAACTGCTTAGTGTTCTGTTAATTCATCTCACAGAGTTACATCTGTATTTCGTGGATCTCTTTGCTAGCCTTATTTCTGTGGAATCTGAGAACAGATATTTCGGATCAGTTTGAAGACTATAGGGCCAAAGGAAATATCCTCCGATAACAAAGAGAAAGAAGCTTTCTGAGAAACTTCTTTGTGTTCTGTGAAATCATCTCACAGAGTTACTCCTTTCCCCTCAAGAAGCCTTTCGCTAACACAGTTCTTGTGGAATTGGCAAAGTGATATTTGGAAGCCCATAGAGGGCTATGGTGAAAAAGGAAATATCCTCAGATGAAATCTGGAAAGAAGCTTTCTGACAAACTGGTTAGTGTTTTGTTAATTCATCTCACAGAGTTACATCTGTATTTCGTGGATCTCTTTGCTAGCCTTATTTCTGTGGAATCTCAGAACAGATATTTCGGATCCCTTTGAAGACTATAGGGCCAAAGGAAATATCCTCCGAAAACAAAGAGAAAGAAGCTTTCTGAGAAACTTCTTTGTGTTCTGTGAAATCATCTAACAGAGTTACAGCTTTCCCTTCAAGAAGCCTTTCGCTGAGACAGTTCTTGTGGAATTGGCAAAGTGATATTTGGAAGCCCATAGAGGGCTATGGTGAAAAAGGAAATATCCTCAGATGAAATCTGGAAAGAAGCTTTCTGAGAAACTGCTTAGTGCTCTGTTAATTCATCTCACAGAGTTACATCTGTATTTCGTGGATCTCTTTGCTAGCCTTATTTCTGTGGAACCTGAGAAGAGATATTTCGGATCCCTTTGAACACTACATGGCCAAAGGAAATATCCTCCGATAACAAAGAGAAAGAAGCTTTTTGAGAAACTTCTTTGTGTTCTGTGAAATCATCTCACAGAGTTACAGCTTTCCCCTCAAATAGCCTTTCGCTAATACAGTTCTTGTGGAATTGGCAAAGTGATATTTGGAAGCCCATAGAGGGCTATGGTGAAAAAGGAAATATCCTCAGATGAAATCTGGAAAGAAGCTTTCTGAGAAACTGCTTAGTGTTCTGCTAATTCATCTTACAAAGTTACTTCTTTATTTCGAGGATCTCTTTGCTAGCCTTATTTCTGTGGAATCTGAGAACAGATATTTCGGATCCCTTTGAAGATTATAGGGCCAAAGGAAATATCCTCCGATAACAAAGAGAAAGAAGATTTCTGAGAAACTTCTTTGTGTTCTGTGAAATCATCTCACAGAGTTACACATTTCCCCTCAAGAAGCCTTTACTAAGACAGTTCTTGTGGAATTGCAAAGTGATATTTGGAAGCCCATAGATGGCTATGGTGAAAAAGGAAATATCCTCAGATGAAATCTGGAAAGAAGCTTTCTGAGAAACTGGTTAGTGTTTTGTTAATTCATCTCACAGAGTTACATCTGTATTTCGTGGATCTCTTTGCTAGCCTTATTTCTGTGGAATCTGAGAACAGATATTTCGGATCCCTTTTGAAGACTATAGGGCCAAAGGAAATATCCTCCGAAAACAAAGAGAAAGAAGCTTTCTGAGAAACTTCTTTGTGTTCTGTGAAATCATCTCACAGAGTTACAGCTTTCCCTTCAAGAATCCTTTCGCTAAGACAGTTCTTGTGGAATTGGCAAAGTGATGTTTGGAAGCCCATAGAGGGCTATGGTGAAAAAGGAAATATCCTCAGATGAAATCTGGAAAGAAGCTTTCTGAGAAACTGCTTAGTGTTCTGTTAATTCATCTCACAGAGTTACATCTGTATTTCGTGGATCTCTTTGCTAGCCTTATTTCTGTGGAAACTGAGAACAGATATTTCGGATCCCTTTGAACACTATAGGGCCAAAGGAAATATCCTCCGATAACAAAGAGAAAGAAGCTTTCTGAGAAACTTCTTTGTGTTCTGTGAAATCATCTCACAGATTTACAGCTTTCCCCTCAAATAGCCTTTCGCTAACACAGTTCTTGTGGAATTGGCAAAGTGATATTTGGAAGCCCATAGAGATCTATGGTGAAAAAGGAAATATCCTCAGATGAAATCTGGAAAGAAGCTTTCTGAGAAACTGCTTAGTGTTCTGCTAATTCATCTTACAAAGTTACTTCTTTATTTCGAGGATCTCTTTGCTAGCCTTATTTCTGTGGAATCTGAGAACAGATATTTCGGATCCCTTTGAAGACTATAGGGCCAAAGGAAATATCCTCCGATAACAAAGAGAAAGAAGCTTTCTGAGAAACTTCTTTGTGTTCTGTGAAATCATCTCACAGAGTTACAGCTTTCCCCTCAGGAAGCCTTTCGCTAAGACAATTCTTGTGGAATTGGCAAAGTGATATTTGGAAGCCCTTAGAGGGCTATGGTGAAAAAGGAAATATCCTCAGATGAAATCTGGAAAGAAGCTTTCTGAGAAACTGCTCAGTGTTCTTTTAATTCATCTCACAGAGTTTCATCTGTATTTCGTGGATCTCTTTGCTAGCCTTATTTCTGTGGAATCTGAGAACAGATATTTCGGATCCCTTTGAAGACTATAGGGCCAAAGGAAATATCCTCCGATAACAAAGAGAAAGAAGCTTTCTGAGAAACTTCTTTGTGTTCTGTGAAATCGTCTCACAGAGTTACAGCTTTCGCCTCAAGAAGCCTTTCACTAACACAGTTCTTGTGGAATTGGCAAAGTGATATTTGGAAGCCCATAGAGGGCTATGGTGAAAAAGGAAATATCCTCAGATGAAATCTGGAAAGAAGCTTTCTGAGAAACTGCTTAGTGTTCTGTTAATTCATCTCACAGAGTTACATCTTTATTTCGAGGAACTCTTTGCTAGCCTTATTTCTGTTGAATCTGAGAACAGATATTTCGGATCCCTTTGAAGACCACAGGGCGAAAGGAAATATCCTGCGATAACAAAGAGAAAGAAGCTTTCTGAGAAACTTCTTTGTGTTCTGTGAAATCATCTCACAGAGTTACAGCTTTCCCCTCAGGAAGCCTTTCGCTAACACAATTCTTGTGGAATTGGCAAAGTGATATTTCGAAGCCCTTAGAGGGCTATGGTGAAAATGGAAATATCCTCAGATGAAATCTGGAAAGAAGCTTTCTGAGAAACTGCTTAGTGTTCTGTTAATTCATCTCACAGAGTTACATCTGTATTTCGTGGATCTCTTTGCTAGCCTTATTTCTGTGGAATCTGAGAACAGATATTTCGGATCCCTTTGAAGACTATACGGCCAAAGGAAATATCCTCCGATAACAAAGAGAAAGAAGCTTTCTGAGAAACTTCTTTGTGTTCTGTGAAATCATCTCACAGAGTTACAGCTTTCCCCTCAAGAAGCCTTTCGCTAACACAGTTCTTATGGAATTGGCAAAGTGATATTTGGACGCCCATAAAGGGCTATGGGGAAAAAGGAAATATCCTCAGATGAAATCTGGAAAGAAGCTTTTGAGAAACTGCTTAGTGTTCTTTTAATTCATCTCATAGAGTTACATCTTTCTTTCGAGGATCTCTTTGCTAGCCTTATTTCTGTGGAATCTGAGAACAGATATTTCGGATCGCTTTGAAGACAATAGAGCCAAAGGAAATATCCTCCGATAACAAAGAGAAAGAAGCTTTCTGAGAAACTTCTTTGTGTTCTGTGAAATCATCTCACAGAGTTACAGCTTTCCCCTCAAGAAGCCTTTCGCTAAGACAGTTCTTGTGGAATTGGCAAAGTGATATTTGGAAGCCCTTAGAGGGCTATGGTGAAAAAGGAAATATCCTCAGATGAAATCTGGAAAGAAGCTTTCTGAGAAACTGCTCAGTGTTCTTTTAATTCATCTCACAGAGTTTCGTCTGTATTTCGTGGATCTCTTTGCTAGCCTTATTTCTGTGGAATCTGAGAACAGATATTTCGGATCCCTTTGAAGACTATAGGGCCAAAGGAAATATCCTCCGATAACAAAGAGAAAGAAGCTTTCTGAGAAACTTCTTTGTGTTCTGTGAAATCGTCTCACAGAGTTACAGCTTTCGCCTCAAGAAGCCTTTCACTAACACAGTTCTTGTGGAATTGGCAAAGTGATATTTGGAAGCCCATAGAGGGCTATGGTGAAAAAGGAAATATCCTCAGATGAAATCTGGAAAGAAGCTTTCTGAGAAACTGCTTAGTGTTCTGTTAATTCATCTCACAGACTTACATCTTTATTTCGAGGAACTCTTTGCTAGCCTTATTTCTGTGGAATCTGAGAACAGATATTTCGGATCCCTTTGAAGACTATAGGGCCAAACAAATATCCTCCGATAACAAAGAGAAAGAAGCTTTCTGAGAAACTTCTTTGTGTTCTGTGAAATCATCTCACAGAGTTACAGCTTTCCCCTCAGGAAGCCTTTCGCTAACACAATTCTTGTGGAATTGGCAAAGTGATATTTGGAAGCCCTTAGAGGGCTATGGTGAAAAAGGAAATATCCTCAGATGAAATCTGGAAAGAAGATTTCTGAGAAACTGCTCATTGTTCTTTTAATTCATCTCACAGAGTTACATCTGTATTTCGTGGATCTCTTTGCTAGCCTTATTTCTGTGGAATCTGAGAACATATATTTCGGATCCCTTTGAAGACTATAGGGCCAAAGGAAATATCCTCCGATAACAAAGAAAAAGAAGATTTCTGAGAAACTTCTTTGTGTTCTGTGAAATCATCTCACAGAGTTACACATTTCCCCTCAAGAAGCCTTTCGCTAAGACAGTTCTTGTGGAATTGCAAAGTGATATTTGGAAGCCCATAGATGGCTATGGTGAAAAAGGAAATATCCTCAGATGAAATCTGGAAAGAAGCTTTCTGAGAAACTGGTTAGTGTTTTGTTAATTCATCTCACAGAGTTACATCTGTATTTCGTGGATCTCTTTGCTAGCCTTATTTCTGTGGAATCTGAGAACAGATATTTCGGATCCCTTTTGAAGACTATAGGGCCAAAGGAAATATCCTCCGAAAACAAAGAGAAAGAAGCTTTCTGAGAAACTTCTTTGTGTTCTGTGAAATCATCTCACAGAGTTACAGCTTTCCCTTCAATAATCCTTTCGCTAAGACAGTTCTTGTGGAATTGGCAAAGTGATGTTTGGAAGCCCATAGAGGGCTATGGTGAAAAAGGAAATATCCTCAGATGAAATCTGGAAAGAAGCTTTCTGAGAAACTGCTTAGTGTTCTGTTAATTCATCTCACAGAGTTACATCTGTATTTCGTGGATCTCTTTGCTAGCCTTATTTCTGTGGAAACTGAGAACAGATATTTCGGATCCCTTTGAACACTATAGGGCCAAAGGAAATATCCTCCGATAACAAAGAGAAAGAAGCTTTCTGAGAAACTTCTTTGTGTTCTGTGAAATCATCTCACAGATTTACAGCTTTCCCCTCAAATAGCCTTTCGCTAAGACAGTTCTTGTGGAATTGGCAAAGTGATATTTGGAAGCCCATAGAGATCTATGGTGAAAAAGGAAATATCCTCAGATGAAATCTGGAAAGAAGCTTTCTGAGAAACTGCTTAGTGTTCTGCTAATTCATCTTACAAGGTTACTTCTTTATTTCGAGGATCTCTTTGCTAGCCTTATTTGTGTGGAATCTGAGAACAGATATTTCGGATCCCTTTGAAGACTATAGGGCCAAAGGAAATATCCTCCGATAACAAAGAGAAAGAAGCTTTCTGAGAAACTTCTTTGTGTTCTGTGAAATCATCTCACAGAGTTACAGCTTTCCCCTCAGGAAGCCTTTCGCTAAGACAATTCTTGTGGAAT